>NC_086153.1:149685613-150310613 GCF_035149785.1 Candoia aspera
GGCTTTGTTCATTCTTTTGTTTACTAATGCTTTTGTGAGGATCCATGCATGACAGCAGGTAAGAAAGCTGATTTAGTACTCACCAGTAAGTGTATCCATCCATTCTTTACTTACAGGATTCAAATGGCAATGAATTCTGCATGAATAATTTTTTTTTAAATAAGAAACTTGGGCAGTTCCCAGACAACTGCAGGAGATGTTCCAGTTTCTTATAAAGACATTTGAGCATCAGCTCATCACCTACCTACCAAAAAACACATGCTTATCCCAGATAAGCAGGTGAAAGACCATACTGTGGCTTAAATTGTGTTCTAACATTGCAGAGACTTTTCCAGGTGTTTTTCACTTTTCTAAGTCTCCTCCTCATTCTGGTATGTAGATGTTTCAAATTAGGGGCCAGTTTCTTTGCTTTTTGAATCCATTGCTTCAATGTATGCATATGTCGGTTGACATTGAGCATGTGACTGCTAGCAAGCAAAACAACAGAAATAACAGACATTGAATAGAAATGGCCTTTTTAAAACCCAGAGGGTTGTTTTTTCTCTCTCTCTCTCTCTCCCCCCACCCCCCACCTCAGTTTCTAGAAGGAAACAGCCCTAGAATGATAACAGGAATCTTACAAAAACAGTAGATTGGGTGTTAAGCAATATGTTTCTGGCTGTTTCTGGCTGCATAATAATAGAGGTTGTTTATATGTAACTAAAAGGCACCATTTGTTTGGGGAAACAAAATAATGTCTGCATGTTTCCTTTTGGCTTGTACTCTTTTGGTTTGCTGCCCCCATTTTCAAGACTCATCAGGAAGATGTCCAGCGTAGGTTCCGTTCCATCGAAAAGCTGAAGGAAGAATTCAGGGAGCTCAACCTGCAGCTGGAAACCGATCTTGAAATTATGCTTAAACTAATCAACAAATTTAACAATTCAGCTTCAACACTTGAAGAGAAAATTACAGCACTTTCCGATCTTGAGTACTACGTCCATCAGGTAAAAAGGTTCTAAAAATATTGGCAGTTGTTGGGGGCATTCCGGGAATTGACATTTATATGAATCTGTGTCTGGTAGAAACAGGTGTTACAGAATTCAGCCTTCTTGAACAAGGAACCTGAATTCATTCGTTCACATTTTGACTCATGCATGAATTCTACAACAACTTTGTTCTTACTGCAAAGTTCTTACTACAAAGGCTTCCCCTGATTCATCAAGGCTAAGATTAACTCTGTCTTAATCACATCCCATGTCAGCTTAGTCATTTTATGATTAAAGTTCTAAGTTCTCATTCCACATCATTTGTACTAGCTGATGTGTTTCTAATCTGCTTATTACCAGTTCCCAAACGTTTTTAACTCTCTAACTTTGTTAATTAAGTTATATTTAGATTACTGTTTAACTCACTAGATTCCCAGGGGTTATTCTAAAGAAATACGAACATGTATTCTAAAGCCTCTTGATCATTTAGTATCTAGAACATGTGTGGATTGATTTATCTGCTTTCCTGTGTATATGTTTTTAATTCAGTACTTACCTGAATGTGGAACTGTATCTTTTATAGGTGGATAATGCAAAAGATTTGCTTTCCCTTGGTGGTCTACAACTTTTGATTAATGGGCTAAACAGCAGTGAACCACTGATGAAGGAATATGCCTCTTTTGTACTGGGAGCTGCACTGTCCAGGTGAGCACCTCTGTGTATATGTGTGGCTTTAAGAATCTGGGGGGAAAAGGAATAACCTGAAGAAGGTGTCAGTACCCGTTCCACAGTTGGAAAAGTGGACACAGATCTTAGCAGCAACGCCATGTGCTCATCTGTTTGGAGTTCCTGTTGTCACAACTGGTCAATCCAGAAGTGAGTACAGTAAAGATACCCTGTGGTTGCTAAGCAGCTGCAGATGGCTGTTTTTACCTCTTTTGGAATTTGCAAAACAGCTACCCACCTGCTGAAGTGTGGCTTTCACATAGGAAATTGCTGCCCCATCTATATGGCAAGGTGAGAGAAACAAACCATGAGGAAGGAGATAATAATTAGATTTTAAAGTATGCCTTGCGGAAAGGATTCCAGTGTCAGAAACAAAGCATGCAAGGAGGAATATATGCTTTCTGAGATTATAACAAAAACAAAATTCAGAATCCCCCAAAGGCCCAGATCAGATAAAATTGAACTTAGTATTCATTATTTCAGGAAAGATGATTTGCAACCTTGCAGTCCCCGCCCGCACCATGGGTTTTCATTAATAGGTCCTATGTATCTCTGTCCTTACCAGTCATACTCAGATAAATGCTTCAGAATTTTGCATTGGTCTGGCTGTTTGTCATGGGTTTCCTTAGGTCTCTCCTCAAAGCAAAATCTCAAACCTCTGCTTTGATCCTTCAACTTTAGGATGCCATTAAGATTTTAAAGTGCCATTGGATGGTGATGTGAATTCTGGAGCTTGTCCATGAATATCACAACATTTGGAAATTGATTATCACAGCTCCACCCTGTCATGGCATGGTTTAATGAGATTGTGTATGGGGACTGGGTATTGGGCATGTTGTATAAGCATCAAAATCAAATTCATTGTTTGCTAGTTTGTCTACGCCTTCCTATGAAGTCATATTTTGGGAACCCAGCCTGTATTATGTTGCAGATTAACAAAATCAAGTTTTTAAAAAGTCAATTTGAGCATTTCCAATCCATTATGTTGTCAGGTTCATTCAACGGCGTTCATTTCAGAAGTCATTCTGGGGTTTGACCTGGGACTTGATTAGTACATTGTGTTACCAAACACCACCTCACCTGCTAGCATTTTAAATGCTTTAAGGAAAAGTAAATCAATACAGAAATTTAGAGCTGACAGTGCATAGAAACCTGCACCTTATTGCTTTAATGGACCATATAGAAATTGCTTAAATGCATGTCAGTGTTAAGATACAAACTGTAGAACCAAAACAGAAGAATTGAACGGCCGTGTATAGCAGTGTTTGAAGAAGCTGAAATCACACTGAGTATAACAGATTTCACAATTTGTGAACCAGTATCTATTGTCTCTGTCAGATAATAGATAGTGTTTTCAGTTCATTCAACTATCTTTCAAATGTTTTAATGTTGGCATAGGTTAAAAAGTAACGAAGTCTCAAATGTACCTATTCAGAGGCAAGTACATTAAAAGCTTTTATAGCTCAGCATGATCCTGTAAAGGACATGTCTGAATGCTGAAGCTTTATGCCCATTGTTAGAAGCAAAATGGTCTTTCTGCATGCATTTGCAAAATAGCTGTGTTGAAGTCTTCTGTTTTAATAAGAAACTGAATAGCTGTGTTGAAGTCTTCTGTTTCTATAAGAACAAAAGGCTAATATTAATTTCAAGGGCATTGTAGTCCATCAAGATGATGATGAAAATCATCTTTTGTCCCTCTACAAAAAGAGATCACTATCTGCTGCCCTACTTTGCTAGCCGTATGTTTTTGAATCCTCAAATCGATAGATAGTGAAAGTCAGGAATGACACTTCCTAGGGCTTCCTTAATCATTGCAAACCTATATTCTGTTCCTAATTCAGGGTCATGCTGCTGAAAGAAGGCTTGCAGGGGCCCACCCCCACAGAAGCAGTATACTGTTGCTGTTACATGCAGTGCTTGGCCATTCATGTGGTTGTGGTCTTGGAAGTACATTCAGTGGGAGAAGAGGAATCCATTGTCATGGGCCCAAGTCCCCTCAGTACTTCTCCATGTCATCAGGGAAAGGAGTCTTTCCCGGTTTGCTCTCTCAGATGTTTCAGTGTGACGTGAATGAGTCCTGAGGCTTGGGCTCACCTCTAATGCTCTTGTGAGGAAGAATGTGGAAATGTTTGCTTCCATTTTCAATGATTCACAGTTATTTTTTTTTCCTAAACAATTATTAATTGAAATTACGGTTAGTCAAGATCAAGCCCTGGTTAGTGTCCCCTCTCCTTCCCACCTCTCTTAAGACATCGTTTCACTACGTTTAGTTGAAAGAAAGGGATTTTTGCTTTATTTTTAAAAAGCTTCGGCTTTGCCAGTAGGAATATATTATTCCTGGTTGGAGCTTCCAGGGATTTCCCCATTCCCACGTCCACTTGCGGCTGGAATGCAGTTAGGCTTTCCTGGCCCTTTTGGTCTCCCTTGGGAAAGAAAGGTCTCCTCTTTGGGGGGCTGGAAAGACCTTTCTCATAGATTCCTGTGAGGACTGCTGTTGGTAATGGTACCCATCTCTTTTCATTCCTCTCTCACAAGAACTCCTATAGTTATAGTGACCACTCAGCATGTCCTTTATTATAAAGACTAGCCCTTTATTTCAGAAAGCTGTCCTTTGGATTTATTTATTTTTTTCAAAAACTCACGTCTGTCCTTTATTTTGGTGATTTGACTTTTACTGTACAAATGGTGCCACTTAATGCACAGCCTTCCACTTTCATGTGAAAAATAGGGAAATTGAATTGTCTTTTAAAAATAAATTTACACATACTGTTGGATTTTAGATATTTTTTATTATAATATGCCTTTTTATACTGTTTTTCTTGGTTGTAGTCTTGATTTTTCCTTTGTAAAGCAACGTTAAAATATAAACATTTTTTTTTTTGGTATTCTTATGAACCTCTTTCAGATTTGCCCCTTTTTCAGGTTTGTCCTTTATTTGTTCCAAGAAAATATAGTCCCGGTACCTATAATTAATTATCTGAAAAGGGGGTTTCCCAGAGAAACTTAATCTTCATACTTATAAATACAGGCTTTGCTCCTTTAAGCCATGTTTTCTCTTCTGTGCATATTTACCAACTTTCCATGGCACTCTTTAATTTGGCCAGAGCAGGCCCTGACAGGATCGAACAAAAAACTAGCGGGGGCTGCTGGCCGCCTGGCCAATATTCATAAGAGCTGCCACTTCAGTAGCAGCTGCGAGGACCGAACTGGCATCCACAGCCTTCCCTTCCAACCAACACTGAAGTGTAATTACCATGGCAACCGTTGCTGGGGGCGGGCCCTCCTAAGAGAAGTGAGTCCTGCCTTGCAGAGAACAATAGGAGCTGCTTTGCAAACATGTTGCATCACCCCTTGCTGGCGGGCAAGGAGGTAGCCATGCTGAACTAAGCTGGCTGCTCCAGAGGGTCAAGGGGTTGATCAAAGGCAGTAATTGCTGTCTCTCTCATAAAACAATCCGTGGGCTGAATGGTACAAGCAATATTTTCTCCGTATATCACTCTTGTAAAAGATGTGTTCGTCTCTGAGAGGGGGAAATCAGAGGCTGTTGAAGGCAGGAAGGTCCAAGGAAAAGGGCATTAAAGCAGAAGAAGTGCTTTTGCGCTAGATCATCTCGGGAGGCATTTGAACCCAGCAAAGCAGCTAGCCACATGATGGAGCCACAAGGGGAACAGTTCTCACTCATGTTCCCCAGCAATTATGTTGAGGAACATAATGTCTTGGATACTAGGTAGTGATTTCTGATGGCCATTGATAGCCTTGTCCTACACAGATGAATGTAATCAAAACTTTAAAGCTAGCCCTGTTGGTTGCCATTCCTTAGCTGTGAAAGTGGATTCTGTGATCAGCTCTGGGCTCTGTGAATAAGTTCTTCCTTTTGTTGGTCCTGAATCTCTTATTGTTCAGCTTCATTGGGTGATTCATGCCTTTTGTAGCATGAAAAAGGGAAGAGGGAAAAAAATCTCTAGACCATACATAATTTGATATATCCCTCTTAATATCCCTCCCTTCCTTTTTTGCTATGTGAAGGAGCCCCATAGAGTGCAACCTTTCCTTGTGTTCTAATTGAAGTCAGCACGATCTGTCTGGCTCATCAAAGCTATTGTATGGTCTGAAGGCACATGATACAGCAACCTTCATGAAGCATAGCAGCTCTGGGTCCTGGAACCCTCCTGTGATCACCTTCAATTTCTGTAGGAGAAAGCCAGGCAATAAATGTCATGTTAATTTTTTTCCCTCGGTGCTAGCTAATGAGAATTTGACCCATTTATAATCCTTGAGGGAAATAGCATCTGAATTGTTATGCTCTGGCTTTTATGGAGGGAATATCTGTTCTTCTTGATCTGAAAGTCTGACCCTAAAATACAATAATTATGTTTTAAATACATTATCATGTTAATAGGAACAGAAAAGGCCAGGGAGATATGGAAAATGAGCTTGAATTTTTTAAAAAAGTCAATAGATGTGACATAGATTGAGCAAGTTAATGGAATAAACTGTGAAATGAAGCTGAGGGAAGAGAGCAAGGGAAGATGTTACTTTGTTTAAAGCATTGCCTAGAACGCAGGAAAGGTGTTTTATTCATAAAAGTTACTGCAGTACCTACAAAAGATCAGCCAAAATGGCTGAAGTACCTTTCATACCCTAGCTATCATGTTATTGGTTATTCCCTCTTACTGCGTTGCTGACTTATTCTCCAATACCCATCCACTGTTTATTGTCTTGATATGTTTATGGCACTGCAATATTGCTTTGTATGCTAGTTGGCACTGCTAGCTATCTTAAATGGCTTTTTTCCCTTTCCACTGTCATTTTCTCCAAATGAAAATGAAGAGTGTTTCCTTTGAAGAGAAGTCAACATAATTGTGGCATCTCACTGCATGCCCAGAGTGGATCTTTATTTCATGTGTGCTATCTTTATATCTTGGCTGGCATTGGAGGTTTATTTAAAGTTTTCAAGAAATGTGTCTCTTTAACTCTTAACAGTTTCATCCTCCAGTTGGTCCATCCACCATGAAACTTGGCTTCCTCTTCAACTTTTCTGTCCTCTTGGTCCCTTCCCATTCAGTGTGCCACCAAAACACACTGTATCTCCCTCTAAACCTTTCCAAATGTTTGTCTCACCAGTGAAAACTCTGCTCCTTAACCTGGACATCTGTCTTCTTCACTTCTCCAGTTCTATTTATTCAACGCTCCTCCTCGGATCTATACTTAAGACATATTTTCATAGAAATCTTTGGAACAACCAATATCTCATTGTAACAAAGCAGAAATGCGTGCAGTTAAAATAATTGTAAATTATTTCCTTCAACCTTTATTCCCATCATTTTCCTTTGCTGTTTCCCATATTCAGAGTGTAAGCCACATGAGATACAAATCTGCATTGTACCAAGTCCATAGAGAGTGCTGTATAAATTATAGTCACATCCTACCAACATAAAAGGTATTTATGTCTAAAACTGTCTGTAGAATGCAGGTAGTTCTTGTAACAGTTCTATCAATCACTGGCAACCAGATCAAGGAGCTAAAATGGAGCTCAGAGGCAGAACTAAGATTTTGAACTTCAGACTGACAAACCAGGCATATTTGCAGTAGAGATAGGCATGTCTTCCAGATTGGCAAGGATGTTGACATTGATCCTGTCAGTGAAGGTCACTGGGCAGATTTAAAGGTAAAAATCACTGGTACTGCTGTTTCTGCCTCCAAGATAGTCTAGGCTTGGTTGTTAACGGACATGGAAGTAACTCATATTCCTGATCAGGAAAAGCAACAGTACCTCTGCTACAGAGACCTCTCATCCGTGCCCCAATTTCCTTGAAGCGTGATTGTGATTTTCATTTTTATTCTCCTCCAGTTTAACATAATACAGCAAAATCAGGATTTGGTATTATTAATCCACAATTTACAGTTAAGGTTAGGACTGAGAAGTGTAGTTCAGGATTACTAAAACACAGTGCCAGTAGCTGCTCAGGATATGTAGTTGCAGGATGGCAGATGTGAGTTTCATATGTCGGTTTATATAGAATCAGCAAAAGAAGAAAAGGAAGAAATTTAACAGTTCTCAAATCGGAGTGGCCATTCTCCCTAATAATGTCCAGAAGAATGTGAACTTTGATCTTTTGCCATTCCAACCTAGAAGATAAAACCAAACTCTTTGCACTGTAATGCTTAGATATCTAAAAGAGCTAGAATCCTATTGTGACAATATTATTTTTTTAAAATAAAGGAAAATACTAAACCTATCAAATTGTCCTTTCATTTAAGCACATCTGCTTGTTTTTAGTAGATATGTGCATACACTTTCATGTGCATGAAATGGGGAAAAAAAATTTTTTTTTGAACCTGAAACACACATTGTGTGTTGATGAACCATTTTGGATGGGCCACGGTTGGCAGAAACAAAATTGCTCTCATCTCATGGTTAGGTGGAGTTTTGCAGCCCAGATTTGGTAACCCAACTGTTGGAACAGTTAGTCCCCCTCTTGAAGTGTTGAAGTCTTCTTTTTATAATACTCACCTAAACATTTCCATGTCTGATCATCTTCCTTAATTTTGGAGCCATTGCTAGCTGAAGATAATGCCCCACAATGCCCCTCTGGGTGACTTTGAGCTGATCATTTTCTCTTAGGCCAACTGACCTCATAGGGTTGTTATTGTAGGGATAAAATGAAGAGGGATCCTTACGCAAGCCAACTTTTGCTCCTGACCATAGGTTTGGCCAAAACAAAACCTGCAAACAGTTTTATTAGATGAGTAGGACAAAGCTCACGTGCATCACCCACTCTGTCTTCCCTCCTCGGCTCAGTAGCTTTCAGCATGGCTTATCAAACAGCCTGGGGAAGCAGCTAAGCGGGGTGGGGGTGGCAGGGGAGGAAAGGCACTGATCCTCTCTTCCCAGCACCTTCTCTCCCTTGCCCCTCCCTTAGCTGCTTCATCATGGACTTTTTCCTGCCCTTACCCCACCCCTAAAAACGCTTCTGCCAGGAAGAACGCCAATTTGATCCATATTCAGAACTAAACAGCCCTATTTCATTCCCTCTCTAGACCAAAATTACCTGTTTTGGTTCAGACATCAGCCACCCAAAAGCAACCACGCTGTGCACAGAACAGTTTGGGCAGGAATCAAAATTAAAACAATTAAAATTAAAACAGGAATTAAAAATTAAAACAGTTTGCACATCCCTAAGAAATGACACTGTATTTCTCATATTGTCGGATTGTTCCAGCAGGTGGCGACTTGTGAAGCTAAACCAACATATGTGCTATTTTGCAGTAGAATCTCTCTCCAGGGCTTCATATTCATTTTCAGCCTTGCAATATATTGTTTAAAAAATATATCGTTACCCTGACACAGTTACTTGTGATAGAAGCCAGATTGCAGTAAAGTTTAAAGGATGCTGAGGTGTTTTTGACTCTAAGGAGTTTTTATTTTCTCTCTTCCCAGCAACCCCAGAGTGCAAGTTGCAGCAATTGAAGGCGGTGCTTTACAAAAATTGCTGGTTATTTTGGCTACAGACCAGTCTTTGGCAGTAAAGAAAAAGGTACTCGGGTGGGGGTGGGGGTGGGGGAACAATGCAGAATTGAATGTTGTACTGGAATGTTCATAGTCTTCTGTGCAGGATCATAAATATCCAAGGTTGAATGATTATTACGGCTCTGCAAAAAGTGGTAAGATCAGATTATCCCTAAAATTTAAAAAGGTCGTGCCCTTTGCTGAATAGAGCTAGCAGATCTGGGCTGCAAAATCTGGATGATCACTAGATGACAACAGAGAGAGCTGGAACACCTTCTTTGCTTCCATCTCATGGCCACCTGGATTTTTGCAGCCCAGATCTGATAGCCTTATTTAAGTTTGAAAACAATTCTGACTGAAAAGCTTTAGTTGCAGATAAGGCACCATGGTACCAGGATACGTGGCTTTGAGCTTAGGCAATCCTCACGTAAGCCACCTTTTGCTCCTGGAAGAAAGGTGGGATATACCTTTTAAAGAAGTAATTGTTTATTTTGGTTTCTATTCTAACTATCTGCACAGAGGACACTTATAATCTACATTAGACAACAGTGTAAGAAAGAAAAGCGGTTGGTTGGTTGCAACCTCTATTTATGCATAACTTTTTTGTAGTCAGTGACCAGTCACATGTGACAAAAAGATATAAAATGACATTAAAAGCTCAATCTTTTCTTTTTTTTTAAAACATAGTTGTAAAATCCTAACATTTAAGGCATTTTACTTGTGTAAAGCAATGGTAACTATAAGAAATTTTGTGACTATTGTGGATATGATGATGATGATGATGATTTTTTAAACTTGTATGCCACCTGACTCTCAATGTTAATCTTCTAGTCTGATAATATAAAGCAAATAAAATCATCCCTAGACCAGATGGGGCTTTGATTAGGAGGTAGAGTTAGGGCACACCTTGCTTTAAAAAGTACCTCAAAGAAGCCTGTGGGCTGGAGTCTCAGGTTCCCCCAAGTGTAATGATTGCCTACCCTAACAGAACCAGACTCACAAGTAGGGACTTAATGATATCTGATTTATTAAAGAATAGTATGCAAATACAGAGAAAGCTGAGAATGAGCAAAAGCGCGCCAAATACAAACTAAAAACCCTTGGTGCGAACGTAATCCCTCCCCTCGCCCAAACCGTTTCAAATTCCCCACCGCAGGTGCTGGTGACAATTTCTGCTGATGTTCTGGGAAGAAAACCTTGAACACACAAAATAACCCAAACACATTCCAATCCAGCTGAATACAGATAACATCCCAGGAGACAGAATCCTCCTCCCCTCCCAACCTAAACACGCATCAGCAAAATGACATGCGAAATGTTACGATGTACGTTTCACATTGAAACAATGAACATGACACCAAGTCACAAGGGCAAGTTCATTCAGTAGAGTGGTACTGTTATACTTTCCCTCTGGTATGGTGGAGGACAAGACATTAAAACAGGCCAAACAGAGAACTCTACAGTGTATTGAACAGGTAATGCTGACTAGGTAATTTGCTGATGTTTCCTGTTTATATTCAGGTTACATAGAACACCCTAACCTGTCTGGAGAGTTACACTGAATACCTGCTGCCAAAGGGTGGCATTAACTCTTGTTGGGCCCATGGCCAGCAGAGCGTGGCAGAAGAAGCTGTACTTATTCTGGATTCTAGTTTTCTAGGAAGAGGAAGGTTGTCAGGATGCATTCTGGCAGCCAGGGAATCACTGGAGGAGTGAAGGTTAAGGCAGAAGTAGAACTGGCATAAGGGGACCCTAGACTCCAGTGGGATCACCCCTGTTTCTAAGCAGACTGCTCTGTTCAAAATGCAGCAGGTGTGCAAAATAGCAGTCTTAGGCCTTTGGACTGGATAGTCTCTAGGGGCTTTAAGTTGTTATATGGACACACCTGAAAGCTGTATAATATCTGGGAGATGGATTTGGCTTTAACAAGTTTTATGGCAACTGATAGACACTTGCCCCCTTTAATATGAAAGAAGTCCAATGTGGCCTTAGCACTGTTGTTGGCCTTATCAGAAATAGATTTAGTTTGTTCATACCAGATTCCAGAGGATTAAAATAATATGCCAGGGTATTTGAAGGATGAAACCAGGTTTGTACTGTTATTGTTTAGCTGTCATTAATGTTTATAGCATCTAAATCCCTTTGAAAAGGGCCCAGAGATGACTTCTGAAGACCAGCTTGAGTATAGCCATATTGTCAGAATAAAGAAGCAGTGCCAACTCTCTATTATTCACTTTAAAAGGATGGAATTCCATTTTAGTTGAGGTGATGACAACTGAATTCATATCAATATTGAAGGAGAGTCAGAATACAGCACTTACACTAATCTTATAAAGAGAAGGCTGTGCTTCGACTTAATGCTGTAAGGACGGGGTAGCTGAATGCTGATTGAATGATATTAAGGTGAGTATGATATCCTTGAACAAGATCAGTTTTTCAACACATGCAAACATCCTAGTGCAGCCCATCCTTCTTGTGATTCTATTTGATTTGGGAAGATCACAACCTGCCATGATAAGGTAGAACAAGCTATCTCGATGAATAAAAAGCAATAGAAATCATGTAACCAGGAGAAAATGAATAAATAAAAGGCAGTGTCTTTATTAAGCCGACTGAAGTTTTGCATTACAAGGTTTGGGGTTTCCACAAAATCATTGTTGGGTAAGATTTTCAGGAAAAACAGGGACCGAAAATACCCAGTCTGCATGATAGGAAGCTCTCTGGTATTTCATCTAAGAATGTAAGCTAGTACAGATATTGCTCAAAGCCACATTCTCCCCCCATCACCCTTCCTTCTACTGACATTTAGCCATTTTGCATCTGCAATGCTTCTGGACTGGCCCTGTGTCCATGGATTCAAACATAATTGGACAATCGAGACAGTTAAATTCTAACTCTGCTCTAGAACAAATGAATTGTCAATTCAGTTGTGCTGAACATTTGAAAGTCATCAAGTTACCTGCCCCTGCAGCAGAGTCAGGGAAATCATGACTGTGTACTGAGGGCTTCATGGACCAAGAGGAGATGGGGTAGTGTGGGGTCTGAATGAAATAAGAAAGGAGTTCTGGGAGGCAGCTCTATGCATATGGCAAAGACAAGAGAGAACAGACAGATTTTTTCTTGAGGCAGCAGGGTCTTCAGATGGTAGAAGGGGAGCTGGTAGAGCTGAAGGAGTTAAAATCATAAGCAGGAGTGTATTAGGGTATCAGATTGAGAGGGTAAGGATGGGAAGCGAGTCTAAGGTGATGAAGACAAGTGCCTTATGGCTGTTCAGCATTCCTGGTCTGTTCCCCTTAAAGATCAGCCCCATTCTACTGGAAGAACAGTGAAGAACAAATAGTGTCTGAGCTGTTTCTTCACTGAGTTGGCTTTGCCCACCCTAGGGTGGGCTTGGGTGATTGCATGGTAGAACAAAATTCTCTTAAAGGGGGAATCAAGTTCCCCAAGTCTGGTCTAGAGAGTGGTAGTGCAGACTGTCTGGCATAGCTCTAACATTCTAGTGGCAGGCCTGAATATCAACATCTTAACAAAAACAGAAGTAGACCCCGGGAGAAGATGAGATGCTTGCTTCCTACCACTGGCAGTGACCAAGATTTGAAGTTTTCACCAGGAGCAAACTCCTGAAAAACACCCTTGACTAATAGACTGGGATACAGGTTGGGGCCTTATTGGCTCTTCAGCTGTCCGCTCACTGCCTGGCATACATGCTCTAGTGATCCTTCCTCAGTGCTCAGCTTTGCTATTCTTTTTGGCTGCAAGTGCTTCAAGGTCCGCCACAAACCCTAGTCTGGTAAATAGGTCACTGCTTTTATGTGGGTTCGTGAAGCAATGTGGCCTGCTCTAATCAGCATCATGCTGTCAACCTTTTAACAAGGCCGCCTCTGAATATCCTTGCCTTAAGCTGTGTTTGAAGCTCTGAGTTTCTCTGGATGTTTGTGCGCCACAGAAAAAGGAATGAAACCGGTGGATAGGCTTGCGTATGAGCAAAATGCTACCTGAGGGAGACCACCTTCCATCTAAAGGCAGACCATTGTAGAACTCTGCACTTGCAGAAAATGTTTATGGCACGTGCCTGGAAGCTCTGCTGAACAAACTGGTAATCTTACAAAATGATCTGCCTGTGTGCCAGAGGAAAGAATGGCAGACTGGAGAATTTGTCTCCTTTTGTCTGCCCATTGCTCACTTGGAAAGGGATAATAATGGCCTTCTGCTTCAAGTGGGCCAGCCGTCAGTGGGGCATTTGTGTGTGTGTGTGTGTGTGTGTGTGTGTCCGTGTGTGCATGGTAGAAGATCTCCTCATGCTTCTCATTGATTTTATGGATTGCCCTTGAGCAAAGAGGCTCTGCAGGGTTTCTGTGCTTGCCAGTGGCCTTGGGCCTATTCACACATGTTTGCGCCGGCTAGTTACATTTTCTTTCTGTCTGTTCCTGTATAAAGAAACTACATAGGAAGATGATTCATTAGCCAAGGCTTTGCCTTCTCATCCCACTGTGCCCCATGGAAATGGTAGGATGCTTTTAACTAGCCCAGGGCTCCTACTCTACATTCTCCAAGCCACTTCTGTATCGATTGCCCTCTCATGACTGTAACTTTTAACACAACAGATTGGATAGAGAATTTGTATTCATCCTGGTGACTCAAAGCAACATCAAGTCTGGATAAAGAAGCTTTTGTACTGTTGCGAGCTCTGTAGGATGTAGACTGGCTTCATGCATTGCATTAAGCCCTACAGTCAATTATTTGGCTTGGCCTAGCATATTTGTGGTTTGTAAATCATGTCTTATGGCCTGGGCTAAAGTACAGCTGCTTATCTCTTGGTGGTTTTGCTCAATTGTAATGTAAGTATGTGGTAATTTCACAGATAATTAACTTAATTAAAGACAATCACACTCATAATTATTCCTTATCACCCCCATCTTTTACTATGTCCCAGCCCCTTTTGCAGGGTGGCCCCAACATCCCCATCAGAAGGTGGTGCTAACCAGGCCATTACAGTGTTTCAATAAGCCAAGGCTTTGCATAGCTTTTGGGCAGAAGCAGCTTCTTAGGTGATGTGTAGCCTGGCTTTCATTCTTTCCATTTCTGCCAGGGGAGGCCAACAAAGTGGATCAGAGCCATGATATTTCTGAACCCAGCTTTTGTGTAAGTTATTGAATATCCAAGGGTGTAGTGCCCCCAGGCAAATTTTATTCTATGGGCACTGTTTTTTTTTTTTTTTGCACTGATGTTTGTGCAGCTGGGCAACTCCCTAGGTTAGGAGGGAGACAAGCTAGAACAGGAACGTTGTGATAGTTGTGCTCCCTTTCCATCCCTCCCCCCAATATTGCCTTGAAAAAAACCAAGATTTTATGCACAGCTGTAAAAAATGTATATGGTGGCAGTTAGGCAGGTATCACCAGCAAATGCAATAAAAGGAATGGGAAGTAGCTGAGAAAAGAGGACTTTGCAAGACATTAACTTGATGGCGATAGAGTTCCTAGCTTGGTTACTTGAGGGACCACCTGTCTCTCATAACAGCTGCCTGGCCAATTGATCCTGCAGGATTGGCATGCTCCAGGTTCCTTTGTTTAAATAATGTCATCTCTCAGGACCCTGGGAGTGCAACTTCTCTGTAGCAGCGTTTGCCTTCTGGAATAAAGTTCCCCCTGAGATCTGGATGGCCCCCACCATGCTGTTCTTTAGAAAAGTAGTGAAGACCTGGCTCTTCACCCAGGCCTTTGGCAAGGGAAAGCGAGACCCCTTGACTCATCACACTTGCAATTTTTCATATTTAACTTTTATGTTTTATTGATTTGATTGTAATTTCTTTGATTGTTGTGAGCTTCCCAGAGTCGTTGAGAGTCAGGTGGCTTACACATTACTTGATGATGATGATGTTGATGATGATGATGATGATCCTTGAGTGAAAGGAGAATAAAAATAGGTGGGAATGCTAATATTTGGCTAACCTGAGCTGAGTCACTCTTAGGAGGTACCACTTTGAGAGGCAGACTGGCAAGCTGTTTGCTGGAAGGTTCCCCTTGCGGCATTTCCTTTCAAGCTGTTCTCTGAATAGGTGGATTGGTACTAGCGGAAGGCATTTGCATTAGCATTTAAGAAAGAGAAAGGTACAGATACCTGCCCATCCCATTTCAGGTACTGTGAAAATGATGAAGACTATTTTTCATGGACTGGAGGTGCAGGAGGTGTTGTGGCATTACAACATGCCTTCGTTGTGGAAGTTGAAGCATCACCTAAATTACAGGAAAGAATAGAATGGAGAAACTGAGCTGGGAAGGAGAAAAGTACGCACAGGGAAGATGTACTAAAAGAGAGGTTGGGTTCTCATGAGCTGTGAAACCAAATCCAAACAGTTGTGTTGAATAAGCCAGAATTGGCTGGATTCAAACATAATGCTAAGACTTAAACCATAGTTTACAAACCATAATGGTGAAGTTCATACTACAAGCTAAGGCAAAGGGTGTGAAGGAATGTAGAGGTGACCTTGGGGAAGGCATGAGAGAGCTATTAAGGGAGGGAAGGAGTGAGTTGTTAAGAGGGGACTTGGAGAAGAGATTGCACAGTCCATCAACTGCAAGAGAAAGAAACTTAAAATGACCTCACCTTGATTTTGTTTACAGAGACAGAGAGGAATGGGACAGGGAGGAACTTGGATAGGCTTTCAAGATTCTGTTATTCTATTTTACTACAATAAAGAGCGTTCTTGGAATCCCTGCTGTGCCTGTTTCTTGACCTGGTCTACCCCAAAGTGCTAACAAAATCAGACAAATCACAGTTTGGCTTATCATAAAAATTACAACCCAGTAATTCTGACATCTGCAACTCTATCTTTTGGGGCCTCATTGACTCTGTGATTAGAGTGCCAGAAACGCATCCATGTCTTTGTGATTTGCACTGCAGAGAGCACCTTATAATGGCATCTTAATAACGTTCTGTTTAGTGTGCCTTAAAGGGAAATGTCAAAGGCACAGCAATAATTAATGCTAATATCTAATTAATAAGATGATGATTAAACTCAAGCAAAAGGGCTGCACATAGTACTACCATGTTGATGATTTTCATTCCCAGGTGTTTGTGCTTGAGTCAATTCTGTGATGGGAATAAAACCTTGAAAAGGACTTATCTCTGCTTGGGAGTGTGGATTACCCTGACAGTTGGGTTTCCTTCATACTTGTGTTTTCAGCACTTCTGCAGCAAATTCCCAATGGATGCAGTCTGCTGCCTTTCCCTGATATGCCTCTCCCTGGGGTCTTGCAAACCACGATATCTCTTGCAGACACTATTGTCTTGGCTTCCCAATCTGAAGGAAAATAAATTGAAATTACTGAATAATGCGAGCAAACTGCTCTCAAGAATTGTGTATATTTATCTTAGATAAAGCCCAAATTAAAAGCCTAAGTTAGAGTGTTAGTAGTAGTATTTTATTCCAGTCATTGACCAGCAGAACGTAACATGCAAGAATAAAATTACAGCTATCCTGTTGTGTTATAAGAAATGACTAAAATTTGAATCACTAGCTCAGACTCTGCAATTGTAATACCAATATCATTAAGATTGTAGAATTAAGATTATGAAGTCAGAAGTAACTATAGTGGAGATTTATGTAATATAAGTAAAACTATAGGATGATGTCCCAACAGCCAGGAACCACGCTGAGACAAGGAACTGATCTCTAATGTTTTATTGCTTGTACATAACAGGAATCCTAACAAACTGAAGAAGCGGGGGGAAAACCCAGACATATAAACCCCAAAGGTTAAGGCGGTCCCGATCTGTGTCTCTTTGAATGGCTGCCCAATTCCTCAGTGCTACGCATGCGCTTAACAGTCTGGATGGGAGCCCCCTGCTCGCCATCCTTACTCATGACAGATAATAAAAGTAGAAACAACTAACACAATGTAAAACACTATATGAAAATCTGCAGGTAAACTATATTTCATATTAATTAATTATTTTCTATCCCACCTTTATTATTTTTATAAATAACTCAAAGCGGCAAGCATACCTAATCCTCCTTCCTCCTCCTATTTTCCCCACAAGAACAACCCTGCGTGGTGAGTTGGGCTGAGAGAGAGGGACTGGCTGAAGGTCGCCCAGCCGGCTTTCCTGCCTAAGGCGGGACTAGAACTCTTCGCCTCCTGGTTTCTAGCCCAGCACCTTAACCACTATTATAATAATGTGGTATGAAATAAAGTCGTATAGAAAGGAATGACAGTGACTTCAAAGGCTAAAGAGCTATAAATAAACAATAATATGGAAATTTATGGGCAGAGTCTGTGTCAGTCTGATGGCTCTAATAGCTATGGGAAGTGAATTGTATTGGTATAGTCATGGACTATACATAATAAAATAAGCACCTAAACTCCCTCATTAGCTGTTACTGTCTGTGGGTGGAGTTTACACATGATGTAACAGAGGTTTGCTGTAAAGAAATAAAGTTGTCATAACCACCCTGTAAACAGCATAAATAGGTAGGTTGTGTTCAGCAGCTGCCTAGATAACCTTCACTTGAGGGCCTGAGTAACAATAGACTTTCTCTCTGAAGGAAGCGGAGCTGATATTCCTTATTCTTTGAACAATTTCATGAGCTGCATCACGGGGGAATCTCCAGGAGCAACTTTTCAGAGCCACAGATGAGAAAAAAAGATTGGTTAAAATTACATTTCCCATATTTCTTTAGGAGTACTGTCTTGCAAAGATTTCTGCCCATAGAAATTGGATCCCAGCCAACACTCCTTTTGTTCTGCTGGGGATTCACGACATTTCTGCTCATGCATCGTAAGGCATAATGTAACAAATTGTCCACTCTCTTGAAATAGAGGGTCCTGTCCCCAAGTCATGATAATCTCATAACCATTCACTTTGGTAATAAGATACAAGGAGTCTTTGCTACATATCGCCCCTCTGGAGTGTGGTGGTGTATGTGTAAAATAAGTAAATATTGGTGCTGTGTCAAGGCATGGGGACTGGAAGAAGTTGTGCAGAAAGGGTGTGCATGATGAGACCCGGAAAACGAAAAACTCACAGTGGTAGATTTGGGCTGGTTTGTTTTGTCCCTAGGCTCTGTTTGCTTTGTCATCGATGCTGCGGCACTTTCCTTATGCCCAGCAACAATTCCTCAAACTTGGAGGCCTTCAAGTGCTCAGGAATCTTTGCACGGAGAAAGGAATGGAGATGCTGTACATCCGCACTGTGACACTTCTCTACGACTTAATTGTAGAAAAGGTAAGAGGAGCTGTTACGCTTCACCCATGGCAGAGTTAGCCCAAGCCTACCAATCCGAATGAAGTAACATTAAAGTGAGAATTTAACCCATCTCCAGTAGGGGACGGAGGGAGGGCATTCTGAAACTGGAATGATGGAGCTGGAAAATGTGACTGACTTGATGGGCAGTCCTCTCCCATAAGAAAGTGGTGATACTCTTTGAATTTCTTGCAACAAGTTGCAAGGAGCTCATCCAATAAGACCCAGGTAAAGAACCATGAACTCTTTTCCCCTGACTTTTAATGCTTAAATTACTTGTATTTGGGCTGCCCAAAGGTGCCACCCTTGTGTGATCCATCTGGTTACACTTTAAGAATTCTCATGTGGATTTCATTTGGGTGTTAGCCAGTCTGGACAGAGTGCAAGATGGCAGGAAGGTACTAAGGAAGCTGTGATGATGGCCCTACTTGTCCAGTTCTTGGCGAGAGGGCAAGCCTGCCAACCTCGCTGGGAATGGTAAGTGGCAGGACATCACCAGGATCTTTGTCCCTCTTCTGCCTCCCCTGCTGTTGCTTTACCCCTTGGATGGGAGGGCTGGTAAGTTGTAAAGCATAGATAATTGCCAGTTTTCTGGCAACTCCTCCTGAACTTTATTGCCAATTATCGTCTACCTATCTACCCATCATGCGGCAACTGCAGAAAGCAATCAAAAGACACAGTTTCACAGCTGTAATAAATTCTTTGTGTAGGATTCAGTGATCAAGAATGCATAATGTTTAACATTTTTCATACTGGCAGACAGGAATGGCTACAAATAGTTGCAGGATATCCTTCCTTCCAAGGAGAGCGTTCTTGTTCATCAGCTCAGGCAGCCTTTCCCTCTAAGCAGGGCATTCTGCCTTTCCATTCAGCAGTTTTGCATCCTTTCAGGAAGTCTGGAGAATCAATCAAGATTATTAGCTGCATATTATAGATAGGATTGTGAGAACTGAGAAGTGGCTTACCTAAGGGAAACATTGTTATCTAGAGAAGTCCAGTTGTATTATTATCTTTCAGTCACCCTATTGTACTAGCTTATAGTTGTTTGCTCAGGTTTCTTCTAGGAATGTTAATCATTTGGCCCTTAGAGAACCAGTTTGGTGTAGTGGTTAAGGCACCAGGCTAGAAACCGGGAGACCAAAAGTTCTAGTCCCGCCTTAGGCACGAAGCCAGCTGGGTGACCTTGGGCCAGTCACTCTCTCTCAGCCCTAGGAAGGAGGCAATGGCAGACCACTTCTGAAAAACCTTGCCAAGCAAACTGCAGGGACTTGTCCAGGTGGTCACCAGGAGTCAACACTAACTTGCAGGCACCAAATATGTATGTATGTATGTATGTATGTACATATATATAAAAACCTTCTGGATTCCTATCACCACTTCAGGACACCTGACTCAAAGACATTAAAAAAAGAGAGAGATGACTTAGTATCTTCCACCCCTATGCTCATTCTTAATCTTTATAAAAGACAGGGATAGTAATATTTAGCATTCTGCATTAAACCAAATTATACATTACAAATAATGAACACATTATTCTATATTTTTTCATAACATCAGCACGATGTGCTCACATCTACATACGATGATGATTAAATTTTTATCCTGCCTTCTTTATATCAAGGCAGCAAACATACCTAATATTCCTGCCTCCTGTTTTCCTCACAACAGCGACCCTGTGAGGTGGGTTGGAGAGACAAGAGAGTGAGTGAGTGGCCCAAAGTCACCCAGTGGCTTTCATGCCTAAGAGAGGCCTAGAACTCACCGTCTCCTGGTTTTTGGCTAGCACCTTCACCACTACACCAAACTGGCTCTCACTATATAATTTCACTAAAGGCAAAGTTCCCCAACCTGGGTACCCTTCAGAAATGTGGAATTTTAGGGCATTGATGGCAATTACCTTCTGAAAATGTGGGAGACTACTCAGCCTACGGAAATAAACGAAGGCTTCATTGGATGCAGAAGAATTGATCTTCTCTTAGTAAGTTGGGCAGATAAGATTGTGTATTGCTTACTTCAGATAAAACTGTTGAATTGTCAGCTGAATCACATATTTTTTGCTGCTAGCAGTGGGGAACCTGTGGCCTTTCTGTGGCTTTTGAATTCCAACTTCAGTAAGCCCCAGCCAAGCTTATCAATAGTCACGGAAGACAGAACTTTCGTGTCCTTCAGATGTTGTTGGACTGCAGTGCCCCGCTGATATAGCAAACTGGAAAGAGGATAGTTGCCAAGTTTTGCAGAGCACCTGAATAAGTGTCATTCAGCCTTGCCTTGCACCTTGTCAGAATGGCTGTCTGGTTGTGCAGAATGCAGCCTAATTCTTGGATTTATCCTTTAGTTTGGGCCCAAGTTCATTCTCTAGTTGCTGTTCCTTCTTGCCCAGCATGTCCATGTGTGCCACTGTAGGCAAATTACCGTCAAGGAAAATACCACAATCAAGCATCTCTGCTGGGACTTAGAACAGAGATGAGCAGGGCAGGCTCCCAGCATACAATTCACAGTGATTTGACTTTTCTTCTCTCTTAAGCCATAGAAATAATCTTCCTTAATTATAAGATAATAGTAAGGAGATGCTTGTGATTAGGATCTAATTAATGAAGCGCGTATATAGCAATTTACCCAGGAGGCAGCCAAGTGAAGCAAAGGCATGTATTTTTTAAATTATTATTATTATTTAGAGAATGCCGGCCTCCATTGTGTTGTGTATCTGGCAGCCGTGTGCTGTGAGCAACCTTTTACTTCATCTGTGTAGACAGATGGCTGGCTTGCTGTGCCCATGTGGGAGTTTTGCAGACAGAATCAAGTATCTTGGCTGCATCCAGATTATTTCTACGGAGTAGGAGGAGGGAGCAACGCCCCCCTTTACTATTACTCTGACATTGGCCCCAATCTAGCAGGGTGGAAAGGGTGGTGGTGAGAAGGGTTCCCTGCAGAAGAAGTGCACGTTTCTTCCTTCTTCCCAATACGTAGTGCTGCTTTCTGATCCCCACAAAAGCTGCAGAATGAAGAAACCAAGAGACTGGACTGCAAGCAGGTTCTAATTAATTTCAATCCTTTAAAAAAATGTTCCTTTTTTTCTCAAGGTGACATGTTGAGTGTATAAGAACAGGCCTTCCTTTGCACAGGTAGGCAAACAGGTGCAGTCAGTTGTCCTGGGCTATCACAGCCAGAAGTATGTCAGTGACTATGGAAGTTGAAGTCCAAAGTCCAGTTGCTTTATTTTTTTTAAAGGTGCCTGTTAGATGTTCCAAGGTGCATATGTGCCTCTTGCAGTGATATAGGTCATCCAAGCCTTTGGCCCAAGTATTCTGGCTTGCGCCAGTATGCAAGAGCACTCCAGAAAACATGCAAATGGCAGGGAGGCATAACCTGTAAATCAGGCTTTTTCCACCTTAGCAACTTTAAGACATGTGGACTTCAACTCCCAGAATTCCCCAGCCAGCATGGAAGCTGAAGTCCACATGCCTTAAAGTTGCCAAGCTTGAGAAACACTGCTGTAAATGGTAGAAAGGTGGTCAAGATCCAGCAGAGAAAATATACCAGGAAATGTTCTTTTCCCTTTCTGCTGGTTGGAACTATCTGAGGAAATTTGTTTGGCTGGTCACCTTGCATTTTTACATATTTAAATAATTT
Source organism: Candoia aspera (assembly GCF_035149785.1). Lineage (NCBI taxonomy): Eukaryota > Metazoa > Chordata > Lepidosauria > Squamata > Candoiidae > Candoia > Candoia aspera. The sequence continues at coordinate 149,707,688 of NC_086153.1, forward strand.
ATATGGCCTCCCATCTCACATCAGTGACTCTTGCTGATCAGCTGGATGACCATTTAAATCCTCACATTGTTTTTTGAATCTTTGGGAAAGGATGCCAAGGAGGTGGTCCCAACTTCCTGTGGGAGGGCCCTTATCCATAATATCTGCAGACAGGATTAGATGTTGGAACTATAAAGCATCTCTCACTGACGGGTCTTCAGGTAGATACAGTTGCTTTTCATCTTTTGTCACACTATTTATTGCTGATAGATTATCGACAACGGGTGGCTTCAGGCACTCCTCTTTCCAATAGCTTCTGAAAGTTGACACAGTGGCTTTTAATTATATATAGACACACATACGTGTATGTGCGTGTGTGTGTACGGAGAGAGAGGGACTCCTGCCTCCCTTTTTATACTTTTGTCATCCAATAAATCTGGCTGATTTTTTGCATCCCATTTTCTCCCCAATCTCATTTGTCTTGCCAGTTTCTTCCCCAGCTTGCTTTTATTGTCCATGTGCATTTGGACGGCAAGTTGCATTTTCATGAATTGGTACTTCATTATCAGCTGAGCACCCCAGAGCAGCTTTTGGATAAATGGGAAAGCCCTTCCAGCATTGACTTTGCCAGAGCCCCGGCAAGAAGAGAGCTCAGGAGGGGAAGTAGTTGAGATGTTGGATTAGGAGCAGAAAGCCTTTGCCATGGAAGCCCAGTGGGTGACTTAGAGCCAGTTGCTCTCTTTCAGCCCCCGTTGTAGGGTTGTGGTTTGTGGGGGGATAGCAGGAGGAGGGAGTGCTCTGTTCACTGCCTTCAGCCCTTGAGCAAAAGACAGAATATGGATCTAATAATTAAACATGATCACAAAATCTGAACATGCCTTCCAGCATTATGTTGGAATGAATCGGAAAGCATCCTCCCATTGTGAAATTCACGAAGGTTCAACAGGTCTTGGTACTGACCACAAAGGCAAACAGAACTGATTTCAGACTTCACATAAGTAGATACCTGTAATGGGAAGACAGCTGTCTTGGCTTAAATAATCATTTTGGGGATCTTTGTTGCAGCAATTGCTCAAGATCAGTGACAATGAGGATCAAGGCCATGAAAAAACTCAGCAGTACAGTCAAGTGAACCTGGTGCCAGCCATTGTGGAACAGGGCTGGTGCACAATCATTTCGAATCTTCTGAAGATGCCGGAGCACGACACCCGGGAGAAGGTTCTCAAGACCGTGTATGTGCTGCTGACCTTCTGTAGGGAGACTTACAGGGGGGATCCCGCTTTCAACCACACCCTCGGCCTCCTGCGCCAGGAATACGAAGAGCTGGCACAAGAAGAGCAAAAGGAAGGGGACGAAGATGGCTACTTCAAGGAACTCTTGCACTTTATAAATAACATTGCACAACAGCTAAAGTAAAAAGGATGGTAGCCTAGCACATAAAAGAACCTTTGTGGGGTCTGGAAAGAGGTATGGTGAATAAATCAATGTGGAAAGTTATTACGAATAAATCTATTCTACTAAGGTTTTGGCTTTGTGTCCTGCTGTCAGTGTGGTTAGCAGCCCCATATGCTGGGTAATAGAAGGATGGTTGCCTTCTTGTCAGTACTTTTCTGTGTGTTTTATTCTGATCATAGATCATTGCAATAGTAAGGTTTAGGGGTTCCTGCCACCACAGTGTTTAAAAAAAAGTGCCCCTTTTAGAAATTACCTTTTCAAAAAAGGATATGCTGTAGCATTAAAGAAAGTCATTGCCTTGTCTCCTCTGAGGAGAGAACTTTTTGCTCGAGGTCATTCATTGCTTGCTTGCTTTGAAAAGGCAATTTCCCTAGAAAAAGAGTTTTATTCCAGTTGTTAGAAATCAGCAGTAGAGTCCATATAACTGGCATTTCCCTGTACATTTTTGCAGCTCTTCCTAACCTGCTTGTTTGTGTTGATATAGCACTGCCATTGTAGAGTATTTGCTAATCCCATGGAAGTGTTGCTTTTTGACCTGCTAACTCAGAAAAAAAGGGACAGTGGTGAAATGCTTGGAAAGATTCTGTGCCAGAAAGTGGCCTAGCTCTAGTATCTTTCCTGTGTGAAAATCAGCATCAGCAGGCGAGCTTCATAGAAAGACAGCTTGCCCATTAGTGAGTCGCCCCACGAGTGCAGCCGCAAGAGAAAGTCAGCTCCCTTCTGCTGTGTTTTCTCAGTTTACATGCAGTGGAAGGGAGATGTGATCCAGCCGAGTGGCATTCTGCGTGAACCTGCTTAAAACATTCTGAAGAGTTCCCTCCAATGTGGAGCTCTTCTTCAGCAAAGAAGCTAGGATTTGAGGGTGATCTGGCTGCGACATCTGTCACCCCATTGATCACCAGGGTTGATTCGGCTGATCTGGCTGGCTAGGCGGGTGTCCCCTTCCTCCCTCACCGCTCCATGTGCGTCCCTCCCGAAGCTGCGCACTCAGTGGAAGAGGACAACCATCCCAGATAGAAGGAGTGTACCAATCTTTGGTCAAGGGTATACGGTAGCTGCGCTCCCCTGCTAGAACCTCCAAACAATCAAAGAAGCTAATGCAGAAAAACCAAACTCCTTGGGCAGGAATAGCTTCCATTAAAACTACTGCTTGCCACATAGGAATGCCTTTTTAATTGAGGCAACAGCAACCCACTCTGTGATCTGGGCTGTACATGTGTAGTGGGTACCCAATGCAGCCTGTATTTCCTTTGCTCTACTTCCATCAGTATAAAATCTGGCAAATATCTGTGTGACTTTTTTCCCCATGAGGATGTGCTCCGTGGTTGTGTCCTCTGCATGGATATTCCTACCTATCTCCTGAGATTTACTTGCATTGTACACAAGTAACTGTATATTTCATGTGGCACATCTTCATCTTCAGTGGCAGGTGTTGCCTAGTCTGGCAATGAAACGTCTGCAAGAAAAAAACAACAAGGCTCAGAGAGCACCAAGGACTCCGCAGTTCGACCCTGAGCTACAGATACTCGCTTCGATTGATTTGATGATTGCCATTCCCTATTCAAGCAACAGGGAACGTTATGTCAAGATTGGTGAATGGGTACTTGTCATCAGTTCTTAAATCAACCACTACTGGAACTCTGGCTCACGCATTACCCCTTTCTATCTTAAAACAGATTGGCAGGCTTTTAAGGTAATTGGTTCAAATGATTATGGTGTCAAGTCTAGGAAGGAGTTCAACTCCCCAATCATTTGTGAAGCTTCCTGGGTAACCAGGTAAATCTTGTTAGGAAGCAAACATGAGAAGGGACCTCATACACCACCAGGAGCACCTTGGAAGAAAAGTTAAACAAGGCTGAGGAAGATGCTTCAAAATGGGCCCAGCTGAAAGCCCTAATCCTGAAGCCTGGTGTATGTTAGCTGCTAGGAAGAACATGACTGCATGCCAGTGCATTGCAAAGTGCAATGGCATGTTGGCATTGCCTGTAGTCCCATTAGATATCACTGCCATTTTATATGAGCAAAAACAGTTTAAATCCAAGTGGTTTTGATTTAACTGCACTACAAATCGAATCTATATTCCACTTTGAAGAGCTACCAAATCTGTCCTATAGAACAATGGGGAACAGGAAATGCTGTATTTTGAGAAAACGTGGAAACCTTCTAGTTAGCTGCAGGTTTGTTCATTGTCTACTGAGATGTATCGATCCCTCCCTTTGACTAATTGGAAAATCAGGATAACTCAAACAATAAAAGCCAGCTTGCCAGTGCAATGCAGTGTTTTTCTTAGAATAAAAGCTTACATTGCTAGCGACTAGAAACCCCTTATGGACTTTTTGCTAAAAAAAGAAAAAAATGAACTGATGATTTATGGATTGGATGATTAGAAAGGGTAGATTATGGAAAGAAGGAAACTTTGATGTAACTTTAGAGAGTGTCCTAACAGTTAGGAATCACGCTGAGACGAGGAGTAGGTCTCTAGTGTTTATTACTGCTACACTAAACAGAATCCTAACACACTGAAGAAGCGTGGGAAAAACCCAGACAGATAAACCCTGAAAGTTAAGGCGGGTCTGATCTGTGTCTCTTTGAATGGCTGCTTAATTCCTCAGTACTACGCATGCGTTTTCCCCCAGTTGTAGATTCTGAGTGAACTATAGGGTGCACAGATCCCAGTAAAGTGAGATCCATGGGCCCTACTACCAGATTATTTTGAGCAAATCAGATGCCCCAAAGTTTTAAATTTCTACAAGCTTTAGAAAGATAAGAAGTGAGATGTCTTTCCAGATTCCCGGGTCTAGCCTACAGCTCTGGTATGCTGGACAGCAATGGGACTTAAGTAAACTCCCACAAAGGCTTCTACAATTAAGACTGGCCAGTTGCGGAATCCGTGATTGTCAACATACGTGACTGTCGTTTGCCTTTGACAGACAGCCAAGATCTAGCATCTATGCCATAAGTTCATAATAAACCTGTCTGGAGAGTCTTCAGTTGTGAAGGGTTGATGTTGGATCTGCTCTAGCTTGACCTGATAGCAAGGGCTGCCAAAGCCATTGCCAGTGGTAAGTATCTCTTCTGTGGGAGGTTGAAGAGACCAGCTCTTTCTGAAATGGCTAGTGCTTGGCTTCTTATTGATTGGATTATTCTAAAGCTAATACTGTAGCTCATGCGCCGCCTCTGCCAGACCTGGAAATATTTGTTACTTTTTGCAGATTCTACAGACTTGAACTTTGCTATTAAGTTGCAGAAGTAATTATACACATTGATTTTCCTTCTGCTGGCATTTTGTTGTTCATCTTTAAGGGAGGGGGGTTGGGGATGAAGGGATTTTACAGGAAATGTTCCCTGGAGAACAGCATGTGATTATTAGAAGCTGTAAAACATGAGATGCTCAGTGTACGTCAGAGTTTTGGCAGCACGCACCGAGCCCTGCTTCACAGAAAGGGCTGCATGTGCATGCCTAGTGTTTTAAGTAGATCTTTCGTATTGGGAGTGCCTTCCAGAACAAGGGGAGCAAAGGAACAAGTGCGGTATATTTTGGAGTGCGCCCTGGCTTGGGATATGAAACATCCTTAAGCGAGACCTTGCTGCACTCGGAATATCTGTATTGGTGGTTGGGTTTGAAAGGTGAGGAACATGACCCAGAGAAAAGTCCCTCCTTCGTTTCTATCTCCACGCCTCCCCCTTTCTGCCTCTTCTCACCCTTTCCCACTCCTCTTTTCTCTTCACCCTCCTCACCCAGTACTCAGTCCAGCAATTGAACTGATTGCATGCAGAGAGCTTTAGAAACCAGGCCATGGGCTGCAGGCAGTCGATCCCTGCCCAGTCCAGACATTCACATCACTGGGGAGCTGGAACGTCCTGCTTTTGTGACATCCTTGTTAACTCTGGAGCTCTCCTTCTGCCTTTACAGAGTCTGGGGTTGCGGGGGATAGAGAACTGCTTTGCCACGTGATTTTTAGGAAGCCATCTCATTGTCTTTATTCTTAAGGCAGATGGTAAACTAGCATTTCCTGACATCAATATTGCAAGTGTAGCACCATGGCCTCTGCTGCTAAGCATTGCAGGAAGTTTCCTGCACCGGTAGCTACAAAGCAAGAGCCATTTTATTCAAACAGATCACTTGCCTGGTCTTCATTCTTCAGGGTACTCCCAGGAACTTCCACTCTGGGAGCCCAAGAGGGGAGAAATTGCAGTTGGGGAAACTCTTTGAGATACAGTCCCAGTACACCTGAAAGGTACAAGTATGGGGAAGGCCGGCTCCAGATGTTTCTGGTTCCACCTACCATCAGCTACTTCCTCCTTGAATGACTTCCAGAGTGCCTTGCTTACAAATGCTTTCTTTCCCTCTTTTGGAGATAGGGAAACTGAATGTTCCATTCCCCCCAATATTATTGTTATTAAATTATTATTATAGTTGGTCGCACAATCAGCCAGATGTTTAGACTGGATTTGGCATTGGGATAGGCAGACGTTGTTGTTTAATAATATGAAAGGTATCGTTGCAGGATGGAAGCTGTTCCAAGTAAAGCTGCCTTTTGCAATTGACCTTTTGCAACCACCCTGTGAGGTGAGTTGGGTTGAGAGAGAGGGACTGGCTCAAAATCACCCAGCGGCTTTCGTGCGTAAGGCGGGACTAGAACTCAGCGTCTCCTGGTTTCTCGGCCAGCACCTTCACCATGACACCATGTTAAAAGGATAATTGCCATTCTGGAGAGTAAGTTAGGGGATCTATTTTAGCCCCTCAGCAGGAAGTTTCTGGCAGGTTGGCCAGCTTAAGAAAAAGCCAGAGCCTGCGTGATGTAAAGGGCAACAACTCACAGCAAATTGAGGCTGCCATCTGAGAAGACAGTGGGGAACAGCCCAGTTGCCCACTGAGATGTTGGCGTCACTTTTGTCTTCATAAAAGTAACATTAACTTTCCTTTTCAGAATGGCTGAAGCCACAGCATAGTACCTGAAGCACTCTTTCCCCCAACACCTGGTCTGTGTGCATCTTGGAGAACAACAATGTGCTTAAAATGCAGCCTTATTCAATACAAACAGGTTGCAGAGCTCTGCCTGATTATGAAGACCTGAACTTTCCCAATTGCTTCTCTGCCAGTGATGCCCCCGCCCCCCACTCCTCCTCCCCGCGATGCCATAGTACACACAGGCACTGGAGTGATATTGGAACAGTCTCGGTTGTAATGGGAAAACAAAACTGCGTATCATCCAGTGGCAGGTGGTAAAAATAAAATGTGTATACAGACATGAGGAATTATTTTCTCTCTCTTCATGCACAAATCTGCATGAGGTTGCAGAGCAACATTTTTATATTACTAGTGATGCTCAGAGGTGTACCCAACAAGCAGCTTGCATTTTCCAAATCATAGTTTTATATGCCTGAAGTATAATGGATTATGCATTAGCTTGCATGATACAAATGTATGACTGAAAACAGAGAAGCAACTGGTTTTCTCTCCTGAATCTTGCACATCCCTACTAATGTGGGTAAATATGAGGTAATCTGCAGTGGGGTCCAGAGGCATAATTTCAGAAATGGCCTCCTAAGGTTGTTGCATGCAACAATCCCCTGCAGCCCTTAGCATGTTGCATATGGAAAGCTAGCAGAGATTTGCTGGTAGTTGGGTAGCCCTAACCCTAACCCTATAAAATTATTATTATTATTAAAACTGCCATGTTGTGAAAGAAAGTTGTTCTCAAGTGAGCAGCCTCTCTAGGTCATATCCTATCCCACAAGAAGATGCCTCTCAATATTTGCATACTCATATTTTGCTAAGCTCTATTTTGGTTGGTTTATTTATGACAGAGTGTGATACAGTATGTGAATGGGGGAGGGAGGGGTACATGGTGTTGGAATTATCAGGGGTCAACTTAGCATTGTCTCATAAGCATAAGGGGGTATTTCTAGTAAACACATCTCTATTGTGCTTGTGGGATGTCACACGGGTCACCTGATTTCCACTTCCTCCTCCTCCTTGGGTTTGGGGATTAACAATCTCCATTTTTACCTCTTGGGCACACCTGCAAGCAGGAGGTCCTGCAGAATGCAGCTCTTGTCCTTTCATCTCGCTTGTATGCAGACTTTCTATTCCAAATAGAAAGTGTCTACAAAGAAACAGTGATGAATAAGTGCTTTCTACTATGAAGCTACTTGTATCCAGATCTACTGAATAAATGTAAGCTACTTTTTTTTTCTCTTCATCTATCTACTGTGTGAAGACTGAATTCTTTTCTGAACGTAATTAAGCTTAATGTGCAAGTTTCTTTTTGGTTCACGCTTCTACTTTGCAAGATTGTTGTTAGCTGCTTGGAGTTCTTTTATTAACCTTTAAAAACTCCATCATGTGGTTGGTCTGTAGTTTCTCCCTTTTTCCTGGTTTATTTTTGAGCTTTCCTTCTAATTCACAGAGGGGAAAAGGAAAAACAATTTTAAAAGCAGAGAAAAGAAAACAAGACTAGCCAAACAAGTCATGATTCCTTTGTTCATCAGCAAGCCTGAACTGTTCAACAAACCCTGTTAAAACAAAACTTAGTGCCACCTTCCCCAGACTCCAAACTGTTTTTCTCCAGATGTGTTGGATTCCAGTGCCCAGGGAACACATCTGGGAATGATTGCCTTAATGTGATGCATGAATTTCAAATAAAAAGTTGTGTTTACGAATTAATTAGCAGGCCATTTGATGGCACAGGTCTACCCACTACTTCTGCAAGTAAAACTCAAAGCAGAACTCATAACCGCCCAGATCCTTATGTTCTTCTGCTGTCTGAATATGATTCTGATACACCTAGCACAAACAGACCCTGAAAAACGCCATTACTGCATTGGGAACTTTTTATTTTAAATGCAGATCCAGATATAACTGAACCAGGTTGGAACTGACAGTGGTATGGAAGGGACATTTATTGAGTGAAATTACAAAGAAGGAGAATTACTCTTAAATATTTGACAGTCCAAATAAATTCCAAGTGGGCGTCAGGTTGTCTCAACCTGCTTGTTTTTTATCCAGGATGTTCAGATTGGTCATCATATCAAGCAGTAGAATTGCAACTGCACACACAATGTGGCAATATAACCAGGACATTTTTGTGGTGACTGGGAAAAAAATTAAAAAGCAGGAAAGCAAAGTCAGGGCATTTTATGAATATTATACTCAGGCATTTCCTTTTGAAACAACGAATGGGACAGCATTGTGTTAAAAAAAAAATCAAGGAGACTCAGGACAAGCCAAATATCTCCTGGCGAAAGATTTTTAAAAATGAGGAAACAGTTACCAAATAAAAAAATCATTAACAGTTGACTTTTTCATAGATTTCCTTTTCTCCCATGAATGGTAACTGGGTGTATCTTCTCCAGTCTGTTAATTTGACATTCATTGTTAGCCTGTATCCTTCCCTATGAATGTCCCCTTGTGTCCGTACAAAGTTTCAGACTTGCCAGCCCCACTAGGTAGCCCCGGGCAGGAAATCAACTCCACAGGAAGGCTACTTTTATGGAGATTGGCTATAAAAACAGCACCTTGCAAGTCTGATTGTGCTGCACCTCCTCCAGCTTCTTATACTTCAGTGAATCAGGGAGGTGTCTGTCTGAGCTGCTCCTGGATGTTTCTGGACTTTAAAAAAACGCTTCAGCCCCTTTTGCCTAGCCAATGGTTCACACAAATCTCCATCAAGGTCATCTTCCTTACTCCCTGCAAGACCTGCTCGGAGTCTCTCACATGGCTTGATCACCTTTGCCTCATGGAAGCTAGAATTAAAGTGCTTGTCAAATGGCTACAGATGAACCCCAGCTCCTTCCTTCCTGTGCCATATTTGCAATAAATATGGCACAATAAAAATCAAGAACAATCTTGTGATATTTTAAACAAATTGGAAATGACAGCCCGCATTTCAAATCACAACAGCAGAATCATGAGCACGCTGGGAATGTATGGGGGAGCTGGGGCTTATTGATTATGCAGGGGCTATTCCAAGTGGAAAAGCTTATGCTTATAACATCATCTCTTTGCTAATGTTCCCTGGCTCACAATCCCTCTGAGCTCACTGAGGTGGTGTTCTATCAAAAACTGGGTCACTACAGTCACTTATGGAAATCATCAAGCATGAATCTCTCTTTCTATTTCAGTTTTCTCTCAGGTCTGGCGCTTGTAAGCCCACATTCTTCAGATTCCTTTTCCGAAGTATATTATACAGGGGGAAAAACTCAGATATGTGTATCTCCCCCTGTATAATACACTCATTGTACAAGACTCACATAGCCTTCTTGGCATTATATAGATCCTTCTTTCATCTCTGCTATGTCAAAAAGATCATGCAAAAGCAGATGTCTACGTTCTTTGGCCCTGTGATTATTTCTGCTCTTGGGGAAAATGAATAGATTTCTTTGTAGACAATTTAACCCCAGTTTGCTCTAGTTGAGGTAACAGAGCTTCTTTCTTCAGTTTTAATTCAGGAAGGCACCCAAAGAGGGCATACTGACTCCAAAATTAAACACTTTCTTGACTGAACAGCAACAGCATTGGCAAATTTACTTACATATTTCTGATTAAACCAGCCTTTTTAGAATGATAGCTACAACATTAAGAATCTGTTACAGGAATATGCATTAGCAGGTGGCAGTATACAGCCCATTGACTCATCTTGGAAGCTGAGAAAAGTTAAGGCTGGTTTGGACTTGGATGGGTAACTGAAGCTTCTAGGACAAATGCATCCCAGAAGCAGCAGTAGAAAAGGCTTTTTGTATTGCTGTTAAGAAAAGGGCATGGATGCAATCACTAGGAATCAAGCTGGACTTGAGGGTGCCCTCATTTATTACAGTAATAGGGGCTTTGGGGCTGTGATTGTCTTAAAATATCTCCCTAGTTAAAAAACAAACAAAACAATTTTTTAGGAAGCCAGGGGCGGTCCTAAGCTGCAAATCTTTTATTTTATTTTACTTTGGCAGTCTAACCAAGATTATGGGTCAGTTGTGGCAAATAATGGCCATAACCCAGTTTTATCTGAAAGCTATTGATGTATCTGATAATGATACTATCCTGTTTTTAAATTCTGACATAAATGGGAGGGAGTTGTATCCTTGGAATGCACCATAGTGTCAGGGCTGTAGAAGAGAATCCAACCCAAGGCCCACCTTCCTCTTCTCACATGCTCTGAGGGCTGGGTGGTCTCAGGAGCAGGGCTTTGGGGAAGGAAAAGACACAGCTTGGTTGCCTCGGAGCCAGAGGTGGTGTTTTTGTGCTTACAGTAGAAAACATGCTGTTTGGCAGTGCGTTTCTAAAAGTGAATAGGTGCATTGTAAAGGTTATTTTCTCTAAGAATAACCAAGATGAGCCTTAGCCATTTTAGAGGCCAGCTCTGCATTTGTGGAGCCATTGTCATAACAACAGCGAGTTTCTGCTAAGAAAAAGCAAGAGACGATTGATTGTGGACCTCAGAAAGGAGGATAATTTCCCAGGGCTGCCAAACAGTTACTGATTTAGAGGGCTTAATACAACCACAGTTTCTTCCAGCAGGATCTGAAAAACCTGTAAATCAGGACCAGCTCTAAGATTTTTGCTGCTGAAAGTGGAGCAACTGGTTTCCCCCCTGCCACGATGAAGAGTACCTCAGGCGGAGCAATGAATTTTGGCAGAAAATCAAATCAACATGACCCTTCTCTGGCAGCCAGAAAGCAAGACTCATATCTTAAATGGCTGTGTGGTTATGAACTGTGTATGTTTCCTGAATTCCATGGGGCAAGGCTGGGTATATATCCCATTAAAAAACAAAGACAAGTTATGCCTATATCATAGAGCATTGTGAGAACAGCTTGCAAAAGGCCAAATTTGGGGGCCAAGGACCCCCAAAATAGACAAAACCCACATTTTAGTATATATGAGCCTTGAGGTCCTAGATGAGTCTTCCCCAAACTACAAATTCTCAGCAAATCTAGGAGTTGAAATCTATGTATTTGGAGGGCATCACATTTGGGGAAGGTGGCCATAGAAAAACATGGTGGCCTCCAGTTGTGTCATAGAGAACTCCTAGTGTTTCAGGGAAAGCTAATGTAGTCTAAGAAAAGCCCCTAAAATATTTTGTTCTTATTTGTTGGGGATATTAGCTTGGTTTACCAACCCCAGCTCAGGGAAATGGGAATCCCTTGAAGTTAAAAAAGTTGTACAAATGCTTTCTTATCAAATAATATCATTCTTTTTTTCAGTACAATCTCTCCCAAGGTGGCTTTCCTATCCCTGAGAAAGGGATAAGGGAAGGAGTGAGATAGGATGGACCTCTGTGTACTTCCAGAGATAGAATAGCTGCTGTGCTTTTATTTTATGTTAACATGCTGTTCAAGAAAGAAAAGATCTGAATGGCTGTAAGAGACAATACTGCAATGAATGCAAAGTCAGCTCCGACAGAATATTATCCATTAAAAAAACAATCAACAGTTCTGAGGAGAATCTTGCTCCCTGGGCCTGGGCCTTCTCCCAGACCTTCCTCTGGTCTAGGACTGTCCTCGTTCATTCCCAAAGAAGCTGCTTGTACGTGACTGTGTTTGATGATAGACTTCTCATACATGTATATATTTATAGAAAGCTTTACACAGTCGTTTCAATAAAAGATGAGCAGATTTCATTGTAACCGTCCAGACATAATCTCCATCTGTAAGCAACTTGTTCGTAAGTTGCAAATTACACGAGGCCTTCAATCCACAGAGTAACGGAGGCCATGCATTTATCTTTCCAATACTGAAATAGCAGTAAGAAGGGCGCAGAGAAAGGAATGTTAGCTCCAGCTTCTGCTAAGGCAGCAATGATATAGTTGGCACCATCTTCCACTTCCATTGACTCCTGTAGGCCTCCTAACCTGCACTGATTATCCCCAAGGTATACTCCAGAGATAACATGCCTTAGAGCATCATTACCAGGAATTTCCTCTTTTCAACGTTCGTTAAAAGTTCCTTACATTTTTAGGTCACTGCGCAGGCTGTCGTTATTCATTACATGCACTAATGTGGCTGTAAGCCTTTTTCCAGGGTCTGCAGCACCACTACCACCAGCACCACTTCCCTGCTAAAAAGGCAGATCCCAATTTCAATTCAGCTTGAGAAAGGGGAAGATGAGATGTGACAGCAGCAAACGTGTGCTTCAGGAATTTCTCACCAAGCAGGAATGGGAGTGGCTGTGTTGCCCTCTGCTTGTATATCACTGCTCAACAATGGCTTCTCCTCTATCAGCATTCTTGACAGGTTAGCATGCTGAGGGCTCAGAGGGCCCTCCCAAGGGTGAAGACAAAGGGCTCTTCTATCCAGAGTGGCACCGGCCCAGAAGGAGTTCTGGCCCAGGTTTGGACCTCTGTCCTGCCTCAGAAACAGAGGAGCTCTCTCTGTCTACCCTGAGAGCCAGGGGAGGTGGGCGGTGTTGTTGGCCCAGCCCAACACTGGGTGCGTTCACCTGATGTGAGTAGCCAATGAACACCCACAGGTAGTGGAAACCAGAATCCTTTCTTTTATTCCGTACAGAAGCAGAGAGGTATGCTTGGGGCAGGTGCCGCAAATCAAGTACGCAGGTCTGCCATTTTACAGCACATTTATACAGTTTCAGGCAAGGAAGTTCTACAGTTTTAATCATTATTGGTTAATGCAAATAAACAAGTCTCCGTGTAACATCACTAGGCAGATTTCAAGTATCTTTTCACGGGGGTTGCACTTGATCATCTAAGCTCTCCGCCTCTGGGCATGACTTTTACTTTCCAGTTCTTCTTCCCTCCTGGCTCAACTTCTGGTGGGTTTAACTGTCTGCTTTCTAAAGGAAATGAGGGAGGGGTAAACTTTCTCAAATGGCTTCCAGCTACTCCATCAGTGGGATGGGGAAGACTTCCCTTGGCTCCTGCAACTGGCAGCAGGATTCTCTCAGGATTGGAAACCTGGTGGTAAAGGAGCTGCTCTTGCCTGCTTCTCTCCATCCCCTCTCCTGCTGCTTCTCCTTCCACCTCTGACAAGAGAAGCAAGGAAAGAGAAGAGCTCAGGTCCTCTTCTGCTCTTGCCATGAAAGATAGGAGAGAGGGTCTTCTCCATCTTCCCTTTCCCTCAGGAGCACTTGGGGTCTGGGGGTGATCTGGGGGTGGACCTGGAGAAATGATGATGATGATGATGTCATCTTCTGATGGGAGTAGGCTATAAGAACTGTAAAATACATACATACCTGCATGCTTAGTTGAATTCCCAGGCTCCAGACAAGGACTGGGTTGGGATGCGTTTGTCTGGTCAGCGAAATTTTCCTCCATTTGTTTAGCCATCACCCAGCTGGTACAATGCTGAACATGGCATCATCCAGCTACTTCATCCCCCACGTATGGTCACTAAGTCAAGTAAGAACAGAATTCAGGGATACGCATTACCAGCGGGGAATAGAAAATGTCCTTGATTGGCAGGAAGTTGAAGGCAAACAGAAGTGCTTCCTTCATAAAACATAACTGCTGGAATTCATGCCCCTGCTGTGTGGCAAAGACCACTGGTCTCAGTGGCTTTAAAAAGGGAACCAGCATAATTCATGGAAGCTTGTTGACAGCCTATTTGCCCAACTTCTGGTATGTACAACTTTGAATCTCAGTTTCCCTGCTACGATTGCCTTTCCAACCTTCTTGTAGGGTAGAGGATTATTTAGCCTGATCAACTGAAGCCACCTTGGGGGCTGGGGGGAGGGGGTGTAATAGCTGGCTAGGCATCCTAAGCTTCAGATCAATGACATGCATTAAAAAAGAGAATTTGATGCTGACACTATTGTTTGTAACATCTGCAGATATGAACAGTTGTTCTCTTTTATTTCTTCATTATTGAGTGGATCTTGTTCCTTATCATTAAATTTTTTTTTTTAACAAAAGCAAAGAAAGTGCCACCTTTGTGGATTTTTAAATTGTTTCTGCTATCTGAACACACCACCTTGGGGGAGGGAGAGAAACCTTTTGTTCCTCAAAGGTGAAAAAGACCTCAGAAACTGGATCTTTGGCTTTCAGTTTGATTGGAGACCAAATCTCACATGAATTTCAAATAAAAAGTTGTGTATGAGATAGTAAAATATTGATATTTGAAACCTATTCTCCCTTCCAGCCTACAGTATTCAGCCCCAACGATGGGTCACTACATCTTCAGGGGCTCTAGCTTCCGTCTGCTGCTGCCAAATGCCAAATCTTAATATACTGTTACAAAAATCAATATTTTATTATAAGCCACTCAGAGTCTCACAATGGGGATGGCATACAAAATACCTTAAGATAAATAAAATAAATAAATAAATAAATAAATAAATAAAGATGGCTTAAAGATAAGAGTGTACTTCTTAATTATAGAACAGAACCTTGGAATATGTCATAGTACGAATAACTAGAATTTATCAAGCATAGAAGGCAGTGAAAAAATCTCCCTCTTCGGTGTTGGAAAGATGAGTAGGTATTCATTTTTGTTTATAAGCTGGCTTTGAACGTATGTAATGGAAAGACCTATCAGTATTATTTTGTGTGGTCAAGATCAATGATATATTTAAAAATTAGTTTCAATAATTTCCTATATGCAATATAGTATGTTTCTGTTAATCGCCTTTTTTCTCCCTTTTTGTCCCTCTCATGATATAAAAAAGGGTAAGATAATATCTTGGCATGTTCATGCTGACTCTTCTAATTACTGACAGGTCCATCCCTTTATGAATTGCTCTGGGATCTTCCAGGTACTGATGTCAGATTGACTGTTCTATAATTTCCTGGATCTTCCTTTTCCCTTTTTTGGAAGACAGGGACAACATTTGTCTTCTTCCAGACATCTAAAACATCACCCTGTTCTTCACAATGTCTCAAAGAAAATACATAAAGGATCATCAGCAAATTCCTTTAGTACTCCAGGATGTCATCTGTCGGTCCCTGGAGATTTAAACTCTTCAAAATAAATAAATATTTCCTGATTTTCCCCCCCCCTATCAATTTGAAGCTTCAGTTCTGCTCCTCCATTCTCTACTTCCCAACTGCCTGGTAGAAGCAGGATCTCCACCTAACTGTATCGAGAGCAGAAGCCAAGTAACCAACAGATTGCACCAGACTAAATTCATACTTATTAGCATTTAACTTGGCTTTTGAAATGATCATGCATAAAATATGGTCCTGTGTGGAATAATAAAAATTCATATTCCAAGAAAATGACCTAAGTCAGCTCATTGACAAATCTTAGTAGGTCAAGGGGATTATGCAACAGAACCCATTATGTTCACCCATTTAGCAGCTATTAAAGCACAATGGACTACTGAATACAGTGAGATGCACAAGCCAAGGTCAGAAGGAAATATACAGCAGGTGAGCTTAGAGAGGAAGGTCGCCATTAGACATAAGAGAGCAGATGACAAGAAGAGATGGGAACTGTACATAATAAATGAGGGATGTGCTTTCCTCTCTTTCAAAAATGCGTGAGTTTAGGTGGCTGGCAATTCATTATAACCAGAATGGTAGAAGTGCTGTTAGTTGTGAGATGATGTAGCTCTGCTTCTAAGTGGGACCATGCCTTGAAAGAAGGAGAACTCGCTTGAAACGAACAGTGACTGCTTCCAGAAACCAGGCCAGACATCTCCCACCTTCTCCCCAGAGAGATGGAAACCAGCACTCTCCATGACTGTACTAGATGTGCTTGCCTTCTATGTCACAGTGGGGTTTTTTTTGTCCCATGGACCTCAATTCCTAAATATGCTCTAGGAAAAGGAATAGGTGGTTGAGTCACACTGCAGCCCAGTCTTTAGGAACGGTTAAAATGTGGAAAGAGGGAGCACGTAATTTATACTTGTTTCAAAAACAAAACGTTCTGTACCACACAAATAACTCAACCTTCACAAGGGGCCTTCGGTCAGGAATAGCTGCCTTAGACCAGTTAGACCCTTGATGTGTAAAGATGGATTTCCACCAATAGTGAAATTGTATGTTTAATCTTCTCTCACATATGTTTAATTTTTTATGAAGAAATATGTGAATTAAATTCTTACTCTCTGGCCAAATTCATGAGGCACAGCTACTCCCAGCATGAGAAGGACCACAATATACCTGTTTGCCAAATAACTCAGAGATAAGGAGCCTGTCAAAGAGAAGGAGAAAGTCTATTCAGTACAGAGCTGAATATATAGGATTTTAAACATAGGTGTTAAAGAGCTAAACTCAAAGCCTTCTGCTTGGATGAATGAATCTGTCAGTTTTGCCTTCTCCAACATCCATTTTTAATGTTTTATATCCTTTTAATCCCATTTACTATGGCAGTTTCTTTTTGGGGGGTGGGTGGTAAGCTGCTCGTAGTTCACGCTGATTTACTTTTGTCACGACACCAACAGAGAGTGGTTATTTAGGGTTTTTGTGGAGGGCAGCCAGGAGTTCGCAGAGCCTGACATAGCAATAGTACAATCATTGGCTGCTGGGCCTCTCCCAGTAAGACCCAAATTCTCCCTCATGTTTAGGAAAAGCTGTTGCGTTTGGGGCAGAGAGAGAGAGAGAAAGGTGTGGCTTTTGTTTTTTTTCTTTCTGACATTTCATATTCCCAGGCCTTTGGGAGTGCTGGTCCTGAAGCCTAAAGTGGCCAGGCTTCAGGGAGACTGAATCTGAATTTCAGAATAGGACAAAATCTAAATAGATCTATATTTCGTATTTTTATTTGATTGTGCGCTTCGAAATAGCTAATAAACCTGTTTTGATCATTATTTTGATTCTCCCTAAATTCCAAGGGAGAAGCTTCTAATATTATGCCTCTCGTCAGCATGACCTAAGGATTAGTCTTCAGTTCTGTAAACATAATTCACTGAACACAGTTAGGGAGATAGTGCTTGGAGAGCCCTGCATCCACTCCTTGTTTAGCGACCACTCACAAATACAACGGTAATAAATGGTAATTTAAAAATCATTTCCCAACAAATGTGCGCATTTACAACCAAATTTCATGCACCTAACAACAATGCTCACTGGAGTGAGACTAATGCTGGCATAGCTGTACGAGAGAACTTTATCTGAATGAGATGGCAGCAACCAGCAATCTTCGCGGTGTCTCAATCATGTTCGCTTAGTGACCATTTCACTTAATGACCTATTTGTTGGAAGGGAACTTGGTTGCTAAACAAGGAGTGGGTGTATTTACCCCAGACAGGAGCCCCAGGGGATCTCCGGCATAACCACCAAACAAACTCGGCCATTACAATGATGCCCATACAGAGAATTTTGGCAAAGAAACATAAGAAGCCTAGCTACTCCTCCCTAGCAAATTGGTTGCTGCAATTTCAGACTGAAGTTTTTAGTACATAGGAGCGAACCTGGATCTTTTATTGCAAAGCACATCCTCTAACACAGGGCCATGACTCAGTCTTGCTATGTGATGGCATTCTTGCAATTGATTCATAGTGAGGCATATGTAAAAACAGCTATTCCAACATTGATTTCCATATGTAGTTTTATTGCCAGAGCCTGAACACTGTTATTCTAGGGAAAGGATTTGGAATGAGCAGGGGCATTAGAGGCCATTTAATGCAGTCTCCTTTCAAACCAGGATGTGAAACAGCATCCCCCTCGAATTGTCCATCTTCTACTGAAATATCTTCAGTAAAGGAGAGCCCGTCATCCATCTGAGCAATCTTCTCCATTGCTGAACTGCTGCTCCTATCAGAAACAATCCTCTTATACTGTGCCAAAATAGCTTCTCTGTAACTTTTAGCTATTGGATTTATTTATTTATTTGCAATATCTGTAACCACCGCCCCCCTGGCACACAATCAAGTAAGATTCTCAGCAGTGAACCACAAAACAGGACTGAAACATAGCAAGTCATACAAAATAAATAAAAAAGATAAAATTCATCTATCGTCAGAGGAACACCAGCAATCAATTAGGGCCAAAGGCTGGCTGTTGCCCTGGCAGTGGCTCTTCCTCCTGTCTCCCAAGGTTGTTCTCACGACCCATTACTGAAAATGAGGCAGAATTGTTCAGAGTTGTTCCAGAAGACAGAACAAGAAACTATGGGCAATCCAGGAAGCAGATTCCAGCTTGACATCAGGAAGAATTTTCTAATGGTAAGAACTGCTCAACAATGGAACAGACCACTTTGGGAGGTGGTGAATTCTCCTTTGCTGGAGTTCATTAACTGGAGAGTGGATGGCCATCTGGTGAGAACGCTGCGGTGGTGAATTCCTAGGCAGAGGATTGGACTAGATGATCTCCAAAATCCCCTCCAAACAATTTCATCCAGCGTAGAGTCTAGGAGCCCAGTTGTCTATCTCAAATTCAGGATTACCTACCTATATAGGTAGGATTTTTTTTTTTGCCAAGTGCAAAAATTATTTGACATCATAGACTGACAAGGCTCTCCTCTTATTATGTCTATATTGGTTATGGGGAGGATTGCTGGTAGTTGAGACATCCAGATTCAACGATTCCACTGTCAGTGGAAGAAAGTAATCCTACAGCTTCCTGTGTGCTGCTTTCATCTTCCCTAGCAAAGACTTCTAAAAGTGTTTTTTTCAATGAAGAGCAGGGAACTAAAGCTTCAGAAGCAGACTGAAGCTTTCCACTCTCCTTAATATATTCCTGTTGACTGTTCTCGGCCTAGCTATCACTCTTCTTCACATACAGGACTTAGAGACATGAAAAGGTCTTTATTTAAGAGCACGTTCTGAGACACTGAGGTATTTGTCAGGAGGGGAACTTCATGGCCATTTATGCACTGCCTAACCGCGTTTCATCCAGGTCTTGGCTGTAAAGTGTGCTATGTTCTTTGTTGCCTTTCCTCTTTCTCTTATAAGCTTGGGTAATTTTAGCCATCCCATTTGCCTTTTCATTCTGAAGCCGTGCATTTCTCCCTCGTGAAGCCTTTCAATTTTTCCTACATCATTAACTCTGAAGCCCCACCAGGCAGATGGTACGAAGCATCTTCAGTGGCTTGACAAACACCCTAATTTAGACATGCGGTTTTAAAAAGGATAACCTAGCTTAGCACCACAGAAGCAGAGGAAATGTTAAACCAGCCTTTAGTATATATTTGGCAAAACAATTTAAGCATCATCAAACAATTTATCAGTGACCTAGACACATTTCAACCCACGTTCTACAGCAACATTCATAACAACAAAGCCGACAGTTGTCCCCGGTACTGATGTCAGATGCATTCTGATACTCCATTGGCTTTTCAGTGTCTTCTGCCATAGTAGATGCACTCACCACATAAACACAATAAATAGCACCCATCACCTCCATCTCCTACTTAGTCACTAAGCCAGGGGTCCCAACTTCCAAACTCCATCATGCCTCATGAAGACTAGTCTGTTAGCCTTAGGGCAACAACGCTCAAGCTTTTTCATAGACTGAAAGTCTCTAGTCCTCAGACTGCTGCTGCTGGTAGCAAGGAGGAGCACTAGCAGAGATGGAGCAAGCAAGCAAGCAAAGGGGAAGAGCAGGCCCTGGAGTTGGCTTTACGTATTCATTTTAAAAATTAACTCTTATTTGCATTTCCGTCTACTTTGCCGCAATGCCTCCTTTTGGGGTAGACCTTGTAAGAAAGCCACTTTCATGTGCACTTCAAAAATTCATACTTTCTGACAAACGTTTTAGCCCTTTCACTCACATTGAATCTAGATCTTCACTTCCCTATGCACCAGATCATCTTCATTCAGTTCTAATACATCTTATTTATTTACAATATTTTTATATTACATTTATTTTAGCTAGTTCTTTCCCCTTTCTCTTATACATATGCACATTTTTTTTCTTTCAG
Organism: Candoia aspera; assembly: GCF_035149785.1. Classification (NCBI taxonomy): domain Eukaryota; kingdom Metazoa; phylum Chordata; class Lepidosauria; order Squamata; family Candoiidae; genus Candoia; species Candoia aspera. The sequence continues at coordinate 149,727,872 of NC_086153.1, forward strand.
TCAATTAATTAATTCAGGTTAACATTTATTCATCCTATGTTCCAAGTAGCAGCCTTCAGTGCGCCATGGTCATCAACCAGAGGGCCCACAAGCACTCTCACACTATTTGATGCAACCTAGGACCTCCAATCCAACTACTTTGCAGGCCAATGAACTACCCATGTCCAACTAAGTAGGGGATATATACAGTGTACTGATATACTCCATATAAATACTACAGCTATTGCCTTCTCTACTTATAATCCTCCAATGAATGATAAAAAGTATGTTTAAATGAACATTATTTGGATTTAAAAGAAGTTAAAAATGGAATTCCTAAGTAGTCAGGCTCTATTACCATACCGCCTCATCAATAAAAGTGTCAACTCCTGAGCACTGAACAATTAATCCCAAGCTTCTAAGAAGCTTCAGGTATCCAGTCAGTCTTGAGATAACTGTCCTGTTCAGACTATGAGGCGGCCAGGCAGGTTTACTATAAACGCTCTTTATTAAAGCAACTATTTACAGTAATAAAGTCCTGTGATGGATAAGGCAAACTGATAAATCAAGACCATCCAGGCAATAATGTAACAACAGGCAAGACTGCAGGATCAGGCCGTGGCAGGTTAGCAGGGCAGACTTCAACTATCTCGTTGCATGAAGCTGATGGATTTGATGAAGCCAGAGTGCGTGGCAAGTCAGGAACTGGAGGCAAGAGTCTATGGACCGGCACACCAACAGGACTGGGCTTACGCATGGTGACTAGGCGAGGCCAAACTGGAACCACAGGGCAAGGTTTGACTCTGGAGGCTGGGCTAGACTGGACTGGATATTCCAGGCAAGGCTGCATATTGGAAGCAAGACTAGACTGGACTGGAAGTTATAAACAAGGCTGAGAGCTTGAAGCACAACTGGACTGGACTGGAGACTCTAGGCAAGGCTGAGAACTCGAAGCAAGGCTGGACTGGACTGGAGACTCTAGGCAAGGCTGAGAACTCGAAGCAAGGCTGGACTGGACTGGAGGTCCTGGGCGAGGCTGAGAGCTAGAAGCACGGCTGGGTGTGTGTCTGAAACACACTGAAATGTGGCGGTGAGTTCCGGAGCTGGACGTGAGGCTGTGCTCCACCGGATCAGCAAGGCAAGTATCCTCAAAAGCAGCTTGTGCAGAAGGCAGGTGTTTGTAGGTAGGAAACGCTGGCGCTGATTCCCCTCTGGTTACAGGTGAGGCTTCCGATGCAGGTAAGGACTCTTCCACAAATGATGTGACAAGCTTGAAGGATTGGTTGTCTCTGGCAACTTGCTCTTTGCGCGTCTGCCTTTTATGCTGATTTTTGCGCACCTGTTTCCTTCTGCAGCCAATTGGGCTGCCTTTTCCTTTGCACACTTTTCTGCACGCCTTTCCTGCGTGCTGTTTGGCGGATTCAAAACCTCCTCCAGAGTCTGGCCAATCAGCATCTCGAGCTTCTCCCGCTCTGCTGAGTCACCTTCAGGTTTCGTTTTCCCGAGTTCTTCCCGTAAGTTTTGGTTTCCTGTTCTGACTCAGAAGCCGGCTGAAACCTCACAATATCAGCTTCCTGGAAACTCTGGATGAGAAGACTCCTTTACAATGTAATTAACATAGTGACTCTGATATTTAATATTTCAAGAACTTTCAAACTGTACCAGAGTTACACCTTGCTTTTACAGCCAGACCTGGGGGTATATTTTTTTTCGATGACAAAAAACAGGATAGTTGTGCAATGTCAGTGCTAAACAGGGAGAACTCTTGAAGGTTTAATAAACCTTTCACATATTTTTCCCAAAAGAGCCAAAACTCATGCTGTTTTTATTATTCGGTCATTAACCCCTAGAATTATTCATTTTAAATTTGTATCCCACCTTTTCTCTAACAATTCAACTGCCAATGCAATTCTGGGGCCGCAAAAACACAGCCTGCAGCCTGCCCAACCAAACCAAACAGGTCCCCCATTTAATATAGAACACCTTTAATTTAAAAATGTATGGTGGATATGCAAGGACCTGAAATTACTAACCTTTTGGAACAAATGAGGCCATGACCCCAGTTGATTAACTCTTAGCACAGCGTAAGTCACAAAAGAGCAGATTAATTTTGCCTATTGTGCTCTGAAACTCGAGCAGGGCCTCTCTTACTGGTGTTCAACAAAACCATTCAAGGGAATCATGTATGAGTCATCTGTTATTGGCCTCTTAAAAGTTATCTCTAATTAGTCAGTACACTGTAGGATTAAGATTATTTTATCACCTGCCAAAGAAAAAACTGACTAGTACAACATTTTTATACTTTATTGGAAAAGATATAAAAACAGAAATCCATAAAAAATTTAAAACAGCAAAATTATACCATGAAGCTCCCATTATGTCAAACAATACCTAGGCTGCAGCCTGAATAAACACTATTTGCTAGGTTTCTTTTTAAGCCTAAAGAAAATGAATAGCGATTATTACAAGAACACAGTGATGGATTTGCATTTGAATGCGGAGGGAAAACATGCAACATTTACAGCACCCACTGGTACAAGCATTTTTTATTAGTCTTGTAGCAAAGAGTATTAGTAATCTGTAACCAAGCATTGAGATTATCACGTCCCAAAAACAAGTAGCAAGTTTTTGTCCTAATACATTACACAATCCGCATCGAATTCCTTTTACGATGACTTCCTTCAGGCTCCCATGAGCCTAGGGAAACTATTTTGGAATTGCTGGGGTGGCTACAACTTGTCACTCACTAATATGTACCCCTAATGTGCATCCCCTTAAGAGTTGCTTAGAACAAATGCATCAATGTGTTCAGGCAGGAAAAAAGTCAATAGCTACTTAAATTAGAAAGAATGCTACAGTATATTACTTTCTCAAAATCATTTTCTACTGTTGTCTTAGTGTTCTAAGTAGTAATTAGCATTTCCACTTTTCCAATTATTAAGCATACCAAGCTTTATCTCTATCCACCCAGCATATATATACTTTAAGAAACCCATATGTTCCATTCCCGTTCACACTGAGACAGCTCAATTTTCCTCTCATGGATTGACATGATCTAGCTATGTGAAGGATGAATGTTACTGTGAATTCATCTTTGGTTATAGAACAGATTTAAAGCAGGGCTTATTAAGCAAAACAGGAGCTAGAAATATGTCACAGAAACCTAGGCAGCATTTTCATACTAACATTATCATGCTTGTAGATTGAAAGTTGAACTGTCGTGCTTTCTAGCTCTGTTTATTATTTCCTTTTACTCTAAATGATTTTGTTGTAATATTAATTAAATGAACTTTAACATAATCCAGAATGGCAGAAATTCAGAAAGAAAGAAATAATTAAATGCTCTCCATGGCTTTGAATTCACTGAGTGCTTGCACGGGGTTAACATGCTTTTTCTGGGAAGCTCGCTTGATTTTGGTCTGAGTTTCATCTTGTTTCTCTCGCTTCACTAGAGGCTTCTTCTCAGGAGCTTTCATTTTCCAAGACACAGCTGGAAGGTTCAGAGAAGCCATCCCTTGAGACTTCTGGTACTTAGTGGAGGCCACATAGGAGGCCTTCACAGTTTGCACCACGGCATTCATCAGGTTCTTTGCAGCCTGGATCAGTGACATGGCACTATCCACCTTAACAAACAAATCCACAAAAGAGAATACCTTTAGTCTGAGACAGTGCCTGAAATACAGTTTGCAGTACAAAGTTTAACAGTAGAGGCTCCAAATATATCAGAGATTTCAAGAGTTCCAAGCTTATGCATCGCAGAACAAATGCTAACAGGAATCTGAGGTTGAGGTTCAGATTCCTTTACCAAGAAGATACCTTTTCAATCCAAAGATGCCTTTCTCATTGAGTACAAACTAACTAGGAAGGGAATGGAGAAAAACATCCAGATACTTGGCTTAGAACAGACTGGAGAGAGAAATAGAATACCACTGGCCAAGACTTAAATGATAGTAAAATTTGAGTTTATTTGTACAGCAGACCCCTATGCTAAGTCACCAATTACCTTTGGATGGCCCCTTGCTTTCAAAAGTTAAAACACAGAAAAATACTATATATTTTATGGAATTGCTGGCAGGAAAAGGACAAGGGTACTATTATGTCAATTAGTTTAGCATCAATACCCATTATGCCTGTTGTATTTATCTTAGACAAAAGCTCTCAGCATCAATATATACATCTACAAAAACATCAACAAAGAAACTTCATAACTGTTGCATTGTCAAAAGCACACAAAAAACCCCTACAAATGCCAACTGATAGGTTGGCACAGATTATTAGTTGAGAATGTGAAAAAACTGAAACAATTAAAGCACGATCCTATGAAAAAGGAATTACAGAAATGTAACTGCCTATCAACTGTTGGGTCCTTTAGTTGATTTAAGGTTCTTTCAAAATGAACAATCTGGAAATTAACAGATTAAAAGGTGCCTTTATTTTTTGCAATGTGTATAACTAAAGATTGTAAATCAGTTGCTTTACAAACAGAATCACTGTTAGGATCCATTATGATCAATTGCTATTCAGACAGAGCACAGCACATCCCTGTATTCATTGCTTTTGTATTTATCATCAAGAGAAGAACTTACAGAAATAAATTACATAGTGTGCATGGCTTCTTTTGGAAAGATTTAATTCTTTTAGCTTTCTAAAGACTTTGAGAACGATTTAATGGGAAGGCAGTAGTTGTAGCACATTCCGTCACTGTTTGAACTATCCACTGTGTGAAAAGAGGTACCTACATTATGTGACATATTTGCTTTTTCAGTGTTCATTAAATTATATACTGATTCTAGCTTCAAGACAAATTTCTGTAGCAGAAGAGCTCAAAATTAAATAGGCATTTTATAATCACTATACAACCTCAAGAGAAGATATTACAGGTACTGTAAAGCTAGCAACTCTCTATTCAGTGCCAACATTCTTGCCAAATGTGGCCCAGATTTTGGTAGTATTGATTTGGTAGTACTGAATCTATTATCCATCCATCCATCCATCCCTTGTAAATAAAACTCAGAAAATGCCAGCTTTAGTGATGGAGAAGGGAAGCGCAGTACTTAGAAAAACATGAAGCTTTGCACATGGCTCCTCACATTTTAACTTCACAGCCAAGTCAATAAAGCCTTTCAAAATATTCCAAAACTGCTGCCATTTTGGAGAAGAGTTGGTGAACATGACTGTCAACTTGTTTTTCTCTTCATGGAGAATACATTAGCTATATCCAAGTACAATCTGAAGTATGCTAAAAATGGTTTGTAGTCTACAAAATTATTCACATGAGAAGGAAAGATAAACAAGGGATGAATGTGGGGTGGCGCCAATTCAGTTGAGGATGAGGATTAAAATGTTACAGCCACAATCTTCACAGCCTAGAAGAAAGTTTTCAGAGAGAGTTGGAGAAGAGGAAACTGAATGTAGCAGACAGAAACGGATGCAAGCGGCCGACTGTGACAGACTTGGGGAGAAAAAAATCGGAAGAAAAGATGTAACAGAAATTTACAGAGAAAAATATGGGGAGATGAATGCCATGGGAAATTTGAAAGGTATACAGTTTCTGGTGAATACAGAGGAACATGGTAAGGAAGTGTACAGTCACTGCATCACCCGAGAACAGGGCAGATGAATGGCTTTGGCGGTGGAGTATTGGATGGAAATGAGACTACGTCTATACTTTCAGAGGACTTCAGCAAACAAAGCCATTTTTATCATAATGAAATGTGTGAACTGGATTGTTTAAACCACAGTTTGGCCCATACAACCTTTCTGAATGAGGAAGATAGTGTTGAGGTTTTCCTACTAACGATTAAGACTGCTATTGTACCTAATCATTTTGGCCGGGTGAAGAGGTTGTATTTGATTGTCTCCTTTCACGTGCTTCATGCAAATTGCCTGGGGGGAGGATCCTGCCCAGACTTGTTTCTTACTTCCTCTTTTTTCTCTCTGCCGATATGTAGCAAGCCAGGCTTGCTCTCAATGAGAGCTAAGTCCTTTAAATATGTTTTGCTTTTGTTTTGCTTTCTGTAAATAAATTATTTTATAGATATGCCTGGTGTGTGTGACTTTTCTGATCTCTCCTGGGCCAAAGGCTTTCCCAGCATTCTGCCAACAGATAGTATAAATCCCTCCAGTGTCACAAAAAAAATTCAAGAGGGCTTGAAGATGCTGAAAAAAGACCTTTATATTCTACACCCAGAATTCCACAACAGAACCAAATTAAAGTTTGCATAAGAGCTGAATCTGGAAAGACACAAAGCAAACATTAATCCATGTACATACCCCAGACACCACAAGCTCTCCTCCAAGGTTCTGAACCTCTGCCTTGACTTTGCTACAGATGTTCAGCTGGTGACAGTATAAAGCAATACGCTGCAGATAGGCCAGCAGGTCTTGTTTGCAAGCAGAATCTGGGCACTGTTCACAGGAAAAGGAGAAAAAAAAAGATACTTTATTTTAAAGAGAGGATCCAGTGTGTTGCCCACTCCAAATGCATTAAATACAAGTCAGTGTTTGGGTCGTTTTATTTACTGTTAAGCCATGTTGTGAATAGAACAGGATTAGGGTCATGGAAAAATACTTAATGGTATAAAATTCCAAATAAAATTCTGCAAGGGTTGCCCACCCTACTCCCAGACAAGTTTTCAGTGATTTTTTTGAACATCACTAGGGAGCCATATGAATCTCGGTGGGGATGCTGATCCAGAGGCAGGTGTCACAACAGAGAAGACACAATTCCTAGGTCCGAAAAGATGGCATTCTTTGCTTGAGGGGACTGGAAGTACACCCACTGTGCCCAATGTTACAGGATGGGCAAAAACTATTGGAGATAGGCAGTCCCTCAGATAACTAGCCCTATGTCACGAAGGGTTCCAAAAATGGCAACTAGCATCCTGAAACCAGTTAGCAACTAGCGAACCTTGTGGAGTAGTGGTGACACATAAGCATATCAAGGCACGCCCATTACTGCCCATGGTACTGCATTCTGGACCAGTTGTAGTTCCAAGTGGTCTTCAAGGGCAGCCCCAAATAAAACATATTGCAATAGTCCATGAAATGGAATTTAATTTCCATCAGTCTTTGTCCTTAAAAAATTAAGATAACAATAATTTATTTTGTTTATTCACTGAAACTGTCAAATATTTAAGAAGAAATGTTCTGGAATGGAGAGAGAAAACCCCAGATAAATATTGAAAAGCGAGGGCAGGGTTAATATCCTTTTCTATTATATTGCCACACACATAGACAGCACCATGTTTGATCTCCAAGCAAAGACAATGTGCATGCATTATCTTTTCCCTACAGAGGGGAAGTGACAGAAAAGTGAAGTGGACTGAGATCCCCATCTTTTTAGGATGCTACGCATTAAATTTTTTTCTACAATAAAATAGTCTGCACTCCGAAACTCTGTAAGATACCAGAATAGAATCCAAATTCATTAATATTGGGAGCAAGCAATGAAGAAAGCTTTTTTGTAGTACAGGAAGATACAGAATTAAGATTCTTCAGCAGACTCCATAAAACAAACCAGTGGCTCCAGAGTTCCTGAGTTTATAAACATATTGTAAAATTAAAGGTGACTTGAAGACTCATAAAAAATCAGTTATGGCTTACATGATCGGCAATTGTCCGCCCTAGTTTATCCATTCTTGACCCAGCTTCTGCAATTTTCTTTGCTGCGCTGATTACATCAGATGTATTTTTTAGTGGTCCTTTACCTCTGCAAAGGAGAACAGAGTATTTGTCTTCTAGAACTAAGGGCACATATTTCCTTGCCAATTACTTCCCATGGTAAAGAATTTACTACAACAAGACTGGTAGTAACAGCGGTACTAAAAAATACTTTAGAGGACAGCTTCATGAGAATTAAAAATATCATTACAATATCCTTATACATAGCTTTCACTCCCTAAACAATAACATTGCTTAATATCTTATTAAACAGTCCTTAAACTAGGCCATTTTATTTGATCATGGTGCACTTAACAAGCCAGATTAGTTTTACAGATCAAGGTAGTCATAGCTCTTTCTTTTTTCACCTGCTTTTACATTGCTCCTCAAGATTAGTTAGAGACTTGGGTAGGACATCCTTTAGGGTTTATCTCATCAACATTTCCCTTATCAGAGCTTTCCTAAATAGTTTGATTCTGTGGCAGATTCTGTATGGTGTTCAAAGTATAAAGTCACAATCATACATTTGTTTGTTATTAGTTCAGTCACTTCTGACTCTTCGTGACTTCATGGACCAGCCCACACCAGAGCTTCCTGTCAGTCGTCGCCACCCCCAGCTCCCCCAGGGACGAGTCCGTCACCTCTAGAATATCATCCATCCACCTTGCCCTTGGTCGGCCCCTCTTCCTTCTGCCCTCCACTCTCCCTAGCATCAGCACCTTCTCCAGGGTGTCCTGTTTTCTCATTATGTGGCCAAAGTATTTCAGTTTTGCCTTTAATGTCATTCCCTCAAGTGAGCAGTCTGGCTTTATTTCCTGGAGGATGGACTGGTTTGATCTTCTTGCAGTCCAAGGCACTCTCAGAATTTTCCTCCAACACCACAGTTCCAAAGCATCTATCTTCCTTCTCTCAGCCTTCCTTATGGTCCAGCTCTTGCAGCCACATGTTACTACATTCTTTAGTGTTTCCCTTTTTTGGTATGGGGATATAAGTTGATTTTTTTCCCAATCTGATGGCCATTCTTGTGTTTTCCAAATTTGCTGGCATATGGCATGCATCACCTTGACAGCATCATCTTGCAAGATTTTAAACAGTTCAGCTGGGATACCGTCATCTCCTGCTGCCTTGTTATTAGCAATGCTTAAGACTCTTCAGGATGTCTGGCTCTAACTCACTGACCACACCATCAAAGTTATCCCCGCTATTATTATCCTTCCTATACAGATCTTCTGTATATTCATGCCACCTTTTTCTTGATCTCTTTTTCTTCTGTTAGGTCCTTGCCATCTTTGTTTTTGACCATACCCATTTTGGCCTGGAATTTACCTCCAATGTTTCTAATTTTCTGGAAGAGGTCTCTTGTCCTTCCTATTCTATTGTCTTCTTCCACTTCCACGCATTGCTTGTTTAAAAATAATTCCTTATCTCTTCTGGCTAACCTCTGGAATTTTGCATTCAATTGGGCATATCTCCCCCTATCACTGTTGCCTTTTGCTTTCCTTCTTTCTTGGGCTACTTCTAGTGTCTCAGCAGACAGCCATTTTGCCTTCTTGGTTTTCTCTTTCTTTGGGATGTATTTTGTTGCTGCCTCAGGCCTAAATACAAGGACACTCCTAGAACATCTCTTTGAGGCCTATCCATTAACCTGTAACAAAATGTAGGCTACACATCAAATAATTTCAATGGGGCCAGACAATTGTGTTTGGTATTAATGTTGTTTAATTATTAATTGCGTACAATTTACTGTCAGTTTAAAACAAATTATATTTCAGCTCAGAACTGAAGGCTACTAAAACTATTCCAGCTTTGTGCAGTTCCTTAGAAACTTCATGAACTGCACTGATTTAAATCTAACTTTCTAAGCTGAACCTTCAGAAAATATAGGATTAAAATAAATTTAAGTTTCTATTCAGTTATGCATGTGCTAGAGAATTTACTCTATAGTTTATATGCCTCTCTATAAGTCTAAACACAGGAAAACCAAAAGGCAAAGTTATAATAAAATAATACAGTATCACTAAATACAGGCAATGCAATCTTATTAAGCAAAATTTACCACTTCCCGTTTAGGGGAAAATACTGTTACCTCAAAAACAGGTTAGCTAGCACAGCAGACAAACTACAAAGATTTAATTGCAGCTTCAGCTGGTTCTCCTTCAGTCTATGAGCCAGCATTGGCACAATTGGATTAAATGAAAAAGAGGAGATGATTTTGGTATCCTATGCATATTTATGACCCTGCTCTCATTTAGAAGCCTCTTCAGAATGAAAGATGAGAGAGAATAAATAAGATCATCTTACAAGGTGTCTGAGACAGTTTCAGGCATAAGCCCAACTGCAATGGATATTGTCAAAGCAAACTAGCTGAGATACAAGGAACATGAATAAGGTTGCCCTTGAAACGCCTACTTATACAGAATGCTTACCTGGTGAAGTCTGTCATCTCCATCATAATCATGCACATTTGTTTTGCCAGAACAATAATATCATTACCACTGTCATCCCATTTGGACACTTCAGCATCCAATTTACTCTTCTCTTCTTGGAAGCTGGCAACTTGTTCAGCAATTTTGGCTTTTTGTTCTTGAGGGAGCTGAGCCATGATGGCCTGGAATGAAGAATTATTCTATATATAACATTCTTTTCAACAACTGGCCATTCAGATATTTTCATTAGCCAACCTAATTAAGAGTCAGAGTTAAAGTATATCCAAAGGATGAATAGGGACTTTCTTTTCAGTTTTGATCAAATTTATGACTCTGTGGATGATTGCACAATAAAAATAAAATACTATATGGAAAGTTATCTACTGGTGAAAGATTTTTGAAGCACACCTTAGGAAAAATTGGTAGCATAGGAAATGTATGTTCTCTTTCCTTTTCCATTTTTACATCATATATGGAGGCATATTTTGAAATTGCTACAGGTAATGAAAAATAAAGTTTTCAGATAGAAAACCACATAGTTTTGAAAGCCAGATCACAAATGCTAATCAAGGATCAAATCTTTTTCAAATAAAATCTTCCAAATATGTGCAAAATTTGAGGGAAAGGCATAATAAAACAAGACTACAATGTAATTATCAGATCATAATTATCTGATTCAGCTTTTTAAATCATCTGAGATGCATTCTGAAAGTTTAAGTTCATGCTGCCTACACACAAAATGTAAGGGCTATTTTAGTAAGTGAAGTCAAATTAGAGAAATTACAAAAGTTGAGCTTTATGAAACACTTGCTTGGAAGACCATCCCCTTTTCATAAACAAATCTGTTGGCAAGCAACCACTTGGGGGGACCTGAACTTCCAAGTGGCATGAATTGTGGGAAGACCCATAAAGTGAAAAACCACTTCTGAGATTCCTTCTGAACTCTATATTGAACAGTGTTTATTGATGCTTAACATAGTATATACATAGTGAGTTCTCTTTCACTGCTAAAACACACAAGAGAAACTGGACAGGATTCAGAATGGCTTTTTAAAAAACATTCAAGGGATAGGAAAGCTTAGCAATTCCACATGGTTTTATCAAGGACACCCTCATGCAAGTGAAAAACAAAACTGCTATCATAAAGAATAAGGTAGCCATTTAGGTGTGTATTGAAGATAAAAATATAATGGTGTCAATTGGCATGTTATATTAAGGATAATTTTTCTTAATAGAAAAGTTTCTTAATAAAAAATAGTTCCCATTAGAAGGAATATTCCTCTTTCTATGGCTAGGCTTAGGTTTTAATCAAGGATTGTGAATGCAGAAATCAGATTAGATGATGCTACAGATCTGTGATTTTTATCTACCAAAGCAACACCAATGGAGGAAGTAAATGATCCCAAGGGAAAAGATAAACAAATAATGCTCTACAGAGAAATAGATATATTGGGAAGGGAGAAATCATGGTATCTTGATTTTAATGTAGCCTAGTATTCTGGCTATATTCAATGAGATTAGAGCAGGTAACTAAACAGGTGTCCCTTACTCTTGCACTATGGCCGTGAATAAGTTGATCATCTTCAGTTTGAACACTTGTTCGGCTTCTGACATCAAAATCTTCTGTCTCGAAGTCAGAATCATCAAGTTCTTCAGGGGTCTAAAAAAATGTTTAAGCACAAATCAAACTCAAGAGCAACCTAGGGGAGCAAATGTTTCCATGGTTTTGGAAGCCACTGAATTTACAACCTGTCAAACTGCACATAAATACAATGTCATATTTTAAGACAGATGAACAATTAAAAATACCAACAGTCATGCACATTTTATACACATTTATCTAACACAACTGGGAGATAGTTTGATGGAAAGGTTAGATAAACACTTTTTAAAAAGTAATTTGGTATTTCATACTGCCTACTTACATTTGCTATATTACAATTTGTCTTGAGCTTGAGCAAACAGACATAAAAACACAATTATCAGCTTGCTATATTGCTGTATTTGTAATACTTTATTTAATACAATTTCTGTAGACACTGTGCGAAAGAACTGTTTGTTAGATTAAACCATGGCAACCCATTTAAAAGGATATATTACTTTTCATAGCTTCAGAAATCTGCAGCTTGTACTTCTTTTATACTAGTTTTTTTTCCCAAGTTCTGATCAAGATGTATACAGTGAACTAATGTTTGATTGTATTAATAACTTTAGTTAAGAAGTCACACATGTTACATCTTAGCTGCTACTTTAGATGTGATTAGACTCTTCAGGAAATACTGTTGGAGAGGGAAGAACTGCAAATGTTCAATAATATTCATTGTGAATATTATCATCAGTTAGCTCTGGTTAATTCAAGGTCTCTAATCAAGCTGTGTTTTCTGCCACTCTCACTGGCAAGCATTATTCTCTCTCTCGTTTTCTCTGCAAATATTCAATAAATGAGTTGTTTTTGCAATGGCAGGTAGGGTTGAAAGAAAAATGGCTACAGGAAAGACATTTTTTGCATCCCATTGGTTTAGGTTTGTGGGCAAAGGCTAACCAAATGATTTAAAGAAAAAATGCTGGAAAATGGAAGAGAGGGGAGAGGTAGCAACTTGAGCATCAGTGTTACTGGTAGCCCCTCTTGTTTTGACTTTCTATCTATCCAGTTTTAATTCTGACCATGCCTGTGGCTTGAATTCTGTCCCCAACAAGTTTTGCCTGAGGTCACATTGATCTCAATAGAGAAATGATTTCCTCACTCCTTGAAAGCCTGACCTTCCCAATATTCCCTTTTAGACTAGTTGTCTTTTCTTCACTTCTATTCTGTTTGGGGACTGTGAACTGCTGGACTTACTGCAGGGACTCTGGTAAAAAAAAATGATGGCAATAAAGGGAGCAGGTGGTTAGGTGCTGATTTCTTTCCCCTAGCAAATCTGTTTCCTGGCTTACTATAGCTGGAACTTTTATGCTAGCTCCAGATAGTGGGAATGTTGGTAGTAGATATGGACTAACTACAGATGGTAATGGGAAATGGGAGGGAGAGGGAAGAATCAGTTCTCTTCTAGCTTCATCTTGCCTGAATAAATTGCTTTGTGCATATCTCTATGCTTTATTTTCAAAGTGACTAATCACTAATGGCATTATGCAAGTTTAGATATTTATGGTACTGTATTTCATTTGGGGGCTTGCTTTGAAAATATATCCAATTTGTATTTTAGACAAAATGCAGAGCTTTTACTAATTAGGTCTCTCGACAAACACCTAAAAAAACGAAAAGCATTTGCCTCTCATAATTCATTTTTTAGTTTATGCTGCTTCATCTCCATCAAGAGCAGATGGATTTTGAATTTGATTTCTGGAGCACAAGACCACCCTAACCTTAATCATAAACTCTTCTTTACTGAGATATTTTTTTTTCCCAATGCAAAGAGGAAAACTTTGCACTGAGCCTCCTATCATCTCATTCTTTGACACTTCTATTCTGTTAGCCATTTCTCCAACACTTATACAATCAAAAGAGCATTTATAAAACAGAAACATTACAATAGAGACAAAAGTTCATAGATGGATGAAAATCTGAATATAGTTAAATAAGTGCAACTTTTCCAAGCATCACTGAGTATCTAAAACTAGTTTGGTCTAGTGGTTAAGGTGCTAGGCTAGAAACCAGGAGTCGGTGAGTTCTAGTCCCGCCTGAGGCATGAAAGCCGGCTGGGTGACCCTGGGCCAGTCCCTCTCTCTCAGCCCAACCCACCTCACAGGGTTGTTCTTGTTGTGGGGAAAATAGGAGGAGGAAGGAGTATAAGGTATGTTTGCTACCTTGAGTTATTGATAAAAATAATAAAGGTGGGATAAAAATTAAATAAATAAATAAAATAAATAAAACAAGAGCAGACATAACTTGGATTCATGCATCACATCAAAGTAAAGCATAAAACATAACTTACAAACCTGTAATAGCTGGGCTGACCAATCACACAAAAAGAAATTTGTGGTCTTGTATAATGCAGAAACATGTAACTATTTCAGTTTGGGGAATGCCTTGGGCTTTGTGTGACATGTTGACTACCAAATCCCAACAGTGGGTGGGTCCAGGAACCAAAGTAGCCCAAAGTTTTGGGAATTGGATAGAATTTTTAAGAGGTAAAATGGCAAGAATTTTGCCCTCTGAAATACCCCAACCTTCAAACAATGAAACACCTTTAGGTTATTGGCCTTTCCCACTCTGAAAGACAAGATCCACCTAACAAAGACTACACAATGGAAGCCTTGTTCTAAATACAGACCAAATGCATGTTTAAAAATGCGGTCAGTCATATTGAAAAAAGGCACTATTGAATTACCAACAGATAAAGATTTGGATATAATATACGTCAAGCAGTAAACTAAACTGTGACCAGAATACTAACAGGCCAAAAAAACTGAAGTAGCTTTAGATTTATACCATCCTCCTCTTCTATGTGGGGGAGATATCTAAGTAGAATGAACAGCTGCCAGTACCTGTCTCCTGTCCAAATGGGACACCAAGCACCAACAGTCATTTGAAAGAACCTGGTTTTGATAGTCTCCAACACTTTTACAACCACATGAAATTTCATTTGAACTTAGTGTACTTATTACTGAGGTTAGAAGAATGGAAAGTGATCAATGTGAATATACAGTGTATAAAGAACTGCATATAAATATATAGGTAAGGGGTGAAATACAGGGTGCAATTACTCACACTTGCTTTTGCTGGCCTCGCGTAAAGGGGCAATAATAATTACTATTGCCCCTCTGCGCGAAGCCGGTTCCTGCCTTCCCCATTGGCTGGCAGTGGGCGCAAATAATGGGGAAGGCAGGAAGCAATTTCCCCCAGTGGGAAAGGGAAGGGGCTTGGCTCAGAGAGCCACACGTAGGAATTGGTCGCTGGAGAAACTGCTTGTGCAGGCACTTGCTTCCGCTGGCTTTGTGCTAGGGGACTGGGTGTGAAGGGTCAGGCTGGGCACACCTCGTCAACAGTGGGAGCAAGAAGATGGCAAGGTCAGCTGGGGCAGCGGAATGCAGGGTGACGAGGGCAACTGTGGCTAGGACTGGGCAAGGGTGGCTATGGCTTCCTGGGGTGTGGCAAGCAGGCCCAGAGCTGCGCGGTTCTGGGGCTGCTTGGTGCCCAACTGTAAGCGTGGGCAGGCTGCCAAGTGCCTGGATTTTGATCATATGACCGCGGTGGCGCTGCAATGGCTGTAACTTTGGGCACCAGTCATATGCCATTTTTGTCAGTGCATTTGTAACTTCGAATGGTCGCTGAACGAATGGTTGCAAGTTGAGGATTATGTGTAATATATTTTGAAAACTGAATGCTATTTCAAGAAAGCTGAGGTTCACTCACTCTGATCATCAATACTGCTTTTCTGATGTCACGAATTCCATCATATACTAGTCGTGAAGCATCAATAAATTCATTTTCATCCACTGGCTGAGCAGGGTCAGAACTTAATGCTTCTACAGCAGCTTCTACTTGTTCAGTAAAACGTGGCATAACTACAGAACACAAATTTGGGGGAACAAGGATATAATAGAGAAAAATTATGCAACAACACATTACTAAAGAGCAGTTTTAATTTATATGTATTATTGGAAAAGCATTGTGAACTGAGATACACGTATGTCTGTGCAGGTAACAAAGAACAAGGCTACACATGAGAACATATTCAGAGTGCAGAGTGGGCTATTGCATATTGTAGGACTATGTGAACTGCAAAAAGGGTGACCAAGGGCTGCATACGGTTCAAAATGTTGCTTATTCCTGCTTTACAATGTTCAGTTAAGGGAAGGTAAGTAGCTTTCTCATGGCTGAGAGTGACACGTAACTTTTTCAGGAGCCAGGATGAGAATGCAAATAAGCAAAGCCAGTATTTTGGGAGGATTTTTCTTAAGGTTTTTTTTTTTTAAGGGAGGTGTCTTTTAAACTATATACACCTATTTCAGGATGCACGCTACCATTTTTGAGTATATGCCTTCTGAAAGTGCTCAGAAACAAAGGTCACAGGTGGCTTGAGTGCCAAAAATAGCCCTAGCTAGGGCAGTGTTTCTCAACCTCAGCAACTTTAAGCTGTGTGGACTTCAATTCCCAGAATTCCCCGGTCAGCCAGTGTTCTTTTAACACTGTTAAAACAAGTATTCGGAACCCTATGCCAGTAACTTCCTAACTATTAGACGATACATCTCCACCTACAAAGGGGCCGGAGAAAGAAGTGAGGAACGTGCCGTGGCTGACACTATTTCATCAAGACAAATAAAAAGCATGATTACGCTGTTTACTTTACCTGTGTTTGACAGCAGTTTTGTTGCTTCCAACACCTTTTCTGTATATACCCCAGGCTCATAATTATCCATTTCAGAAGTGACAACATGAATTACTCTTGCTGCACGGCCACGGATTGCACCAGCAGTGCGATCTAAACCGTCAACATCTTTTTCTTGGAGAGCAATGACACATTTATTTACATCTTCTAGAATATGATTTTCTGGTGGTTAAAAAAAGAAATGGGAAAGTCACAGTTTGCGCCGATAATGTGTAAATCCGCAACAGCAGGTTAAAAAGCAGTTGCTATGTATATTTGAAATATTAGGTTTTTCATGCAGCAGATAAAAAATTCCCACTGATAAACCTCTATTTCATTTATTTCACTGAAAATGAGCATAACGTTAGGTGTAGGATGGCAAAAATATATCCCTATCTTTAAAAAAAAAAATCCACAAGCTGAAACTAGTCAGAGGCAGTAGTCTTATAGTGCCACAGATCCCAGCCCACCGACATGAAGATACAGGAAGCCATTAGATTACCTAATAGACAGTGACGTCTCCCTATATTTAGAAGCTGGCAGAGTTACGAACTGTAAATACCATATCCAAAATTCAGTCCCATCTATTTCTTTGGGGGCCTCCTCTTCAGAAATCCAGATTCTTGTAAAACTTCTCTAGTATCCTCATAGAATAAAACTCTTCACATATCAATTAGTGGAGATGGGTGGTAATAAAAATATGACAAATAAATTAATTACGTAAGAGGAAGGCTTTTCTTAACCTACATGTGGCTTAATGAAAAGCTAGATGATGAAGCCAAATATAACACTGGACAACGCAGAAAAAAACAGAGGAAAGTCAACAGAGTAGGAACAGCTACTTGCTTAGCTCCAGGTTGAACAATATGCACTGTATACTTGTACGTGTGGGTGTTGGTGCCTTAAATCAGAAATATTTCTGGTTTCTCCTTATTATCCTATTTATCCTGTACTTTCTACCTGTTTGGTTTTATTGTGAACTACCCAGAGTAGTCTGGTGTTGCCTATATTGAATAAACAAATAAAAAACCAACAAACAAAGCAAGGTTATCAGAAGAGTTGCTGCTGCGGTCGCATCCTGGAATTCTCTCTTTCCTCCCCCAAGTCCTAAGGTCTCTACTATTACACCTTTTCCTTGCTGGAGGAAGCACCCTGTGCCCAGGCCTTCCCAGTATGAAAATCAGCCAGACACTTGTGTTTCCTCTTTCCCATTCCATTTTGTTACATCTACATATTTTATAGTCTTTTTATTTTAATAATTTGAACAGCAAACTTAAAGACCAAGCTGCACAGAAAACAGTATAGAAGCACAGAATAGGAAGCTAAGTAGTTATTAATAACTACCATTATGGATGTGCAAAACATTTCACATTCATAATGTTCTTGACTTCAACAACTGTTTTGTGTGAGAAACAATTGCTTCACGTTTGAACTGGGCTGCTTAGATCATGTGCTGTAAGCTCAAAAAATTTCCAAAATAATTAAACTGGTCTATTTCAAATGAGGAACAGCTGTTTCAAATGTGATATAATTATTCTGGATTTGAAATGGTCCACATCCAAAACTTTTGCACACCACCAATTATTACCTTATTGTGTGTGTGTTTAGGCCAAACACAATATAATCTTTCATTTGTTCTGGTACTGGCATATTAAAAAGCAAGCACCAATACAGGATTAACTGAACACAGGTTGGCAAAAATGATGCAAATGTTCAGTTGCTAATCTGTATTCAATTAAAGGTAGAGTTCAAGATCACACTTTATTTCATAACATTCATTATGTTAGCTGTTACACCATTTAACTGTTAACTAATTAAAATAATAGCAGCAGCAATTCAATGTAATTTCAGGTCTGGAAACTGTTATTCTACCAAGTTGAACAATTCAAGCAACTTTATGTAAATCATGCAACAGGATGAACAAAATCTGTAAGCTACACTGTAGAATTACTGGTATTACATAGATCAAGCAACAAAAACTTAGTTATGACATGGGCAGACTGATGACACGTCTAACAGAATGTAAAGTCCTAAATAGGGCCTTGAAGAAGGTAGTGATGCTGTATTTATATGCTTCTAGTACTTACCTGTGCTGTGTATACAAAACACAGACATAAAAACTCCTGAGCAACTGTGGATATTTATGTATTAGAATCACACCACAGAAGCTGCAAAACCTGCTTTTAGCAATATAGTGACAGTCTTGTAAAAACAAAGCTAACATGAGAGATGTGAACCAAAAACTACTGATGGATATTGAGGAATACAAATTATAGCCCATAATATGAAAGGGCTATTAACTAGAGGCAACTCTTTCCTTTCATGGTCTGCTGAAAGGAACTTAAAACTTTTACTTCATTATACAAAGGAAAGTAAAATGGTGATGCTGCAGCTGCTGGTCAAATGATTCAAACGTCTGGGATTCTAATGCACAAGGTATCCCCAGTGCTGTTGTTGCTTGCAAAGGACAGATGACTAGCACACCAGATGCAGATTGTAGCCACATTCTTATTACTGAAATGGATACTGTACATGAGGTCCTAGTCAGATCAGGAAGCAGGCATGCGCATGTTTAATGTGGACTACAGAAAAATCTTCAAACATCTCCTCATCAGCTGTTCTTTGTTCCCCTAGCAAGCGCCTGGGCAAGACTGACCTCAGAGCCAGTACATTGCTGTGGACAGCAGGCATATCTCACAATGGTTCTCCATGTTTCCAATTGAGGCTGTGTTGTTTAGTTTGAATCTTAGGTTTTCCTTTTTTCTTTTAATAAGAATTTTAATAGATTTCAAATAAAGATAGAAACTACAGAAAAACAAAAAACTACAAAGTATTAAAAAAACTAAAAGAGTGAAAACACAATTTTTTTTTTTTTAAAGGTTACAGAGAGGTGACTTCCGACATTTAACAGCAAGGATATACAACAATCTCCATAATCAATCCCTTACTCTATATTAAACCAAAATCACATTATTTCTATAAATCATTCAATTGGCATGATATAAAAATCACTAAATACAATTGCTCCCTCCCCTTATGTTAGAAAAAGAAAAGAATATATAAACCTCCTAATCAACTCCCGTTAACATTTATTTACTTCCTTCCTACTACAGTTCTATACATTCCTGTCTACTATAGTAAAGATCAAACTAAAAAAAAAACCATGTAAATTGTCTGTCATTGTAATTAATACAATTATTTATTTTTGTCAAATTTATCACCGCCCATCTCCCCCTCAAGGAGGGACTCTGGGCGGTTAACAGTAAAAAAACAATTAACCGTCATATCATATCATATCATATCATATCATATATCATATCATATACCATACCATACCATATCATATCTTAATCAATTATACCTAAAACCAAACATTTATTTATTTTTTATATACCTTAATAATCTTAATCCAATTAATTAAAGATAAGTGAAGTCAACCAAACCTTAAAAGCAATCCAGGTAAGTATTGTAAAACCCTTACCCCACTTCAAAATAAACAAAGCATTTACAAATCTCTGCAAAACACAGAGCTTTTTTCATAAAGAGGTCAAACAGCCCAACTGCCCCCCTTAAAAACTCCGACGTCTCTTCAGAGAACCTTTCAAACATAATAATCCCTTTTCCATGGCGTTCCATCAGAAGATCAGTTCCACTTATGGCTTGCAACTCGATCCCTCTGTCTAATTTCTTCAACTCGACTAACCGATCTTCATCCAGCATTTCAACAGAAGCCCTGATCTATTAGAAGAGACATTTCTATCGCCGTTAAGCTCTTCAATTTCTTTCACAACATCCCCAGCCAGATGACACATTTTAAACCTCATGTTTTCCACAATGTCCTGAATACCTTGCATAAAAGCATGGCAGGAATCAGAAAGCATCCGTTTGAAATCTCAGTGAAAGTCGGAAAAAGTCTGATTGAGATCCTCCATGTCTCACGCAGTAGATTATGGCGCCCTAGGTACTTAACCAGCGAGATAATAGAAGAATTTCCAGAATGTGTTTCCAGAAGTGAAAGTAAGCTAACAGGCAGTTCCCCAGGGAAAGTAGCAGCAGAAAGCTGAAAGTTCAAAACAGCAGATTCAATGTGTAGGAAAATGCGAAAATCTTCAAATTTAGTACAATAATAATAACAGGGAGATGATTACATAGTCTCAACCCTCCTTAATATTTGGATGGAAAGCGAAATCCAAAGCTTAAAAAGCTTTTTAAAAAGAATTAATCACACAAATAACGATAAGCATCGAGAGAGTTGTTTCTCCTTGCTGTAGAAAGCCTATCTTAGGGTACACATCCTTAAAAGAAAAATAAATTGGGTGATTTAGAAATGGGGTGGCTGGTCTTAATGTCCCTTTAAGGCTACAGTGCAGCTTGGAAATGGTGATGCCCCAGCCTCCTGGCAGCTCTTACCGGTTGAGCGTGAGCGCTGTTTACGATCTCCTGGTTGCAAGTCGCTGTCCTGGAGGACAAATGGAGTGATTCTGAGCATTTTCCTTTCCCGGTAAAACACTCTTGGGCTTCAGGAAAAATCTGCCTGAGCCCCAAAAAACCTGCCGCGTTGTCAGTTTTGCCCACAGAGCCCATGAGCATGGCTGTTCAGTCCGCCATGTCCCTACCAGAAGTCCCAAATCTCAGGTTCTTCTGATCATCTTCAATTTGCTTTGCCCATAATTATCTCTGGTGCTGTATGTTGGACTTTCCACTATGCAGGCCACTTTCCCATGGACTACAAGAAAGGTAACATTCTGCCATTCTGCATACATATCTGAACTATCTTAATTTGCATTTCTGCATTTCATTCTCAACTGTAGATAGTTCAGTGTGTCTCTGTCTGATGGTACTGTATAATTCTTGAGAAGGCTGTTTAAGGAGATTGCCAGTATAAACCATAGGCACATTAAAAAAAATCAAGCCTATTTATTTTTGATTTTAATGGTGTCCATGTCTCAGATCCATATTGCAAGACTGGCAGGACTAGTGCCAAGAAGATCTGCACCCTGGTTTTCACTGAGAAGTTTCATTCCTTCTATAGGCACTAGTTTAACAATCTAAAGAGAGATGTGGCTGATGGTCCTTGTCTTCTGTTCTTCCCCCGTGACTCGTGATATCTGAATTGGTTAACCTGCTCTATTTGTGGTAAACAGCAAACTGTGACCCATCAGTTATGAAAATGTTTGTTGCATTAGTTCTCAGACTGAATGAATGAGTAATGTTTGCAATGTCATACAAGATGTCAATGGCTGCTGTGTTACTGCCTGCAAATATGGCACCGTAATCAGCAAACATGAGGTTAAATAAATAGCGGTTTATCATCACACTCTATACCTTGCCTGTCAAAATCTCTCATTACAGCATCAACGATGACATCAAACAGCAGGGGTAATATCATACAACCATGCCTAATGCTCACTTGAGGGAATGGTATTCAAGGCAAAACTGAAATACTCTGGCCACATGATAAGACAGGACAACCTGGAGAAGATGCTGATGCTAGGGAGAGTGGAGGGCAAAAGGAAGAGGGGCCGACCAAGGGCAAGGTGGATGGATGATATTCTAGAGGTGACGGACTCGTCCCCGGGGGAGCTGGGGGTGTTGACGACTGACAGGAAGCTCTGGTGTGGGCTGGTCCATGAAGTCACGAAGAGTCGGAAGCGACTAAACGAACAAACAACAAAAATGCCTAATGCCAGTTAAATTAAAAATTCCACTGAAAGTTATACACATTTATTTATTATCCACATTTCTATTACCGCCCATCTCCCCCCAAAATGGGGACTCTGACGTTGTTGGAATTGCTGTAAGTTTCTTGCAGTAGGCTTTTGGATTTTGTGGACATGTGTTTCGTTTTCAAGGTTTTCCTTAAAGTTGGCCAGTATACACTGTTGAAGGCTGCTTGAAAGTCAGCCAATGCAATGACTGTTTGTCACATCAAATTCACTCTTCCATTTGCTGCCTGATGGTGAAAATTTGGTTACAGCATCCTCGGGTTGGGTGGAAATGGGGTGCTCTTCTCTAGTTATCTGTTTCTGCTGTTTCCGGAAGTGTAGTTGGATTGTTCTCATGAAGACCTTTCCTATGATGGATAGAAGACTTATGCACCAGTAGCTTTTGCATTAGCAGCTGTCATCTTTTTTCAAAATAGTGATATACTCGCTCCTTTCCATGCAATGGAGAGCTTTTCTGAGTGCCAAATGAGTCGTAACAGTGAATGCACTCACTGAGTCAGATAGTTTCCACCAACTCTGAGCACCACAGCCATGACTCCATCCATTCCAACTGTTTTACCATTTCTCAGTAGTTTTATTGCCACTTTTACTTCATCTATTGTGGGCTCTGCATCCAAGGCCTGATTTTCTGGTGTTTGAATGAGCAGTGGTCATTTGCTGGTGGTCCCAGCAGCTCTTCATAGTTGCATAGTTATTGGAAAAAAATCTCCCCACCTTGGAAGTTACTTATTTGACGATCTTACAACATCCCATCAGCCGAGTTGATTTAGTCCTTCCCCTTTGGTATCTGAGAGTGTTAACAAGCATAGGGTACTTGTGCTTTTGTGCAGCCACTTCTAATTCCAGATCCATGGAGTTCCAGTGTGCCTCACACCTTGCCTTTAGCTGGTGGCAAATTTCACTTTTTTTTTTAAACTTAAGCCTTTTAATGTAAGTTTTACTGATGAATTTTTACAAAGTTAAAAAGATAAACACAAAACAATATAAAGAGAAAAGAAAAAGAGCAAAAAGTGTTAAAGCAATAAAGAGAATAGAAAAATGTTTTTAACGGATTTGTAGATAATGACATAAAATAACAGTGTAAGAAAAAACAATTGCAGAATAAAAAACATTATAGAAATACTTTTAAATTATGCTTTCCCCTCCTTTCCATTTGGAAACGTTTCTCCAACTGTCAACCTAAGTATTAACATGGAGGATTATTGCTAGTATCTGTTTAAGTTATTTCATTGGCTATTTTTGACCGGTCTCCTGAATCTTATCCTTAAAACCACATTCCAA
The DNA here is from genome assembly GCF_035149785.1 of Candoia aspera. Taxonomy (NCBI): domain Eukaryota; kingdom Metazoa; phylum Chordata; class Lepidosauria; order Squamata; family Candoiidae; genus Candoia; species Candoia aspera. The sequence goes on from NC_086153.1 coordinate 149,751,254, forward strand.
ATGTCTAAATTTGCCTTGCTGTGTGATGTGTAATATATAAGGGAGCCCTTCCTGCTTAAATTTGGTTAGACTTCTAGTATGGATACAAACTGTCAGTTTTGCCCCTGCGGCACTCTCTCCATGGTCTCTCAGTCTCGTATTGTTGGCAAAGTTTTTTTTTTCCAATGTTGTGCCAAATTTGTCCTTGTAGCTGTCAGCCTGTATCTTACTAAATGGTATTTTTCAGATATATTTGCTGGAATTATACTTAATAGAAATATTTGTGGTTTTAGCTCAAATTTTATTTTTAGAATTTTCTGAAAATTTTGATATATCTCTTTAGTATTTTTGAGTTTTTTTACATGATCACCACAGATGAGAAGATGTTCTGTCTTTGTTGTGGCATTCTCAACATTTGTTATATGATGTGTCTATCTTGAAAATGGAATTATATACCACCTGTAAAACATTATAAATATCAATTTTCTGTTAAACAGTAGCTTGGAATAAATTTTGATTAGTACTGTGATTCTCTGAAGTTTTACATCCACTTTATCATACAAATTTTGATTTGTTCCATCTCTATATTTCAGTAACTATTTATATATATGTCCTAATAGGTGATCTTGGCTTTGCAAAAGTGTTTCAAATTCTGTCGTGTTTCTCAGTTCTTTTTTTCTTGAGATCATTTTTTATTCTTCCAGCGATTTGTAAATGCATCAACCACGGTAAACTTCACTGTATTGTGCAATGTCAACAAGCTTAGCTCATTTGCATTGGTCTATCAAGTTTAGGCATTTGTCTGAGATTCATACTTCTGTTTAGTATCATATGGTCAGCCATACACTTTTGGGACATTTATAGAGAGCTTCTGTTGAAACAACTGAAGGTGTTTTGAAGTTGGGTGTTTTTGATGTCTGGGCTAATTTCAACAGGGGTGTAGATGGGAATGTGTGCGTTTGAACTGTGCCTGCAACTGTCAGGATGGCTAGTTGGCTTTAAAATCTGTTGGAATGCCAGCATGCTTTTGGCTGGCCTAATATCTACAATGAAGCCAATCCCCTTAGAGTGCCTTTTCACATCAGAGTAAAGCAATGTTGTATCTTCACTGCTTTCTGGTACTTGAAAGGTTTTGGTTCCTGATTCTGTTTAATTCAGTATTACCATACTGAAATTTTGTAATGTGATAATTCTCAAGCAATGATTTCCTTCTTGCCAACATGGTATCCTGTGTGTACATTCCAAGTGGCTATGTGGATGTCCAATTTTGGTACAGTAAGGTTATAGTTTGATATGTAATCAGCTCTTTGGACAGCTGCTAACTTTTCACCAGCATCCTGGCTACAGACTAATGTTGGCACATCAGTTGCCCCAAATTTGGCAGTATTTCTGTATATGATTAATCTTCTGTCCATGGATTCATGTCTGAAGCTGGTCTCAACTCCAGAATGATGTATAGCAAGGAAATCTTGTTAATGCTAAATACAGCTTCAATATTAAGCAAAACAGGTATTCTGACAGTCTTAAAACTCTAACAAAATGATTTGGGATTCTGTGAGGAACCTCACAGAAATTCTTTGTGCCAGAGTTCTCTTTAAATCTGTTTCAGCAGTTCATCAAAAACTGACCACTGGATAATCCATAGGTGGCTCTACATTGCACTAAAATTATGCCGTATAAACGGTACTATTTCTAGATTATGTGGGTGGGACTGTCAGCAAATGGGCACATATTATAATGCTTGATGTAAATGCCTAATCTGTCCAGTTCTTTTGGTTGAAATTTCTAATGAAATTGGGAAAAACATCCAAAATTCCTTCATAAGGAATGCTGTTGTCAGTTTATCATCTATATTCCTAAGATGCATAAGATTTGTTATTGCAAAACACTGAAAACTTGTCACTGAATGAGAACTATTTAAAAACGTGGGAATCTAACAAATCTAAAAATGTGGGAATTTAACAAAAAAAGCTTTTAAAAATTCTACAATACAGTACAAGTAATTGGTCACCACTGTGTTAACTATATTAATAATGCTTTCCTATAGATTACTTATGCCTTGCAAATGTCATTCTGGATAGAAATATTGAATATTAAAACAAATTATATGGTCAGACATCTCACTGTAGCAACGCTGGCCAACTAGCAATAACAAAACAAAAAGCAATTCAAAACAATTGCAATAACAATTAATGTAAGTGTGCCAGAGGTTCAAATAAACCCAGATCACAAATAAACCAACAGGGGTCACCTGTTTTTTTTAAAAAAACCTTTTATTTTTTTATTTTTTTATTGCTCACCCAATACTTGAGGGAAAAGCCAGGTCTTTAATGCCTTATGAAAGGCCAACAAAGTCAGGGCCATCTGAATCTTGCATGTGTGTGTGTGTGTGTGTGTGTGTGGATGCTATTCCACAGGGCAGGCCCCACAACAGAGAAGGCTCATCTCCTTGGTCTTGTGAGAGGCAATGTTTAATAAGAGACCTGGAGTATGTCTTCCCTGTTGGATCTGGTGGGGTGAGCACAACCAATTGGAGACAAGGGGTCCTGCAAATAACCTGGCCCTGGACAAGATGAAAGGTGACTTGTTTGATTCAGCAATGACTTCTTGTGGAAAGGGTGGGCTGCTGCCTGTTTCAGAACAGATGAACCCCCCCCACCCGCAGAAAGCATTAACCACCACATGGACCCAACCGCAAATAATCTCCTGGGAGGCTTTAACTGACCAGGAGGACATGGAACTAAAATACAAGTGGATGAACACACAACTCCAAGTACCCTGTCTACTTCATCAGGACTGATACGCTAAAATTCCTCCCAGATAACCATGCAAGACTATGAAATATAGAGGTGAATATCTCTTTTCCTTTCTTGTTTGGATCGCATGTATTTTCACTCATTATGTGTGCGCATGTGTATTTTTGTTCCTGGTTTCCTTGGTCCCCTTTTGCCCCCCCTCCCCCCCGTTTGATTCTTTTTTTTAACCTGGCAATTTTTCTAGTTATCTTGTTATCTCTGCTCAGCAAACAAACAAACAAGAGTATCTGTCATTTGGTGCGAATGCTTCTGAACACCCTCCTGATGTATTACTACTGACAACATGGATGGAGAGTATCATTTTTATAGCTATACTAGAGTTTATATGGATGCTATGCGGTCCAGGTAAGTGTATCTGAAAAGACTAATATGAAAGGGGATTTTCTGCTGTTGCCTTTATAATACTGACCCACCGCAAACTGCAGAGATCCTCAAGTTAATTTTATTACAAGATACTGTATGCCCAACCCCATTTATACATTCTGAGATGCAAGAGTTTTCCCAAAAAGAATTTATCTGCCAGAAGAATGCACACTTGTACTTTCTGGATGATGGTTGGCCTATTGTAATTTAAACACAAATTCCTCAAAAAGTTGTGACTCTTACTTGGGAATTGTAACCAAGGAAGCACTACTCAGGGTGTTTCTCACGGCAGTGCCACGGATCTTACAATGTCGGAACTAGTTTTGGGCAGGGGTAAAGACTGCAAAAATTAGATGGCTTAATGGATTCTAGGCTGAAAAGTCTTTCAGCCCCTACTGGCAGGAAGATATTACCTGGGAATTTCTGCCTCAATGGGTTCATCATCTCACTGGAAAGACTGTCTTCCTTTTTAATGCTCCCTTATAAGAGGCTTCCTCTCAGTGGGATCAAGGTGGAGATATCTATACCTATTATTTACATACATGAATCTCCTCACCACCCCTTTTACGTACTTCATTTATCTGACACAATAGGCTACTTTGCACAAGACATTAAGCTGTTGAAACTATCTTTTCTGTCCAAGCTGGTAAATCAAGGCAACTTGCAGCATACACAATAAAACACAATTAGAAAGTAATTAACTGAAAACAGTGTAACTTGAAACATGCTATGCTTTAACTCCTTTTCTAAAGACAGAAAGAGTGGAGACTATACATAACTCCTGAAGGAAAAATTCCACAGTTTAAGAGTCACTCAAAAGGTTCTCTTGCCCACAAGAGTGATTCTGAAAAGAAAGTGAATGGATATGCTCATGGAAAAGGAGGTCTCCCTGGAGAAGGCCTACATCTTTTAGGGCTTTAAAGGCCACGTATCACTAGAAAACAACTGGGCTTCTCCTCAAGTATTTAGGTGCAGGCACAAAGTAATACAAATACTGTAGGCCTACTAGCAGTCTGTCACATTCTGCATTAATTTCATCTCCTAGGATTCTCTTCAAAGGCAATATATTAACAGGAAGATTCACAGGATTCCATGAAGTAATCTTCAGCATTCCTGAAATTTGATCAACTTCATAAAAGAAATTTAAGCCATGTCTAGCTATTACCTGATACTGCCAGGAAATCATCAATGGAAGTGATGTCATCCACAGCATCTGTCAGCACACGCACTTGCTTTTCCCATTGTTCCTTAAACAACTCCATGTTTTCTTGAGCTAATTTACTTTGTGGCTTGGCAGCCAAAGCCAATGCTGCATTAATTACCTGCAAAGCAAAATGTCCACAACCATCGATTTACCAATTTTCACACAGTATCTAGTTTTCTATGAAACTGACAGGTCCATTGGGAAAAACCTTCCTCCTATGGGATGGAGTGCTGAGAAAGCCAAGTGATTTAGTTAAGGCTCGCTAAAGAAAGATTTAGATTTCATCATTTCCTGATTGCTAAAGCACATCTTATGCTACATTACATTTATTTTGTATTTTAAATCTATATCCACCTTTTCAACAGGGCAGCTAACAAATCAAATGCAAAAAACCCTGAACTCCCCCCCCCAACCAATAAATTTGAAAACAGAAAGTTTAAAAGCAAGGGAAAAAAAGCAATTAAGAACAATCAGTTCTTAAAACCAATTACATCTAAGGATCAAAAGCCTAACTAACTAAAAATACTTTTATCTGTCACAAGTTTATCAGACATACAGTGAGTTTTCTTGGCAGGGTATTACATAGCTTAGAAGCAACTACCAAAAAAGGTCCTCTCTTGGGTTCACGCCAAATGTTTGATGCATACTGGTAGGGCTAACATAAGATCCTTACCCACAGGTATTAAGATTTTGCCCTTGCATAGAATGCAGTCAGGTGATAGAAGTTCAAGTGATAGAGGCCACAATCAGTATAGTGAATTGTGCTTGGCAGGTAATGAAGCTGGCTTGCCATGACCATATATTCCCTATAATAAATCCCATTAATTGTGGAACTACAAGGAACTACAATACCCTAAACTAACTGAAGTTTCTGAATGCCCTTCAAAGGCTACCTCAAGCAGAATACATTACAGCCCTGCTGTCCTTCCTTCAAGAGTATGACAGTGTTTTTCCACAGGAATGAACTCTTAAGACTAAAGCAAGTATTGGATAGGGCCAAAATCAAAGACTTGTACATACTTGTTCTCCCTGACACACTTTGTTTTAAAAATACAATTTTCTCTCCCTTTAGCAGTAACCTTCAAGAAAGGAATAGAGAGCTTTTATGAGAGATGTCATCTCTAACACTGGGGTCCTGAAATAGCGGGTTGCATGGAATTATCCTGAGTTATAGGTCATCCAAATTACACCATTCCTGCTGGATCTGGCATGTTTTAAATTTTTTAATAAAGAAATGACTTCTAGAAAGTTCCAGCTTCTTGAATATAGCCAGTAAGTGTACATTTTGTGTAGCTAGTCCAGTGAACTTGTGTGTTCTATCTGAAAATTAACCTACTCTCAGTTGTTCTTATCGACAATAAATTAAGTTTTTCTAAAGATACTTATATTCCACAGCTCTGGAATAAAACTGGAACATGAAAATGATGTACCAAGCTTGTAATTTACCTGAGGACACAGTGCTTCAAGCTGACTTGCTGACATGTGAACTAATTTCACACCTTCTTCATTATTTGAGATAGAACAGGCCAAGTTGGCAACCTGTGTAAAGAGAACACATTGATTAAATTTATATCCCACCTTTCAACTAAAATGGTCTTCAGGGTGGCTAATAATAACATACAGATAGTTTTAGTAATATAAACATATATCCATAACACTGTAAGACTGGTGTCCTGTAATTTTTCGTAAGAATCTAGTAAATACCTTTTAAAATCTTTCACAATTACCAATACAAATTTGACAATGAGGACCAAGCTTACTTTTATTATAACCAATAATAGCCTCTAACTGAACAGTCAATGACTCAGTTATTCTCTTAATTTTGACTAATGCACAAGTGAAAAATAACCTTTAAATAAGTAATCACCATCAAATTAAGGCATGCTTAAATCTTTACAACATAACAAGATTAACAATGTATTAGCCAATTAAATTCATTATTCTAAATCTCTGTTTCTCAAACTTTCTGCAATCATGGATCATTAAATGTTTAGAAAATGCAGAAGTTACCCAGCAACCCCTTTGCTATTTTTTATCTTAAAGGACATGGACCTTTACGTTTTTCTGTAAACTATATAATGAATATAACTGCATCTTTGTATGGATTGTATCTGTACTGAATGGATACCTAGGGCATTCTATAATGTTTATATATATTCAGTGACAAACATATGACAGCCTGCTATTGAGAGCCTTCATTTGTGCATAGAAATATGCAAAAGTAGTACAAAAAGATAAGAACAGTGTGTTCTAGCCCCCTGGAAGTAGCAAACGATTTCTTCCATTTAGCAGTAATTCTCAGGAAGTAAAAACTGGCTAGCAAACCAGGTGGATATCCTCATCAGCAGAGGAAACAAGGGCAAATTAGATAAGCAAGTCTCTCGAAAATCAACCCACACTAACCAAGTGCTCCATTACCAAAGTAACAACCCAACCTCCCACAAGAGGAGCTGTGTAAAGAACATTCTTCAGACGAGTACAAACGCACTGCAGCAACCCAGAGCACCAGAAAAGGAAACAGACTGCCTATACAACATCTTCCAGCAAAATGGATACCCGCTCAACTTCATCAAAAAGTGCCTGACCACTCAACCCACCACAGCACAACCAAGACAAGCTCTGAAAAGGATAACACTGCCACACATCGGAAACATCTCAGAAACAACCAGCAGGCTCTTACAACCATACGGCATCACTGTAGCACACAAACCAACTAAAGCTCCCCAAAACATCTTAAGGAAACTAAAAGACCCAGGAGCCCAAGAAAAAACAGGAGTCCTCTACCACAGTACATTGATGATATCAACTATACACCTCTGCCCCAGTGAATTAAGTGATGCTGTGAATGCCTTGTCTTGGTGCCTGGAGGCTGTGACGGTCTGGACGGGGCACAAAAGGCTTCAACTGAACCCTGGCAAGACTGAGTGGCTCTGGGTTTTGGGTCCTACCAGTTCTAGGACTATGCCATTTTGGTGCTGGATGGGGTGACACTGCCCCAGACAGACCCAGCACGCAATTTGGGGGTCCTCCTAGACTTGTGACTCCTGCTCAAAAAGCAGGTGGCGGTCATGGCTAGCGGGCCTTTGCACAGCTTTGTGTTGTGTGCCAGTTGCGCCCCTCCCTGGACTGGGAGACTCTGCTCACTTCCAGATTGGACTACTGTAATGCGCTCTACATAGGGCTGCCCTTGAAGATTGTCCGGAAGCTTCAACTGGTGCAGAATGCGGCAGCACAGGCAGTTACGTGTGCTCCTAGAAGAGCACATATCACACCTCTGCTTCACGAGGTGTATTGCTGCCGGTCTGCTTCTGGGTCCAATTCAAGGTGCTGTTTTTGATCTTTAAAGCCCTTCACGGCACAGGGCCGGGTTATCTCAGGGACCGCCTCTCCCCAATTACATCAGCCCATCCCATTAGATTTGGCAGGGAAGGCACGTTACAGGTTCCATCAGCCAGGGACTTGCATCTGGTGGGTCCCAGGAAGGGGGCCTTCTCTGCCCTGGCGCCCTCCTGGTGGAACATCCTCCCCCCTGAAGTTAGGCTCACTCCTCCCTTGCTATCATTTGGGAAGTCTCTCAAGACCTGGTTATGTCATCAGGCCTCAGGGTCTTTGGGAACTGGAGACATTCTTAGATGGCTCCACTGTGATAGATATTTTTGTTCTCTCTGTGGGGTTTGTATATTTAAAATTTTTTATAATATTGTGGTGGATTCTGGCGCTGCTGCTGGTTCCTGGGGGGAGAACGCATTCCAGACTGATAAGAGGCTTCATAGCCTGGACTCTGTTGCTGGGAAGGTTAAGAGGTTCAAGGAAGCTCTGCCCTACAGCCCTTCTGGGTTATTTTCCCTTAGGTTAGTTTAAGAGGTGAGAACAATAAAGATCAGAGTTGGAGATAACGGCTCAGCGTGGTTCTTGGCCTGGTTTCTGACAATATTCTTATTTTAATAATTACTTTTTATCCTTTTATAATGATTGTTTTTTTATCTGCTGCTTTATTCAACTGTTGTACGCCACCTAGAGTTGCCTTATCTGAGATGGGCAGCCATATAAATGTGACTAATAAACAAAAAAAACTTCTTTCCCTCTCTTTCGGTCTGTCTACTCCTTCTGAAAGAAAAACACCTTCTTTCATTTGGCTGCTGTACTCAGTTTGCTGGTGGCTGCAGAGCTCCGAAACACATGTCTCCTCCCATACCTGTGTCAAGGTTGCAGCTCTGCTGGCAACTCAGCTTTGCTGACGCTGGGGGAAAGGCTCACATGGGAGGGAAAGAAGGCAGCATAGGTGCCTGTAATTTTTTTTCAAGCAGCCTGCTCTTCTATACATGACAAAATAAATCTCAAGAAAAAGAAATTGCTGAGGTTTCGTATGGCAAAATATGTATGCTGAGCCTTGACTTCCCCTAATTTTTTTCTCACATTTTTTCCTGAAAATTAATGTTTTTATATCTGTTTGATATTATAGAAGACAAAAACTCAAATAAATCTTTCATATTGTAATATTCGTATTTTTCTATTTTATAGCTTTTGCCTACTTGTTCTTCCTAAATGTAGAAAAATGTGGTGTACCCGAGTTCCATTTGCCATAAAAGATAAAGTTAATTAAATTTATGCATGTATAAATATTGTCTCAATAAACTATATTTTCAATATTATATACTTGTATAAGCAGGTCAAGTTATTCACCATATTTACTCAAAGATGACCCTAAATTTAAGACAAACCGTACCATACGAAGAATAGAGAGAGAGAAAGAATCAAAACAAAAACAAAGATCCCAGGCCATGCCCAGCTTACCTACCTTGTAAATGTAGGGTGCCAACTCTGTGTATCTGCACTAAGAGTCATACTACATGAAAGGGTAAGGCCAGGAGAGAAGTATCATTTTACATTAATTGAATGACTGCGAATTAAAATTAATTGCCTATGAAATAGGGCATCCTATTTACAACATGTACTGATCTCTATTGCATATGCAAACCTCTCTCACAAAAAAATACAACTATGCATGGCCACATGCCCCTCTCTCTTTCCAGCAGGAACAGAAAAAGAAAAAAATGACAAAAGAAATGGGGTAAGAGGACTGTTTAACACACACAAACACACCGTACACAGAAAGACAAGTGGGGAGGATTCAATTGGATGGAGGTAAGAAGAGTTAACTGGACCGAGAAATAATGGAAAGAGAAGCCTTGTTTTAGTGTTCTAAAAGAGTTGAAGCCACAAAAGGAACCAACTGAGTTCATAATCTGAAAAGGTTGTTCAAAGCATTACACATCTTAGGTACCGCTTCGGTGGGAAGGTAACGGCGTTCCGAGTCATGCTGGCCACATGACCCGGAAGTGTCTATGATAACGCCGGCTCCAAGGCTTAGAAACGGAGATGAGCACCGCCCCCTAGAGTCAGATTCGACTGGACTTTACGTCAAGGGAAACCTTTACCTTTACCTAAGTCTACTTTTTTCCAAAAAAGTACAGGAAAAAGTGTTTTTGTTACTTTAAAACATCTAGAAAATTTTACATTTTTATTCACCATGCACAGAATTCTTTTTTGGAGCCTGAATCCAAGGAGATGGAAACTTTCCTCCTTTCAGTGGAGGCAGAAATTATGTCAGTTTGCTCTTCTGAGCTCTGACCGAATGGTTAGGCTTCCAGAATGAGTGCCACCAAAATACGGTTTAATCCAGTGCTGTTCATCAGAATGGTAAAGAACCTGACAATATGCAGTTGCCTAGGGAAACACGACATTAACTTTTCATGTGATCAATGCCCAAGAAGTGAAACTGGCTTGCCCACAAACTATAGGTAAAGCAGTGCTTATGACAGGGCTGATGGTCAGCACTTCAATAAAAAAATACAAGTCCAACCCACGACCACAGTACTGCAAGTAATCTCACATTTTAATATGGGAGTGATAATCAAACAGCAAAGGATGATTTTATTGGCTTGACAGCACTAGATTCTTGTTCTCTGGTAGGGGATGAATCTCCCTCTAGCCATGTTGTTTAAAGTGGCTGTTGCTCCGTGTGTGTATTTGTCTGTTGATTCCCACTCATCCTTTAGTTGAAAGATTATCTTGCTAGGCATTATATACTTTTCAGCTTTGGAATTATAAACTTCATGAAAATTTGGTAGGCTTTGTCCCTTGGTACAAATGTGCAAATAAGGAAGAACCAGAACACATATCCCATGTACCAAAGGAAGGCAGAAGGTAGAACAGGATTTACTAGAACAACAAGTATTTATTATTAATCTACTTATTTCCAATCTGTCATAAATCATACTGCTAAGATGAAGAAAGCTGAGATAGGGGATTAAGAAGAGATTTCTGCACATGAAAGGACTGCATTTCCTTAATCTCTGGTACTAAAAATAAATTTCTGGGCTCAAAATACTGAAGTCTAATTCTGTGTTTTCTGTTAAGCGCTGACCAATGGATCTTAAGGTTCTCGTAAAAGTAAATAAAAAAGTGGCTGTCATCACTCTGAATTCTGTCTATCCTGTCATGTACTGTTTTATGAAATAGGAAGGAACATTTACAGAAATCAATGACTAAAGCGTTTTTCAAGTAGGGAAGAGAGAGATATGTACTTTTATGAGAACTTGCCTAATCCAAAAAGAATGAATAACTTAGAATAGGAAAATGCTTCTTGTAGTACAGACAAGGCAAATTAATTTTCAATGCAGTTCTCTAATGCTTTGTCAAATCTGTAATTACTGTCTCAGAATCTGTCCATTACATCTTAAGGGGCATAGATGGCCTCAAGCTGACTACTGGTGCTACCAACAGTCAGATGAACAAGTTTCTACTTACCCTAAAGCGACAATCCTGCCAGATATAATAGTAATAAATGCATACATGCAAGTATTTCCCTAAAATATTTTGTTCCAATTTGAGCTAATGTGTTGGGTAATCTAGAATGTGATCCAGTCCAAGTGCAGATCAAGCCTTTAAATTTTGCTTTGGAATTAACAATTACATAGGAATAAGAAATTAGGTTGAAGTGCCAAGGCATCTTAACTCTAATAATTTATTTGCAGAAAAAATGCTTTATGCTTAGATATTTGAGTAAGCAAGTAATTTTTAATTATTTTTGGGTGGAGGGGATCAAAGCTCCACAGCATCTTATTCCCAATGGATCATAAAAATCAACCGTCAAAAAGGGCTACTGGAGCATTAACCATTACTCCAAACCCATCATGTCAATATTTGCAAAGCTATAGCTCATAGCTATTGGACGACCTCTGTGGAAAAGGCTAGGTTATAAAAAAGACTTTATATTAGCAAGTGATTTTTCTCAAGGACTGGATTTTCAGTTACCCTCATCCTTAATCTTTTGAACTAGGGTAGACAAGTAATACTCGTAACCTCCATATGTTTGCTTAAATGGGAAGCTAGGAATTAAAAATTTGTTGAGCATCTTAAGCTGTTTTGAACACTTTGCAATCATTTCCGAATTCAGAAATTTGTACAGATATTTGTTATTTACTTGCTAAAAAGCCTATTCTGAAACTACAGGAATTTTTACACTTTAAAAGAGAGATAAGAATTCTACTATAAATGTCCACTACTGTCATTTCAGTTGCCCTGTATAAACTATATATTTCTTCCCTCAGTGCTTCGGATATCTTATTTTCAAAATTCTTTCCACAACATGGAAATAAACTTGAGATAATTCACTGCAACTTTTCTGCATCAGACTCAGGATAAAATAATAGTTCCAAAAAGGCATAACCTACTTCCCAAAAAGCGTGTGGCATCCCAATTTAATAATCACAGTACCTCAATCAGCTTGTTGGCATGTTCACGGAAAACCTGCGCATATTCCTTAACTTCTTTCTCATTCCCATTCTTAGCAGCTTCAATCAAAACAAGAAGTGGCACATTTGTTTCCAGAAAGGAATCTGAAACATGGTCCATAACTGCTTTACGGAGCTAAGAAAAGAAATCAAAACAAAGTTAAGTTGTTCAAGGTAAAACGCTATTTTCAACTTCTGCATTACTAAAATGTAGTTTATTTTACCAGTGATCTTCCATTATACACATTTGGCAATCATGGAGAATAATTATTTCACTGTAGGTGGGATTTTAGTTTTGAAATCTGGAAAAATTACTTGCTTAAAACAGTTTCGGAACAGACCTAGGTCAAAACACAGGTTCAGCTTCCATTTTGGTGTGACCGAAGGACAAAGATTTAAAACTGTTTCAGCTAATGACTTGTGTTCTCTTTTCAAAACAGTGAGTTCAGTTCAATGTTACAGACAAGGAATGGTGATCTATGCTGATCCCTAAAGAATCTGTCAAGGGCTGAGCTGAACAAGTGGTCAAGAATGTACAGCCATTCATTGCACAGCTCTCTCTCATACACATCTGAAATCACTAAAGAGAGGCATTAACTACGTCCATTCTAGATGACCATTTCCTTGCTGGTTATGCATTAGTATTTCTTGGGGTGAGGAAACAAAGGTTCTAATCTCATCCCCCAATAATTCAAATGAAGTCTGCTGCTAACAACTGTGGAGAAAAATCCTAGTTTCTCCTGCCCAGCTGATGGCTAATAAAGAAGAGTACCCTCTCTGGGGTGTACAGGGAGGGCCAAGATATGCTGGCAGCATTGGCTTGCTCAGCCTGGTCCTGTCACTGAGCTGAGGGGAAGAGAGAAAAAAAATATTATTACACTCTTGAATGTGACAAAGTGCATACACACTCTAGACTTAAGGTTAGCCTGCCCAGTTTTAATGGAATCCAAGCATTTAGTTTTCTACTACAATTGACTGATCTCAAAAGATTGCTAGAATAAATGGTATGTTATGTACATAGCAGACTACACGAACATTTTATACATATTTAATACTATACCTGTCTACGCAAATCCCTTGTCTTTTTTGTCATTTTGTCTATTGCCAAGTTCAGGGCATCACTTCTTTCTTTGCGTCCAGCCTAGAAAATCAGATAAAGCAACGTTAGACTGAAGTACTATAGTTATACAGTAGCTCAAATCTAAATTCTGGGCACTGACTTTTCCACTGATTCAGTGTCAATGGCATACTGAAATTAGCAGAAGTCTCTCTCGTGTATTGAAACAGTAGCATGGAAGAAAAGAGCTCCTGGACTGAATGTAACCGTTCCACTGATTGGTCTAGAAATCAGAGTACCAAATTTCTACCAAGGTCTGATAATGCACATGCTTAAGATTTCGTATTTGGCTCCCTTAGTTGCACTTTATAGGCTTATTAGGAGCGGGATGCAGCAACGTTCATAACCAGCTGCCTGAGTCAGTTGCGATATTCATTTTCCACAACATTCCAGAATGCTGCTGAATCAGGGCCATTTGCGGGACAAAATCATGGTTAGACTCAGACTAAAGAACAAGGCTGGTTCATTATTTAAAGGAAATGTTGCCATGGGCCATCATGGGTCCTTGAAGATGTCCAGGACGCCTAATGCATATGGTGGACCAACTTTACTACCTTAAAGTATGGACGTCTATGTAGTATAGAACACATGAAAGAGGTTAATTCTCTGGCATAATAGTTTAATCTAGTTGAAACTATAATTAATCCTATTATAACAGATATTAAAAGATAAACTTTAAAGGGATGTCATTTTAGAATATCTTCAGAATGAAGCAGAAAAGCATATCTATAGCTAATATGTAGAATCACTGCTGCATGGTGCCAAGTATATGCAATGGTGCCAAGTATATATAATTAAGTTCAAATTTTTTTGTTGAGCATGCTTAGAATTGCACACTTAGTTCTTGTAGATTTCTAGGTTTGCTAAAGATGGTATGCACATTTCACTAAGACATCACATGGTTGTTTATTTTCAGCACAATTAACCATTATGGGCTATTCAACAAATCATAGTTAAACAAAGCATGACTTAGAATAATATATGAATCCAGATGCAAACTCAGCTGAATTAAAAGAAACCTGAATAAGGATGAACCTCTTAATTACATGGACAGATTTTTCTAACTCCTAGGAAAACTAATAACCTCATTTGATTAAATAGCCCTTGGGGATCTTTGTGATTAGTTCCACCTGTTTAGAAATGGCCACCTCTTTCAGAAAACGATGGAGACATCACTACTTTCACTTAACTTAGCAACTGCTTCTATCCCCAGCAATTCCTTAAGCTCCATATGGCCAATGGCTCTTGTGCCAGGTCTACAAATTTGGCATCTGTCTATAACATGACAAGCCTTGTTATATTACGCCAGTGTAGAGAAGGTGATGCATGAATCTAAGACTCTGTGTCAACATATAGGGGTGCAAAAAGACGAGGGAAATGGAAGGAATGGTATTTCTCAGGCAAAAAGTTTAGTACTAGTAAAAAACGAAGTCCCTTTTTGTACAGGTGGCAGTATTGTACTAGAAAAACATCTGTTGAATTTCACTAACCAAGCAAGCAGGATATGTCTAGGCTCACATATAAGACTAGTTATACTGTATCTATTTAAAATATTTTGAAAGGAAAACATGATGAACATTAGCAGTGACCCCATTTTTGAGTGCTTTTAAGTAAAAAAGCAGAATAAAAATAAACTAATGTGGATACCAACAGTCACCAGGAAATAAAACATTCAGATACAATAGAAGACACAAAGAATAATGCATAAGTACCTGCAGCAAACCCAGATGATGTCAAAATGACAACATGCAAGTGGTGATGCAAACTCTGTCCTCACATACTTGCATCCAATGCAAGTACCAAGTTGTGGGTTTGGCATCATGGTGTCTGTTTTGTTATACCCCCACCCCCTCCAATACTATGGATAATGGGATAAGGAAGCTGGACCTATGGAGGACAGCAAAGAATATAACTAAGCTGCCATGGGACATTGATATATAGGGAACCCCCTCAGAAATTCAGACTTAATCTCATTAATTTGGAAGCTAGATTGCCTGGGTATCCTATGATAAGCAACCTTGGCTTTTAATCCAGAGCAAACACATTACTGCATTTCTAACCCAGGGCTTCCGAAATGGGCATACTCTAGCTGACTCCATGTTTTTCTGCTTAAGAGCTATTGGCTATGTGTCACAAACTATAAATTGTGCTCTGAAAGCATTGAATCTCATAAACTGAAGACAAATTCCAATAGCTGGATTCAAACCAATGATCTGTTTCCAAAAAGTCACTACACCTATTTGTTGAAATATAATAATTCATGTATTATAGGTGAAAGTTTGGACTTGTAGTACAAGTGGAAATATATTTGAGCTAGGATTTAAACTTGTGTATCACTATACAGTAGTATGTTTTTATTGTATGACATTGGCTTGTTATATATTTTTTAATGATGAGCACAATGCCAAGTACTGGTCTAGAAATATAATAAACAAGTGAACATTCAAATGGAGGAGCCACTGTTGTTTTTTTATGCATGCTGCCTTTAAATATGTTACTAATGTATGATGATTCTGGTCATACATCTGATTTTACCTAAGATAATCTACACAACTATCCATCTTGAAAAAGGTTCTTGGAATTCAAATGTCCATTGTTTAGAACTGGAAGCCAACTGACTTGGCTCCTTCTTTCAAATCACTGAATTGCCAACCCTGCAAATCCTAGCTATATGCAATATTCACCTAATTCTCTTTATTCCTCATTACTATTATTCATTGGAATATTTCTCTTTAAACTTCACTTTAAGGTTTCCCTTTTTCCAGCTGCCTTTGCTATTTCTTTGTCTTCTTTTGGCCCTTCTAGGATCTGAACAGCTAACAAATGGCAGCCATATGGCCTACTCCACTATCATGAAGGCATTAGGCAACTGCAAGAAAAAATGATGAGAGATTTCCATATCACAGAAGCCACTATATTCAAATATACTCTCATAATCTAAACTCTCCAATTCAATTACATAAAGAGACAGCAAAACTGGGAAGAAAATAAATGGCTTTCTATTACTATCTTTATTTAAAAATGAGTCTCATAATTATTAAAGTGGAAAGAGTTCCATAAATAGTACTGTAGACACTATTTAAACAAGGCAGACACTTGGGTCACACACACACACACACACACACACACACACACACACACACACACACAGCCACTGTGTGGCAGAAAGGATGACAGCTACTTATCTTCCTCTTCTTGCTGGAGATACTCACCTTTTACAAATGGAGGGCCAAATGTTCTTTTTTTTCCATTATCTTTCCCCCTCTCCTCCAGCTTTGTTCCATCTTTTCTTTTCTCACTCCAAGTGCAGCTATCCCCTTTTCCCACCCTTTCTCCATCCTGTTTTTCTTTTGCTGTTCAGCTGGAATGAGGGAGCAGGAAGTGTGCATGCACTTGCCTCTTTATGTAAGAGGGAATGTTTTGTTTGTGTATATGTATACAGGGGATCAATTAAAATGGAGTGCCTTATTTTAAATGCAACTGGGAAACGATTCAATTTTAGTTTTTATCCTTTTAGTGTGGCTTCTAGCAAGTACATCTGCATGCATGCACACCTGTACACACACACACTTGCCTGTACACCTAACTAGAAGTGTGTCATATGCACATGCCCTTTGGAAAGAAAAAAGCCTCCAGGACTGATTTCAGCAGAAGTTGGTAACTTTAGATTGATATGGTAGAAATCTGTGCATTACATATAACATCTGAGCATGCTAGTAGTTTTTTCATCTCTTCACTTCCTGGACATTGTCTAAAATTCAGGGCTCTTCCTTTCATGCACATAGAATATTTGAAATCCATTACATATGATTTAAGAATATGAGCTTTCAGGTTACAAAATAAAAAGGACTCTGCTAAGGTATTGGGAAGTTTAGTACGTTAAGCTAGCTTTGCCAGATATGCTTGCGATGCAGAGTATGGAACTGCCTTCTAGCAGGTATCTGGAAGTCCAGCATCTTCAGTTTCAAAACCACAGCTCTGCGAACACATTTTCCTCCCAATCGGAAGGTGCAGCAGAATGCTGGATCTGATTTGGAAACTGCAAAGCTAAGGCACTTGGGAACATCTTCATGGCTCAGAACCAGACTTGAAAGCCCCAAACCCCACCGCTTCTGATCTAGAACAGGAAAGGGCTTCTTCAGCTGCAGACTTAATATGACAGCTTTGACTAGTGACCAGCTCAGAACTCCTCCATCTTTTTTCAAGAAAAAAAGAGGTACTTTTTCATATTTTGTCAAGACTGCTAACTACTAATCACTACTTCAAGTCAGAACCCCTCTGGACTTTGTGTCAGGGAAGGTCGGGAGCTTCCTTGGTTGCTGTTAAACAGCTTCCATCATTCAAGCAGCAGAGAAGATGGACAACTGCAATTCTTGGCTTCGCTGAGATCTGCTGAAATCTGCAGTTAACACCCCACCCCGGCCGAATCTGAAGTCTTAACATTCAGATTTAACAATAATTTTCTGAACAGTATTGCATATTCAAAATTCTAACCATAGTAACAGAAAGTTCCTGATATATTTTCTTCCATAATTACTTGATCAAGAATCCTACAAGTGTCAGATGAAAAAGAAATAATTCCTCTGAGGAAAATAGTCCTAGAAAAAGTAGCATTGTTATTTACACTGTATGTTTTAATGGCATGTGCACGCTTGCCTGTGTGTTTGTTTATTGCAGGCTACTTTAGGAGTTAAAAAATTATAGCCTTAGTGACAGAATACTCAAAATACAGTGTTATTATCTTACTCATTCTTATTAACCGAGAATTATGTTTCAATGTTGCCGAGTTTTGATAAGACCACTATATTATCTTCTCCAAACAGATTCTTTATGTATCAGGTTACTCACATTATTTGAACCGTCACTTGCAAAGCTGAGTGTGCAGTTAAATAATACCACTGCTGGCCCACTTTTCAATTCAATTTAAGTAGTAAAAAGAGCTATATATTTAATAATCAAGGAATTTTTTAAAATTTTTTTTTATCCCTTTATTATTTTTATAAATAACTGAACGCGCGGAACGTGCCTAATCCTCCTTCCTCCTATTATTTTCCCCACAACAGCAACCCTGTGAGGTGAATTGGGCTGAGAGAGGGTGACTGGCCCAAAGTCACCCAGCTGGCTTTCATGCCTATGGCGGGACTAGAACTCACGGTCTCCTGGTTTCTAGCCTGATGCCTTAACCACTATTGCCAACAGTTTGGAATGGAATCCAGGTAAATATGCAAGTATGCATGTATGTTTCCAAATTTTATCTGAACTACCCAGATGAATCACCAAAGCCCAGTAAAATTGATTTACACAAAGAACTTTACAATTTTCACAATCTTGTCTTCCTAATATAAGCAATAAATTTATAAGCATATTCCTTAAAAAAAAACTTTGCAAGTGAATGCTACTAGTTTCTAAAGTGCTATATCGTGTGTGACTTTTTCCCTGTTAGTTTTTTTTTGGGGGGGGGGGAGGGTGGCTAATCATCTTATGCACAACCTCTACACTTTCCATACAGAATACCAACACAAATACTTTATCACAAAAATCAATACTGTACAGCTTAAGGCTGTAGCAATAAGCATGTAACCTACAAGAGAGGCTCTTGCAAAGCCATTCCTATCTCCTGGATGTCGGCTGAAGAATTCTTACTTTTTTTCCTCTTAGTGGTAGTCTAATCTCACAATTCACAGTATGCACCGTAGTGCCTTAAACTGCAAAGCTTCTGGAAAACCCAAACACAAAGGAACGTCACAGGATGACGTCAGCCTATATACAGTTGTGTGGTAGCAGCACATAAGCAAATGCATTCTGTACCTTAGCCCTGAAAGCTTTTCAGCAAATGCATTCAAGCGACTACAGAAGCTTCTCTCAGTGATAAGCTGCCCATCTGCCATCAACAAGTTAAGAGTGAAAAAGCCATAGCTGTGGAAAGCGGTTGCAATTAAACAGCTGTATAGTATAAGAGAACCTACCAATCAACTCAGCACTGATTCAGGGATTAACAGATCTGCCACTGGAAATCAAGGTCATGAATTCAAAGGAATATATCAGAAATGGGATGTGAAGGCTTTTTATTTACTCCAGTATCAGAGAACAGTAAAGAGAGTAAATGATTTAAAAGCTGTCAACACTGGAGCTTTTTACAGACTCACTGTGTTGAGTCTAAAACTACGACTGAATGCAACCTCCAACGTACTCAAAAGAATGGGTAAGTTTGCATTATTTGATTTGTTTTATAATGTGCAGTTAATCTTGCTTTAGAAATGCACGTTTAGGAAACAATACTTTTTTTTAAGAGACTGGGGAATTGCTTATTTTCAAGTAATTTCAGTAACTTAGACATTCCGACCAAGAATTAAAAAAAAAAACAACCCCAAAAACTAAAGACCCAAAACATTTTAATGCATGTCATTGTTTGCAGCAATCTTTCTCCTTTTGTTGTGAGCATACGTCTGATGAGAATATCCTATTTTGTTGTTTCCCTGAATTATATTCTGCAGGCTTACATTTCAAGTGGCCATTAGGGGCTCCTATGCTGGCAGCAGTATATGCAATGAGTATTGTCTTTAAAATGCTGCCTGCCTTGGGCATGGCTTGTCCACCAAAATGCCGTTGTGAGAAGCTGCTCTTTTACTGTGACTCTCAGGGGTTTCACTCAGTGCCAAACACCACTGACAAGGGCTGTCTAGGTTTGTCATTGAGGCACAATTTTATTATGGAACTTGAAGGGGATCAGTTTGCAAGCTTCAGTCAACTTACCTGGCTTCATTTAGACCATAATCAAATTGATACAATAAGAGAAGATGCTTTTCAAGGACTATATAAACTCAAGGAATTAATTTTAAGTTCAAACAAAGTATCTTATTTACCAAACACAACTTTTAGCCAGCTGCTTAACCTGCAACATTTGGATCTCTCTTTCAATCAGTTATCTGCTTTGAATCCTGAATTGTTCTATGGCCTTCGTAAACTGCAAACCCTAAGTTTACGTTCCAATTCTCTGAGGACTATTCCAGTCCGTCTGTTTTCAGACTGTCGTAGTTTGGATTTTTTGGATTTGAGCACAAATCGCTTGCGAAGTTTGGCACGCAATGGATTTGCAGGATTAACCAAACTAAGGGAGCTTCACCTAGAGCACAACCAGCTGACAAAGATTAACTTTGCTCACTTCCTACGGCTAAGCAATCTGCACATGCTCTTCTTACAGGGGAATAAAATTAGCAACCTGAGCTGCGGGATGGAATGGACCTGGGGCACTTTAGAAAAGCTAGATTTGTCTGGAAATGAGATCAAAGCCATTGATATGACAGTTTTTGAAATAATGCCTAATCTTAAAATTCTCCTAATGGATAATAACAAGCTAACCACTCTGGAGTCCAAGGTTTTATATTCACTTAAATCCCTAAGCATGGTGGGTCTCTCCGGCAACCCCTGGGAATGCAGCCCCAAAATATGTGCATTAGCCACATGGCTCGGTGGCTTCCAAGGTCGGTGGGAACACTCCATCCTTTGTCATACCCCAAACCATACCCAGGGAGAGGATATTCTAGATGCAGTTTATGGTTTTCAGCTTTGCTGGAATTTATCAACTGTTGTAACACCCATTGCTACAACTTACAGAGCTCCAACAACCGAATACACAAAACGAATAAGCTCCTCAAATTTCCATGTGGGAGATAAAGACATTTCAACCACCACAGGCATGCCCTTTACCACAGAACAGCAGATGCCTGAACCAAACAATGCCATCTTCACCCAGCAGGTAATTACAGGAACAATGGCTTTATTATTTTCTTTCTTTTTTATCATTTTTGTAGTGTTCATCTCCAGGAAGTGCTGTCCTCCCACATTAAGAAAAATTAGGCAGTGTTCAATGATTCAAAGCCACAGGCAACTACGATCTCAAACACGGCTACATATGTCAAATATGTCAGACCAAGGACCATATAATGAGTATGAACCTACCCATGAAGGACCCTTCATCATCATTAATGGCTATGGACAATGCAAATGTCAGCAGCTACCCTATAAAGAATGTGAAGTGTAATATCTACAGGTAATCAAAGAACACAAAGGAGATAAACTTATTTTAAATTGCAGGGATCTGATACATTTTTTTAAAAAAGCTCAAATACTGAGAAAGCCTAGATTTTTCTAAGCAACTTGTTTTGAGTGATGCAGTATTTCAGGGTGTTTTTTTTCCCCCAATAAACCCACAATATTTTCAGTGTTTAAACAACAGTGTTGGCATTATATTTGCATACCTGATGTTTGGAATCTAAATATGCTCAACCCAAAATATGTATCTTGTTTCATGTTATGTAAATTGTATGTGTAATTTTTTATTTCTATTTTTTTTACTCCCAAGCCTCCAGATATGATTTACAAAAAGAGTCTGGATGAAAATAATATCGTTAGGTATATGTTCAAAGGACTCAGTGAAAGGGGAACATTTTACCAAATGATGCATTGTAGTTACTAAATTTTACCAACATTTCAGCCAGTTCAGTGTTTCATGAAGTATACACTAACCCCCCCTCCCAAAAGGTGATTTCCTTAAAAAGATTATTCTCAATCTTGTGATCTGCAATAGAAAGGTGCAGAAGAGGAATTTTCCAGTCTGCTACAGCATGAAATGTTAGCACTATTTTAACTCCATAATAAGAATTCAGCTTATGCGTTCCAAATTCAGAATATAGCTACTGCCACTTCTGAATAAATCAAGATCACGTTCATTACTTTGAAATATTAACCTGCTACAGACATTTAGTAGTATTAAGTGTAGTCTCCAAGTACTACATGTGCTTCAACTTTTGTTAAATCTATCTTGACTTTAATGGGATGCACTTCATATCAAGAAGCAACATATAAAGACATGAACAGTAAGGAATTTTTAAGCAAAAAACCCTCTTTCTTTTGCTCAAGAAGCCTAACTGACTACTTAATACTAGAAACCTATTTTCTGTATTCGTTATTATTCCTCTGGCACCAAATTATCTTCGCAGAACGAACTCTCAATTACCACTGTAAATTCCAATTTAAACACCAATCCAATATTCAGGACAGGGCTCTACTGAATGCAATATAACTAATTAATAAACTAAATTATGCTTGGAAAGAGTAAGAACTTTTAAAACTCTGATTAGGGATTTGTTTGTAGAGAAAGATTATGATGTCATTTTAAAGTAGAACAAAATTACTCTGAAAAGCAAATAATCAGTTCCTGGATATTAAAAATTCTAGATTTGGTGGTTATGAAATTTAATTTACTACACATCTGTGTAGTTTAAATGTAATACAATTAAGAAAGTATTTAGTACAACTGCTCAAAAATCGTGAACACAAAATCAAGGGTATAATGTTTGGAAGAAAATGTACATATGTAGATCTAACTATCATGCCAAGTTCAGCAATGACCATTTGTTAGTACATGCAAAGGGAAAAAAATATTGGTGCTTGGATTCTTTAAATCAGTATATAATATTGTATGTTGTACTATGCTGCAAGGTTTTCAAGCAAATCATCCATTTCTGATGCGCGTGCTATATAAACGTCCTTGAATAAATATTGCAATGGTTTGAACAGGGTGAAAAGGATGGAAATTTCAGACTTTAAAGCCAATGCATCAAAGCCCAGTACTCGTAAATTTTACCCCTTCATAATGGGCATTACTTTAGCTCAATATGTTGGATTGTATTTTAAACTCTATTAAACCAAACTATAAGTGAAAGATAGATAATATCTACAAATCCTCTACCTGGTAAGCCATTATTTTCCAGCCATATACAGTATATTCTATGCATCTGGTAACTAAATTTTCTCTGCATTGAAACATAACATCCATCAAGGACCTACGTTCCACATACCAAACTCCTGAGAACTGCCTGTGCTTCAGTCTCTATTTCTACCTACCAACTTAACAAGAACCTACTGTGTGTGAGCGAACTGGTTTGAAGGTGAACAGAGGTATATATACTGCAAAGAGTTGGAGTAACAACTGCATAATATTTTAAATTCCAATAAAGCATTTTTCTCAGCATCTTAATCACACTTGTATCCCATAAAATAATCCATTAGAATACAGCCCAACATTATTTCATCAGCATTACTTAACTGCTATGTGGAGTTGTGACAACTGGCTTACTAATTGGTCAAAACTCTTTGTTATTACCAACCCTTCTCTTCAGGGTAGTTCCTCTCAGTCAGGGGATGCTGCAGGAAGTACCAGCAGCAAAAAGAGATGGTATTTTCTCCTCTTTTCCTTCCGAATTGTTACCTGAAAACACCTAGACAGTCTAATATTTTTATCGTCATATAAGATTTGAGAATATACATTTTGGCTCCTTAGATAATATCCCATATTATCATGCCTACATGATGACATTTGACTGCTTTAATCTAAAGAGAAAGTGCAGGTCAATATTAACCATTAATCGCATAACCTCAGTCATATGGGCTGCATGATAAAGCTATGTAATCACCAAAATATATCAGCTGTAGAACAGTCTGGTTCTAGTTATGTTAATTGCATTTCTGTATTTTACTTTCCTTTATGAGTCTAAAAAGAAGCCATCTTTCTAAACTGCAACTGATATCACAGTACAGCATTCAGAGATGCAGCAAGTATTATTTTAAGACTGTGAAGACCAGTCCAAATATATATTTTCACACTGACAGTGGCATCAAATAAGAGCTTGTATATGTGAAAAAGCCATAGGCAAAATATTCACATCACCTGATAGCAATTCAAACCCTATTTTCAGTGCTCCCCCCCCCCGCCCCAATTATCACTTATTCATGGAAAGATGGGTATTATACATCCTTGGCAAATATACAAACTGTGAATCATCATATGAGATTTTAGGTAAAATGCAAACCTGTATGAATTAATTTTAAACTGGCATTAAATTATGAAGCTGTTGATCATGCCCAGCCCAAAGCATCACATCCTGCCCCAAATGCTATAATCAATGCTGAAATAAAGATTTTGGCATTTTTATTTAGTAGTTCTTAACAGAATGCTGCCTTGAATTACTTCATCTTCTATAGTTGATATTTCAAATGACTGTTACACCAATCCCAGAAGGAAAATAAATAACAGACCTATCACTTATTTTAGCACTGTTCAATCAGTCCTTAAACATATAAATTATTTCTATTACTTCAGAAAGCAAAGGTACCTACAAGCAAGTTCCTGAATTAAATGTTCTCTGCTACCTATGGAAAGAACAAGCTGTGGTTAATTATGTTTAATATCACAATGCTTTCCAGTCCAAGATCCAATGCAAAGACTGAACTTTATAATCTTTTAGCTGGCATAGTACTGTACTATAAATGCATAATATCATCGCAGGACCTATTTAGTGGGGAAATAATTCTGCAAGACTACAAAACTTTAAATGAGACATCATCTAATCTAATACAAATCATGCTATCTAATGAGAACCAAATAATGGTCACATCTACGTCATCAATTTCAAAGCTATCTGCTATACTTCTATTTCAGTTATCATTGTATCTTCCCTCTCAAATTTTTAAAGGTTGAAAATATTAATAGAAAATTCAAATGATTTCTACTAGCAATATTCCAAGTGCATTTTTTGGTGGTGGGGAAGATTCATAATGCAGTAAGTGCAGTGTACAAAAAACATTAAAAAGTGTATACACTATAAAACTAGAAGCTGACTCTTTCTTGATGCCCTTTCAAAATAAGAAACTGTTAATTTGATTTTCTTTCTTGGTAACAAGATCTAACAAAGTAGTTTGCTTATATCTTTCCTCATAATAAAGGTTGTAGAAAAGTCTTTTTCAGAAGAAGTCATTTTGCTTCAAAGATACAAATATGATACTCCTTTGTTTAGGGTGTTATCAATATCATCACTCTTAAAAGTATGGACATTGTTTTGTTACTTATGATATATCAGGTAAATAGAAAATTTCTGTACCACAACAGTCTTTAGATTTTCTTAAGAACTTAAAAACTGTAGAAGGCTAATTTCAAGTTCCAAGAACATAAATATTAAATGTTGAATGTGAAGGCGCACAGCATCATTGAATCAAATATTTCCACAAATTTTCGTATTCTTCATGTTCCCATATGCAAATTACTTATCAGGAACCATGATGGGCATAACTTCCAGTTTTATGTGCTGGGATTACTGTAGTTCCCAAGACTGTTTCAAAATG
This sequence comes from Candoia aspera, assembly GCF_035149785.1. Classification (NCBI taxonomy): domain Eukaryota; kingdom Metazoa; phylum Chordata; class Lepidosauria; order Squamata; family Candoiidae; genus Candoia; species Candoia aspera. The sequence continues at coordinate 149,776,709 of NC_086153.1, forward strand.
AAGAAGAAAATATTTTCGACAGATTCTACCAAATCCTTTTTTGGTACCTTTTAGCTGTGCTCTGCCAATAGGCATAAAGGAATGTAAAGAGATTAGTTTGATAGTCCTGTTGTATGAACTTTCTTGTATTAATCACTTGTTACTTGTTCAACATTTTACTGAAATCACTACACCGACAGACTAGAATCTGACCCTCCAGAATATAAGTGAAAAATCCTTTTCTATATCAAAGACCAGATTTTCCAACACAGTCAAACCAATACAATTGATCACTTGTACAATAAAAGCCATCTCCCTGCCAGTTTCTGTGCAGGGAGCAAGGTTAGGGTCATAGCAAACCTAGAATTCTAATCCATGTACTTAAATAAGGAGATATAATATGAACTGCCCCATGTGTATTTAAGTTTCTAAGTATGTGACTAGCAGTCCATGAAGGGAAAAAATACCCTCAAATTGCTCTGAGGTCACTCAAGGAGGAAGCACTGATAAAAAAAAAAGTTCAGGAAAAAGCATCTTGTAAAAGGATCAGAATGGTAAACAGATAATGAAGTCTCAAATTCTATCTCCTAAGAACAGGTTTTTGCATTGTAAAATTATTTTATTCCAGTGACTCAAAAGATACTGAAACATGCAACATATGCAGTTCTTAAACCCATTTCCTCCCAGGTTCTGTATTCCTAAGAGAAATGTGCAGTTTAACAGAAGACCACAGTAAGGAAGCACTTAAGCAATAAGAAGCAATTACTGCATTTGAATTGGTTAAAAAGAAGGAAATCATTTTTGTTAATATATGGTGAGCCTAATGTACGTAAGAGATGCTTATCTAGGGTTTTTAATCTAAAACTGAGAATAATTTCTGGGACAGATATATATTCTAATATTTGGTAATCTCACTGCATAAATGGCTTTCAATGATCATGACTGTTTAAATTCAGCCAACTTGACCATAGAGGCTTCTGTTGTAAAAGTGCAAAACCAATCTTGCCACAAAAAATATCCAGTGTTTTCTAATGGGCAGAGCTATTTGTTAAAAATACAGCAAGATTTAGCTCTCCCTTTTCTTTGTACTGCTGTTCACTTTTCAAATTCCTTAAATTTGCAATATATTCCAAAGGAGCCGTTTTCCATCCTTTTCAAGACAGAAAAATATCTTCAGATCAAACACACATTTGAGTATTTGGCTGTTATTACCACTGCTCAGCATATACTTGTGGTAGTAGCACTATTATATCTCACATCAAATAAGACAGGATGATGCAGGAGTGGATGCCATTCCATCAGTGGAAAATAAATGTGAATTGGTATTCCCTATTATTAGGGTGAAGCAATTCTTTTTTTCCCTTTACACAGTCTTGACTGATTACAGGAGGCAGAGCTCCAATTTTCTAGGTACTATCTTGGCTTTTTTTGCTTAGAGGTTGAAAAATAACTATTTCTCCTTTCAGTAATATTAATTTTTATTCTGATATGACCTTCATGTCAATTATTTTGGTTCTACACTCTGGAAATGGACTAAGAGGAATCAGGCAAAAGCAATGCGCATGTAATTTTCTTTTCATAAAATGAAGACAATAATTTGCTTTTTCAGATACATTTTGAAATATAGTTATATCTGAATGTCCAAATGGCTTGTTCCTGACAGACAAGCCTATTATCAATTGATGCTTAAAATGCCTTTGACCTTTCAGTGTCTTCTCAATGCTTAAACTTTTATTAGTGCCGGAAACCATTTCTTGGTTAAGCAGCCACTGCATGTTTTTCATTCTTCTAGCAGAGAAAGAAAAGCAGCACAAAGATGCCTTGTTATTCAGAAGTTGTTCCTGGCATATGTGAATATTTTTTATTTTACACATTCATCTTTCATCTTCCTCTGGAAGTTCAAGGTGATATATAAATCCCTCCCCATCAACTTTTATCCCATAACAACCCTAAGAGTCTGAGGGAAAAAAACTGGCCCAATTAATGTAACAACCTCTAAGGTGAAGAAGAGAAGAACCCTGGTGTCTCCAGTCCTAGTTTAATGCACTGGCAGAAACTCTCTGCACAGAGGTCCAGCTAGGCAGTTGAATACTGAACAGTTTTCCACCATGAAAAACTACTCTCGTGTACAGCTGCAGAGACTGGAAACTTTTGCTTTTTTTTTTTACATGGTTGATCTTGATGTGTTCTTAAACAAGCTAGGTTCAAATAATCTGTTGCCTTATGTTCTTAAACAAAGATAAAACTTTAATGACAAACTCGTTAATTAAAAGCAAAAGCGTTCTATCTCCTTACAGTTCTGCCAGATGGGGAGAAGAACAAAAAGGGATATGGCACTAAACCATAACTTTAGTATTAGAGTGAGCTAGACTACTGTCAAAAGCTGCAATAATCAGTGCTCCATACACTGGGATCTTGCCACATAATTCTACATCTTATAACTAAAAGTTACCTATCAAGTACATATTATGTTTTGATACCTCAAATAAACTCCATAATAATTAAGTAAATGTCCATATAATTTTATTGCATAAATATGGACAAGTATGCTCCAAATATCTGAAAATAGGACTGGAAAAATGCAGATTTGCTGATACAGTCAATTCTCTTTTCTGCACAATCACTGCATTTCACAACTATTTCTGAATTTATTGTTTCCCAATGGAGCAGGAAAGCATTTAATAAATTCTAAGCAATTCATGGAACATTGTAGTAAGCATAGCTCAAATATGTTTAAAAAATTAGATATCATTTGTGAGGCTAGATACATGGCTTCCATTTTGAAGAGTACTGAATTAGAATTTATTATATACCTGTACCCACTAAAGGAACTGAATTTTTCATGTTCCTAGATCATCAAGCTCTACTCAAGTACAATCTTTCATGAAGACCTGTTCAACACTGTCCTTTGATTTCAATTTTAAGTACCTACATGTTTCTTCTATTTTCTGAGCAAAGTACTGAGACTGATTAACTGAAGCCACTCATTCTTGAATGGGGCAGGTTCTGTTTCAGAAATTCTGCCCTGCCTCAATAGACAGACCAATATGTAGATAGTAAAGTCCTTCCCTTTCCCATCTTATGGGCAACAAATGACAAGGAGGAGGGTTGGGGCTTCAATTCGCAGACGGATGCAGTTTTGAAAATTAAAGGGCTGTTATTTTATTCTTTAGTGTAGTACAGAGTTTGTGGCTGCTAAAGTCACGTGAATTTTATAATATACAATTGCTATTTGGATTTCCAAATGTCCCAAAATATGCTGGAGTGCTGTTTAATTAAAGTAACCATTTTCTTAGCACTTTAAATATTACAATTACACAACTGACAGGAAAATGAATGGCTTCATAAATTACTGTAGACTCATTGTCCAGGATCTAACCAGGCCTTCTCAATCATCCTCTCCTTAATACCATATTGCAAGCCATTTTTGAAAGTAAGGAAAGTACACAAAATAGTTTCACTGAAGTATGAGAAACTATGGTTAAAATGAAAATAAGTCAAATTGGACTTGCCTAAAACTTGGAGCACACCTGCAAGAGTTCTTCAGATCCCTGGCTACTATAAAAGATGTGCTGATTATAGATTTCCAAAAGAATGTTTGTAGAAACTAAATGGTTTATATTTATAATGTAAAATGAATATATGTAAACACATTTCATACTTGGTCATTCCCCCCCACCGCCTTTTATTGGCTTCATTCTCCTTAAGTGTTTCACAAAATCTAGGGGCCAAGCTGAAGGATTGGTTGTAAAAGTTGTGATCATTTTCATCTTCTGTTGGAAGCCACTCAAAATTGCAAGAATGCTCCTCAAGTCTGGGAGGCTTTTCAGGAGGCATCTAGAACATCCAGAAGAGGTACATAAATATATTCAACAGCCCAAGCAAAGCTTTAGACACCAGCTTTTAAAACATTTATTATAGAGGGAAACATGGATTCTAACAACTTAAACCTATCTTGTCATTTATGAAGAAACAATTCAACGTTTTTTTTAAAGCTAAATGCCATGATTTTTTTTTTCTCTCCTGATACATAAAGCATCTGATGATACAAGCTGCTCTAATCTATGTACTCTGGTGCCTCCAGCAAGCAGGTGTGATTAACCAAACAGTATGAATCTCCATCTGTAGTTTCAAGTCTTGTCCAAACCAGGGACTTTTGTCTTATTGCTCTTGGAACAAGACGAGGAAAGAAGCCAAGAACAAGCTATGATTTTATTCTATGATTTGTTCTAAAAGATAACCCTATGCTAAGTCAATTATGGACAAAGTTGCCTGTCATTTGTTAGCTCTGCCAGTTTATGGGATATTTCAGGAGGCAGGGCCAGAGCAACTTGCACTAGATGTATTGGGGACCCAGCATTTTAGCAAACACTGGCTTTCGGTTTCATGCAAATACACTGCATGATATCAATATGCACAACATTTTAATATTACATTTTAACTGTACAGTCCTGTATTCTTTTCCCCTAAGTTGAAGAACAGTGATTTAAAAGATGGATAATATCATGATAGCTTAGACTGATTTCAAAACCAAGGTGATTTAAGTCACCAGGAGATTTAAATAAAGTTCCAAATAATACTTAAATATGTGAATTCAGAGAACAATATAATATTTTACAGCAGGAAAGTACATTCTGTGTAATTCTTAGTTAACACATCAATTTAGAAAATAATACAAATATAACCTATGTCAAACTACAGGTGCACAAGGCATGCCTATTTAGTATTTCCTCCTATTCTGTTCCCAACTGTATTTTCTTAAATATTCTCACTTCTTTATCTGAGAAGGGAAAATAATGGAAAGGGAAGAAATAAGAAGGGAACTGTAAAGAATGAACTAGTTCAGTGACTGTGAGCAAATTTAGATGTTTTTCTGGGTGTAGTTAGAAGTTAAGCAATACTACTGTAATACTTGCTACAGTCTTCTCCTATGATTTTTTCCCCCTCTACCTACCTCTTCACATTTCCTTATTAAGAAAAAAAAAGCCTGAATTTTTTTTGCACAAGACAACTTGTTGTCTTCATCTCCTACCTTTCCATAGCTTGCCTCCCTTTTTTTTTTTAATCTTCATTCAAATGGATAAGAGACAGATTGGAAATCAGTTGATTGTAACACTTGTAACATTTGTTTATCAACCCTGCCCTCTCTTTTGCAAACACAGCCATGCCAAGTCATCTAGAGTAGGTGTACTTTTCAGTCTAGCTGAAGTAAGATTTTTTTAACCTAATACCTGCCAATAGATATATAGGTATCACAATTCTGATTATATTTTGAGTGTGCTTTTTGCATACACAATTCATTTAGAGATAGATACGCTTGTCATAAATTATTTTGAACATTCTGGCTGCTAAGGAGGTCCCTGAGGGCTTCTCCCAAGACTTTTGGTGGCTGGATGTAACCCAGGAACCTTACCGGGCACACACTAATCCACACAAAGTGTGGATTATGTGTTTTGTTCAGCCACTTCTACATATTTGAGTTAACCATTTAATTTTCAACTGCTATTGGATGAAGTAGGCTGGGCAATCAACAAAGCGGTAGATTTAGCATTTTTATCCATCAACCCATCTTCTGGGTGTTATTTTAAAGTTTTATAGGTATGTTAAGACTATTTGAAGTTTAATATGTCTATTTTTCCATTGTTTGCCAAAAATCAGCAGGAAGTTGTAACATTATTATTCAATAACCAAATGCCAAATTGTGGTGGCATAATCTTTCACAGTTCCAAAAAAGGGGCTGTAGAGGCTACATCCCTCCCATGGGTTGCCCAGCCCTGCTCTATTCAATACATTTGTACATGTGTAGATGGGACATTATACTTAGGCACAAAAAAATATCCTATTAAAACAACAGTATTACTGGCAGAACAATGAGTTGCAGACACATAGGTGCATTGTCTTAAATACCTGTGACATGGTTTTTATGTGCAAGAGATTTCAATTTACAAGTATTATGTATTTTTGACATTCCTGTCTCTGAATCCTGCCAAATTCAAGAACTATTTCTCCCACTCTTTTAATACAGAATCAATTCTAAGTGAGGAAAAATACAAACCTTTGAGACTCGCTACTATTCTAACCTATCAAGTCAACTTCAAAAATTAATAAAAAAAAATATGCAACATAGCAAAAGAACATGACAGGACAATTAAAATTTTAATGACCCAATTTTACTTTCAGGAGTATTTGTGAAAACTTTCTAATTCAAACCACATTGTTTTACTGTTCCCCAACATTCAAATGAAAAGGAAATATTTGCAAGTACACTTGTTACTCACATTTCCCATGTATTCTGAAAGCAGATCTTGCAAGGCTTGTCGCACTGCATTACACTCTGCCACTATGCGTTCCCGTCGGTCATCACGTGTACAGGATGAGTCAGCCATTAGGGCTGCACCACTAATGATGCTCTCCAGGCGTTCTTCTAAGGACGGCCTAAAACGCTCTTCACTGAAGTTCAAAGGATCTACAATAATTTGTTTCTGTTAAGAAGAAATGTTTTATAACTTTTAAAAGAGTGACATGCTACTCTGGATTAGTTTGCTGAAGACCTCTTAGTACTACTACAGAATATGACTGTGTTTAACAAGCACAGCACTAAAATATTTAGATCAATACATGACCCAGAATTAAGCAAATACATGTTTTCAGTCTACAGCGATCTGTTAGCAGTAGGATTCTAATCCACATTGTTCTCTTACCTTTGAGTATTAATTTTAAAAAGAAGTATGCAACAAAACATTTATACCAACCTAAGGCTGCATTAGTGATTTCACTTATGTTATCAGAGACTTCAGTTTTATGGTTGTGGTTTGTCAGTCTGCCAGTTTTTCAAGTTATGCTGCATACCGTTATTCTTTAATTTTAAATAATCATTAACCAAATTTATTATTTTAAAAAATTAGCATTTTATTTTTCTTTAAAAATTCTCCTGGGTGCTAAGGTTTCTAAAGACTTGGTATCAGCACTTCCACAGAAATATTTTAATATTAAGATAATGGCATCTTTAGTTTTATATTACTGTAAGTATGAAACACTGCTGAGTGAAGTCTCATGCAGCAACATTTTTTGTCTACTCTATAGTATTTCACATATCTGATAGCGAATCTATTTTCTCCACACTTTGCCAATGTAGCTAAAGTGATCTATTTGAAGTATTAAAAAATGAATGTTGAGAGACTGTGTTGAGGAAAGTGACCTTTCACCTGAGACAAAACTCCTTTAAAAGTTGCCCTAGAAAAGTCTGAGGCCGACTATTTCTTAAAACCATGAAGGAAGCTTACATACTCTCTAACCACAGAAAACATATATACCAAATATTTGGTGTCTCCCTCTAGTAAGAACATTTGCCAAAAACTATTGCTCAAGTACAAGACCTTCTTGGTAGCAACGTTTCTATAGGGTCACAGAATTTAGTAACTCACTTAAGGTGACCAGATGAAAAGAAAAACGTGTCCCAAAAGCTATGAATGGTTGTATAAAAAAGATAATGTAGTTTATTCTACAAGCTGCACCTCCTGATTTCTGCGTAACTATCAGAGGTACAGCAGCCCTGACCTCATTCCCAGTGACCACTCTGAGATCAACTACTCAGGGAAAAAAGGAAGTTGGGGAAGCTGGATAGTGGAAGGTAATTTGGCTGGGAAGATTGTCTCACTGAGGCTATGGAGAACTGCATATGGTTGACTAGGGGCAGTGGTCCTCAACCAGAAATATGCGTATCACAGGTGTCACTCAAAAATAGTCCAGCTGGAACACAGAGTAAACAAACTGTGCTAAGAAAGCACAATGGCCCTATTCCTGGTTATTTGACAGCCTCCCTGAGCTCTGGAAAATCTGAAAGCCTAGCCCCCCAAATGGAAGTCCCTTGCAATTTCCCTTGAAAGAGAAAAATTGAAATAAAATGGAAGAAAATCCTGACTTTTCAGTGAGAGAGCAGACTTTCAATGCTATTATAAAACACAGTTACAGGCAATTTGCCTTTCTAAACTGCTAGAACTGGTTTGAGCTGGGCATAATTAAAATATGTGTAACAAACACGTTCACATTGCTGTAAATAAGTTAGATCCTACTGTACATTTATTTTTTAGATTATAGAATAATGATACCCATTATGTCAAGGTTGCCAATCAAAAAGTCGTAAATCATATTGCTCCAGAAATACGGCGCCAAAATTATTTGTGGTACAAATTTAAAACTTACATCGAAGTTATTAAGTGCATAAGCCAACTCTCCACCACCACTCTGATGCTGGAGAGAGTCTTCAGAAGCTGTTGCTTGGGCAGCATTAGAGATTCCTGCGATGGCCTGCTGCAACTGCTTGTAGATCAAGTCCCTATTAGCTTTATAAGCAGCTACATCTGAGTGCTGGAGGTAAGCTTGAGAAGCAGTATAAAGTATAGGAATGTTTTTCTGAAGAATTCCTCTGGCTGCAGCCATCTGATCACGATGACCAATGTCTTTCAGTTCCTGCAGAAGTGTTTGGAACAAAAATATTTTACTTAGAGATAAAGTAAGATTTTTTTTGGAATTTAGTGTTTATATCAGCAGTGACCTGTAATACTCCAAGTATAAATCCCAATGGCGAGGGGCTGATGGAGTCCCACAGCACCTGGAGAGGAACATATTGTCCATCCTATCTGAACTCTATTTCAGTTAAGAAATTTAGCATAGCACGTATCAGCAGGCATCAGAAGACTACACGGCTTCTGGAACACAATAATGTTGGCAAACGAAGAGTCTCAGAGGTCATTTTTTGTAACTGAAGTCACTGTAAGCTTTCCAACTGAACTGCAGAAGAAAAGGGTAAGCCAAAGCCTAATACAGTTATCCGTAAGGGTGCATTAAGCAGGCAGCAGCGGCTCACAACAAACATCCTTCTTGTCTCTCTTTATACCAGTTTATACAACAACCTCTCCCATTCTAAGATACCTACCCACTGTACATTCAGTTTTTGCTAAAATAAAACCCCACTGGAACAAGTTATTCAGCTGAATAATTATGTAATTAGTAACAGTTGCATAGATATGACTCTTGTTCTGTAGCTTGAGAAAAATGGGCAGCTTGATTTTAAACTGTTCCATAGAGAAGAAACGGTGGATTAAGCAATAGCCTTCTTTATTCTGCTAATCATGTTCGGGAGACTAGCAGCAGAAAGTTTCTTCTCCACATACATTCAGCCAGTTCCCTAGAACAGGAATAAGCAGCAGACAGACTGGAATATATTTTCTGAGAGATTTGCAGTAACTTGGAGCCACTTTGAATCTTTCCTTCTGAAAAAAGATCAAATTGACGATAATCGCCCCTTATGTGTCTTTGAAGATTACATGAGTGGGATAAAGTAGAACGGAAAGAGCGAGGGAAACGAGCAGCAAAGTTGCAGACAGAAGCCAGTAAAATGCAGATTTCTACTGCACAGAAGCTCTTTCCAACTGTTAAACTGGTCACATGAGTAGCTACTTGCACAAATTGGGTGGATTCATGTATCTTTTCCAAGCTTATTATGGCATGAATCTTTCAACAACATCAATCATCTGATTCTTCTAACCTGTCAAAAATACTTTTTGCCTCCTGGATTCTACCTCTCTAATATGACTGGTTAATCTTCTCAGGTCAGTTTCTCCTTTATTAATCATCTTTTACTTTTATTCCACTGAGGTGCATTACTTATAATTGTCCGCTTTTTAGATACAGTGTCTGTCTATACATATGGCAGCTTTGGCTTTCTTTAAAACTCCAGGCTCCTGTAACTTACATCACAATTTACACATTCTCTTTACCCAATTATCAACGTTATCATTTGGGCATTTCTATTACAACTGTTTCTGCATTGCAACATAGTCAGATTCTATAAAAGTGTATAATCCTAAAATTACTATACCTGTTGTCTCTTGCCTGCCATTATATTAAGCTTATCCACTTCTGGTTTAAGAGCTTTATACTGTATTCCTAAATCTTGTTCAGTTCCAGCATTTCTCAGCTTTAGGATACCTTCTTCCACCTAGAAGATGAATCAGTTTTAAATTATTCAGTATGTATAATTTGTATGTAGTCCTCGACTTACAACCACAATTGGGACCAGAACTTGATGTAATCGTTAAGTGAGTCATGCCCAATTTTACGATTTTTGCTGTGTTTGTTAAGTGAATCGTGCAGTTCCTCACTGATTTTGCTTGCTGGGAGCTGGCTGGGAAGGTTGCAAATGGTGATCATGTGACCCTGGGACACTGCAATCATCGTAAATACATGCCAAGCACCGGAATGTTGATCATGTGACCACAGGGACACTGCAACGGTCATAAGTGCAAGGACTGGTCGTAAGTCAGTTTCCCCAGCACTGTCGTAACTTCAAATGGTCATTAACGAATGTTGTAAATCGAGGACTACCTGTAGTATGAATTCTATGAAAGTAGTTACTTAAAAAGCCACTATACTCAAGAAAGAGAAATACGGTCTAACTCCAACCCAATGAATAAAACCAGACATGCTAGCAAAACAAGAAAAAAACTATTGCATTTAGAAATATCAGATTTCAATAAGCTATTAATGTTTTATACTGAATTTAGCAATATCAATTTATGAAAAAGGCCACTAACACATCAGATCCAAATTAATATTAAAGAATTGCCTGGGGGGAAAGAAGTAAAACAGAATTTGCTCAACTGGTGGCAAATCTGTCTACCTACATGACACTAAGTAACAACATAGGAACAGATCTTTTTACAGAAATGTTCCATCCAGACCAGAATCTTGTTTCCAACAATAATCCAACCTTTCTTAAAAGCTCCAAAGCAGGACATAAAGGCCATGATCTTGCCCTATTAACACTCCTTCCTGTACCTTAGAAACAATGATTCTGAATGCCTTGTATTACAGTAGCATTAAAACAGTGAGTATATTCAACACTTACAACTTTAAGTTGGACAAGTAGTCTGTATACATCTGCCATGTCAGCCAAAATAAGCAGCCGGGTAACTGCTGACAGGAGGGCCCGAGCTGCTCTCACCATATTCCCTCGTTTCACAGAAGAACATGGGTCATCAGCAAATTCTCCAGAGGCACTCTTCATCAAGTCTCCTACGTACACAGAAAGTAGGTACATTATTTCAGCTTTTATAATCATCAGGCGAGCATACCAAATTCAGCCAAAACCAAAATGGCATGGGTACTTTCCATTAAAACACCTATCACTATAATTTTCATCACATTCTCTCCCCAAACAATTTAATTTTGGTACTTAAACAAGTATTTCAAGAATAAGGGTTTGCTGCTTATGTAGAATTCAGTGGCCTTATTGGGATGGCAAACATTCAGCCTCAAGCTGGAAAGATGAGCACACTCGTTGTAAGTGTTAAGTGGCTCTTTAAAGAAGCCACGTCTTTTTCTGGTTGTACTCAGCAAGGCTGTGCAAGCCCAGGAAAAGGCACAGCTTCATTAAGGAAGCACTGACATGGATGTCTATGGTGGATTTGAAATATCTTTCAAGTTCAAATACTGTATACCTCTAAGGCTTGTCAAGTTACAAAATGGGAATAATGTAAAATAACTTCAGTTATTGCTAAGTAATATTAGAATTTAGGGCTATACAAATCTTGAACAAGGTGTTTTGGAATGCATGGTTTTATGTGCAAAGCACTGCTCTTTGAAGTGTTAAAGCAGACTATCTTTGTAGAAATGTAGTTGGTTTGGAAACTGCTCCTGGTTGTGTTGACATATGCGTGGATAAACAGCTACTTTGGTGGGAAAAATGAAGCAAAATTGCATGCACATTAACGTGAAGACACCTGGGAGATTTCTGAAGCAGCTGCACAAGGCTAGAAAATGATGTGCCTGCTTTAATTATGCAAAAAGAGGCGCTCTGTACGTGCCACTATGTGTTCTCAAACATCTTGTTTTAAATGGTTTTCATAGCCCCATTAAAATTATAGCTTTTTGTTAGAAGATAACACATTCTATTAAAATTTTAAAAATGGGGTCGGGGGGGAGGAAAATACTATGTTTTGGATTTCTTCAGTAGTAGAAGGTATCAATACAATCATCTAAGTTAAAGGCAGTTTGAGATCAGCAAATTTTGTCCCAAGCTTTTTGGAAGGAAAAAAAAATCCTCTGGGGCTAATAATGAATCAATTTTCTATTTTACAAAAAATATTGTTGAAGCAGTACTTTCACAGACATCAGTCAAGACAGACAAAATTTCATTCCACAAATTTAGTGGCTGACTCAAGATCATTCAGTATTTCCCTGTCCAACCTTTCTCACAGGACTTTCATTTAATTATTTATTTAATTTTATATCCCACCTTGAAATTAAGGTGAGAATGGAAGAGCTACATTCACTTCTCTGAGGCCCTGGATATAATGTATACATAAATAAAAATAGTGAAATTACATAAAACATACTGATGCATATTAAAAGCTGAACTTATCCCCAGACTGGTGTCTAAATACATGCATGTACTGACAGGCAAACTATTTTTTTTAATTGGTAACTTTTGTGAACTAATTTACAAGTGTGGACAACCACAGGAGTTACAACTTTATCAAAGGTGTACCTTGTTTGCGAACATCTTCCACAGCTGCAACCAGTTCTTCTTTAAGAAACTGGCTCTCCTTTGCAATTTTGTCCCCCTTTTCCAAAAAGTTCTCTGTTGCTTGCTCAACTGATGCAGCCAGAACATGTGCCTTTTTAGACCGGCCTCTTTTTTTGTTGGAAGGACCTTTGTTGCTAGTATTGACCAGTGTTGTGACCTGGAAACAGCATAATATGATCCATTTTTTCAGTTGAAAAGCTTTAAATATTTAATATTGCAGGAATTCTCTAGGAATGCAATTCCAACCAAATTATTTCATTGCTTGAGCAAGATAATTCAAGTAACACATGCCATATTTAAGTAAACGAAGCTTTGCCTAACAGTTCTTTTTTAGAACTCAGTTTAAAAATCTGGAAACATTCAAAATATTTATACATCCCGGCGAGTTCCATACACCCATAAGTCAGTAATGTGTGAAACATTTCTTTTGAATACTTGTGGAACCTTCATATCAATTACTAACATAGCACGTTGTACCTATAGTATTCTAGAACATGAAATGAGAATTGGAAGCAATGCAAGAATGTGGTTTAAGAGCAACTTTATTTCTTCACTCTTATATCTTAATATCTATTTCTACTTTTACTGCTTAATTCTCTTAATTGTTCCTATTTTCTTACTGTTTGGTTTAACTGTTAATGGCATGTCAACCCCCACTTTCTAGCAATAAATCCATGACACACTACATGACCTATTGTGACAAGTTTATGATGACTCCTGACATTATTTGGACTGGGCTAATGAGTTAAATTTAAACATTGATTTGAAATTTTGTTCTCTTAACTATGATTTGAGACATTATTAGTTCAGGCTCAGGTGCTCCCCTCTACCTCTGCACTATCTCTGGTTTTAAGTTTAAGTTAAATGATAGCCATTTCAATATTTTCTGGTTCAGATATTATAGTTAGAATCAGGGTTAATGTTAGGTTTAAAGTTAGCCATGGTCACCTTTTGACACCTGGATTCCATTAGATGAGTACTCAGTTTGGCAGAGATATCAACAACCATAGCTACTATAAAAAAAGAGAAAGGGATATCCTGAACAGGGAAAGGAGAAGTGTCTGTTATCTAGGACTCTGCAACATATTCTTGAAAGTCTATGTAAAGTCATATTTAGTTGTACATAAATATCACTGAAATCATTTGGGCTAGCTCTGGGCCATTTAAGTTCCACTGATTTAAATGGGACTTAAGCACAGTTAACTTGCTGTGAGATCAAGGCCACAATGCCCATGATGCCTGTTCTCACTTTTAATGGTATGTCAGTGATTCAGCGATAAGTGTTCTTGCTAAACTTAAAAAGTTTCTATTTTTACTGGACATCATTTTAATCTTAAATTCATTTTAAAGAAAACTCACAGCAGTGGAAATATGTTGATTTTTACTCATCAGTCTACCAGACAAACCTAATTTAATATGCAGGATTGTACAATTGCCTTCCCATCTCTAAGCGCAATATTTAGGTATTTTCTATATTAGACTCCATGAAAGATGTGGTTATATACCAGCTTTAAAGGTTCTTTTTAAATCTGATATTTTCTATTTTGATATGGTTTTATAAAGGCCAAAAAAAAAAAAAAGCTACAAACAGAAAACATTCCAATTTTGTTCAAGTTCTCACTGCATCCTTGACAACTTAATGTAGGCCCAACTGACTAGCAATACAATGCAATTAATCTATCAGTTCTCCAGTACAACACTGCAAAGCCATAACATTAATAAAAAGCAAAAGATAACCATATATATTTTATTTATTAATTATTCAAATTTTGCAACTGCCCATCTCCCCCAAAAGAGGGACTCTGGGCGGTTAAAAATATAGTTTTTATTACCTGGGTAACAAGAGGTTCAAGCAGCCTTTCAACTGCCAGTGTCCTTATTTCCAGACTTTTTGGATCCCATTTGAAGTTAACATTTCCTGCATTAATGGTAGTCATTTCTAGGAAAGAAAAGTATTAAATCAATTCACTCTTATTTCAGTTCTCCACACAACACAAATGTCTGTCTGTTTATGCAGAAAACTCACTCTAATCAATAAAGGTTACTCAAAACTAAATACCTCTGAGTCAAGATAGAGCCATTTACTTCTATAATTAGAGTTGTTCTGACCAGCTAACCAAATATAGAGCTTTGTTAGATTAGTAGTTGAAATAGTTAATGGTATTTTACATGCCTTAAGGAACTTATCAATGTTGTTATCTTCTTGCTAACATCCTCTTCTAAATGTTTACTTTTCTATCACATAACATGGTAACAAGTTACTTCTGTACATTCAGAATCTTAAATTATGGGATCTAGAGGCAATTCTACAGAAAATGTCACTGTTTAAATATACCCTATTATTGCTCTATAGGGTTGTACAAAATCTTCCAAATTTGAAACATCCCTTCTGAACACAAAATGTCTTGTTTTGATGCAAAATAGCTTACCTAAATGGGAATTGGGCTCTCAAGCATTCTATGTTTTTTCTGTGAAACAAAATGTTTCATACTTGAAACACAGTTTAAAGCTCAAAACACTTCCAAAATGCTCCAAACAG
This sequence comes from Candoia aspera, assembly GCF_035149785.1. Lineage (NCBI taxonomy): Eukaryota > Metazoa > Chordata > Lepidosauria > Squamata > Candoiidae > Candoia > Candoia aspera. The sequence goes on from NC_086153.1 coordinate 149,791,816, forward strand.
CATTTTGCTTAAAACAGCAATTCACCCTTGAACTGGGGCATTTTCAAATTCAATGGTTTTGTACATCCTTATTGCTTTCCACATCATGACCTGACTGTAGATGTCTTTAGTAAATTCAAAAGACTTGTAAAGCCAAGGAAGGAGACTTCTAAAGAAAACTACTTAACTATTATCAAGTTCAAGTATAAGATGTATGGACTATCATGAAATAGTGGAGTCATACCAATTCTAGAATGACATTATCTTAATATCTAAAATCTAGCAAAATCCTTAAAAGATAGAGAGACAAATAAGTATCCCTAATATCTTCATGCAGTTTAAATTGAAGAAATATACTTTTAAAAAGTGCAGTATAACTAAATTAAAATTTTAATTTGAATATTCTTTAAAGTGTGGAAATAGTTTAAACTTATCTCAAAACCCATTTCCTTTCTTTACATTGTGAAAGCTTATTAATTTTTATGTTCACATCTTGCTTAAGGATGTTTATGAAAAAGCTGCAGCAGTCATACTCAATCTGCAGGAAATTTTACAATTACAGGAAATATGCTTGCTATTTTAAATACAACTGAATTTCCCTTTTGACTTTCCCACTCTTCTTGAAAACTCAGTGCTTGTTTCTCACTGAGCCTTCCAATACAACTGGTTGATCTCATTCCTTAAAAACTTTTGAAAGTTCCCTATCTTCCTTTTGCATTGTTGTTCTCAATGGCAATTCTGCTCTTTGTTCCCTGACCTCTTCCACCATTCTTTTTCTTGCACTTTCTCAGCTTGTAACTTCTCATTCAGCCATCTTGCATCTGGCAGATTGCTCCCAGTGGATTGTATAGTTAGTAAAACAAGCATCAAGTGCAGAAATTTATATACAGAAAAACATACCAGCAAACCAGAATTCACGTCACAGAGAAACACGTCTGTGATATCAGTCTAAAAAGTATGCAACTGTTGAGCAGAAATAGCTATACAGTCATGTCATTAGTCCATTCAAAAGCTTTAACCTTTTTTTTTTTTATGGTACTTCCATTCTAGATACAGCAAGTCAGTAAAATATACTGCAGCAGTTTTGGCAGGAGGCCTAGCTGACAATTAAATGACTGCATCGTTAATGAAAGTACTATACTTGTCTGGCAGATTGTATACTAGACGTTAATCCTCCTATCCAGAGAACTTTGATTACACAACGCATACTCCACAGCGACTTAGTGTGGGGCAAACAATAACCACAAGAAATGGAACACATTTTCTTTAATACTGTTTATTTTGAGCACTCACATTAAACCAATGACACCGGATGAACTAATTAGTGAATGGTTCCAGTCACACAGTAATGGGAGAAGGGTAAATTACTCCTGCAGGAAAGTGCACCTGCAGGAACACCCTGAATTTAGACACTACCAAGTGATACTATCATTCTGTGACAGCACTTTCATTACTCAGCTTTCCTGTTTGCCCTGATAAAAGTGGTGAAAAACTGGGACTATTTTCGAAGGAGATAAATTACCAAGTTGGTGAAATACTAAATGTTAGCTCTACTAATATTTAAGGAAGTAATCCTAAATATGCAAACTTGAAAATATGTAAGAATTTCAATGGCATTTATTGACAATTTAATGTCATGGACACATATCAAAGCTAGATACGATATATTCAGAATTTTTTCTCAATGCTGAAAAAAAAGGATAAGATCCCACCCTCAATACAAGCCAGGAGAAATTGCTATGATGTATTTTGTTTCATTGATAATTTCTACTTAATGTGCTGTAACACATTTAGAATGGCAATTATTGCAGCAACCATCTCTCTAGAATTCTCTGTCAAGTCTTTTATCTTATCTATGCCTTTCAGAAAACCTCCTATGGAAATGCAGTATGTGTTCTTATTTCTGACACGAAATATCCTGCAACTAAGGGAAAAATTGATTTGATATCCCAAGGGAATCAATCACAGATGGAGGGACACATGTATGGAAAAGGGCTGTTATATATGTATAAAATTGATTTATGAGCAGACATATTTATTTATGCACACACAAACTCAAAATGAAGCCTAAAATGGTGCCCAAGGGGAATGATGTACCTGTGAATACCTCCCTTAGACCTTCTGGCTTCCATGACTTTAAAGCTCCTCAGATTTTTAATTTTAAATGGGAAGTTGGCATGCTGTGAAGCAAAATGACAACCTGTAGCATTGCCATTATTTCCAAAAAAATCACTGTGTGCCCCACAGACAATGTTGGAAAATAAAAATAGTAACTGCAGCTTAATCCTTTGTTATAAATGCACCCATTTTCCCACAAAACCAATGGGGGTTGGGGTAGAGACGATGGCAGAGCACCATCATTAGTTTGCCCTCTTTAGCTGGATGCTCAGTGACTGGTCATACCTTCATTGCAACCATTCTGTGAAGAAGCAAGCCTCTTATAGAAGACTTCTCATGGTATCATTCACAATATACTCCAGAATTTCAAATGTGCCTTTCAGCCCAAAAACACTGAGAAATCTTTACTTACAGGGAAGCACAGAGGCAGAAAAAGAATATGGCTAAAAAAAAAAAAAGGTTGATACAGCTCATAATTTGTTGAACAAATGGAAACAAAGCCCAATAGACATTTTCAAGCAGGGGTTTAAAGTTACTCTTGCTTCAAGGCTATGAAAGAAGATGTATATAGGTTAAGAACAAGGTTTTTACTATTTCCTTAATTAACCTTTCCAAAGTACATCTGCACAAATATGGACTGACGAGATACTATCAAGCTCTCTACACAACCCCTTTTTAAAGATGAAATGAAAGGTTAATCAAGAAGGCCTCTCTCAGGGCTAGAAAAATATCAAGTAGTGCATAGTATACCAGTCTCAGGATTTTATGGATATTTATTATTACTTGCAATTATTTTGATTTGGTGCCCAACTCCAAATAACTCTGGGTGTCCACAACTGTAAAGAGTAAGGAAGATATTCAGAATGTGTTGCCTAGGCAAAAGAGACTGAAACATTTTTTAAGTCCAGAATGAGCAGTTCAGGCAGACACCTCCATAATTCACCGAAGTATAAGGAGAAGGTACAGAACAATCAGACTTGCAAAATTTTGTTATTATAGTCAATCTCATAGGAGTAATTTTAGTCGTCTTGTGGAGTTAATTTCCTGCTCTGGTCTACCTAGTGGGGCTCACATAATACACCAAACAATATAAAAACAGTATAAGAAACAACGAACAATAAAAACCAAATCAGAAGAGAAGAAAAAAACAACATGGCAAACCTGGCAGACACTCCACAACACCAGGCCAATGTCTAATAACCAACAGAGAAGGTTCTAGCCCAAGGCCTGGGAGAACAGCCAGGTTTTTTTGGGCCCCTGGAAAGCCAGCAGGGTGGGAGCCATCTGGTGTTAAGGGGGAACCTTATTCCACAAGGCAGGCACTGAGACAGAGAAGGTGACATTGTTTAATCAAAGGAACCTGGAGGGCACCAAACCTGTCAGCTTAAATCAGCTGGGTAGATACCACGGGGCATAAGTGATTCCTCAAATAACCAGGCCTATGTCATGTCGGGCATTACAGGTCATACCCAGTAACGTGAATTGCACCCAGAAGCAAATTGGTAACCATTGCAGCTTGAGGAGCAAAGTCACACGGGCATATTAAGGCATTCATTCCAGACCAGTCAAAGCTTCTGAATGCTCTTAAAGGATAACCCCATGTAGAATGTGTTCCAATATGCCAAGACATCTGGCAATGTCATATCAGAATATGAATTTTCAGTTCCAGTAAATACTTAGTAAGATAGCTGTCTGTTTCTATTCGTGACACTGCATTATCTTCTAAAACAAAACAAGTTGGGAAAGCATTCCCTAGCTCTCATGTGTCATATTCAATCACAATCCAGAATACTTCATTTTGGATGGTTTTCACTTTAAAATCTTGAACAATGTGCGTATGCCACTTATTGCTGAAGAGAAACTTTATTAGCTTTTAATTGAAGAGCTTCCAATATTACTTCATAGCTACCATAACACAGAGAGAAAAGCTAATGTAAGAATCTTGATAAATGTATACATTAGGACTGTATGATTTTCAAAATTCATTTTTACCTTATCCATGTGAATATATTCTGTTTCTTGCCTCACACAATCAGGCTCAGTAAGTCCCAACTGTGGGCCTTAAACTGTGCCTATTTTTCAGATATATGTCGCAAAGGACAGCTGGCTATGCTAGGACCAAACATTCAAATCCAAGAAAGGTTTCAAAAACCAACAGTTCAGGTATTGGGTTTCTCTTTTCACTAGTGATAAACAGAGACAGAGGCTTCTTAAAAAGAAGAAGCTACATTAAGTATGCACCATGTAGAAAAGGGGGCAGAGAGGACACAAATTTATGTGTCCTCTCACCAAGGGAGCGAGTTGGTTAGGACATATAAGGAGATACATAAGCAGAAGTCTGATATATTTCCATCACAATGTCTCCACCAGTACTGATATAATGCTATTTTAATGCTATTTCACAGTTCTACAAAATAATAATTAAAAAAAAATCAGAAAAGCAACAGGAAGTGAAAAATGTCTGGACACAAAGTTATAAATGCACCCATAGGTACAAAAGGTTGGTAAATCCCTAATTTAGCATATGGGATAATCTTAATGGTGTTACAGGAGCAACACAGAACTGCTTTCATGTGCTTCAAAGGTAAAATCATCTTTGAATCAAGCACAATTCCTGGTGACCTCAGATATATCCTTAGAGTTCACGTGAGTGACATTGTGGAAATCTCTTTCACAGTATCTCCAAAACCAACACATCCTGCTGCCTTTGAAAGTAATAATATTCAGGTGATACAGAAGCTGTGAAGTGGCAGGATTTCCTATTCCTCAGAGTGTGCATGACTGTTCCTGCATTCAGATTTCAATTTAGAGAACAGGTAGCCCCATGTGAAACATTTTATAAGTTTTATATAAAATTTGCTTACTATATTCAATAATACATTGGAATTAGTTACTGAAATACTTGAAGTATCTGAACCATAATGGACATGGAAATTGCAACACAAGCTGTGAATGTTTCATGTCATCACTCAACTCCAGCTAGTTAAATACCAAGCCTATTATTTTTTTATGAGAAAATATATTTTCATAAGATAAATATCTTCTCAGGATAGGAGTAGCAGGAATCATTTGAACTAAGACTATATAGTTACTTTTCATAATACAAAACTTAACATTCATTGTTTGATCAATGCAACATATGTTACTTACAGCACAGATGCTTATACAAAAATAGTAGAAAAATCCTGGCCATTAAAAAAAGCAGATTCAAATTTTAAAAACTGAGGAACACATTTATGAAACTTGGGGTGTTTGGGTAACAGATGGAAGCCCAATTTTAAAGAATACGGCAGGTTGATGTTTGACACAGTATCTAAAAAGAATGAATCAAATACTATATCCATACATAAAGATTTACTGTGGTTGTTTTATAATAAGATGTCTTACCAAGCCCTTTATGTCAACATAAGATTTAATCAGAAAGATTTAAGTTAGCAGTTTGCTGAAACCTGCTGCTCTTTGACAATCTTTCTTTAAAACAAATCGTGTAGTTGAAACCAGCTTAGATTGTGGATATAGTAACTGCTTAGCTAGCACTTTTGTTGCTTTAACACTAGCAGTTTTCAAAAGTCCCTCAAAAGTACTTTACTTCCATGGGGAACGAGGCACTAATGACTTCCTATCTCAGCTGGTAGCAACTTTTTACGCCAATGTATGACGGAAGAGTGAGTCTCTCTCTCCCCCCACCCTCTACGTTTCTTACTCGCGTCCTGTTTCCTTTTGGGTGAAAGGGCACTGCACGTTTACCTTCTCTACAGCAAAAAAACCCCCACTGGATATGACCACACTCACAGCACCAAGCCCGAGAGAAAGTTCTGACATACTTTCATGCAGCAGACTCAAGTCAGCGCCTCCTGCTATCGCGGGCTGAACAAGCTTGGGGCAAAAGAAAGCCAGATAAACCGACTTCCTTGCTCCGCCTGCCCTTCCTCCCGCTTGTACAGAAGCGCGCTCCCAACTCCCGGGAACGGGACACCGCCCGGGGGGGGGGGCAGGGAGGCCGCTGGCGCAGGAAGCGAAGGGGCGAGGGGCAAGAGAATCCCCCCTCCGGGCAGTTCCGGGTCTCTCCCCCCCCTGGCCCGGGTGGGGAGGGGAGAGAAGGGGCCCGGGGGAGGAACCGGAGCCAAGGCCGCCGCAGGTCCCGTCACACCGCCGGCGAGGGCGGCCCGCAGCCCCTTCTAAAGTTTCCAACTCAGCCTAGGCAGGCCCAGCCAGACAAAGCGTTGCCGGCCGAAAGTTACCTGCGGCGGCTGTCCCCACTCCGCTGTGGCGACGGCGATTAGCGCTGGGTTTCCCGACAGGCCCGCCTCCGCTGGTCTCCCCCTGCTTTGTCTCGCAGCGGTCGGTTGGGTGCGGCCCGCTCGCCTCGCCTGGCCTGGTGCCTCCGCGGCGTCCCGTCCCGAACTCAGCCCGAAAGTCCGCGCAAGAGACGACGAGGACACGGACTCTTCCGGGCACCTCCCCCTGCCGCTTTCCCAGCTCTTCCCAGCACCGCCCTCTGCTCCCCGCCGGCTCGTCCCAGCACCGCCCTCGGCGCGCTGCTCCCAGCCCTTTCCAGGAACGCCGGCTCTTCCAAGCACCACCCGCCTCGGTACGGCAGCAAGAGTTCCCGGCCCTTGTCGGGGGCAGGCGGGAGGCGGGCAGGAAGTGGGTGAATCAGGGCGAGAGTTTCAGGTGAGTTTCAGACCGAGATTGCGCTCGGCGCGGCCCGGGAGGAAGTCGTATTCCTAGGATTCCCAACGAGTGCGTGCACTTTAACTCACCTGCTTTTTATGGACATGAGGGAGGGAAGGGTGTGCCTCTTTTTCCATATACGGTTGGCAGCGCCTGCGCCTCTTTTGTGGGGAAAAAAAAAAGCATGAAACCCGGTGCAAGCGACGTCACGACTACGAGGAAGGCATTTTGAGAAAGAGTTCAGGGAGTCTTCCGTGGAAGGCTGACCAGAATTAGGTCAGAGGAATTGTTTTTAAGTGGTAAAGAGTTCTACAGTATTATAATAAATACTCAGTTTGATCGCAACTGGTCAAGTGAAAGTGGACGGTAATCTAAAAAACTTATGTCCTAATAAATTTATTGGCCTTTAAGCTTGCTTTTTTTTTTTTTTTTTTGCTGCAACAGCATATGGCTACTTTTCCAGAAACTCTTCCTTGATAAAGTTATTTATTGAGAATGCTTACACCTCGCTGTTCTTTGTAAAGAAAGAACTCAGGACAGCATAAAGTTGGGCCAAAAAAATTAACAATAAAATACAACTTTGAGTGCACTGGCTAAGCCTGATTGCCAGTGGAGCAGAAAACTGCCAGCTCAGCCAGTTTTACTGTCAGATAAGCTTTATTTATTTTGTTATAAACATAGGTTCTTTCTGCTTTTTAACCAACTCTCTAGATGCTTCTCACACCCAATGCATTAGGGAGAAATCATGTTCTGTGCTTGGAGTAAAGCCAGTGGTAACTCTAGGGGTAATGGATGCTCAGGCAGGCAGGCATTCTTCCATAAATGTGGTGCCATGAGCAAAGAAGTTGCAGCCCACCTGCCCTTCCTCAGGTAGCACATAAACCTGGATAAATGCTTGTTGATGTTGATTTGTCAGCTTTTTGCAATCTGGAACCCTTTAGGTGGATTGGAACCACAGGAAACCAGAATTTCCTTCCATAAGAATTGTTGGCAATGCCAGCTAGGAATTCTGGAAACACCTCTGGAGGGCTTTTGGTTGGGGAAGGCTGATTTTAGTATTCCGACTGTTGTCAGCGTGCAGTGGAGGTATACTGAAGAAACAGTTATGACTTCCTAATGTTAATTCTGGCAGTCAAAAGTGGTTCTGGGAATGGGCAGCTTCACTTCATTGGCTTGGCCAAGGCAATTTAGAACCGCTGTGTGGACTTGCTGGCTGGGGAATTCTGGGAGTTGAAGTCCACATATCTTAAAGTTGCTGAGGTTGAGAAACACTGCTTTAGACAATGGGGGGTTCACAAGATGCCCACAAATTAGTTAAAGTTGATTAACTTCCCAGCTGAGCATCATTTGGCCCTGTTGTTGCAGCTGGCTTTACTCCAAGCAGCAGAACATGGTTTTTCTTAAAAGTACTGCTAACGTGATGCTAGTGTGGTTTGTGAAGCTATTGGACTAGGAGCAGGAAGACTCCAGTTCTAGTCCACTCTCAGCCATGGAAGCTCACCAGCTAACTTTAGGCCAGCCATTCTCTCTCAGCTCAACCCATCTCATGAGCTCAGTAGGAGGGAGTGCCAAGTACACTGACATGAGTTATGGAATGAAAGGGAGAATGTACATCTACTTAAAAGGACTAGCTAGCCACATTTTTAATATCTCAGCATCAAAATGTGACACTTGAAATTACCTTGTAATTTCAATATAGCACCATTATACCAGACCTGAATCTAGGAAGAAGATAGCCAAGAAATTAATTGTAGGATACAAATTTATTTCTGTGCCTATGTGTGAAAGTATTTATTCAACTAGCTGTAGGGGTGTATTTACCCTATGCATATGTTCACCATAGCTAATTCTAAAGAAATTTGAGTAATAGTCTTCATCCCATTCTGGGCACTATTCACTTTAATAAGTATAAATATTTATGTCCATGATTTTAGTGTCAAGGGGACTCACACTCCAGTATAAGGTCAGATAACTTGGAACTTCCAGAGGTAGTGGGGAAATTGAGAGGACTTTGGGGTGCTCTGGCTGCTCTGCTGACTTCTGTGCTTGCAGAAAGGAAGCTTTGCTTATTCATAGATATCTACTAATATCAATGGAGCATAAGGTATAGTGCTTTTTTTTTACAAAAATGTTTTAATTTTTGTAGGAAGGAACCATATGTTATCTTTAAGTATCAAGTATTAGAGATGGTATAAAATATTACAATATAAGACAGCAGTCTCTGAACTTATTAGAATGGTTTTTCCACAATGCTATAGTCTTCCTTTAAAACAAGATGGTCATTTTAGAGTCACTGAAAATGTGATAGATGCAGACGCACTTTTGCTGTCTAACCTTCCAGTTTTGGAGGGAAAGGAAATTGCCTCAGATTCAGAATTGGCTTCCTTTTCAATAAATTTCCAGTAAATTCATAATAACTTTCTTTACTAGTAAATATAATACCTAGGAGTAAGTCTAACTAAGGCATACATTTGACTTATTTGTCATTTTTATGGGCAGGTGGGCACACTTCCAAAGTGCTGGGTTGCAGCCATCCATCATTGCTATTTTGTAAAAATGTGTATGTGCTCTTTACGATCCCTAGAGGCAATGGAAGAGACCAAGTTGATGCTAGAGGTTGGTGCTTTACTTGCATCATGCCACCCATACATTTATTTTATTTAATTGAAAGAATTTAATAAATAATTGGAGCTAGGTGGAAAAGAGAGTTTGGGGTGCCAAGAAATGCCATCTGCCAGTGTATAGGCAGATATTCTGGTCCTTCCACTGCCGGACTGCCTACCCTGCCACAGCTCACAATGGATTACCATCATGTCTTATTTATTGTCTTTCTTTACATAATACCATGGCTTTGGGAGAACTTTGTTGCATTCAACAGATGCATTTACAATTTTTTTTTCTTGAAACTTCATAAGAAAGAATGTTCTGCTTGCAAACTGTTTTGGGTTGGCTTGGTATAGCTGGCATGATTTTGATAGTGTTCAGCTTGCATTTACCATCGTGTAATTTATGCTTACTGCATTCTCCTATCCCTGACATTGAACAATTTGTTTGAAAGCTGGCTGTTCTCTAATCTCATGTGAAACTTGCCCACCACTTCGGCGCATGGAAAGCCTTTGCGGTTTCCCGAGTCCTTCCACTGACAGTATGCTTCTTACGTAATTGGTGAGGGAACCTAGGCACATAATACTCCTGCTGCAGCCCCAGCTGCATTTATGTAAAACTCCCCAGGGCTAGGAGAAACAAGTACTGCTACACTCAGAGGCTGATGGAGATTTTCCAATAGCTCCCAGGAGTCCTCTCCGATGTGGCTGGCCAATTTGTGGACTCGGAATCCCCAGGCAATGCACATGTTACTCCTAGATGCCCTCACCCACAGGCCGAACTTGAGTGACCTCATAGTTCGCTGGAAAAAGAAATGGCAAAATCAACAGCTGGCATATTAGTGGAGAAAGCTCAAAATGAAAATGATCAAATCCAAGCTAGGGTTCATCTTATTGCTTATTCTGTGGTAGCCAAGATGGCCAAGACACTTTGCTTTTAGGCTGTCTTTACATGTGGCATAGCTTTTCCCATTAGCAAGTGATTTCTTACATTAGGCCCCAAAAAAGAGATACGCTATGGCAAAATTTGGTTGTAACTCCAGTGAAATATACTAAGATCCGTCAGAATGAGATTGAAAGATCACACACTTTGGGCTTTACCCCAGAGTTCAGTTGAAATGCTTTCCTCTTGTCTGGCATGGACAAACCAGCATGGATCTTGCTGTCCCCACTGCAAATCCCAAGTGTCTCAGTTCTTTCTTGCAACTGAAGAACAATGTCTTCATTTCCCATGCAAAGCAGGCTGCCCTCTTCCCATGTTCTCATCACCAGCTGCCATAGTTTATTAGCTGTTTAGTGAGGGAAATACTGCCATAACACCAGAACAACCAAGGATGGCTTTAAGCTGCCTCAAGTATGAGTTGAAGACAAGATGGGGACAAGGCAAAAAAAGAACATGGGCGAATTACAGCACAAGTGTGAATGATGTTATCGTGTAAATACTGCAATGTACAGTACATACCTGTCTCAGATACTGTGATGTAGGTATGTACTTGCAGCATTTGTATGATGACATTTGTGTGTGTGTATGTATTGACCTGATTTTTTATGGCTGCCCCCTGAAAAAGAGGCTGCATGAGCATATCTATGCCATAGTTATGTGCATATCAGGAGAGATTCTTTCTCCTAAGGAACAGAACAACTATGAGCCCATTCTGAAGTGTGGTGGTAAAAGGTACCCTCCACATTCACTACCAACCCCACAAGATACCCCCCACCCCCCCCACATGTTAACTGCTTAATGTGCCCTTGTAATAAAACCTTCACAGCAAGCTGAATGGACCCTGAGGGGCGACGGGAAGAACCAGTGGCCAGTAAGCCAAATTGTTTATATTCCCTGACCGTATGTCAAAGATAGTAAAGCTGCCATGCTGACCTGGTAGGGAGGGATAAATAGTAAGAGGGTCATCCAGGTGGGTTTATCAAAAGCATTCCAACATCATGCGGAAATGTACACAGTGTCTGCCTTTTCCTTTGTCTTGTCTTTGTAATGTACTAGGTCATAGGTCTGTAAGCTGAGGTTCTGCTTTTGCTCGGGGTTGCTCAGCAAGCTGCCAATGCTTTGCTGAGAGCTCAGTGTACACTGTAGTTGTTTGCATGCTTAATAAACTTACGTTGTATCTTCAAAGTGATTTGGTTGCTTTAGGTGAGCCAGGTTTAGGCCCCAACACAAAGTTAGTCAGATCCAACTTGATCTGAGCTCATCCTCTTTTGGCAGAAAAGCCCATTCTTGTTACCACCACTGTTTTCTTTTTTAGTAGTATATTCTAGGGCAGAGAGTCTCATTTTGTTCTTGTAGCTAAGCCTTAGAAACCCTTGCCATCTGCAAATCATCCTGGGGATTACAGCAAATCCTAATTTACTTTCTGCCCAACCCTGAATTAGAGGAATCTTTAGTGGCCTGAATTGGTTAGTTTGTCAAGCAGTGTAAGAGGAAATCACTGTGTTCCACCTGACTGGAACTCCCATGGTCAACCCTTATGTTTATGGCTCACTTTTGCCTTGTTTATATGGATACTTTAAAGTCATCCTTAGGTTGTGGACTACTCTACAACATGTAGACAAGACCACCTTTTAAGCCATGATGTGTTAATCACAGAATGGATGTCTTAAATGAGATTCTTATTGGCTGGGGTTTCATGGAACTGTGGTTTATGTGTTTATCCCACAGAGATACTTGAGAAGGAAAACAGAATCGTTTCTCTGGAAAGACCAGCTCCGTCTGTTTCCTCTTCTCTGAACAGTCTGTAACTGCTCATTATACTGTATAGGAAATTCTATTTAACTTTAAAAACAAGGGCTCATGCTCTTATTTTACTTCATCCCTCCCCTTTTCTTTTTTAATTTCTGTCTAGTGTCTTTTACTTTATAGGCCTATAGCTATACTTTTATTTTTTGCTTGCTTTTATAATCAGAAATGAAGAAAAAAAAAGTGCAACATTCCACCCATTGCCACTGGAACTGAGTCCATCCATCTTGCTGCTGGTCATCCTTTTCTTCTGTTTTCTCCCACCTTTCCCAGCTTTATGGACTTCTCAGGGGAGCTAGGTCATTGTATCATGTGCCCGAATACAATAATTTGAGCCTGGTCATTTGTGCCTCAAATGAGAACTGTGGGCTGATTTGTTCGATGATCCATTTGTTTGTTTTCTTGGCTGTCCACTGTATTCTCAGGGTACTTCTCCAACACGAAAGTTCAAAAAACTTCTTCAAAGTCTAGTTTTTGCTTCCATAGAGTGCAACGGGGAAAACTGTTGCCTGCATGATTTCTGATCGCCTGCATGATTCTGATCAATTAACATTAGCAATTACTTAATCTAAATTATCAACTCAAATATTTTTTTTTAAAATTTATCTTCAATTTGCAGACTAGGATTATCCCAAAATGTAACTGTATCATATGAATCAAGGTCAAAATTATACTTCTGCTTTAATATCTTCCAAATACCCTTGTAACACTTAATGCTGGAAATATTGTAAAATTTTAATTTTAAAAAGAACCATGGTGTCAGACTAGTATTGTGTTCATAATGGTTTTTGGATTTGATCACTTGGATTACATGTAGAATTTTCCTCATAACTCATTAGGATTTTTAATTATTTATTTATATCAATATTAAATGGAGGTAATCAATTTTAAAATGTTTACCTCTACCAATAAATTATTTTTGCTTGGGATAATTATTCCAAGTTATTTAAAAGAAGTCAAATATCAGATAAAGCCCCAATTTTTACCTCTTTCCATAGATACATTAGAACCTATAATACTTCATGTTCCGCATAGAATTTAGGCCTGTTCAATTATTATTGTATTATTGTATTATATTCTGTGGTTTGCTTTATTTTAAATTTTGTATTTTATGTGCTGTCCAGAGTCATAATGGAATTGGGTGGCTGATTAAAAATAAAATTAAACTTTAGCCATTTTTATACCCAGAATTTCCTTGAATTATCTGATAAGACAGGTCATAGTTCCAAAATCAGATTAAGTATAAGAAGAGATAAGGGACATCCTTAATGAAGTTGGCAGTGCATGTTGATTCTTTCCATGATAAGGAAATCCCATCTGTAATAACCCTGCCTGAAGGAATAAGGTATTTAATCCAATTAATTAAAAAAGAAAAAAAGAGAATCCATATCTGGGCAATATTTGAATTCTATCGTGTTAATGGCTTTTTCTGGGTCTAAAGAGACCACTACTGCCAATTCCATTTTTTTCTGAATGTATCTAAAATGTCATGTATTAATCTAACATTACCCAGGCATTATCACCCTTTTATAATACTGGATCATGAGGAAAGGGCAATGGGAGATAATGTCAACATGCCAGGGTCACTGTCAAAATTTTGGCATTTGCATTTAACAAGACAATTGGGCTGTTGCTTACACATTCAACAGACTTTTTGCCAGCCTTCAAAATCACTGTTATGTAAGCCTCATCAAAGGAAGTTGGGAAAACTTTATTTGAAAGCATCATGATAAACCTCTAATAAGATAGGAGCAAAATAAAATAAATAATATCAGTCTATGTTGTATCTTTTAATGAGATAACTATCAGCATTGGAAGCATTTTCTGTTAACGTACAGTAGGTTTAGGAATGTCTGCTAATTCCTGTAGAGTTAAAGGTATAGCTAGATAAACAGTTTGGCCATGTGTGATGGGATTATCATCATTTAAACATTGACTAATTTCTTCCTTAATAACGTTTGACTTAAAGCTTGTTTATTATATCAGAGTTATTAATAACTTTGCCCTAAGCATCCATAATAGTAAACACTGTATTACTCTGTCGTCTTTCAGTCAAGAGGCCAATAATTTACCAGCTCCTTGCTTTATGCAATTCAGTAAATATTATGTAATAAGTCATAACGGGAACTGAGTCTCAGTTTATCAGACTTAAAAGAGGGATATAGTATCCATGTCAGCTGGCTTGCATATTTACTCAAAGGTTCTAGATAGATTCTAGAATCAGACTGTTCTACTGCATTTCCTTTGGTATGAAGGGAGGCAGTATATGGGTACCATAAATGCTATTTTTATGGTACATGGTGTGAGAATCTGTAATTAGGGCAGGTGTGAAGTCCCATTAGTTAAGAGGAATGTAGAGGCCCCATAGTAAGGTCATCCTGTAGTATTATGAGATGCTACATTCCGCTTGTAGAGGTCATAGTATGATTGACAATATTTTCTTTATCCCTATGGAAGACTTCAATGGTATATAACCTGTAACCCTGCTATGCTCGGAGCTCTTTTGCATTGTTTTGGCCGGGAGCCTAGTGATCACTGTAGTTATGCTTGTCAATAAAAGATACTTTATTTCATCTATCTCCAATTGCTTTGCTTCCTTATTTATTCCTTAGGTAGGCATTTTCCCACCACAAACTGCAACATTTTGTTGTAGATCCCACTTGTATCCTGCATTCTATTATTTATGCTTCCACCAAGGAAATATTGAAGCTCTCAACAAGTGAGCAGTTGCTTATAGCCACTGACCACTTTAAGCCCTAACCATGCTGGCTAGGGAATTCTGGGAGCTGAAGTCCACACATCTTAAAGTTGTTGAGGTTGAGAAATACTGGTCTAGAAGCATAAAGCAAGAGCAATTTGCTGCACACACCCCTCCCTGACACAACACATTGCAAACAGCTGTTTGAAACCAACCAACACCTTACCTGTGAGGTTGCAGCTGTTTGGCACCAGGAAAAGAATAAAGGGAAAGAGACAAGAACTCTGCCAGTCTATGTTTGTGTAGAAATACTATATTCTTCTGTTGAAAACAGTGCTCTAATTTTCCACATGGAATTTAACTTCTGTACCATGAGAGTTTTGAAAGCTTTTAAAATGATTACTATTACAGAGTAAAAAAAATGCTCACAGGAGAGAGAGTCTTAACTTCAAATGCATTTTCTTACTAAAATTGAAAAAGACAAAGACACCAATGGAGAAGAGAAATCCTAAGATCATAAAACAGCTATTGCTACCCAAAAGCACAAATGAGAAAGACAGCAAGAAATGATAACCTCTGTTTGAAATACCTCATTGAGCTGCATAGCATGGGAACCTTGGTCAGAAAGAAAATGCGTCTGTTTTATAGACTGTAAAAACTGAACCTGATGCCTTTGCAGCACATTGGACTTCTCCTTCCCTCCCTCCCTCCCTCCCTCTCCATCCTCCTTATGGATGGGTAGATGTAGGTTTTTCTATATGGTATTGATAGAAAAACTTGGATGGGACAAACGATGGCAATGCATTGCAACAGCAGTTAAAAAGAAAGCAGTTTGTTTCAGCCCTTGGAAACCCTGGCTCATCTTACTGCACCTAATTCTGTTGCTAAGTCATTTAGTGAGCCTCTTTTGAGCTTGGACCATAGGGTGGACTTACGAGTTCAGATATGTCCTTGCATTAAATCAGAAAAAAATAGAGTCTCCTCACTTTTTAATGCTCAGGAGGAAGAAGCAGTATCACTAATAGTTCCAATTTCTTGAGAGGCTGTGCCAAGGTTCATGTCTGCATTTCAAGAGATACACATTCCACAATGCTCCATTCCACAAATTTCCCCAGAAAGCTGGGGTGCATGTTGGAATAATAATAATAATAATAATAATAATAATAATAATAATAATAATAATAATATCATCCTGCGATACCATTGAACAACATCTGCCTATCCCAGGTCCCTGGGAAAGACTTGATAGGTGGATAAAAATGCCAAATCCAGTCTAAATGTCTGGGTGACTGTGCAACCAACTAAATAATTGTATCCTCAGTCTGGCAGATAGCTAGATAAAAACTTTATTAAGACCTGAGACTGAACAAAGCCTATTAGTACAGTCAGAAGGCTCTAAAAATCCATTGGTATGCATTACACTTCATAGCTAATAGTTACATACTGGCATACTATTGATTACTGTATTGCATAAAATAGACAAGTTAAATGCAATGAGATACTGTGCTAATCTAAACAATTTCATGATGGATTACTGTTGCAAAAACTTTTGGAACTAGAAGTCATAAGTGTGAGGAGGAAGAGAACAGTCTTTATCATTTAACATTCTGCAGTAGTTAGATAAAAGTGGCCTAATTAAATCCCCAGCCCAAGATAAATAGATAATAGAGAAGTATATGGTCACCAGATTCAATTTTCCCTATTGGACATGGACAAAGATACTTTGGCAAGGAGGTACTGCTGAATCTGTGTTCTGATTGTGCTAATGGCAGCATGTATCTAGCCAGGATGAAGGGTCCTGTATGTTTTGGGCCTAAGATACTGGCAAGATAAGGAGTTACTGAGAAGGGTTTACCGAGTAAGCCAAAGTAGTAAGACTAAATTAAAAAAAAAAAGGCTGTTTCAGCTCCACACAAGCAACTGACCTTAGACATTGGATAGAGAAACCACGGGGTCTTGGATCTAAATTTATTCCCTTTAATCATGACGGTACCATAGAAAATCAAGGAGATAAAAGGTCTATCAAAATTTAAGCCAGTATTTTAGACCACCTGCGTATCTGAATTGAAATCCCTCTGGTCTCTAACCTAGAAAAGCAGCAGGGTACACCTTGCAAAGATCTTAGAAATTTTGATTCAACAGTTTCAAAGAGGGTGGTAGAGATTAGGTAGCTTAGAACCTCTGCTTACATATCTTAATAGCTGCTGAAACATCTTTATTGCCATTCTGAATCACAAAATGCAAGAGCATTTGAAAGCTATCTTCAGCCTTTGTGAACACAGTCTTTATAATGTGAGTAGATCAATAGGTACCGCTTCGGCGGGAAGGTAACGGCGTTCCGAGTCGTCATGCTGGCCACATGACCCGGAAGTGTCTATGACAACGCCGGCTCCAAGGCTTAGAAACGGAGATGAGCACCGCCCCCTAGAGTCGGATTCGACTGGATTTTACGTCAAGGGAAACCTTTACCTTTACCTAGAGGTATAAAAAGAGACCCCAAGATTTTGACCTAGTTGATGCTAATGCTATCTTTCATCCACGAATAATGATGCATAACAAGACTTCTTAGAAAGACAATTATTTTTGTTTTTGCTTGATTAAAGTCAAGCCTATTTTCACTCCAGAAAGGGGCAAGGGCCCCAGAACATCTTTTGAGATCTAATAAGGACATAGAGAAGGTGCATAAAACAAAACTGAAACAAGCCAATTGGTTAATGAAGGAGAGTGAAACATAGTCTGGACATGGCTTGTACCACTGGATTTATGTAATTATTAAAAGAAGATTGGAGCCAAGGCACAACCCTGCTTTATCTTTTTTGAATGGATATTGGGAAGGTAAATAGGGCAAATTGTTGAAAACCATAATAAACCTGCATGGTATTATTCTCATGAAGTATCATGATTAAAGTTAGTAAACACTGGTTGATACAAGATGCAGTCAGTTTTTCCCATAAATTATTTCTGGGGATCAAGTAAAAAATGGCCTTCAAATCTATGAGGGCAGTGTATAGTTTTCCCTCTGGATAGAAAGTATATTTCTTGCTCTGGGGCTAGAGAACTAGACAGTGATCTAAAGATGATCTATCTTATCTGAAATTAGCTGGTTCAGCCCCTAGAAGATTGTCTTCTATCATCCAGGTACACCAGTTTAATATGGGGGTGTTTAACATATAATTCTTTATAATGCTCAGCAAACTAATTGGACAATACTTTCATGGATTATTTTATCAACTTTTTAAAATAACAAAATGCAATGAAGTACAGACTGGTTAAACCGCTGAGCTGCCGATCGGAAGGTCGGCGGTTCGAAACTGCGCGGCGGGGTGAGCTCCCGTTGCTCGTCCCAGCTCCTGCTCACCTAGCAGTTCGAAAACATGCAAATGTGAGTAGATCAATAGGTACCGCTTCGGCGGGAAGGTAACGGCGTTCCGAGTCGTCATGCTGGCCACATGACCCGGAAGTGTCTATGACAACGCCGGCTCCAAGGCTTAGAAACGGAGATGAGCACCGCCCCCTAGAGTCGGATTCGACTGGACTTTACGTCAAGGGAAACCTTTACCTTTTATAGCAAAGTCCCTCAGCCTAGAGTCCTCTTTTTATGTTGGACTTGAAACCCCATAGTTTCCAGTCATGCTGTCTGGGAATTATAGGAATTAATGTCCAACATATGTGAGGTCCTTCAGGTGCAAAGGTTGTTTTAAATTTACCAAGCATACCTGCACACTTCAGTCTGGTTCACATAGTGTCTCAAGCCATGGCTTATTTAATGAAAGATAATGAAGCCACAATTTGTTTGTAAAATAGGCTAAGCTATAACAACCCATGTTTACAAACCATAATACCTGGGTTCACAAGCCAACCAAAACCAAACCAAACCAAACCAAACGCATTAAGACATAGTGCTTTATATGAACCCACAATAATTTTTTGGCTGTACTGGAAGTCCATGCAGATCAATTCTTCCTGACTATATACTCCTGTTTAACACTATAGGTACCTGGCTGGATCAGACCTAGGCCTGTCTAAACAAGCATTCCCAGTAATATCTGCAGCCAGAAGCAAGTGTTTTGTGACGCATTGGAAACAGACCATGATTTAATTCTTCCCACCTGGTGGGGAAGGTAATTGGTTCCTCTCCCTAAGCCAAACTCCACCTTCCAAGAGATGATGTCTGGGTCATTTCAGTCTGCAGGGCTCACTTCCAAAAAAAGAAGAAGAAGAAGAGGAAGATGCTCTCAGCTGCTGCTTCCTGGCAAAAGTGGGCCTTCAGCAAGGTGCTAGAGCTGCGACAGTGAACTTTCCCACAGTGAATGTTCTGCAGGTGCTTATTTTAACAGGAGCTTCAGTTAAGTATGTGCGTAGAACCCATACATGAATATATGCTTGAACATATATACGTACTCCTACAGTATGATTGGGCAATGCACAATGATTAACATCCCAACCTGAAGATATCACTTAATCAGCTGGACTATAATATATAGAGGTTTACCATATAAGTGGATGTTTTATAAAAGAATCCTAGAGTAATACCTGGGTAATCACAGAGGCAGTGTAAAATCAATCAATTCTGTGTATACATTGTCTCTGCAAGATGCATCTTAAAAAAAAATTTAAAAGGAAAATAGTGCCCAAAATGCACCCTGCTGATTACTACTCTGCAACTTAAGAAATATCCTTGGTATCCATTGTAGTTTTCTATAAAATAATTCTCATTCTAGGTACATCATGTGACTGTTATGCTCAGGTGATGGGAGTCATAACTGAGCATGTTTCTAGTGAGTTAAATCTTGCATGATGTCTTTATCTCAGGAAAGCTGAGAAATTCCTAACATTTCACTCTCCTGGAATAGATTAGTTTTACTGCCAGTCATGGTTGACATGAGAGGGACTTTGCTCAGAATTAGACAGTGACAACAGGCCACCACCAAAATCAACAGTCCTGTTGTTCCTTCTTCCTTGACCTATATAATCTTTAGGTGTTCAGGTGTGTTGTCAGCACGGCGATGTCATAAATGTACTTTTGTTTGCTGAGCCAGCCACCAGCAGCTGGTGATGTGGATGACAGGTAGGAAAGCTCATTTCTTCTCAGCATATATAAATGAGTGTGTTTATACATTGTAAGAGACAGGAAAACTGCTTGATGTAGAACTGTCATTTTTAACTGAAGCACTATATGCCTCCAGTAGATTGCAGGTTGGATCTCACCAAGATGACCCCAGTGGTTTCATCCCAAGCCTTGGATGTGTTCCAGAGTTCTGTATAGTATAGCATCACAGTCTGGCTTCTGATCCTCCTCCTGTTCCATTTCTTGATCACCCATCTTTTAAATGCGTTGATAAACATGACCCATTCAAGGAATGGGTAGAGGGCTTTATGTAATTGAGTTTAGAGACTCGTTTATTGATAGGAAACTATTTCTGCTGAGTACATTTTGCAGAATGATCTGTCACAAGTCCATTGATTTTGGGACAGTTACGTGGAATCACCTCCTTAGCCCATGAGATCTTACCAATCAATCACATTCAGAATGTTTGAAGAATAGTGTATATCCATGTGATTTAAAATCAAAAGAACTGCTTCAGTATTAGACAAAAGTATGATATCAAGTACAACTGGTTTTCCTGAAGGTGTTTAAAAATACAGGAAGAGAAGCTGAATTTGAACTTGATGAGCATGGGATATATTTTTGGTATAAAAGTCCTTTTAAATCTATTTTGGCAAGTCATCAAGAATTGACCGTAAAAATAGTGATAGTTGGTACTACACGCATTTAAATGGCATTATATTAGTCAGTTTTTCTAGATTGCATTGAGGGGTTCTGATCAATTTTGCATACATCTTTGGTTTCAGTACCATTTAGTTACTCAGCTCTTGAAAAAATGGGGAAAATGAACCAACAGCTTTTACTAATTCAGGTGGAGCAACACAAGCAATAATTCCATTTTTGTTGTTAGCTGCTAGATTTACTAAAGCAAAGTTAAAAATAAATTTTAATTAAATTAATTAAATTATCCTTGGTGTTTAAAATTGTGGGAAATACTACAGATGGCTGAAAAATTAACACAGCAACCAACAGTCTTGAAAAGTTTTGAAAAGACTTCAAAAGAATTAAACATGAAATTCACATTTGGTCTCCATTTTGTAATTACAGGATGATGATGATGATGATGATGATGATGATGATTTTACAAAATCAGTCTTTTAATTTGCTCCAAGCCACAAGGAGAAGAAAAAAAAAGGAGGAAGAGGGAGGCCAAGCAAATATATGAGAAGTGCACAGAATGGTGTTAAAAATGTTCACAGTACCGGCTCACTCAGACGAAAACTCCCTTGAAAAAATTGTGCAATTCTCAATATTATTAAAACCAGAAAGTATTGTAATCATCAAGGTTGTTCTAAAACTTTAGCCGATATTACAATGGCCATATTAAAATCTA
The DNA here is from genome assembly GCF_035149785.1 of Candoia aspera. Lineage (NCBI taxonomy): Eukaryota > Metazoa > Chordata > Lepidosauria > Squamata > Candoiidae > Candoia > Candoia aspera. The sequence goes on from NC_086153.1 coordinate 149,813,077, forward strand.
AATGTCTTCCTCCAAATATTAAGCAAAACATTACTTCATCATGCACACTGTTATAATAACTTCTATTTGCTTCAACAAATTCTTAAGCAGTTTTGGAAAAGTTACAGTGAATCCTGCATCTCTCTACATGACACATTTCTCTTGGTCTCCAGAAAAAAACTAAAGCTGGACCCAGTAAGCCTGCACTGACTGGATCCTCTAACACTCTCACAATGAATATCTCCCCACGGTTTTATAGATACTGCACATGGGAGGTGGTAATGATAAACACATTATTGATTTCCCCGGTTTGCCAGACAGGTAAACATAGCTGCATTGGAATTTTCTGGGACTGCTGCTCAAGGACCGAGAGGGCATAATTGGGAACCTCGGTGCAAACAAAGGAATAAACAAGCCAGCTGTAAGCAACAAAGTGGAGATTAAATTGTGAAAATAGTTCTCCTGGGCATGATCATTCTTATTGAAGCAGAGATATGGTGAAAATAAGGAAGTCCAAATTGACTCCATGTCTTGATTGGAAAAATAATCCCTCAGCCCCTTTTTTAATAATTTGTTCTTTGCTTGGTTTGCACTCCAGTGTCTTAAATTTGGAAGATTGATATCAGATGCCTGTGTTTTAAGATCACACTGAGATGTCCAATTATTTCTAGAGTTAACTTTTTTTTTATTCCAGATAACAGTTTACTGCCTGTGTATTATCACCCCCTTCGAAGGAGTTTACAGTACTACATAACAAATGACCATCGAGTACAACCTTCAGAAGCATAAATCTCACCTCTCCAGTAAGGCTAGCTGCTGGTATTACTTACCAAGCAAGGCAATGAAGGGGAAAAAAGCCCATAAAACTTTGTAATACATCAGTGTCCATTATATGGTAGGCGGTATGAAGGCAAGCCAGCATTTTCCCAATGGATGCATGCATATAATTGGTTTTTTTGCTTATTATTTGATAATGGAAACACAGGGTGTTTTCTTACATAGGTCAGACCACTGGACCACAACTATATATCATTTACAGCTGAGGCTGGCAGTCTAAAGTCCCTGGGCAATTTGTGGTGTTGGAACCTCCTTTTTCAAGCCCTTGCCCCCCACCCCGATAATTCTGATGCTACCTATGTGTGTGAAAGGGCTCCACCCATATTGCATCACTGCCCTTCCTACTGCAACCTTCATACATCCAGAAACTGTTGAGAATCTATTTTGCCCAGCTCTGATCTGCAAATAGTGGTGATAGCAATAATGGGTGGGTTCTATCATGGTCTGTGGGCTAACCTAACTTTGGATAAATATGTCAGTGGTGTAATGGTATGTGGGAATGACCTTGGGAGACAGGAGGAAGAACTGCAGACTAGGCAATGGTCAGATAAAGGGCAGATGAGCCTGCAGAAGAAATGGGGGCATGGCAAATGTCTCAGAAGGGACCCTCCCTAGTTTTTTGGACTGTAAAGGCGATGGGGGACCGATGTACTTTCAGACTTGCACAATTCTGTTAACGTAAACTTACAACAAAGATAGGGCTGGGTGTGCTTCTTGTCTGGACTACCTCAAAGGGCTGACAAGTGATGAGGAGTTTCATTCCTCTGCAGGCATGCTGTCCTCATACATTTATCTGGCAATTGCCCATACACCAAAGCATTTTGAAGCTGGCTTATAGCTTTCAGATCACTATGAGAGTGACTTTAAAGAGTGGCTCCTAGGGAATCACTGCTCTGTGAGCTGTGCTGGTTTCAAATAAGCTTGCAGGTATGATTCAAGGTGCTGCTTATCACCTTTAAAGTCCTACATGGCATAGGACTGGGTTACCTGAGGGACCACCTTCTCCCAAGAACACCTGCCTGCCCCACAGGGAGGGCTGTTCCAGATTCCTTCTTTAAATCTAATGGGGCCCAGGCAGTGTGGTTTTTCTGTGGTTGCCTCTGTTTTCTGGAACCATCTCCACACTGATATACAACTGTCCCCAACTCTGCTCACCTTCAGGGAGGCCATTAAGACCCATGGTGGTTCTGCTATGTTGCTTGCTTGCCATTTTATACTCTGTATTTTACATTTTTATGTTGTTGACGTTGAATGTTACATGGTTTGGGGGACTGGTTTATTGTTTGCTTTTTGTGCTGTACACTGCCCAGAGCCACAATGTTGGATGGCTTTATATATTTCATTAATAAATACAATGTAAATAAAGAAAAACAATAAAAATATCTAAGTACATGGCAAAACTGAGCTCTGAGCTGCAAAATCATCCTTTTAATTTCAGTTGTCTTTTCCAACAACCATTTCACAGGACGCAGGCTGATGAGGCCAATTGCTTGACCAAGAAACACTTTGTTCAGCATTTGCTCCTGTGGGTGGTTTTGGTTTGCTTGTTTATTGTTCAATGTTTTGCTGATGTACTATTTCTTTAAGAAAAGGGGTATAAGGCTGATTCCTGGATATCAAATCACAATTTGCTCCCGCAAAGCATAACAAGTAGTTGTTTTGTGGATGGCAACCTGATGATGTTCAGAGAAACCTACATAAAGTACATATACAGTCAAGACCAGTGTATCCCAACCTTGGCAGCTTGAAGATGTGAGGACTTCAACTCCCAGAATTCTCCAGCCAGCCTTGCCCAAGGCCCAAAGAATATGAAGAGAAGTATCTGTAGATCAACCACTATCCACTGAAGCTATATGGGGGACCCAAAGTATGATTGAAGGTGGCCTCTTAGAACATTTTAGATAATCAGTCCTTTGAAAATGACCTGGATAAATTCTGTATTCACACCATTTTGCACTATAGTGGTAGGTCAATGAATCAGTTAATAAATCTGTGGTCAAAAGAGGATCACATGTGAAGATTTCCTGACTCTCTTCATCAGCATGATTTTTCACCAGGTGAAAATTTGAAGTTAATCTCCAAAGCAGCTGTGTGTAAAGAGTGTGACCTGTTTAGATGGCACTGAGTGTGGATCACTTGGGATATGTGACCATGACTGTGAGTGCCAAGTAAGACTACGGTTAGCATTTCATTCTAAACTGATATGCTAATGGAAAGATACGTAACCATTGCCAGCAGCTTCATTGGATAGGGATGAGTCCCACGTTGTGGCTTGATCTTCAAAACCTGGCTGTCAAGAAGTTTCTCTCTTGCAAACTGACCTATATCCACCTCCATGGGATTTTGAGTGCCAGTTTCATTCAAGAGTCAAAAGAGCAATGAAGTCATTCTGTGCTCTATAGACTTGGCTGAGAGGCAAGTTATTAACATTGTGTGGACTGTTCATTTATCTCTCCACAATCAGAATTTTTTAACAGGAGTTAGAGAGATGACAAATTTTAATGGCTTTGGCTTTTTAGCTTGCAATAGACCATTAATATCTTTAGCGTCAGCTGCATTCAGGAATATGGTCACTTTTATTTTTGATTAGTAACATATTCTCAGTAAGTCTCAGTAAATCTTGAACAGCGTTCATTAAATTATTTAGAGTGCAGATGTATAGTATAGCTCAATTCTATGGCTAAAGGATCTTGAATTTATTGGAATTGTTATGTGGTGGAATGTCAGGTACTGCAGCACCACCACCACCACCAGAGGTGACTTGGATACACTTAGCAGAATGGTTAATGCAGTACTGATTGTGGACAGAATGTGGGTTGTGAATAGAAAGATGTTCCATAAGCCAGGATGAGGAACATCTGAGGGATCTAGGTGCTCCTGAACTACAACATCTACAACTCCAATTAGTAAAGGTATTTAGAAAATGGTTCAACAATATTTAGAGGACCAGTGGTTCTCTGGTCCCAGTATATAGGATCATGGAGTCTTTCACAAATTTTTCCCACCTAACTGAAACCTTGTCTATGTGTGTTCACGTATGAAATTATCAATAAATGCTGGTGGGGAAAAAAATCACACTTTTGCATGCTAACACCTGAAATTTCAAAGTGAGTGTGTATGAGTGCGCATGTGCACATTTATGGTGCTTGGATGTGACTATTTTCCAAAGATACAGATAGCCCAATTACCAGAAACAATCTGGAAATCCATCAGTCTTGATCTGGAAGGTTGGAGGGGGTCAAATGATTAAGGTACCTCCAAAACTCCCAGCAAGTACACCACCACCACCACAATATCCATACCATTGAGACTTGTTATAATTGTGCTAATTAAAGACTTTTCCTTATATGAAATCAGGGAGGAAAATTTTAAAAAATGAGCAAAAACTGGGTAAATTTGCATGACAGCCCTTGCCCATGGTTTACTGAGCCATATTTTCTGGGTTTGCATGATGCCCTAAAAATCAACTAACCACATGGGCTTGGTTACAATGTGGTTAATTTGTGATTCAGTATGCTGTGTAAGCATGGCCCAGGTGAAAAGGCAGAGGAATAGAGAACTTCCTAGGTATTCAGCTATCCCATGAACTCCTGTCATCATTCAAAGCGGACTACCTTATTATTCCAACTAAACTGAGTTCTATTTCCAGCTGTGTGAGAAATATCATTTCATCTGCTCCCTTTCCACAGGAGACAGGAAGGAAGAGAAGACCTTGCATCCAGCAACAAAGTTGTCTGAAACAGAGGTTGTGTTTTAGTATCAAATATCACTCATGATGAGTATACTGATGGGTATTTCAGAAATGTCCCAATACTTCTGCTTCTAGTGTCAGATCAGATGTTGCCTAATTCAAAAAAAATTAACACCCTTCCTATACTAGTGCAAACAGTAAGGACCTAAAAGTAAACATCAGAAGCAGCTCCTTATAGAGTAATGTTGGATTTATGATTTTAAGTGGAGTTGTTTCCACTATAAACAGCCACTCCTTTTAATTTCTTCTGATTTAATTTTCATAAATCTACAACAGAAAAGGTAAGAGAAGAGTAAAATGAAATGGGAGACTTCTGCATCTGCTATTATTTCCTCTGAGCATTAGAGGAAAAAGCTCAACCATGTCGGGTTAACCATGAGTAAGCTACTACCCATCAGTGTGGGCCAGATGACAGAAGCGAGACATGAAAAACTGAGAAACCAATGCTCTTTTGTTGTTGTAATGGTGATTATGTCAGGTAGAAATTACTCCACCATAGTGAATACAGTAAACCATCGTGAATACAATATTCACCATAGTGAATACAGTAAATGTGCCTGAAGTGGGATGGAATGCATGATTGAGAGTAATCTTATTAGAAGGAATCAAATTATTTATCCTGGAAGCACTATTTTTTCCTGATTTAACATGATGGAGAAAGAGCAGAACTTGACACTGGTAGATGCGTGGGATAGAAAGATTATTTTCCTTTACATTTGGGGCACTTTAGATAAGTGTAAGCTGCGCTGCCTCCACTCCTCCTCCATGAGTATGCCACCATTTCCCATGATGTCGTGAACGGATGCTTTATGGAACGCTCCAGGTCACCATGGAATATTTAAAAAAATGCTTGCTATTTCTGTTATTGCTGGATCAGCTCATAGAGAGTGAGTTCAAGGTAGGTTTCAGGACCTGGCGGCCCTGCTGAGATGGGATCAACTGCCAAACATGAACAGAAGTAATTGGACTCCAGGTGAAACCTGCCTGGTCTGTATCCTCCATCATCTTGGAACTTTTGCTTCATTATGAAGGCAAGTGGTCCTACTTTTCAACTGTCTGAGGGGTAGTCCCATAATAGAGTGTGTCGACATGGTCTCTACTGCCAGATTTAATGACCTGATTTTAAATCACAAATTAGCAGATCTTGGATGATCATTAAAAAAAAAGCCCCTTATGATGACAGCTTGTTTGAGAATGAAACCAATTACCTAAAGGAAGGGTCAGCTAAAAGCAGAAGTCGAAGAACCATCTGTGAGGGAGAATCTTCATTTCCTGTTTTAAGCAAGGCTTAGTCTTGATGGTTTATGCAAAGGCCTCTGACAACTCAGTGACACACTGAGCAACAAAATAGTCAATCACATTGTAATCTACTGAATAGTTAATTTTTCAGTGTGTTGTGTGAACCCAGAAAATTGAGTTAATTTAGCAAACCCAGGTAATCATGGATAAGCATCTTGTTCCAACACATTCTATAATCATGGATAAGCATCTTGTTCCAACACATTCTATAATCAGTAGCACACAGTAGCTAAAATATGTGCTACTGATCTATACTTACAAGGATCTAATTTGCCTAGCATGTTCCACTGTCTGATGTATCATCTGTTGTTTGCATGGCTCAAATCTCATTCTGTTTTTGTTTTCTATAGTTTTGTGAATCATCTGATTCCTTGTTTTGTCAATTGACATTACTATAAACAAGATAAACAGAGCAGTGGAGCTACAGTATTGTATATAGCAAACTTTTGCTTGTAAGTCACTGAAGCAGAGCTGAAAATTGAGATCTGACTTTGTCAGGTCTGAACTTTGAAGAAGAAGCCCATCACAAGGCAGGGCAGAAAAATATCCTAGGGAAAGGTTTAAGGATGGCACTGAGTAGGCTAGAGCAAGCAGCTTTAAAATTAGCTGAGGATTGGGAATCATTCAGCCAACCAGCAGTTAATATCAAGCAAGGCTTTATTTCTCTGATTTATATAGAGTCACAAGGCTAGGATATATCCTTCCATTAGGTCCAAGCCTATATGCAAGGTCTTTCTTCTCCTTCACCTTGATTTCAATGGCAAAGCAATGTCAGTATAGCCATGGGGTTTCCAACTTTTGCCCGTGACCTCCAGTGTGTCCACAGACCTCCATCTTGGCACCTATTATGCTTGGGCTTGTCTCCATAAAAGCCATTTTGTCAATGGGTAAATCCCCTCACGTATCACAGCAGTACCATCCACAACATATTCAGTGGCCCAAACATCATCAGTCTATACTACCACCACTTACTCACAAGGGTTGTTGGAACAGGAAGTTGTAGTTGTGTTCTACCTCCTGAAGTACAGTGGTTCAGCACTTGGGGCAGTTCCTTGCAGAGCCAGCCAGTTATTTATTTATCAAATTTATCACCGTCCATCTCCCCCTGAGGAGGGACTCTGGGTGGTTTACAATAAAACACAATTAAAACAATGCAATATAAAACTGTAGAACAAATATAATACATAATAAAATGATGGAAACCAAATGGCTAAAAGTTCTCTACAAGCCCACAATTAAAACAGGGCCATTCTAGGTAGCTAGCTATCCCCAGGAGTGACTATTCTCCCACCTGCCCCAGGCAAAACCAGGTCTTTAATTGTTTGCGGAAGTCCAGGAGCAAAGGGGCCTGTCTCACCTCTGGGGGGAGAGTGTTCCAAAGGGCAGGAGCTACTGCAGAGAATGCACATTTCCGTGACCCTGCCAGATGGAACTCTTTAACAGAAGGGGTCCATAGAATGCCCTCTCTGGATGCCCAGGTGGGATGGGTCGATGTGATGGGGATGAGATGGTCTCTCAGGTATCCTGGTCCCATGCCATGTAGGGCTTCAAAGGTCATAACCAACACCTTGAATTGGACCCAGAAGCAGACTGGAACCCAGTGCAGCTCACACAGCAAAGGTGTTATATTTGCCGCCCTTGGGGTACCTAAGATTGCCCGCGTGGCTGCATTCTAGACCAGCTGTAGCTTCCAGATATTCTTCAAGGGTAGCCCCACATAGAGTGCATTACAGTAGTCTATATGGGAGATAAGCAGGGCATAAGTGACTGTTCAAAGGGCCTCTTCTTCCAGGAAGGGGTATAACTGGCACACAACACCAAGTTGTGCAAAGGCCCTCCTAGCCATGACTGCCACCCGTTCTTTGAGCAGGAGTCGTGAGTCCAAGAGGAGCCCCAAGTTACGCACCGGGTCTGTCTGTGGCGGTGCGACCCCATCCAGAACTAAAGATGACAATTTCCCAGAAACTGAGGAGCAATTAATGCACAGCCACTCCATCTTAACAGGGTTCAGCTGCAGCCTGTTGTCCCCCATCCAGGCCCCCACAGCCTCCAGGCACTTGGAAAGGGTGGTCACGGCATCACTTACTTCACCCAGGATGGAGATGTATAGCTGAGTATCATGAGCATATTGATGATACCTCACCCTGTAGCGATGGACAATCTCACCGAGCGGTTTCATGTAGATGTTAAAAAGGAGCAGAGAGAGTACCGAGCCCTGTGGCACCCCACAGAGTAGGGGCCACGGGCTGGATCTCTCACTCCCTATCAACACCAATTGGGACCAGTCCTGGAGGAAGGAGGTGAACCAGCACAAGACCGCACCAACCACCCCCAACTCCCTGAGCCGACCCAAAAGGATACCATGGTCGAAGGTATTGAAAGCTGCTGAGAGGTCAAGAAGAGCCAGGATGGATGCACTGACCCCATCCCGCTCCCCCCAGAGATCATCCGAAAGTGTGACCAATGCTGTTTCCATCCCATATCCAGTCCTGAAACCTGACTGAAAAGGGTCTAGACAATCTGTTTCATCCATGATCCTCTGGAGTTGCAATGCCACCACTTTCTCAATCACCTTCCCCAAAAATGGGAGGTGGGAGACTGGGCAAAATTTGTCCAGGATAGTAGGGTCCAGTGATGATTTCTTGAGGAGGGGGCACACTAGCGCTTCTTTAAAGGCAGTCAGGAACACCCCCTCTCTCAAGGATGTGTTTACCATCGCCTGGACCCAACCATACATCACCTCCTGAGCTGCTTTCACCAGCCAGGAGGGACATGGATCTAACTGGCAGCTGGTGGCATTTACAGTCCAGAGGATCCTGTCCACTTCCTCGGGTTCTAATAAAGACCCAATCATATAATGAAGAAATGCTAGCCAAAGAGTTATGGCAGAAGCCACACTCCACTAGGGCAATAACAGATTTAGCACATCCAGTGCTTGGAAGCGTGCAGGATAGCTGTTCCCCCAGTTAAAATCTGCAGAATTTGAATCTTGGTTGTAACTGACATGCATATTTTCTGTGTGCTGTTATATGCGGATCTTGTTTTTACATAAGGCTTCCTAATTCTCCACAGTAAAGCTGCTTATCTAACCTCCTTGCATCTGCTCTGGAATGTGCAGCTAAGAGAGAGAGTGTGGGGTTGTTTTCTAGCCATGCCTGGTATAAAGCCAGAAAGTAGGATAAGAGGTGGAGAGATCGTTGACTGAGCATTATGTATCCCTGCTCACTTTTCTCTCTCATTCCCTTGTGAACACTTACTATATATCCAGGGTCAGGAAGTATGTGTTCCTCCATCTGCTGTTATTCACCGTTTGCATATCTCCATTGACTTTGCACTAGCAGCTTTCTCAGAAGTGCATAATCTTCTAAACTGTATCACTGAAAATTGCGACTGTGCCACAAAATTTTTGCAGTAAATCTTGGGGAGGCCCTGGAGGGGACTGGGATCTGCAAGTGGCCCACAGATTAAGGGTTACCTACCCCTGTATTAACTGATCTCCCTGGATGTTGCATCCCATGACCTTTCGAGTCCTTTGCGTGTTATACTTAAAACAGCAGTTTTCTTACATGTGTAGATATGAATCTCAGCCATTCATCTTTTGGGGTGCTTGGAGATGTCTTATTATTGTTGCTGCCCTTTCCACAGGAGCTCATGGGGTACTATGATGTCTTGTGGATTTTGTATAGCATACAAAGGCTTCTTGGGATATATTTCCTTTCTATGTGGGTAATACATTCAACTCCACAATCCCCAGGTGGTGATGTTCGTAGAATCACAGACTTGGAGGCTACCTTAGAGGTCATCTAGTCCAACCCCCTGCTCAGGGCAGGATCTACCACAGCATCTCTGAAAGATGACCATCCAGCCTCTGCCTGAAGACCTCCAGTGAAGGGGAACTCACACTTCATGTGGCAGCCAGTTTTTAGAGGACCATGGAGATGAACTTGGAGAAGACATCCGGAAGCTGCTAAGACAGTAAAAGGTGCAGAGAAAGCCCAGGGGGCAGGAAAGTATTAGAAAAAAAAATTTCCCACTACCATCATCCAGTGACAGTTTACCACTTTCTCCTCACAATAAACCTACATCCTCTTTGGCTTTTCTTATGGTCTCTGTTATGGAAGTTATTTTGTTTTCACTAGTAGCATTGCTGGTTGCCGCAGCGTGTCGGCACCTGATTTTTTGTTCCTTTTCCATAAACCTTTTACAAGGCCAGGCTCAGACATGTTAGAAAGGATTCAATATGCTAGGGAGTACATCTGTGTCTTTTATTTCCTTCCCCCTGGATCTTTATTGTTGTTGTTGTATAGAGTCTTTTGAAGAATACTCAGCAGATGCTGGGCAAAAAACTAGAAGGAATCTGGTAGCACCTTTTGCAACTAACAAATGTGATTAAAAAGCTTAAGCATAAGGTATAAAATGATTTGCATAAGAAGCATCTGATGAAGTGAGCTGCAGTTCATGAAGGCTTATGCTTTTTAATAAAACTTGTTAGTTGCAAAAGGTGCTACTAGGGTCCTCCTGATTTTTTGCCACCATCGACTCACACAATTCTCCCCTAATTTTAGCAGCTGCTGGTAATTTAGGGTCAATTCAAACTTTATCTCAAAGCCTAAGAATTGTCCAAATATGACCACACCGAGAGGAGACACACTGCAATAAAAATATAGAACAAATTCCTCCAGCAAGGTGGTGATGGTTCTTCTTCTTCTTCTTCTTCTCCTTCTCCTTCTCCTTCTCCTTCTCCTTCTCCTTCTCCTTCTTCTTCTTCTTCTCCTCCTCCTCCTCCTCCTCCTCCTCCTCAATAGCCATGCATTGAGCAGCCCATCATTTTATCTACACAACTCCATGAGGTAGAGCAAGAGACAGAATTATTAGACTGTGGTTGGGTTCACACAACAACATGTTCAACTATGTTAAAATAGGGTTAGCTGGTTTGTGGTTTAGCCTGTTCTGGGAATGCAGTCATTGAGCCTCACCACGGAATGAATTGACCATGCCTCTGCTAATGTACAGACACTTGCCTATTGCTTAATGTTGGCAGCAAAACCACGATAAAGTGCTGCAAAGCCCTACAAATTCAGCTTCTTTGCCATTCTGTGATCAAGACTTTTTTTCCCTCCTACACTTCAACTACCCAAAGGGCTCCCCTGTGCTTGTGGGTGTTTTCTTTTGCATTAGGCAGACTATCTATTGCTCACCTTGGCTTATGGAAAAACCTTGTCAAAACACAGCTTTACTGACTTGTCATGATGAGGGCTTGCTGAAACAGCACATGGTGAACTGAAGGGTTCTTGCTGTCGCTTCCTTTTATAGTACGGAAGAGGCGGGAGTAAACGCAAGGTCTGGCATGTTTGAAACTGAAAGCCTGGCAGCTTATTGGCTGACATTCTCAGAGCACAGCTATTGGCTAGCTTTGGCTGAGCAATAATTGGCTGTAAATGCCCCAGCAAGTTTCAGGCCCACTTTAGTGTTTGGTATGTGAAGACAGAGGAGGAGAATCACCTGCTGGGTTGGAATTGGAATTGGAAATTATTTACAAAGGGAAGGTGGGGTAGCAGACAAAACTCTGTCTTGGCATATGCCAGTGGTTTTCAAACTTGTTTTTTATCCCGCCTTTTTTATATATAACTCAAGACGGCAAACATACCTGATACTCCTTCCTCCTCCTGTTTTCCCCACAACAACAACCCTGCATGGTGAGTTGGGCTGAGAGAGAGAGAAACTGGCCCAAGGTCACCCAGCCGGCTTTCCTGACTAAGGCGGGACTAGAACTCTCCACCTCCTGGTATCTTCACCACAACACCAAACTGGCTCTCAGTTTTTGATTCTGCCCCCCCCTAAAACAATGTGTATGACAACCCTGTGAATAAAGCTGAGGATTTCATTGGAGTCTGGATTGAGCAAACATAAATATGCAATTTATCTGTAATCTGTTTTAATTTATATATCACAAAGATTCTCAAACTTAATACAGCAACCATTACCGGGGGCTTGCATAGGCAAAATGATGAGCAAAGCCCAGAACAAATTTTGACAGTGCCCCCACTCTGTCTGAGCAAGGTTGATCAGATAGACACCCACACCCACCCACCTGTAAATGCCTTCTAAGTGGTTTGCAACCCCCTGGGAGGTCTGACCCACATTTGAGAACCTCTGCCTAAAGCCATGGGCAGCAATTATGATTTGTTAACCAGAATTGAGGTACAGTATTAGCATGTTGTGTGAGGTCAGTCAATGACTTTCACGGCAGGGGTGGCTTGGAACTCCATTTTTGCTGCTGCTAATTTGGTACTCTAGCCACTATCAGAAGCTCATTCTGACAAAACATGAACAATCACATTACTTTGGGAGGATTAGTATATCCTGACTGGAATGTATTTTCATTGGAAATCAGCATGGTCCAGAGGAGGTAAAGGAGAGGGCTATCAATATTTTGTGATGCTCTGTAAAGCAAACTTCAGCCAAACATGCATGAATTAAACTAATGAGATGCCTGGATTACTGTAGTTCAATGGGTTCATCCTAAAATAAAAAGTGTAATAAATACAGGTGAAGAGACACTTGTGAGCTAACCTAAAAAGGCCCAAGGAGAGAGGCAGTGTCACCACAAAAGTTGTTAACTTTCACCTCTGATTTGTACTGTTTGTCTGTAATAAATTATTATAACCTCAGGGGAGAAAACATTAGAAACCCCCACCATCCAGTAAGTATATAACTGAAGAAGTATTTTTTTCCTGTATGAGTCACTGACCTCAAACAGTGAAACAACCTCAGCCTTTATTAATGGTTATGATTGTGCATTTCAGAATTTACTTTCTGTCAGAGGTTCAGGCAGCCCTGCCTAGTCCAGAATCACGGGGGTGAAAGACATGGCTGGGAAAAATCATTTTTCTTTGTGAATCACCAGCTTGGCAAATCCTACTTTTCAGACTTAAAATATTCCATATTCTTGAGCCTTTCAGCATTCTCACAGTTCCTGAAACTGGGAAATTGCCAGGCTGGTATTGCCTGCCTTGGGGCACAATTCTGCTATCACCTAGCCAGTCAGCCTGTTTCCAGATGTTCACTAGCAAAAAATAGAAGGACTATTACAGCTAATACAGCTGTCCCCAGCCCCAGGCTGGCTGGACAGTTGGACTAAGCTCCAACCCTTTTGTCCCACAAGTCTTTGGATGCGCTGACTGGGGATGATAGAGGTTGAAGGAGGGCACCTGGTTGTAGACAGTTGGAATACTACCTTTGGATTGAGCATGGCTCCCTTTCTAAACCTGGTGTGTACCTCTCAGATTATGATACAAATAGGTGAATGGAACTATGAAGGATAATGAAAAAATGGTTCATTCAACAGTATAGTGTGCTGGAGGGAGGGAAGGAAGGGAAGAGGACATACGAACACCTTTTTTGTGGTAATAATTCAAATAACCCATCACTTTATATGTGGGCATAGCAAACATGGATTCAGGAAGCTTACAGAGCCACCCTACAACAGTTGGCTTGATGAAAGAAGCTCACAAAGGCTAGTGGCATCACCTGTACAAAAGACAGAACTGCAAATTAGGATCCTCCCATCTGAATAGCTTCTTGAAAGACAGAGCACATGATAACCCGAGGGTGACTGGGTGACTGTTCTTCCAAAAAAGTGAAAACTTATCATCATCGTCCACAAAAATGAAGGAGATGTGAGTATCCATAACTGAATTTATATGAATGGATATCATTGTCATTTTGCTCAAAATACCATTCTGAGGCCCCTATGCTACTGGCTGACAAAGGAGGGGCAATAACAGTTCAGTTCAGGATCGTAGTGTTTATTGAACACAACCTACATTAGTGAATTCTGAGTCCTCCCAACCAGAGGTAATATATGTCTTGCTGGCACTAATGTTGCATCCTCCCTAGCATGTGAGAGAAGACCATGTGACATATTGAACATTTGCCACCTGAGATGGTTGCTCACCCTGTCTAATGATAAGGCTGGATGTTGGTTGGAAGAAAACTGAAGAGCCTTTAGGGCCATAGATATTAGCTGATCCCGTGGAGTAGCTGCTCCTGGCAAGAACAGAATAAAAAGCCCACCAGCAGACCTAAGTTGCTTCAAAGAATCAGACAGTTCAAGTATCTTGCCGATAACTGCTTTGTTGATCAAGTTCTATTATAAACTGCTAGGAATATTTCGGCCTCAGGAATTCATTTTTGGTCTCCCTCCTCTGTACTGTTTTTGTGTTTTAAAGGAGAACCTGAAACTTCACATGTACATATATTTCTAAAAACACTGCCCCTAATATTGATGCAGGGAGCATCTACAGTTTCTGAGGAGAATATTTTCTGTTTGGCAGTGGCGTGTACTTGTGTCTGATCTTATATGCTAGAAGACGTACAGACTCGGGGCAAGGGGCTTCATTGTTCAGGTTGGTGCCCTTTTAGACTTGTTCTCAAGTACATCTGATGACCAGTTTTTCACTTTCCAGATATCTGCTTGTGGACTTGTGGATGCATACTTGTCCATGCATACTGAAAACAAGAGAACGCTGCTTGATTTTCATTTGCAATTTTGAAAAGGTAAGGGTGGCCATTTATATTTCACAGAGGACATTTCTCTTTTGGAGGGTTGTTATGACCTAATCTGGTTGAAGATAAAGCACCCTAAAAACAGGAAGGCACGCCAGGCTCCTGAAGTTGCCGATGATGCATGAAGGTCAGCTGGTTACAGTATGGGGAGCTGTATCATTATTTAAATTATATAGCTATTATTTCTAAATATGCAGCTGGGCATTTAAATTATCCTGTCTCATTTAATATTTTTTCTGGGTGATGCCACCTGACTCCCACGTGAGGTCAGAAGAGACACAAAGTATTTTGTTACAATTCTACCATTTTGTTCCTAGCGATCTTAAGCATTCTTAGTTTGAAAATTGTCCTCTTTGGGAATAAGGCCATTCTGCTCACGGCAAGGTCTCCTGGTATTCCTAATGGTTTAAGGAGGCAAGGAAAGGCAGCTCTTCCCAGGGATTTCCAGATGGACCTGAAACAGACTGCCAAGCAATCCTTACCTAGCACATCTTTAGGCACTGAGAGATAGACCTAGTTAGGGGCCAATGTGCCTGCCACTTTGATTTTTCTGGCACTGATTCTGTTTCCTTCTGATGTTGATGATAATGTCCCTATGCTCACTGGTCACAGAATAAGGAATTCAGTCTGTTGAATTTTAAAATGGAAGGCAGTTTTCTAAGGCTGTAATTGGGACTAGGCAATCAATGAATGGAACATCTCCTCTCCTGTTGTTTGTTCCATAACAACCATCCAGAGCTATTTCTTGTCCCAGCAGTGAAAGCAAAATGAGATCCCTGGCTTGTTTCCCATAGAAACTGATTTCCCCTAGAAAGTGGAAGTGAGGATGAGCGTTACTCTAGGGTGATGTAAACTACGGAAGGCCAGGGACAGTAGCAAGCAGGAATGGAAGCAGTAGCAGCTGCTGTGGAATCACTGGGACTAGTTAGTGTAGGGTGTGGCGATGGGGTGGGTGAGGCCAGCAGGTGACATACCACTAACGACTCTTTGTTCTCTGATAGATGAAGAGATGGCCATGCTCCTTACATGCAAGTATACACCACAAGGACTGAGCATGGTCAAAGCAACCACTATAGTATTGTAAAATGGTTCTGAAGGGGAGGTGTGTGGCAGAATATTTGCTCTGCATGTAGAAAGTTTTGGGCTCAGTTGCCTGTATACCCAGTGGAAAAGCACCAAGTAGGCATGATGAAAAGAGCCAATCTCAGCATGTGAATCAAGGTCAATCAACAAACTGGCTAATCTGGCTTAAAGCAATTTCTTTGTGTGAGATTCTGTTGGGCAGTTAGGGGTTTTATTGCACCTACATTAAAGGAAATTGAGAGATTGATTTACCAGCCCCCCACCCCCCTGGATTTTACCTCAACCAGATGAAGTATACATTCTCTACTGTTTGCTGCCTGATAGTTGCATTTGTGCAGAAAGCACCACAGTATACTCACAAAGACACAGGGACCAACTGTTGAATAGATTTGTTGAGCATGGATGACATTGAGTTCAGATTTTTCCTTTGGGTAGGAAATAAATATGTGGCATGTGTGTGAGTGAGTTAGCTCAAACACATCAAGGGAGCACATTGGCTTCTGCAGTTAATCCCATTTCCGCATAAGCAGACAAAGCCTCCTTAGCACCAGCACTGAGATTTACATGTTGTTGTTTTTTACTTGTATTTCACATGGTGATTGTAAATCCTGAATGCAAATCATTTTGTTTGTAACATCATTATCCCAATGGGCTATAAATCTCCCCTCCAGAGGAATGTGAAATCTAACAAGACTGCATGTCTACTTTTTCTTATATTTTGGATAGTTAATCAGTAAAGGAATTTAGAATATTATGGAGAGAGTACAACTCTTTCAGGTTGACCTCCAGCAATGGTTGTGGGTATTTTGAGAGCAGAGATCAAAATTCTGACTCTGAACGTTGATTTCAATTATCATCACATATAATTGTGCCTTATTCTGCCAGGGTTAATGAAGAAATGTATTTTTCATATGCTGGGGGATGGATCACTCTTAGAAACAAAAATTTAATTTTGGGCAAATGCAGTACTCCTGCCAAAATCTCTGGCATCAAAATATTCCATGAATGTCATAGTAGCAATAGTACAATATTTTCCAGAAGCATCATAAGGACAGGCATATTTAGGATGGCAGAGAAAGAAGTATTCCTCTTTCCTGAAGTATAAAAGCTTTAAATCATATAGAATGAAGAGAAGGACTATTCTTCTTGCTAAGACTGAAACAGAAGGACCAGTATTCTAATAATAGGTTGCTGCTGAACCCGGGGAAGACAGAATGGATTAATGGCTCCTCAATTTCTGGGAAATTGTCATCTTTAGTTCTGGATGGGGTTGCACTGCCCCAGACAGACCTGGTGCGTAACTTGGGGGTCCTCCTGGACTCATGGCTCCTGCTCGAAGAGCAGGCGGCAGCCGTGGCTAGGAGGGCCTTTGTGCAACTTCATGTTGTGCACCAGTTACGCTCCTTCCTGGATCGGGAGGCCCTTCAAATGGTTACTCATGCCTTGGTTATCTCCCATATAGACGACTGCAATGCACTCTACATGGGGCTACCCTTGAAGAGTATCCGGAAGCTACAGCTGGTGCAAAATGCAGCCATGTGGGCGATCTTGGGTATCCGAAGATCAGCACATGTCATCCCTTTGCTCTGCGAGCTGCATTGGTTGCCAGTTTGCTTCCAGGTCCAATTCAAGGTGTTGGTTATCACCTTTAAAGCCCTGCATGGCAGGGGTCCAGGTTACCTGAGGAACCGTCTCATCCCCATCATATCAATCTGTCCCTCCTGGTCATGCAGAGAGGGCATGCTATGGACCCTGTCTGTAAGAGAACTCCATCTGGTGGGGTCCAGGAGGTGGGCCTTCTCTGCAACAGCCCGTACCCTTTGGAATATCCTTCCCCCGGGAAGTGAGATTGGCCCCCTCCCTCCTGGACTTTAGGAAACAACTAAAGACCTGGTTCTGTAATTATGCCTGGGGCAGGTGAGAGAGTAGCCATTCCTGGGGATGGTTAGTTTCTTAGAAGGACCCTGCTCTGCTTGCAAATCACAGAGAGCTTCCAGCCATTGGGGTTATCATATTTATTTATTATGTATTATAGTATTTTATAATTTTATATTTTTATTATTTATGGTTTATTTTAAACCACCCAGAGTCCCTTGTGGAGGATGGGTGATGATAAATTTGATTAATAAATAAATAAAATAAAAATAAAAATAATGTTAGGACAATTCCCATTTTTTGTAATGAGAAGAAACATACTTCACAAATTACAAATAAGCCCCCAAACCTCTAATCCACTGTTTCCCAATTTTGGCAATTTCTAGATGTGTAGACTTCAAATTCCAGATTTCTACAGCCAACATGGCTATTGATGAGAATTCTGGGAATTGAAGTCCATATATCTGGAAGTTGCCAAGGTTGAGAAACACTGCTCTAATCAGTTTCAGGTGATCTGGTTCTGGATTGGAGCAGCCGTTTGGATTACTCAGATTGAAACACAGCTCTGAGGAGAAAATATTGGATTGGATGGATTGGATTGATCAATGGGATTGTTGATAATGTTCAGGCAGGCTGATGCGGAGTCCTAGACGGTGGGCTAGACTTGAAGAGTTAGCAGAGAAATCAGCAGCAGAGGGGGGTGGGACCAGTAGAGCTTGGCTGCCTGAGACCCTAGTTCAAGGCCTCCTCAGATCATTGTTGCCCCTGATGAGAAATAAATGTGTGTGGAAATTTTTGTATATCATAAATGACCACAGGGGAAGTGACTCTGGACTTAACTCTAAGTGAAAACAAAGATATAGTGTGAGATGTGTTATTAAACCAGAAAGAAACAATGACTACAGTGCTATCAGTTTTAATTTATATGTCCTGTTAGAGGAAAATTGCCTACAAAGGCCAGCAGAGTCAGGTTTTATTTAGAAAGAAGAAACACTGAAAAAATAAAATAAAACTGGGGATTGATAAAAAGAAAATGGAAAATTGGAAAGTCAAGAGGATCACATCTCTCCAGAATGTTTTTTTTAAAGCTACAATAATAAAAGCTCAAATTGAATATATATTGTGTGTCTGAAGAGTCCAAGAGGTCACCAGTACTGTTAACAAGTACTGTCAAAGAGTCTACTAGAGGTGGAAAGAACAAAGTTTCCTTGAAGAAATTGTTGTCCAAATAAGATGAAGAACACAAAAGCACACACATTTAAAGAAAAATGCAAAGAGAGAATAGAGGGTGCCAAAAAGGATTTTGAGGACTATGTTGCTAAAAATAATGACTAATGATGAAATATTTTATAA
Organism: Candoia aspera; assembly: GCF_035149785.1. Lineage (NCBI taxonomy): Eukaryota > Metazoa > Chordata > Lepidosauria > Squamata > Candoiidae > Candoia > Candoia aspera. Next base: position 149,831,822 of record NC_086153.1, read on the forward strand.
ATATTATAAATAGGAAAATGGCCAGAGAGGTGTATTAGTGACAAAGATCTAAGTCCTAAATGGAATTTTAAAAGCTGCAGAGAAGATGAATGATTTCTTTACATTTCCCTGCACTATATAAGATACGTATACCTGACTCTGAACTGGTATTTACAAAAGCTGAACCTGAGGATCTGAAGCAAATACTAGTAAGCAAGAGATGAAGCTCCAGACATCATTAAAAAAAATGAAAATAAACCACTGGATTCAGTTGGTATCCATCCAAAGATTCTTAAGAATAAGTGAGTTTCTAACAAACTACCTATGATCTCTAAGATAGTTCTTTATGTTAGCTGGCTGAAAAATAGCAAAAATAATATTTTTTTTAAAAAAAAGATTCCTGGGGATCCAGGAAATTCAGTTAGTTTAACATTTGCTTTAGTTAAAGCATTACGAAGATAAAAATAATTATTCTTATAAAAAGACGAGTCCTGCTAAACAAGAATCATGTTTTCTGCAAAGGGAAATGCTACTTCATTTCCTTTTTAGAGTTCTCTTAGGGTCTCAGTGAGCATAGATAGGGGGTTGCTCTAGTCGATAGGGTTTGCAGGTTCTTTTGTTATTCATTCTTTACTGAAAACTTCTTTGAGATTCTTCTACAGACCAAAAATCCTCTTCTCCCCTTCTCAGTTGTAAAGTTGATGATACAAGATAAAAACACAATAGAACAAAGAAAGAATAAAAGAAAAAGATAACCGCCAATGTGGCTGGCTTTTAAAGGGGATTGAACAATTCTTGGAAGATAAACCTACGAAGAGCTGCTAGTCACAATGGATGTATATTATCTTCAGTCTTAGAGGCGATGTGAATCTGAAACTAGTAGCATGACCAGGAAAGCATTTGGTTTACAGGTAGTCCTTGACTTATGACCATTTGTTTAGCGACCATTTGAAGTTACGACAGTGCTGAAAAAAGTGACTTATGACCAGTCCTTGCACTTACGACTGTTGCAGCGTCCCCACGGTCACATGATCAAAATTCAGGCACTTGGCAACTGGCTTGTATTTACAACAGTTGCAATGTCCCAGGGTCACATGATTGCCATTTGTGACCTTCCCAGCCAGCTTCCAACAAGCAAAATCAGTGGGGAACCATGTGATTCACTTAACGACTGCCACAAGAAGTTGTAAAATTGGGTGCAGTCATGTGATGCCTTGCTTAATGACCACACCACTTAATGACAAATTTTCCAGTCCCTGTTGTGATCGTAAGTCGAGGACTACCTATTGTACTTCTGGGTTTCCCATGGACACCTGATTGGTCTTTGGTCTCATCCTAAGATTGTATGTATCAAGTTTGTACTTGGCAGTCCATTGCATACAGCTCAAATAAAGGCTGCCTATATCTTCATCCCATTTCCTGGAATTCCCGGGCTTTCTTAAGAACTTTTCTGCAATAGAACCTTCCTAGCTATAGACGGTATCTAGATGCAGCCCTTATTTGAGCTGTCTGAAATGGATTGATTTTTAATGATTTATGCAAAGAGGGGAGGAGAGATAGTGAATAAACTGAAAAAAAAAGAGTTGTTCTGAAGTGTCAGTATAATAAAATCTTCTTTAAGGAGTACTAAGGAGCCTAGCCAAACACAGCTGGAGGGGTGCATTAAATAAGGACAGATTTACATGCAGCCAAAGGAATCTGACATGAAACAGACCTGTGCTAGCTTTCATGCTGACACAAATGCTGCCAAGCCACACTTCACTGAATCTTTCAGCTAGGCTGCTCATTATACTTAGCTGTATTTTTAAAGATTGGTGCTGAAGTTGCAGCCTCAGTTGGAGTTAGGCTGCAAAACTATATGTGGTTTAAAGGGTTCCTCTCAACTCAACTAGGATTAGTTCTGAATAGACATATGTAGAATTTCCAAGAAGGATCTTTTTGATTCGTGACTCAGATGAGTTGGAGGCCAAGTCCTTTACCCAGTGGATCCCAGGTGGTCAGCAGCATTCACAGTTCTAACCTCTAAAACCATAACAATTCTGCTTTAACATCTCAGTACACTTCATTTTCTGTGTCCTCCTTGATCCAGGTTTCACTCCCTAAAGTCTATTGGGACAGGCATTCCTTGTAAGATAGGAGAGGAAGAAGGCTTTGAAAATGGATCAGCTCCTCCTGGTATCTGCTTCCTTTCTCTCTGATGAAAGGAATACATTGGATTATTTAAAAAAACAAACATTTGAACAGTAAGCGAGTAAGTATTTGATTGTCACTGGTAGATTCCTGATCATGAAGATGGCCAACTTAGGAGGACTGTGGGAAAGATGTTGGGATCCCCTGCGCTGGGATGCCTTACTATAAGTTTGACTCCTTGAGATACCTGGATCTCAAGCTAAATATACTCAGACTGACCTTTGTTTGTTTGTTTGTTTGTCTTTGGCCTCTGACTCAGTGTTGACTCCTGGCAACTGCCTGGACAAGTCCCTGCAGTTTTCTTGGAAAGGTTTTTCAGAAGTGCTTTGCCATTGCCTCCTTCCCAGGGCTGAGGGAGAGGGACTGGCTCAAGGTCACCCAGCTGGCTTCGTGCCTAAGGTGAGACTAGAACTCACAGGCTTCCAGGTTCTTTTTTTATACATCTAATTTTTATTAAAGATTTTTAAAAAAGGAAGATAAAAACTAATACAAACTAATATAAAGTAAGAAAAGGAAAAGTGCAAGAAAGAAAGAAAAAAAGAAAAAAGATATAAAGAAGTGGCTTCTGGTCTTCTTTACAGCAGTTATAAGTACAAATATAAATTTACCTCTTATTCTATGGTAACAACATAACTCTCTTCTTTCTATAATCTATGCTTTCTAATCATCAAAATCATAAATCATAAGTTCATTTTTTTCTGTTTCACGCAAAAATTCCATAAGGGGTTTCCAGTCAGCAATAAATATAACGTCTTTTCTCTGATCAAAGAAGTCAATTTGGCCATCTTGGCAAGTCCTATCATCTTTACCTTTACAATTCCTCCATTGTGGGTATTGCCAAATCTTTCCATCTTTGTGCATACAATAATCTTGCTGCAGTTATCATATACAAAAATAAAGTTTCATGACTTTTTTCCAACTGTTGGTCCATCAATCCCAAAAGAAAAACTTCTGGATTCAACTGTATATTAATCTTTAAAATCCTCTGAATCAGTGTATGTATTTGAATCCAGAATTTTCTAGCTTTTTTACACATCCAACAAACATGATAAAATGTCCCTTCTTGTTCACATTTCCAACATAAATTTGAAGTGCCTTTATACATTCTAGACAATTTCTCTGACATATAACAACAGTACATCATTTTATAAAAAATCTTTTTAAGATTATCACGTAGTGTAAATTTCAATCCTTTCAGCCACATATTTTCCCATTGTTCCATCTGTATATTATAACCAAAATGTTTAGCCTACTTTATCATACATTCTTTCACTTGTTCTTCTTTTGTTTCAAATTTCAATAAAAGTTTATACGTTTTAGCAATTACATGCTCATCATTTGTATACTATTGTATTTCAAACTCAGTCTTACGATGTTCAAAACCATACATTCTTTTGTCTACTTTAAATCTTTCTAATAATTGTAAATAAGGGAACCATTGACAACTATATCCCTCTACCACCAGTTCTTCTCTTGATTTTATTTTACATTCCCCTTGAAAAAATTCTAGTATCTTGCGATAAGTTAGTCATTTGTGTTTGCCTATTATTTCTTGTCTATAAAATGCTTCTTGTGCTGAGAGCCACAAAGGTGTTTTTGGGCACAACCTGGGTTTGTATCTATTCCTTATTCTCAATATGGCACATTTAACATCATGATTTTTAAAATTCACACTAACCTTAACTTTATCATGCCACAAAAATCCATGCCACCCAAATCTCAGGTCATGTCCTTCTAACTCCAAAAGCCTTCTATTTCTCAGCAGCACCCACTCTTTCATCCAAACCAAACAGCAAGCTGCAAAACACAAATTTCAAATCAGGTAAACCCAGTCCTCCTCTTTCCTTTGCATCTTGTAACACCTTTATTTAACTTGTGGTTTTTTTTCCCTTGCCACACAGATTTAGATATATCCTTCTGTCACAGTTTAAATGGTGTATCAGTTGTCAAAGCAGGTATTGTCTGAAGCAAAAAATAATTGTAGGCAAGACATTCATTTTTATCACAGAAATTATCCCCAGGAATGACAGTTGTAGTTTCTTCCATCTTAACATATTTTTTTTTAAAATTTCATTCCATGTCTTAACATAGTTGTTTTGAAAATACCAGTTCATATTTGTTATAGTGATACTTAGATAGATAGATAGATAGGTTTAGATTTTTTAAATCCCACCTTTATTATTTTTATAAATAACTCAGGGCAGGGAACATACCTAATGCTCCTTCCTCCTCCTATTTTCCCCACAACAACCACCCTGTGAGGTGAGTTGGGCTGAGAGAGAGGGACTGGCCCAAGGTCACCCAGCTGGCTTTCATGCCTAAGGCAGGACTAGAACTCACCGTCTCCTGGTCTCTAGCCTTGTGCCTTAACCACTAGACCAAACTGGCTCTCTGATTTTGCCTTCTTAATCTTAAAACCCATTTTATTCATCAATTCTGTTTGATCTTCTATTTTCACATTTTTGTTAACATCTTCAACTTCTGTTTATTAATCTAATAATGCATCCAATTCTTTTAATTTGCCCATTAATATTTCAATTCCCTTTAAAGGATCTTCCAGAACCAACACCAAGTCATCTGCAAAAGCCCTTAAGTTATACGTTTTAAAAAAAATATTTACTCCCACAATCCTTTCATCGTGCCTTATATCTCTATTCAATATTTCAAAAACCAAAATAAACAAGAGAGAAGACAGTGAGCATTCCTGTCTTGTTCCTTTTTGGATTTCACTGGGTTTTGTTAGCTCTCCATTAACAGTTATTTGTGCTTTCTGTGAAGTGTAAATTGATCTTACCCATATTATAAAGTTTCTCCAAAATTCATATCTTCCAAAACCTTGAACGAGAAAGCCCAGTTCAGATTGTCAAAGGCCTTCTCTGCATCTAAGATCAATGCAGCTTGTTTTTCATTATGTTGCTCCAAATATTCCAAAATGCTGCTACAGAAAGAAGCAATAGTGGAAGATTGTAAAAAGAAATTAAAATAATTTTTTGAAAACAATTTAGGTAAAGACTCTGATTTAAGAATGGTTTGGGATGCAAGTAAAGCTTTTATTAGAGGTTTTTTTAATACAACATAATAGTAAACTTAAAAAGAAGAGTCAAGAGAAAAGAAACTATTTTAGAGGAAATAAAGAGACAAGAAGAAGAATTAAAGAAATTTCCAGAGAAAAATATTTCTCAACAAATTAAGGTTTTACCGCCACAATTATCCATACTGACAGTAAGAGAAATGGAAATAAAAATAGATTATGTAAAGCAAAAAAATTCTGAGTTTGCAAATAAACCAGGGAAGTGGCTAGCATATAAATTATGAAAAGAAAAAAAAAAGAAAATATTGAAATTACAAGAGGGAAATACTGTATTAATGGACAATGCAGCAATACAAAAAGCATTTCATCACTATTATTCAAACTTCTATAAAGGAAGTGACATCTCTCTGGAGAAAATAGATGAATATATAAAGAAACAAAATTTATTGAGGATTACAGAGGAAGAGAGACAGATTATGAATGGACCTATAACAATAAGAGAAGTTTCTGAAGCTATAAAAAAGATTAAACTGGGAAAGGTGCCTGGACCGGATGGGTTATCAGGTTCTTATTATAAATGTTTTGAGGATGAACTTTTACAACCATTACAAAACGCAATGAACTCTATCCTACAGGGAGGAAAGATGCCAGACGGTTGGAAAGAAGCCAATACGGCATTAACACCAAAGAGGGACGAGATCGGACTTTAACAAGAAACTGTAGGCTGATATCATTATTGAATAATGACCACAAATTGTTCACAACGATTCTAACTGATAGACTGAAAATAATTTTGCGAGAATTTATTTATGAGGATCAATGTGGGTTTTTACCTAAAAGACAGTTAAAGGACAATGTTAGAAATGTGTTGGGTGCTCTCCTGGCTCTAGATTAGACTAGGAATGGGAAAACTTTCTTGCTGAAGTTCACATTATATTGCTCAAAATCTGGCAGAGCACATTCTAGCAGTGATCTTGGCTAGATCAACCAAGTGGTAAGACTAGAATTCAAAGTTGGTGGCCTTACAGATACAACTCTGATTTTTGCTTAGTGTGTTATGAAGAAACCCCAGACGTTTGCATTCCCCTTTTCCATCTTGTACAAATTCTTTCCACCAGTTTTGCAATCACAGTAAGTAACCTCAATAACCTGGAGAATGAGTAGGGTGGCCTTGGGAAAGTTCAGGACTGAGGTAAGTGTGGGTGAGGAGAATGTCTGTATACAAGAGAGAGAGAGAGAACAAAGGCAGTTCTGAACGTGGTTATGGTACTGTGATTGTATTGCTGTGTGTGTTAAATGTTCTTGGATCCCTCTTATCTGGATTTCGCTACTCAACCCCTGGTTGCTTTCTGTGATCAGCAGTCTTGTCCCCAGATCTGGTCCTGCCTCACCAGCAGTTCACATACTGATCACAACAGGATCTTTTTATATATTGGAGATGGGAAGAGGTCCAAGCAAAACACTGTACATAGTCATAGGGCAAATTTGTGCCATTAGAGCTGACTTGCTCCGGGCAGAATGATAATCCTTTGCTAAAGTCAGGGGCATCAGCAATCACTGCATTCCGTTTGGAGCTCTTAAGTCTAAAAGCTTCTGTGGATTGGTCTGAATGATCAAGAACTGCATAAGGTCCAAAGACTCTATCTGCTCACCAATGGTGTATTAACACTCCCTTCCCCAGTCGAACCCATCTACCACCATAGCTCTGGCTTGTTTTGTCAGGTGGAACCACAGAAGCCCTCTGGGCAGTGCTGGAATTGCCCAAGCATTTCGATGCCCTTTCTTCCATGACAGACCTTGTTAGTAGAGTGCCTGCCTGTGCTCCTAGCAAAGCTGCTGTGTTCACTCCCTTGCGTGTAAAAGAAGTATTTCTAGACTCTTGCTGGAAATCTATACCCAGTAAATATATATTTTTGACAGTTCAAGGAAGGTGGTAGAGATAAACTTGGTATCGCCTCAAGTTCAAGCGAAACATAATCTGCATAACCCTAGCCTTCAGTGATCATCCTATAATACCACAAGATAAAACTGACTCCTTGTATTGGGATTTTGTCAACGAAGTCAACAATACGCAAGATCTAGGATTCTTCTGATGATAAAGTGAATATGATGAACCTGTAGAATTGATGCTTTCTAAGGTCAGATCTAGAAGAAACATTAAAGTTACAATTCTGGCAGAGATTAATCAACCCTTATCAGTACTTTGGGACCATGCATCAAGCATTTTCTGCCAAGTCGGGGGTATCTGTGGGATGATGGCACCTTCCAGACACCTATGTGCAGTGGTGTGCTGGTAAATGTTTAGCAACTGGCTCTCTGGAAAAAAAAAATCCCAGTGTCTCCAGGCCTCATTGGCACTGCTGGTTCCATGGCTGCCGCCATGCTGCACCGCTAGCTGCCGAGCAGCTGATCGGTGCACCAGCTTTCATGGCTCAGGTCAACTCTCAATTGGCTTGCAAAATTCCAAAATATTTAACAATCAGCTGTCATGAGCCAGTATGAGCGGCTCCAACACATCACTGCCAACGTGACAAGTTGTGAGGTCAATTCTTACCTCCAAATGCTGGTGACAACATAAACCAAGTGAGAGATGACAATCCAGACTAATAGCCTCCCAAGAAGATTGTGTTTCACCATCACTTTCGCAGGGTCTGAAGCCCCCAGACTGTCATAAGACTGGTTGGCCATTACTGTATTTGAGCATCTCCAGACAATTTTTGAGGGGTGCGCATTTGTGTGGAGGAGATAAAGTCGCATCATAACATGTTTCTGTGCATAGCATGCCCTGCCAGATTAAATCAGGGAAATCTTTTGCAGGTGTGCTTTAAAAAGATGTGTTTATTCAATTTATACCCCACTTTTCCAGGTGAGGAAATACCAAAGATAATCAATGAAATTAAAAAAGAAAAAGAAAACAGAAAGCTCAGCCTTGTCACATTCCAAGGCAGGAAGAACGTGTAGCGGTCAGTTATACAAATGTATTGGCTATTTTCTGACCATATTACCTTTTCATAATATTGCTGATTCCACATCATTTGTACGAAAAAGATCCTGATGTTCTAGAACACTGCTTTATAATGAGTCAGATCCACGGTCCATCTAGCCCAGTATTGTTTATGCTGAGTGGCAGGAGCATGCTGGCTGGGGAATTCTGGGAGTTGAAGTCCACAAGTCTGAAAGTTGCCAAGGCTGAGAAACACTGGGCAGAGTTTTTCCCAGCTCTACTTGTCAAGACAAGAATGGCACCCAGGACTTTCTGTGTGCAAAGCAGATGGTCCCTTGTCAAACTACAGTACAGCCTTTCCCTTCCACTTGGAAATCTTGGTCAACACTACAGTGAAGAACAGCAGTGGATTCTGAGGGCATCTCCGGCCGGTGGCTTTCCTCAATCTGGGTAGGGGCACAAAAGTCTGCCGGCGTAATTTGCTCTGTTCTAACAGCTGATCTCTATTCTGTTCTAGTAACAAGGCAGGCCAGTGGTGGTGGTGGTGTCCCAACAGCTTTAATAGGAGGCAAGTTAAGGAAAGTAATTGGTGGATTTTCTGTTGGCAGGACAAATATTCACTTTCTCTCTCCCTAATACAGGGTGTGGCTAAGGCTGGAGAGGGAGAGGTGAGTTTAGACCGACCCTGATCAGAGGGGGGATTTCTGCTTCTCCTGCTTTACTGAGAAGCCCCTTTTCACCCCATGGATTAAGCACTGCTGCCTCACTCACCACACAAATGATCTGTGGATTATCTCACCCACCTGCTCAGTCCCTTGCTCCCTGGTATGTCTCTTGCACTTCCCTGTCTGTCTCTTTCTCCCTCACTCAGCCTTCTCTCTTGCCCTTTGCCACTCCATCATCTACTACTTTTCTGCGCCGTCACCTGCTCACTTTGTCGCCTGCTTGCTCCATTGCTGCTCCATTGCGGGCTCCATTACTCATGTGGCCATCCTCTCTTGTGCACTCTCTCGCACTTGCTCCTCTGCCACTCACTGCCTCATCCTCTTTGTTGCCTGCTCCATTACTCACTTGCTTTTCTCACTCCTTCTTTTCTCCTTTTCTCTATCACTCCCTCTTTTGCCTGCTTGTATTGTCCTATGTTGTTCGGTTGCTCTCACCCCCTCTTGACTTTGCCCATCTCTTCAGTGCTGTCTCTTGTTTGCTCATTGTTTTTATTGCTTCTTGTCTGCCTCTTACACTCTCTCTTTCACTCATCCAGCTCCCTTGCCCTTCAATTGTTCTCCCAGGTCTTTTTTCTCCTGCTGTCAAAAAACAGAGCTGCCAGAGATTGGGGGCTACTGACAAGGGATTTTCTGGCGTCAGCCAGGGCTGCTCTGCTCTACAAGCTGAGCAGTTGGGGCATTTGTCTGTCCACACAGTGAAGGAGCCCACGTAAAGGCCTAACTGGCACTTTACATCAGGCGTCTGAGGCCTGCTCTCCCCTACTGCCCTGACAGGCCAAATCTTGCTGCATCATCACACAGATGCTGCCATAGTACCAGCAATCATGCCTAGAGCAAAGCTGGTGTTGGGACAAGATGGAAGATGCTATGTTAAGATCAGGTTAGATGAATATGAAGTTAGGCAGGCTCAGCTATGGGCTGGGGATAAGACAAAGGACATGTCATGAGGGCATGTCCTTAAGGAATGGTTAGGCTAGTGTTTTCAAGCCCAGAATGGGGGATGTGTGGATGTGGTCTGAAATAATGTCTTGCAGTGAACATAGGGAGAAGTGGACATTTTTTGATTAGATTTAAAGGTTACTTTTACATGGTTAATTAGGCATTTTTGTACTGGCTAATGCAATACAACTTTTGCATTGCTCAAGGTTTGAACTGTACAAACGTCTCCTTGGAACTGTATATTTGTTCTCAGGGCTGCAGATATTGTGGGAGGTAAGATATCACCTGTGGTCTCCTGTTTCTGATAGGTGTGCGCAAGATAGCTCTGCCTGACTTTGAGAAGTGTGTACAGTATACTAGATTTACCCTTCTTTCTCAGTTGGTAAACCTAGGGTCCAGTAGTGGCCAGGTGGGGAAACAGAAGCTTAATTTAGACTTCTAATCATTCAGATGGTAGACTGAATAATAGGAAGTGAGTCTGTGTTGGACTGTAGTTTTGACCTTGCTCTAGGAGAATACATATACTGTAAATTGTCAGTGTATCTGTCCATCCATCTATCCATCCATCTATCCATCCTGGTGCTCAAACTACTTAGTCACCTGATCTACCAGAAATGATAGACTGACTGTACTCCTGAACTTGACAGGTTTGCCAACAGAAACCCATTCCTTAGTTTGATCCCTTTCAGACCACTTTTGTATACTTACACAAGGCTGGCTTGTGCCTGAAGTCCTGGAAAACTTCAGCTTATCTAGAATGTTGGATTCAAACTGCAGTACCTCCCCCACACCCCTTTTCCTCCTGCTTATTTGTATAACCTTTTTCCTTTCAGCACGCCAAGCAAGGAATGGAATCTCCATGTTGTCACACTGACAAGTGCTGTAATAAAAGGAGGAAGCTTTAAACATGCTCATGACCTTATTCAGAAAATTGGCAATACCTCCCTTAATTAACATTGGCAGTAAACATTCCTGGCTTAAGTGAAGTAAAATGTTATTACAGTTAGATTGTGGTTTGGTCGATGTGCTAAAAGAAAAGTGGGGAGGGGACCAAATGTACAAAGTTTCAAATTATGCTTAATTTGAGTCGCAGCTTCTATACAACCATAAATTAGGGAGATACTGCCAATTTACTAGTCATAGAGTGCTTTCAATGTCCCTTCCCTTCTATTCTCCTGTGTAGCATTTATGGGAGAGAAATCCAAAACATAGCTAGAATAAAATATTACAGAATCATACTATAAATTTTCCATTAAGAAGAATTCTGTTGAATTTATTAATTTGCTCACCATTCTGTAACATTTAACATTCCGTAACAGCCTAAATGTGTTTAACGTTTCTGGACAATCTTAGACAGGAGATGCACCCCTTTTCCAGCTGATTACCACAATCGCAGTAATCATGCTGTTCTTTAAAATGCCGTTCTAGCCCTGCACAACTGCTTTCACAACCTGGAGTTCTTCCTACCCACTTGCAGTCTAAAAGGGTAAGGACAAGAGAGAGGGACAAAGAGATTGATTTATGGGACTGAAGAGGAAATTCATAGAAAAGTCCAACTTCTACAGAGTGTGGAATGTTCTAGGCATCAGAGTGGCTAATAAAATATGCAAAATCAGGAAAACAAGACTGGGATTCAAGATGAGGATCAGAGATAAGGCAAAAATGAAGAGAAACCAGGACAATTTGTTGAAAGAAGGGGCAAGATCATGCCCGGATATAATCTGGAACAATATGTTTTGAATATAGTAAGAAATGGGAAGCCTATGCAAAAACAAAACCTCATGTGGCGCAGAGTGATAGGCAGCAGTATTGCAACCAAAAACTCTCCCCATGACCCGAGTTCAATCCCAGCGGAAGCTGGATTCTCAGGTAGCCGGCTCAGGTCGACTCAGCCTTCCATCCTTCCAAGGTCGGTAAAATGAATACCCCCCTTGCTGGGGAAGGTGACGACGGGGGAAGGCAATGGCAAACCACCCTGCTCTATAGTCTGCCAAGAAAATGTGAAAGCGGCGTCCCCTCAAAGGGTCAGACACAACTCGGTGCTTGCACAGGGGACCTTTCACCACCATGCGAAGACACGGGAAGACATCAAGGCTGGCCTCAGACATTCTACCACAGAGACAGACGATGTCTCTTCTCTGTTCTGGATACAGGAAAGAACCAGCTTGATAGTTGACTCTCACTTTAATACTGGCTATGGACAATATCCTCAGCTGTACTTAAGAGGAATTTCAGGGAAGGAGGTGTTGGCATTTCTTTGTTTTACCTCGGACCAAGGTTACCATGGTAATTGAGTATTTTCTTAAGTATTGGCGGGGTGAAGAGGTCGAACTTAATTGTCCTCAGTTTAGGTGTTAATAGCTGCATTGCCTGGGGGAGGGCAGCTTGCCTGGACTTGTTTTAGTTTCTGTTTCCTTTCTACACACAGCCTCTTCCCAGTCCTCTCTGAGCGCATGTGAATGCACAGCTTGTGAAATATGTTTTTGTGCTTTCTGTAAATACATTTATTTTTATAGAAATGCCTGGTGTGTATGATTTTTCTGATCTCTTGGGCCAAACGCTTTCCAGCACACCCTGACAGGAGGTCCGTGCTAGTTTCTGTCTCCCAAATCTGCTGCCTGAGCAGCTGCTTCATCCCACTGCATGGTGGGACTGGTGCTTGGAAATGCTATCATAATGGCATGAAAATAGAACTCAGATAAGAAGAGGAATAATGGAATCACCAGACTATAATGACAGTTGGAATTGGGGCTTTGGGGGAGGTGGGTGGGGGTACATTACAATAGTTGAGACTCACTGCAGACATGTTTATAATGGCTTTCTAGGCTACACTTAGCCATAGTGGGACGTGGAAACATTCTTGTCATATAAAGCTGTAATGACTCTCTTCTTTTTGTGACCTTAAATGCCTGAAATAGAAACTGGAATATAGTCTTTAAAACACAGACACACACACACAGAAACAAAAATGGTAGAGTAGCTAGCAACTGTTATCATACTTCAGATGTTTTTGAGAAAGGGTGTTTTCGGATGCATAAAAAGGATGTGAAACATAGATTCCAGCAGAGTCAGTAGTTCAAGTGTTTGATTTCAGACTTCACTCAAGCTAAAAACAAGACGTGCTTGAACTCTCAATAACAAAGCCTCAAACAATACACAGCTCAATGTACGGATGATGGTGGATTTGCAACACCTGTTCTTACCTCTAGCAGCAATACTGAAGCCATCCTTCCTTTTCCTATGAGTCATACTGCGGTAGTCTGCTCTGCCCCAGCTTCTGTGGGCTGCTGGGTTCCTCAGAGACTTCACCGTCATCGTGAGATTTTCGCCAGAACATTTAAGCCAGTATCTTAACCTTATTTACAAGGGAGTAAGTCCCACTGAACACAGTAGGATGGAGTGACACAGGTAGAATTACACGGATAATCTCTGAAAGGGTCTTGTTATGGAATAGCTATACTTCGGAAGCCAATGAAACAGGACTTTGCATTCAAATAGGTGGAGAGCTGAAAAGGGAACAGCAAAGTACAAGTTTGTTTCCATTCTCTCTTGCCCTCTAGGTATATCCATCAACTCTTGAGTTCAGTGGCATTTAATCCCATAAAAGTATGTATAGGATTGTAGCCTAAATACATACACCTATATTAATATAGACACAAGACAGGATCAATACATTCATGGATTTTCCCCTGCTTTTTAAACAATGGAACATTGTAAAAGAATATTGCAGGTACCTCTCATCCTCAGGATCTTTTCTGGTGCTGTCTGTCTCAGAACACACATAGGCACAAACAGGAATAAGGAATGAAATTGGTTTCATACTGAATTTTGGGCCTGTGGAGGGTTTTTAGGAGGTGATTGTCCCTACTGTTTGAACCCTCCTCTCATTTTTTTTTAGCTACAAGTGACATTTGGTGCCCCAAACAAGGGTGTATGACCAAATTTCTTTGGATAGCTTTTAAAAATATATAATTTGGAAGGGTGTGGGTGGGGTTAAAATATGCTAGAACTTCAGTGTTAGCATTTTATTGGGCACAAAATTGTTACCTGACTTGGTGCTTTTAAGTCACTAACTTCTAAAGAGGCCTTGAGATGGAATGAAAACCCAGTGTCCCAAGGGGCATTCCTAAAGCAGAAAAGAAATCTAATAAAAAACGTTCCTTGCAGCTTAAGCTTTTTGGGGCGAGGGAGAGGAGAGGAGAGCAAATTGGAGAAATGGCCTCAACTCGTGCCATTTTATTGCAGCCAAACCATTCTAGCTGCGCTCTTGGTTTAGTGTTAGATAGGAAAGATAATCTGTGGCTGTCAATATTTTGATGGCATATGTGGAAGTTATGTCTTCTCTACAAGCCTGGATTCCTTTAAGTCCTTGGGATCAAATTATTCTCATGTTGGGAGGCACATTTACTCTGCATTTGCTCAGTGGTACTTCTCTTTGTATACACCAGCATTCAGCAGGCATCAGGGCTGTCTTCTCCCATTATCACAAACAAAACCTTGGTAAAGCCCTAGTTCCCCTCTTTCTCTGATTTAGGATGATTATAGAATATGCAGGAAATGTATGTGTACAGTGGGCAGCTTAGATTTATTTATTTATTTGTTTGTTTATTTTCCACCAACTTCTTATCATAAATGCTGTTTGCATGAAGATTCTTCTTCCTTTTTGCATAAAACTCATCCTGGCAGAGTAACTGGGGAGGAAAAAAAAAGTAATAAACTTGTGTGGCAAAGATCAAACCACAACATAAGCAGGGATGCACCCAATGAATTGGGAGCTCATGGGAAAGTGAAGATGAGAGGAGATCTCTCCTCTGAAGAGCCCAAACTTCTTCCTGCTATTGACCTCATCTAACGTTCTGCCAGAGACCTTGGTGGTGCTGGGAATGAAGGAAAAATATTGGAGATCTTGTAGGTGAGTGAATCCTGAGCCAGTGGGCTTCTAGAGTTAGATTTCAGGTAGAGTAGGACAGGAATCAGAGAGAGAGGGAGAGAGAATGCCAGGGTGGTGTAGTTGTTAAGATGTTGCATTAAGAGTGGGGAGACACAGATTCAAGTCCCTTCTCAGCCAGAGAAGCTCACTGGGTGACTTTGGGCCAGTTCTCTCTCAGCCCAACCTACCCACAAGGTTGTTGTGGGGGGAAATGGAAGGGGAGGCTGTGCACCTCATTTTGAGCTCTTGGAGAAACTACTAGTATTACGACTATTAATATTTACATTGGAATCTTCCAATCTCTGGCTGCAAGCCTCCAGTACATTGTTGTCCAGCTGGGTGCCCTTCTGAGATGTTGGGACTACAATTCCCAGAATGTTGTTTGTGCAATTCTGAAATATCTTTGAAATACCATTTTCATAAGGAAAGAATCAATCTCAGAGTCAGGGTCATTGAACTCAGATATAATGCAAATGTAATTGGGATTCCCAGTGAGCTGACCTTCAATAGTGCAAATTTTTTCACATCTGAATATTCTTAATCACTGAAAATCCCCTTAGTTGAGGCCTTTTAAGACACAGCCATCCCCATCAAACCCATCTGAGTGGGGGTTAGAATTTCCTTATGGCTGAAAAGAATGTCCTGGACTGAGTGTGGATATCACTGGGCACTTACCAACTCCAGCAGCCCAGTAGGAAGTCTCTGGTGTCCTTCTCATGGTTGCTTCCTGATCACCTTCAACTGACAAGAGAAAAACAGAGGGGTGACAGTCCCCCATTGCCTTCTGTACCCTCCTGGGCAGGGGTACGGATTGGGCTCTGAGGCTGCAAAAAGGCAGTGATGGCAATAGCAAGGAGATTGATTCATTCAGGAAGGAGGCTCAGAGAGGTGATCCCCAGTCAGCCTTCTCCCTAAAATCAACATCTGGGTTGCAGTTTGTGTCCCTGTAGCATGTATCTCAGTCCGCTGCTTAAGCCATTTGTTGAGAAAGAATTATGCTGCTTCACAGATGGAGGAATAGTAATCAGTCTCTGTTCTTCCCCCATTTTTTCCCAGCTATCTTTATGGATGGAAGGAGCTATCTGGTAAATTATTGAAGGGTTTTATAAAAATTAATAGAACTTGCTTCTTAGATCTGAATTATTATTTCAATAAGCTCCAGCTCACCAGTGTGAGAGTCTGCCCTCAGAAATTCATTTCAAGTTGAGTTTGTAAAGTTCACGAGCTGAAAGCGCTGGTATAAATGGCTGTAATGAACTCAAGATGGATTAAGTTTTGATCGATTACATAATGCATTTCCTTTGATTTGGGGATGGAAATGGAAACCAAAGCCAATAAACCTTGAAAAGCTGTGTATATTTTACACATTTCTCATCATTTATATGGTGATAATGGATTCAGTGCAATTGCAAGATCTCTCTCACACACACATTCTAAAAGCCTGCACTCATAATTTTGGATCCATATGCGTATAGGGAAATATTTCATCTATCCTATTCTTATTTCCATAGGGTTTTCATTGCATGTTTTTGGGAGTAGATTGCCAGGCCTTGCTCCCTAGTCTGTTCTTTGTCTGGAAGCTCTGCTGAAACCTGTCCACCATGGGTGACCCTTTGGGTAGTAGAACTACTGGTGGCACAGCTTCCAGCATCATAGCAACACGCAAACCACCACAGGACGACAAACTGACAGACATTTGAGGGCCAGCGGAAAAGAGGAAGACCTTCAAAGCAATGGATTGATACAACTACTGCAACAATGGATGCAAACGTTGGAACAGTCAGGCGTATGGTGCAAGACCGAACAGCATTTCATTCTGTTATACACTGGGTCACCATGAGTTGTAAACAACTCAACAGCAACTAACAACAACAACAGTCTTATTTCAGTCTCGTTATGTATGTAATCTGATATTTGAGGTACTGCCTGAATTCTGCAATGATATAAGACAGGGATGAGTGGCAACTAGTCCTCCCCTGCCCCCGTTTTGCTGAAATGGAACTCCCAACAGCTCTAGCTAGTATGGGAAATGGCAAAGGATGTTAGGAGTTGTAGTTTAACAAGATGTGGAGGACCAACTTTTCCCAACCCTCATATAAGAAGAACCCAAATTCCTATAGAACTTCAGGGACTGTTTACCAGGGATGGTGGCGGTGAGTGGAATGTGTCTACTAGTGTTGGGCTTTGAATACCAGTAGCCATGCATTGGCCATTAGTGGGAAAGTGGCCCTGCACCCCCAGATGTATATAGGTGGGCCTTTCTCATGTCCACTTGGACTTGAGCAGCCTAGGGGGCATGTTCCTGCTATTTCTTCACATTTTTATTGGCTACAACAGACATCCCTGCAGTTTTCTAGGCAATGCTTTTGGAATTGGTTTGCCACTGCCTTCTTCCAGGGCTGAGAGAGAGTCATTGGCCCAAAGCCACTCATTTGGCTTCCACATCTAAGACAGGACTAGTACTAAGGTTTCCTCACTCTTAGTCTGGGGTCTTAACCACTGGGCCAAACTGGCCATAGGGTTTCCTAAAGCCTAACAATATGGATGGTAATTTTTTGAGTTACGTAAGGATAATTACTTGGAGAAAAAGTTTATTATTTAGTATATAGGGACCTGGGAGCACAAGAAGCTACCTAGATTCACAACTAACCCATTATTTTGTCAGTAATGGTTTGTTGAATAAATCACAACCCGTAAATATGGGCTACAAACATCGTGGGTGGCTTCACACAATGAGCTAAGCCACAAACAAGCAAATTCACATAACGGCCCAGTATAATGTGTGAATCCGGCCACTGAATCAGACCATTGGTCACACTGCCTGGCAAGGGCTATTCAGAATTTTAAGTAGGGGATTTAACAACCTTGCCCAGAAATGCCAGGAACTGAATTTAAGTCCCTCTGCCTGTAAGGCACGGCTCCACCTCTGAGCTAGGGAACCTCCCCTCACAAGGGGAGATATGTCAAGGAACCCAAGCATCTTGGGTGTCATCTGTGTCTGTCTGTCTGTCTATCCAAGGGAGAAAAGCCAATACATGCACAGGTTGGGCTATAGGAATGCCCATTCCCTAAGTACATCTCCTTATGCCTAGTCAGGCTGGATGCAGATGTGGATATGACCCTCCACAGAAGCTCCCAGATATGACAAGCTAATCTCTTTCACCACAGATGGAGTGGGACCCACAAGTGCTAAGCTTCATTTTAATGGGGATGCATTTCACCACCAGCAGTAAGACCAGACGTTGTCTGAAGCGTGACTCCCAAAAATTCCCAGTTCTGAAAGCATTCTCAGGCTGCCGATATGCACAAGCACTGGTGTCATGTGCTCATGCTCTCAGAGGAGCAATTCACTGTGGTGAGATGTGATTTCCTAACAAAATAACAACCTTAGGAGTTTGACTCAGTCTGGAGACTCCCACATGTGCTTCTAAAGACTTTAATGCTTTTTCGTTCCAGGCAAATTGTCCCATTCTCCTGTTGGCTGGTTTAAAGTCCTGAAGTTGCTGTTTACAAAAACACAAATGTTTCACTGTTAGCTAATCCTGCTTGTTTGCAAAAGCCCTCAAGGCTAATTTTAATTGCCAGTAAATGATACTTAACTATATAAATTAGAGAAAGTTCAAGGCTTGGAGCATTTCTCTGCGCTTTTTGCACCATAACAAGGAGTTAGGAAATGAATTAGCTCCAAATTGAAAAGCGTGTGTCGGGGAGGGGGTGGGGGCGGAAGGTTTCAATCTGAAATCAACCAAATTTGAGACATCATCAAGGAAAGATAATCACTCTGCGGAATAACAATGATGAACTGGCTTACAGCATTTGCATGGAGAATTTTTAATATGCCTTTAGCAGATCTGACGGCTTTGGATTTTGTACGACAACTCAATAAGAAAGTTAATGAAGAAAAGAGAAACCAGCCAGACCTAAGTGTCTTGCAATCAGAGTTTCTAACCTGAAGCTTCAGAGTTGTGTTTCATGGATATACCATCCAATCAAGGGGGAGTCTGGAGCTAGCCAACCGTTGGGTACCTCCTGTTCTGTATATACCACATCCATATACCACACAACTGGGTAGCCCACACATATACGCAGGCTAGGTCATGATTTTGCTGGCTGTGTTTATTTTGTTTTGTTGAGTAACCTCCAGCTTTTGAATTGGCCCTCCATACTGAACCAAAAATAAACCCACCAAAAAAACCTCACCCTCCATGGTGCTGCAGCCCTCCTGCCCTTCCTGACTGCTGTGACTGACCAGATTCTAGATTTACTCCACAGCCAACTGGGGGAGAGGCAGGGATTCCTCTTTGCCTGGTGCCCTGGAGCTTGGTGAGGGACAAAGACCACCTGACTGAGTTCGCTTGGCAGCCTTGTGCAGATGTAAATTAGCACTTGCTACGATGAGGGTTGTTCTAGTCCCATCTTGGGCATGAAGCCAGCTGGGTGACCCTGGGCCAGTCACTTTCTCTCAGCCCCAGGAAGGAGCCAATGGCAAACCACTTCCTAAAACCTTGGCAAGAAAACTGCAGAGACTCATCCAGGCAGACTCCAAGAATCAGACATGATCGAACTGATTAAATAATAATAATAATAATAATAATAATAATAATAATAATAATAATAAAAAATAAATGATTAGGGTTAGAAGCGGACTTAAACCCAGAGACTTGGAGCTGCATCAAGGGTTACCCTGCCTCTACAGTGAGATAATATCCACAGAATAAAAAGGCATCTACACTGACGCATGAGAAGTATCCCGGAGGTGAGACAGGCCCCTTCGCTTCCGGCCTTCCAGAAGAGTTTGAAGACCTGGTTCTGCTGCCTCGCCTGGAATGGGAAGGGCAATAGTTCTTCCTGGGGGTGGTTGGTCCTGTAGTGACCTCCCTCCTGAGCAAGATCTTATATTCATTTACTTTCTATTTATATTGGTTATTTATATGATAATTTATGTATTTTATAGCTTTAACTTCCAATTTTATTGTAAACCACCCAGAGTCCCCCTTGGGGGAGATGGGCGGTGATAGAAATTTGAAAAATAAATAAATAAATAAATAAATAAATTTCGTGGCCCACACGTTCAAACTAAGAGCTAAGACACCTCATCCAGGGAAAGGATTTCCCCCATGTAAGGCAATAGGAATGTAAAGAAAGGAAAACATACAGAATACTAATAATCCCTGTGAAGTAACTACTCAACTTGGGCTTATTACTGAGTTTCTGTTTTGGGCTTGCTTGGTTGCTGCTTCCCTTAAGAAGATTGTTCATCTATTGCAGTGTTTTTCAAACTTGGTGGCTGGGGAATTCTGGGAGTTGAAGTCCACACATCTTAAAGTTGCCATGGTTGAAAAACATTGATCAATGGTGTTCCAGAATTTGTGATCATCTCTGCCTGTCACTTGTAAAACATGTACTTCACCTGAGTGATGTGCTGTGAAAGTTTCATTCAATGCTCTCTTGCTCATTTGACTCCCTTGAGTTGCCTTCTAGTATGAGCAGCAGCGAGCTTTCAGTCAGAGCAGCATAGACATCACTGTGTATAAGTGTGCGTGTATGAGTATTTGTGTCTGAGATAATCTGTGATTATCTAATAAGCTGCTGAAAGAATGTTCCTAAGTATAATCTTTTGCTGTAGGAAACATAGTACCTCCTAGACAGTTTGGGCCTAAACTCTCACTGTTGACTGTGGCCTCCTTGATTAGAAGAATTGTTTTCCGTGGGAGAATATACAGCAAATTAGATCAGGAATTGGGATGGAGTAGAAATATGCAGAACCGTGGAGAGTTCCCATACAGCAGAGAGAGCGTGGGCAGCAGTTCCAATGATACCAGACAAAAGCCTTTGATGTCCCTTCTAGCTTTTTGGTTGTCCCAGGCAATTTCTCTTTTCTGAGAGATGGAAATCTTAAAGCAAGTTATCATGCTCACTGTGAAGGATGCTAGGAGTTGTAGTTTAGCACCACCAAGTAAGGTGTCACAGGCTCCTCAGCTCTGCTAGGCCGGTGGAGATCCTACTCATCATTATTACCTCATGGCTTCCTGTTCCTTGGCAAGAGAAGCCAGGAAATAATAATTTGAGTGCGTGGGTGAGGGGCCTGGACATGGGTGGTTCAAAAGTCTTCAGGACTGGGATAGAACCTAGTTCCTCTGAAGATGCAGATGCATGAATACAGGAACCCCCAAAACTTTCTAGTCCCCTTCTTGCAGCCAGCATCTAGGTTCACGGCCCTTAATTTGTGAGACCTACTGCAATATGAGGGGATGTGATAGAGGACTCCTTTGTTCTAGCCCCTTCAGCCTTGACTCAGCACTCTGGCTTTATTAAAGATGTCACAATTTGAGAGAATGTACTGTTAGGGAGCCCTAGAAACAATTCATTGTGGAAGTCTTTGGCATGGAGAGCAGGAGAAACATGATGTGTTGCATCATTCTAAAAATACTGTAGCTCCCGTGGTTCTGTCATGCAATGGTGCAAGCTTTTTCTGCATGAAGAGAGTACACAGCTCCCAGGTGGATTAATGTTAACATATTCTTACAGACAAAATGATAGACAGAGATGAGAATTTCTAGGCATTTGCATCTTTTTTATTCATGCATCAAAGTCACTGGCAAAGCAAGGGAGCCTTTTTTTTTTTTTAAAGCAGCATGAACACCGAACTCCTCTGGGAGCCTATTTATGTGATGGGTTCTGAAATGACACCTTGGCAGCAGAAATGGTGATCTTGTGCAATAATGCAGGTACCCCCAAATCATCATAATTAAACAAGCTGGTCAAAACCTCGCAAGATGTTGCTTTTCTTGCCTGAAAGGACAAGATAACCTCAGATCTTGTGTGAGTTCTCTGTTACTAATGGTTTGAGATCCATTTTTATTTAATCCAGGAGTTTTGCAAGTTCCATAAAAATGTTGCTACCCTCCAGTGCTTGGGAGAGCCACACTGCTGACCCTCTCCAAGACAACTTGGACCTCCATCCAGAAATTGGCCCAGAACACTTTCCTCTGCCAAAATTCAGAGTGGCAGAAACCTAGCTAGAACGGTTAATGGGATCATCTTCTTAACCAGGGACTGGACTGAGTGGAGTAAATAATGGAACGGAGTGCTTCTCATTTGTTTCTGTAGGCCAGTGTTTCTCAACCGTAGCCATTTTAAGATGTGTGGGCTTCAACTCCCAGAATACCCCAGCCAGCAATGGGAGTTGAAGTCTACACACCTTAAAATGGCTACGGTTGAGAAACTGCTCTAAGCTGTTGGTCATCAATGATCTTTGAAGCTATTTACACTGATTGGACTCTTATGGACAGTAGGTATCAGGCAGTTAACTGTAAATAATGTCTGACCATCTATTGAGGCTCTGGGGAATTGACATCAGCCCCCTTTTTGAGAAAGGCAAATATTCCAAACTCTCACCCCACTTTCAGCTGTTCTCAGACATCCCTGCCATCATGAGGCTATGAGAATGAAGCGATGGTGTAAAATCTGAAAAGGAAGCAGAGTCCAGGGTAGAAATTTAAAATGTGGGAAAATTTAAAGAATATTATAATTCATTCAAGTCTTGGGAAGAACTGTCACCTGGCAAAAAATAGTGCTTTCCAGCTAAAATCTGCCAGCAAAGTAGGCCATCGGAATCTGATGGCACAATGAGGAGAGGTTTTCAGGATCTTCGTAAAGGCACTACTGAGTTGGATGCAGCCCTCAGACAGCAGGTGCACATCCATTTTAGACATTGGGCTTTATGGGCTTTGGAGAGGTTCTTTACGAAGTTGAGAAAGAACACTTTATTTCTTCCTGTACTCTCCTCACTGACACACCATGCTTTAGTCTTCTATTCCAATATGGTAGGAAAAAACAGATAAAAGCTTGTTTGCCAATCCTGGTGAAAAAAGACATACCTGAACACCAACTCTTTCACGTCTTAACCTCACTTCAATCATAGGTCCATTATGACTGTAGGAATACAGTGGAATCTGTCACTGCTGCTAAACACATTTCTTGAATTGAAAAATGAGGTGAAAGAACTGAGGTGTTGTAGAAAAGGACAGGACTTTAAAAGTAAGAATAACAAAAGAAGCATCTGTAGACCACGAACATGTTTTTAATGGAATTCTGACGGTACTATATAAGTTGAAAGGTTTGGGTAGTGTCTATGAGCTAATCTGATTGTTGAGAAGGGGCAGGTGGTGGCACGTCCCCCTACTACACCTTTCCTCTCTATTTCTGGCTGAGCTTGCAGTCTTGTGTTCCTGTTCCCACAGGCAGAATTCCTGAATGATACCTGCCCACAGGGTTTAATGGAAATGTGTGAAGTAGGGAGGCCACAGTCTGCCCAAACCATCACCGGATAGAGAAAGATAGGGCTCTCACCCATATCCCTTGGCCATCCTCTAACTTCAGCCAGTGTCAGAACCTGCATGCTACCCATGAAAATGTGGTTGAACCACTGTTCTTTTGAGGTGGGAGGAACCCTGTCATCCAAGTGAAGGCAAAAATGCAGAAGAAATGTTGGATGTAGTGCTAGAAGAGATGACAAGGCTGAAAACAGCAATGGGGACTATGTCAGCAGACCTTCTGACCTCCGCAAGGTTCATGATGCCTGGTAATTGAATTAGAGTGTTAATGAGTCACTTCTCAGTGCTGAGAAGTAAAACTAAAGGATTTCCTCTGCTCATATCCATGCTAGTAAGGAACCCAGAGGGGGAAGAGGCAATAACAACTTAAAAAAGGAAAGGCCAGGAACCATTCTGGAATATTTTTCAGTTCCATATTGATCCATCCCTAGCTCCTTTGCTCTGGAATGCTCTGACTGCTGTTATCAATTTCTGTTCTTAAGATTTCAGCAACTTCCTTAAAGTCCTTATATGGGAGGGCTTGAAAACAAGTGAGATGATGGGAGTTGTCATTCAACACAATAGCTGGGTTCAGAGAAGCTGCTTTAGAGTTTTTGGCAAGAGGAAGACAATTTGCTGCCTTTCAGAAGTTTTATGCTACAGATCCTATAAACTCTGAATGTTGGTTATCCTGGATATATTCATGGAGCTTGCAGAGATTGCCAGCCCTCCCTCTACTGCAGTCTACTAGTGTGGAATTCTCATATCGTTTCTTCCCGTCATTAGTTCCATGGAGAAAATCTATCTGCATGGTTGCTAAGAGTGAACACCAACTTGATGGCACATAACTGATCAAATCAATCAAACAATCAATCAATCAATCATCTTTAGTTAAGTAGCCTGCTTCATTTAAAGCTCACTGACCTGGCTACTGTCTTCCTCATAATATTTGTAAGATTAGAAACAGATATATAAATGAATACATAAATCTGGACTCTCCTCTGAAGGCATCAGACAGGGGTGTTGTCAGGGTCAGTCTCGCTTCGCAATAAGACACAGACTCACTTAATGGGTATTAAGGATTTCTGGTTTATTGGAATGGTGGCTGACAGAACGAAAAATGGGAACGGGGGGTGTGGTGTGGAGGTGCCCCTTTTATACCCTCTTGTAGGGCCCCGGGCTCCTCCACCCTGTATTGTCCCAATCCCTCTTGATGGGATCCTTGATGGCTGCATGGGCGTTTTCCCGGTGCCTTCCTTTGTCCCCTCGATTCTGGTGTGTCCTCCAGGGCACCAGGTGCGGCTTATCTCTGCTCATCCGATGTCCTTCTTTTCAGCTGTATATGGGTCCATGGGTGTGGGTGCTTTGGGTGCTTGTTTTAATCCCTGGTTTAATTATCTTCTTCCTCTATTCCTTGATGCTCATGATCTACGTTGTGAGGCTCTTTGTGCCTTGCAACGAGGTCATGACATGCTGCCCCCCAAAGATGTCTTTATGGTGCTGGTTTCTCTGGGTATGCCTCGTGGAACTGTCTAGCTAGTTGTCTTGCCATGACATGTTGTGCCTGGACCCACTCTGGGTGTGGGAAATGTTTCCATTTAACGAGGTATTGCAGCTTACCTCTTTGCTTTCTTGAGTCCAGTATTTCTTTTACTTCAAAATGTTGGTTGTCTATCATTATGGGTGGGGGTGGAGGTTCTTCCGTATGCCATTTGGATGTGCTTGTTGGTTTCAGTAGTGCACAGTGAAATACTGGGTGGACCCGTCTCAAGTTGTGGGGCAGTTCCAGTTTGAAAGTAACTGGGTTGATTACCTGTGTGATTTTGAAGGGTCCGATGAATTTCGGTGCCAGTTTCTTCGAGGGTTGTGAGGTTTTTATGAACTTAGTGGAGAGGTAGACCCTATCTCCCACTTTGTAGTTCGGTGCCTCTGCCCTGTGGTTGTCCGCATATTTTTTGTACGTGGTTTGTGCATCTGCTAGGGCCGTTTGGATGATTGGCCAGGTTGTTGCCAGCTGTGCCGCCCAGTCGTCTGGTGAGCAGGGTGGGGTCTCCGGTTGCGGCAGTTCTGGTATCGGTACAAAGTCCCTTCCATAGACCACCTTAAATGGGGTGTGGCCAGTGCTCTGATGTACCGCATTATTATAGGCTACCTCTGCAAAAGGTAGTAGGTCTACCCAGTTGTACTGTTGGTAATTTATGAATGCCCTCAGGAACTGTTCAAGTGTTGAGTTTAGGATCTCTGTAGATCCGTCCGTGTGTGGATGCCACGGAGTGGACAGTGCTTGCTTAGTCCCGATTAGTTTTAAAAATTCCCGCCAAAACTTTGATGTGAACTGTGTGCCTCTGTCGGTCACCAACCTGTAAGGGGCGCCGTGAATCCTGTATATGTGTGTTAGGAACAAGCGTGCCAGTTGTTGTGTGGAGGGGACGGTTGCGCATGGGATGAAGTGTGCCTGCTTTGAGAAATAGTCTTTTACCACCCATATCACTGTTTTCCTTTGGCTGGGTGGGAGGTCCACAATAAAATCCATGGAAATTTCTTCCCATGGGCGGGAGGGGCTGGCTACTGGCTGTAGCAGCCCTTGGGGTTTCCCCCCTTTCCGTTTGGTGGTGGCACATGTGGGGCAGTTGGCCACGTAGTCTTTCACGTCTTTTCTGAGGTTTGGCCACCAAAATTGCCTCCTCGTTAGGTGAAGGGTTTTTACGAACCCAAAATGTCCCGCCGTCTTGTCATCGTGCGATCTGTGTAAGATTTCCCCCCGCAATGATTCTGGCACGTACAAGGCTTTCTCTTTCCAGGCGATGCTGTCCTTGATAGATACATGGTGTCAGTTGTTTTGCAACCATGTATCTGTTTGTAGTGCTTGTGTGAGTCTTTGTTGCCAGTTCGGTGAAATTGAACGGCAGCTCCGATCGTTCCATGTCGTTCGTGCTGGCGTGCGCTGATTCCTTGTCTGGCTGCGCGTGACAGCTGGGCAGCCCAGCTGTTTCTTGGTCCATACTGTCCCCACGATGTGGGAGGCTTGTGTGTCGTCCTGTGGCCGTTGGGAGAGGGCATCCGCCAGGAAGTTCTTCTTGCCCGGTATGAACTTCAGCGTGAAATTGAACCGGCTGAAGAACTGAGCCCAATGCACCTGCTTCGGGCTGAGCCGTTTTGGCGTGCTGAGTGCCTCCAGGTTCTTGTGGTCTGTCCAAACCTCGAAGGGGCAGGTGGCCCCTTCCAGCAGGTGCCTCATTTCCAGAGCTGTCTTTACTGTGAATGCCTCCTTTTCCCATACATGCCATCTCTGCTCTGTTTCGGAGAATTTGCGGGAAAGGTAGGCGCAGGGTTTTAGGTGGTTGTCGGAGTCCCTTTGGAGCAGGATGGCTCCGATGGAAAAGTCGGAGGCATCTGCCTGCACCACAAAAGGCAGGCGTTGTAGCACTGGTTCAGCTGTAAAGAGGTTTTTTAGTCTCTCGAATGCTGTTTGACAATCAGCTGTCCAGTTTAGTAGCGCCCCCGGGTTTCTTGATTTGCGCGTGTCCCCCAAGCCCTTAGTCTTAAGTAGGTTAGTTAGAGGTAAAATAATCTCTGCCAGCCTTGGGGTGAACCCCCTGTAGAAGTTGGTGAATCCGAGGAGGCTTTGGAGTTGTCTCCTCGTGCGTGGGCGCTCCCACGCCAGTATGGCTTGGACCTTGCTTGGGTCCATTTCTATTCCTTTAGCTGAAATCCTATACCCTAGATAGTCAATTTGTTTCTTGTGAAACTCGCACTTGGAGAGCTTGGCAAACAGCTCTGCCTTGCGGAGTTTCCTGAGTACTTCTTTTACCAAGCGTTCATGCTCACGTTTCGTTTCTGTGTAGATTAATACATCGTCGAGGTAAACCAAAACCCCCTTAAAAAGGTGGTCACGCAAGACCTCATTAATTAACTGCATAAATACCCCCGGTGCTCCTGCCAGTCCGAATGGGAGCACCTTATATTGAAACGCCCCCAATGGGCAGTTGAAAGCAGTTTTCCACTCATCCCCCTCCCGTATCCATATACGGTAACAGGCTTCCCTTATGTCCAGTTTAGAGAATACCTTACCCTTTGCCAGGTGGGACAAGATGTCCTTTATTAAGGGTAGGGGGTATTTATTTGAAATGCTTGCTGTGTTTAATCTGCGGTAATCTGTACAGAGCCATAGTGACCCGTCCTTTTTCTCATGAAAGAGGACTGGCGCTCCCACTGGAGAGTTTGCAGGCTCGATAAAACCTCTTGCCAAGTTTTTGTCCACAAAGTCCCTTAATGCTGCCAGCTCCCGCTGGGTCATGGCATATATTTTGGGTTTGGGTAGGGGTACCCCCGGGACCAGTTCAATGGTACAGTCCGTTTTCCTGTGGGGGGGGGGAGTTTGTCCGCCTCTTTCTCGCCGAAGACGTCAGCGAAGTCCGCATATTTGGTTGGCAGTCCCTCTGGCAGTGCCGTCTCTCTGTGCTCTGCGGTCGTCGTCGCCCCCCCCATGGCCGCTCGGGGGACCCTGTTCCCTGAAGGTGCTTGATAACGCCCGTCAGCAAACTTAATCTCTCTGGTTTTCCAGTTGATGACTGGGTTTTGCTGCATGAGCCATGGGATCCCTAGTATGAGTAGGGGTTGCCCCACCGGTGCCACGATGAAAGCCAATTTTTCCTCGTGGCTGCCGAGCCTTAGCACGGTTTCTCCGGTGTATTGGGTGACCGGGCCCCCTCCTGCTGCAGATCCGTCAAGCTGCGTGAACACCAATTGGTGCTGAAGTGGATAGCAGCGGAGGTTAAGCGCGGCTGCCAGGTCTGGGTGCATTAGGCTTTTGGAGCAGCCAGAGTCAATTAGTGCCCAGACCTTTTCAGTCTTATCCCCATGGTGAGGGTGACATGGACATAGAGGGTGGGGCATTCCTCACTCACCCCTTTGTTGTCGCGCCTGTCACTGTTCTCCACCTGTCCTTCGGCGCCCCTTAGGCCAGGTGGTTGTCGTTTCCCGTTGGCTCATCGGGATTGCTTCCCTCCTCCTCTGAGCTGTAGGGGAAGTGTCTGGCTCGGTACTCCCCCTTCGCTGCTGGTCGCTTTCTTGGCGCTGGGGTTGGTGCGGTTGGTGCCCTCCTCGTGCTCTCTCTGGGTGTCGATTTGGGGCATGCTGCTGCCTTATGGTCTTCCTTGCCACACGTGAAGCACTGCCCTTTAGCGAAGCGCCGGTCCCGTTCCTCCTTCCATGGTTGGGGTCTCACCTTCCCCTGCCTTGCAGCTGTACGTGGGTGTCTCGCTGCCTCCGTCTGCTGTGCTTCCTTCTTGGCATGGAGGAATGTGTCGTGGGCGTCCTCTGCTTCCCCCGCCAGCTGGATCCATTCAGTCAGGGAGTTGGGATTGTTGCGGCAGAGTGCCCACCGGAGAACGTTTAAGTTAAGTCCTTGTTTGAATTTCTCAATCAGAGTTGATTGAGACCAGGTGTCCACTTTTCCGGCTAGGGCTTGAAACTCCATGGCATACTCTGCCACGGAGCGCTGGCTTTGTCTGAGTGTTTTCAGTGCCCTTTTAGCTTTTTCTTGCTCCAGGGGGTCCCTGAAGTGCAGCTCCAGCACCTGCAGGAATTCTGTGCTGTCCTGCAGCGCCCGGGCGCCTGATTGGCACAGCTGGACGTACCAATTGGCAGCCCGACCTTTTAGCTTTATGGCCAGGGCATTCACTTTGCCCCTTTCAGTTCTGAAGCAGGGACCCCATTCCTCGAGGTAGTACCTCACGTTCGTTAGGAAAAAGGAGAGTTTAGAGGGGTCCCCATCAAACTTTATGCCAAAGTCCTTGGCAGCTGTTCTGGTTTGGCTCCTGGTCCCCTCTGGGCCGTGCAGCGGGCTCCACGGGGGCTGATGCGGGTCGGATTGTCTCCAGTCCTCTTGTGGTATTTGTGTCTCTCTCTGGGTCTCCTCGCAAGTCCGTCAACCCGTCACCCGGGTGGGGGGGTGGGACGTTCTCCCTTGGGTGGGCTCCTGGAGCCGGGCTCCGCTGTCGCCGCCGCTGTACGCCGGGTCATCCCTCCGCCTCTCGTCTGGGTGCGCCTCCAGTCGGGTGGGCTCCTGGGGTTGGGTTCTGCCGCCGCCGCTGCCGCCGCCACCGAGGTCGTCCCGCCGTCTCTCGTCCGGGTGCGCCTCCAATCGGCGGGTGGGCTCCTGGGATCGGGCTCCGCCGTAGTCATCACCGTCCGCTGGGTATCCGCTCCGTCTCTCGTCCAGGTGCGCCTCCGGTCGTAGGGTGGGCTCCTTGGGCCGGGCTCCACCATCGCCGCCGCGGCGCTCGCCCCGCCGTCCCTCATTCGGGGGTGCCTCTGCGCTGCTGCCACCGCGGGGTCCCTGCGCTGCCATCAGCTGTTGTAGCATCAGCCGTATTGCCTGCACCCCTTCCTCCAGCGCGTCGAGTCTCGCCGCCGTCTGCGGACTCCCGCTGGTGCGCTTGCCATTCTGCTCACCCTCGCCGTTGGCCGTCGTGGAGGACGGACCTTCCCTTGGTCCCTCCGGGGTGCCAGGCGCTCCCTTGGCTCCGTGCGCCTTGGGTGGCAGTTTGTCTCGCGCTTCCTCCGGGGTTGCCTGTGAGCCTGGAGAGGGTCCCCTCATCTCGCCCCCGGTGGCCCGCGGGCTCCGGGGTGCCGGGGTGGTTCCCTCCCCCTCCGCTTCCCCCGAGCTGGAACCCATACTTACCGGGGTGTTACACCGCCCGGACCTCAGCCACATCCCGCCCGAGGGGAGCGGGGCTTCGTCGCCAGGTGCCGAGGGGTTGCGCTGCCTCGCTTTGTGGGTTTCCATACCTAGCTGGGTCCCTCACAAGCTTGTTGGATAGGTGCTAGGTAGAAAATTTTTTTGGGGCGGTTCCCGTTTTTATGTCAGGGTCAGTCTCGCTTTGCAATAAGACACAGACTCACTTAATGGGTATTAAGGATTTCTGGTTTATTGGAATGGTGGCTGACAGAACAAAAAATGGGAACGGGGTGTGTGGTGTGGAGGTGCCCCTTTTATACCCTCTTGTAGGGCCCCGGGCTCCTCCACCCTGTATTGTCCCAATCCCTCTTGATGGGATCCTTGATGGCTGCATGGGCGTTTTCCCGGTGTCTTCCTTTGTCCCCTCGATTCTGGTGTGTCCTCCAGGGCACCAGGTGCAGCTTATCTCTGCTCATCCAATGTCCTTCTTTTCAGCTGTATATGGGTCCATGGGTGTGGGTGCTTTGGGTGCTTGTTTTAATCCCTGGTTTAATTATCTTCTTCCTCTATTCCTTGATGCTCATGATCTACGTTGTGAGGCTCTTTGTGCCTTGCAACGAGGTCATGACAGGTGTCATGGTTAAGATGTTACACTTGGAGTAGGGAGGTTCAAATCTGCCTTCAGCTATGGATACTTAGCTGTGTGACTTTGGGCCAGGCATTCTCTCTCCATCCAACCTACCTCATAAAGGTAGTTGAGGGGGAAAATGAGAAAAGGAAGTGCTATGCATGCCGCTTGAGCTCCTAGAGAAAAGGCAGGATGGATAGATAAATAAATAAATAGTAAAAATCTGCGAACCTGCGTATTTTACGTAAACTCTTGATCGTCAAATGAATAATAATGCTCCATTTTGCCACTGACCCCACTATGGATCAGTCACACATACATCCCCTGGGGAATGCTTTGTAGCTATTCATAGCTAATGAATAAATCCCCATATATTATTGATTAATTAAATTCTTACTTTCTTGGGCCATTCAAAACCTGATGAAGCATGGGTATTTCTGAATAATTATTTAGAAGCATCAGGTAAATGAGTCCTCAAAGTCAGCACTTGCAAAGGAGCACCAAAGCTTACCAGCACTGAAAATGCCATTTCTAATGGAGAGAAAATTAATCATGCCAGTCACAGCACAAGTTTTCTGCATGGTTGTAATATTTGGGAATAATGGAAAAGATGCTTCTAAAATATGTTATTAAGGGCTTTATACTGCAGCAGACAACTGGGTGGCCTCTAAGAGGATGCTGACTCAGTGGGTCTGTGGTTTATTCTATCAAAACTCCTACCTCCTCCTCCTCCTCTTCCTCCTCCTCCCTGCACGAACAGCTAAAATTACAGAATTAGTGATGTGACATCACAGCATGGTGAATTTCCTTAGCTTTGCCAGCTCAGGTCCTGAGAAGTAGCATAGAACTATGACGCTGTTGTATTATACATTTTGTATTACCAAATATTTAGAGTAACTACATGGCTTATCAGGAAACAGCACAGAACTTAGTCATCCTGGATGGGTCAAGTATTTCCAAAACTTTTTGTTCTTGCTGCAGAACGGTCATAGAGTTCTTGTCTGGATTTGTTACTAACCCTTCTGTGATGACACCAGACCAGTCTTTCCTAACCTAATTCCCTCTACATTTTGGCAGCTAACAAACAGACACAATAATAATAAGAACAATTAAAACCAATGTTTTGCACATGGGATAAAATCCAATAAAGCAAACAGCCATCACACTAGAACAGCTCACCCAGTACCCAGGTCCAATTCTGTGAGGAAGAGCCACGTTTTTAGCACCTTACAAAAGTCCAGCAAGGTCAAGGCCATCTGAATCTTGGAGGATATGTAGTTCCAAAGGGAAGGACTGTGACAGATAAGGCATTCTTCCTAGATCCCATTAGGTGGCACTGTTTAATAGGGGGACCTGTAGTATGCTTACTCTGCCAAACCTTGTGGGATGAGCAGAAATAATTGGAGACAGGCGGTCCTGCAGATAACCTGGCCCTATGCCATGAAAGGCTTTGTAGGTGATAACCAGCATCTTGAATTTCACCTGCAAGTCTACTGGGAGCCAGTGTAGCTGGCAGAGTAGAGGTGTTACATGGGTGAACCAAGGTGTACTCATCACTACCTGAGCCACTGCATTCTGGATCAGCTGTAATTCCTGAGTGGTCTTCAACAGCATCCCTATGTAGGGTGCATTGCAGTAATCCAAATGGGAAGTGACCAAAGCATGAGTGACTGTGAGCAGGGCCTCCTGGTCTAGGAACCTGGACAAGCAGAACACAAGATGGATTTGTGCAAAGGCCTTCTACCCACAGCTGCCACCTGTTCCTTTAGCAGGAGCCAAAAATCTAGAACTCCCAAATTATGGACTACCTCTGCCTGGGAGAGTGCTATCCATTCAGAGTTATAGATGATAAGTCCCTGGGGCTGGGAAGTCCCCAAACCAACAGCTACTCAGTCTTGCCAGGGTTGAGCCTACCCTCTTCCTCCCCATCCAGGCCCCTACAGCATCCAGACACTGAGAAAGCACCATGATGGTATCACTTGGTAGGCTCCAGCTAGGATATATAATTGGGTATCATCAGTGCACTGGTGATCCCTAACCCTATGCCGTCAGATGAACTCACCCAGCGGCCTCAGGTGGATTTTAAATAAGTAAGTAAGGAGAGAGTAGAACCCCATGGGAGCCCCACATATGAGGGCTTCAGGGATGGACTGCTTCCCCACCTCCATGAACACTTACTGGAAGCAACCCTAGAGGAAGGAGGAGAGCCACCACAACACTTTGCCTCCTATCCCAACTCTCTGAGCAGATCCAGAAGGTTACAATGGTCAATGGTATGGAAAGCCACTGAGAGATCAAGAAGGGTCAGAACAGATGCACCCTGGTCTCTCCAGAAGTCATCAACAAATTCAACCAATGCCCTCTCAGTATTATAACCAAGTTTGAACCCTAATGAGAGGGGTCCAGATAACCTGCTTCTTCCTAGGGTCTCTGAAGCTACAACTCAACTACCTTCTCAATCAGCTTCACTAAAAAGGGGAGATTAGAGACAGAACAAAAATTGTCCAATATGATTGGGTCCAAGGATGGTTTCTTGAAAAGGGGATGGACCAATACCTTCTTAAGTGCAGGAGAGATTAGCTCCTCACTCGAGGATGAATCCATCTGCCATAATCCTCTTCAGCCATGCCGGTTAGAAATTATGTTGAAGTCCAGATAACTGGTTGGTGGAAATTTGCGTAGATGGAAGGACAAGACACAGGGCTGCTGTCTTTGTTGGCAATCCTGCAAGTCCAAGAGTTAGCTCCACACTTTGCTATCCCCCACATGATTTGGGAGCCCAAAGTTTCCTTGGCCGCAAACAAACAAATTAGTTTTATGTGCCTGTATGTATGCTAAAGACACATTTTCCATGGATTTTTGTATTTATTTTGGGTTTGATATTTTGCCTTCATGCCTTGTCATGACACGTGCTAATGAGAGGCTGTGCTTAAATAAGATATGAAATATGCTGATGCTGAGCCAAGATATTTCTCTTTGAGGGTAAGTGTTAACAAACGTCTTCACTGCCAGTTGGCTTCCCAATTCCACATATTTTAGGATTAGCAGATCCTTAAAAGAACATGGTTTATTTGCTCATTAGCACAAATTCCTCCAAGCAGAGCTTGGGTTTTATTTATGTTTTGAAGTAGGATATTTTTTGCTTCTCTCCCTCTCCCTCCCTGTCTCTGTCTCTCTCTCTCGATCAGCCTCCTTCTCTTCAGACTTGGTGAGGGGAGGGGGGCTTGCTTAATGCATATCTTGCATGTCAAGTTTAAGGAGACAGAAGAACTAGCCAAGTTTTGAAACTGTCTCTGACTCTCAGTTGCTTAAGGTATCCATCCTTAGTGACCGAATACTTACCATTGCATAATTCATGCCATCTTGAAGGTTGAAATAATGGAATTTGCCATCTCTGATTGGGCCCAGCAGCCCCTTCCTTAGCAAGAGTCCCAGTCAAACACAGGAAAGGAAAATGCAGAGAACACACAATTCCAGCCACAATGATAAAGAGTGCAAAGGATTCAGTCAAAGCTCATATAAAGCTCTTTGTGAATGTGGTATTTTTCCTTTCATTGCTTAGCCATGTGGTTTCCTTCCTACAAGGAGCCAACCACTTATTAAAACAGCAGAGTTGAGAATTTTTTTTCACTGCCAACAGTGAATTACTGAATGGATATACAGGACATGTTACTTGTACTGTTAGCTACTTTTTCCACTTGCTTTCTTTCAAAACAGGGTTGGGCAACCTGTAGCCCCAGGACTGCAAGCTGTTTTCAAACCCTCCTTTTGGAGCTTCCGGAACCCTGTTGGATTCCAGAGTGGAGATTCAATGTCTTTTCATTCTGAAGTGTAACCCATGAAAAGCTGGCCACTGATATTTGGAAAGGAAAAAAAGGGGGACGTCCAGGTAGCTGTTTTAGTGGTCTTTCCTCCAGCCTGTGAGATGGCACAAAAGTCGACTGGCATCATTTGCTCTGTTCTCATAGCCAATCTTCCTTCTCCTTGGTCATTCAGCTTTACCAAGCTTTAGTGTGGGAAGTGTTAAGGAAAGTGATTTCCTGCCAGGGCAAAAAAACACCCACCATTTGCTCTCTCTATCTTGGGGCACAGCTGGGTGGGTTTCTCTGCCTCTCCTATGTGAAGCCCCCCACCACCACCACCGGAGGATCAGGGCCTGCAGTCTGTACTGCCCTGTGGATGAATGGAGTATAGTGTGAGGGAGATGGGTGGTGATGAAGTTTGAAATATAAATAAATCTTAAATAAAATATAGATCTTTCTTGCTTGTTCTCTTTCCCTTGTCTGTCTTTCTCCCTCATTCATCCTCGCACGTTCTCTGCCCCATTTTGTTGCTCTGGCTTTCTCACTGTCACTTGCTGGTCTGTCTTTTGCATTTAGCCGTCATTTCTTTTGCTCTCTCTGTCACTCATGCGATTTTGCCCCGTTGCCTTCTCTCACTGCGTTGTCCACTCCATCACCCACACCACTGCCCTCTCTTGCTCTATCGCCACTCCATCATCTGCTGCACCACCTGCTCCAGCATCCTCTCCTGCCCCATCACCCACTGCATCACCTGCTGCATCCATCACCTGTTCCATGGCCTGCTCTATTGCCAGCTCCATTATCTACTGCCGTTCACTCACTCTGCCACTGTCATCTGCTGGCCTGCCTCTCCCACTGATCATACACTGTGCATCTAGCCAGGCTACAGAGATATAGACTGGGGAGTGAGACAAAGGCCCCATCACGAGGACACATCATTAAACAAGGGCTAGCAAGGCATCTTCCACTCATAGCTCATCTAGAGTTCAATATAGCTTTGTGACAGGGTGAGATGTCCTGATTGGGACACAGTTGTAAAATGGTTTCAAGATTACAGACTTTTTCCCTACCTGCCCAAACCCTGCAAA
Source organism: Candoia aspera (assembly GCF_035149785.1). Lineage (NCBI taxonomy): Eukaryota > Metazoa > Chordata > Lepidosauria > Squamata > Candoiidae > Candoia > Candoia aspera. The sequence continues at coordinate 149,867,076 of NC_086153.1, forward strand.
GCGTTGTGTAGATGCTGAGAAGCTTTTTGTCTAATTGAGATATCTGGGAAGAGGCATGTCTGCCTTTTGATGAGAGTACATACAAAGGGCAGATCTGTTAGGTAATGGAGGAGATTGTTGGAAATTGTTGGACATGGCTCATGTTGTATTTGTGCCGTGTGGACTGGAGGCATTGTATGAATCGAGGCACAGGTGAAAGAGGACTCTGTAGCTGAGGACTCAGAAAGAGCAAGCAGGATCTGAAAGTGAGATCTGCAGAGTGGACTGGCTGTAGAAAAATCTGCTGCACTTGGAAAGGACAGACCAGACAGCAGCAAGGACAGCTTGACCAATTCTTGGAATTCTGAGAAGCACAGGAAGGAGGTATTTTTCTCTCCTTCCTTCCTCCTCCCTAGACTCAAACCAAACCTGAGCAGTGAAAGGACGGAAGCTGTCTAACAAAGTGGGCACATCAAAGTTGAGATAACAAACATCTATGGAGTAAGGGAGGGAACAAACAAGACAATTAAGAAACTATAAAAAGTTCCAGGTAGGAATGTCTGTATAGTTTATTAAGCGTAGGTCTCTGTGTATATTATAAATAAGGACAAAAACATTCCCTGAAAAGCACTGTACCAATAACCATCACTGTAATTTAAAGAACAGTTTTTGTGAGGGTAAAAAGTTCCTGTCCCTTTTCCCACCCTCCAACAAGTTTCAGCTGCTTCCTCTTAAGATACATTTTGCAAAATCATAGATGGGGAATTCAAAGGAAGGAACCCAACAATTATGTTTTGGTGTAGAATATACTATTCAAAACAATGATCATGATAGGTAATAGCACTTAGTCAACCCTGGCTGATCTGAAAAACAAAAACAAAAAACAGCAGTTTGTTAGTGTTTGGATAGGAGACCAGGGAATCTCTACTAGACCAAAACGTTGAAAAAACATCCTGGAATTTAAAACAAAAAAAAGGCAAACCATTTCTTTATTGTTCCCAGAAAAACTACATAGACATGGACATGAAATCACACAGAACTGAGCTCAGTTTTAAGGAGACCTTACTTTTTTTTTTCAAAATAATTTCAGTATTACCTCATACAAGTTGACTTATTCTTATAGTTAAGATATTCAAGTCAAGATGCTGAAAGGGTCACTGGATTTTAGAAGAAGATAATTATCTGTAGGTACAATTTTTCCCTGTCCTGGGAAAACTCCATGTAATCAGGCATCAGCTCGGTGACCTGAGTCCTTTCCAACAGAATTTAGCAATTCAACATCAAAGAGGGATTAATAACTCATTTTCAAAAAGTTAGAAATCTCTTCATAAGCCTAGCCCAGTTGAAAACATAATGCCTCCTTTGAGTCAAACTCAACTCTTGCTGACTTTGAAGACATGTCCAAGCAATTTTCTTGGTAATAGCACAGAAGCAGTTTGCCACTGCTTTCCATTGGACCTTTTTTTTTTTGGTCTGAGAGAGTCTAATCTGGGCTCTAGGGGTCCCCCATCATGTTCTAACCAAGCCTGATCCTGCTTAGCTCCCTAGTCCAGACAACTTCAAATTCAGCCAGTGTTACTACCTGCAGTGTACCATACACACTGTCTGTGTTTCCCTTGCCTTAACTACCATGTTCATAACTGCTCCCATTCTCCATTTTCTTAGATATATGGAGAAAAAAGACTTCCTTAATGGCCCTGTAATACGTTGCAATCTATCAATCATTGATTGTCTTGAGCTCGTCATATGACATTATCAGAGAAAAACAGGCTGTATATTTATCTAATGCCTCTAGATCCAGAAGGCTATATTTCTTTTACTCCCCTGCATGCTGGGAAGAAAATTACCTGCTCTATAGATGAGCCTTCCCTCCATATGATGGGACTCCAATCCCAGAATTGCCAGCCAGTATGGCTTTTGGCAGAAACTCTTGGAAGGACCATGGATTAAGAAGGTGTGTCCAACCTGTGGACCTTCAGATATTAGACCAGAGAGTCCATTATTTATGTTTATTAGCCATACTGTTGGGGTGATGGGATCTGTAGTACAGTACACCTGAAAGGATACCAGAAGGGTGATTGCTAGTCTCCTAGTTCAGCAGACAGAAGGAGAGGAGGGTTACGTCTCCCACTGGTATCAGCATTCTCCATTGTGCTGAAAGCAGATTTACATTTATGACTAATTGTACTGGTCTCTGATCTGTCTAGCCTAGATCTGTCAAACACAAATCAATTAAGCAAATGCTTGCTGACTTACACCAAGGGAAATAATTAGCTGCTCCCATATCCCAGGATGCATATGCAGAGACAAGTGATATGGATTTAACTTGGCTACAAGTGTATTAATCACAAAGCCACTCAGCAACTTGGTTAACAGTTTCACTGCCAACTTTGCCTCCATTCCTTAATAAAGCAAACATTGCTGAACTTCAACTGCCAGCATTTCTAGAATGGTCAATGCTGAGTGATGCTGGGAATTGTAATTCAGCAACATCTGGAGGGCCCCGGCTTGCTTACCATGTTCCTCTTCCCTGCTGTCTACGCTGGTGTTGGGAAGTGTTGGATCATTTCTTCTAAAGCGGAAACTTTTTCCTGGGAAGGCAACTAACTCATAGGAAAAAATAATCTGAGGCTTGAGCCAAAGGTGGACAGGACAAGTTCTGATGGTGGGCAGAGCCTATGCCAGAAGGGATAAAAATTGCAAGATAGGACATAGTATACAAAAGATAGGACATAGTATACATAGTATATAAAAATCAAATAAATAAATAGTATACACTTTCTCTCTAATTGGCTTCATGCTCTGAACCTATTCATAATGTGGCATTTTTATTTTCAACATAAGGTGACATATGAATGGATCCAGTAACTAAACCATGGTTTGTTTGGGCCAATCAATCATAGTTTAGAACCATTATTTGTTGTTGATTTACTGATTGCAATACATGGGATGCATAGTATATTTCTGGTTTTCTGGCATTCCTGGGTTTTTATGTACAACAAACAATAGCTAAAACAGACTATTTCTCTCTGTTTCACACTTAATAAATATGCACACCATTAGGTAAAGGTAAAGGTTTCCCTTGACGTAAAGTCCAGTCGTGTCCGACTCTAGGGGGCGGTGCTCATCTCCGTTTCAAAGCCTTGGAGCCGGCGTTGTCCATAGGACACTTCCGGGTCATGTGGCCAGCATGACTCACGGAACGCCGTTACCTTCCCGCCGAAGCGGTACCAATTAATCTACTCACATTTGCATGTTTTCGAACTGCTTGGTGTGCAGGAGCTGGGACGAGCAACGGGAGCTCACCCCTCCGCGCGGTTTCGAACCGCCGACCTTCCGATCGACAGCTCAGCGGTTTAACCCGCAGCGCCACCATTACCCTACATGTAATTAGGCAATTTCTTCCCCTTCTCTTCTTATAAATGTTATAGGTAAGTCTTGGGAATCAATGAATCCAGCTCCGCCCAGTGAGTCTTCCTGTTGCAAATCTCGAGTGATAAGCAGTGAGTGATTAATTGAAATGAGCCTGTCTTTACTACTATAATTGTCCTAACAGTCAGGAACCACGCTGAGACGAGGAATAGGTCTCTAGTGTTTTATTACTGCTACATTAGACAGAAAACCCTAACAAACTGAAGAAGCGTGGGAAAAACCCAGACAGATAAACCCCAAAAGTCAAGGCGGGTCTGATCTGTGTCTCTTTGAATGGCTGCTTAACTCCTCAGTACTACGCATGCGTTTTCTCCCCTGGATAGGGGCCCCCTCCTGCTCACCATCAGTGCTCATGACAATAATACTTGACTTAAGCTAGGTAATTTTATCATCTTGCCTCATACTATATTCCAAGCAATTCCTCCTACTTCATTCAACTACTCTATCTTTACATTAGTCAGACATTTCCTACTTGGCCCCCATAAGCATGTCCAAATCCTGCATAGTTTGAAGGAAGGATGGGACAGCTGCTGTAACTGTAACATTTGTATCATCATCATCATCATCATCATGATCATCATCATCATCATCATCATCATGATCATCATCAATTTTGAACATTCCCCAGAAGGACTCTTCTGCCAGAACAAGTCTCCAAGCCTGAGAAGGCACTGCTGACAAGTCCCTGTCCTTCTTTCCAGTGGTTTTTGTTTGTACATTTCTTTAACATACAGAGGTTTTGTATATGATGGTTCCCAAGAGACATAGCTGTTATTGTCAATTTCTCAAGAACTTGAGAAATGCAAATTTCCTTGATGTCATTCTTTGTTATCTGCGTTTTCCCACTACAGGTTTTTCACATGGATGTTATATAGCTATTTTTTATCTCTACAGTTTAAACATAAAGGACTTTTGTATTCAAATTTACTGATCTACATTGTTAAATTCCCCAAGAACCAACTTTTAAAATGCACGTTTCCATCATATCATGATCTTTAATGTACATTTTCCCAATGCAGGCTTTGAAAATAGACATTTCCCCAATGTGTGTCTTCCCACATCCTCACTTCCCCCTTTTTGTATGTCACTTGCAGAAAGGTGTGCTTTTTTCAGGTACATCTTTTGTGCATGTCAGGTTCTGACCAAAGAGTGCTAGCAAACTTAGTTACTTAGTTCATTGCAGCCATCTTATGTAGTGGTACAGTCCATTTTATTGATCTTGCATGTTGATGTGCTCTCCAAGAAAGGGAGACTCTGACATTCTGTTCAGTTCTAAGCTGGGGAAAACACTTCTGACCTGAGGACATAGAGTTGATACTAGAAATGCACCCAGAAGAAACCCAAATGGCAAACCTCCATTTTAAAGGATGTGTTACCTCATCCTACCCACTCTGAACCTTGCTCGGATTAGAGTTTGATTTGTAAGATCTAACCCTGCCCATTACTGATGCCAGGCATTGGTTCTCAATATTTTTCGGGGCCAGAAAAATCGGTGATCTCAGAATCTGAGAAAAAGTTTTCAAGATTTTACAGAGAGGGAGTGAACTAGGTGGCTTGAAGTTCCTACTTCTATCAGATTTGTACCAGAATTGTGGGTTTAAAGACCAAAGTTGTTATGGAGATAGCAGGAGATCTCTATCTCTGTGTATGTTTTTCAGAACATAGCAACACAGTCCAGGTAAGGGTAGACATAATAACGAAATTATTAATCTTATTCCATTTTTCTACTTAAAATGTCTGCTCCTCATGAGGTTTCCATTTATTTATTTATTATATTTATATACCAGTGTAATCAAAATGGACTCCTAGGGGTTTACCACACAATTCAAACACTGACCATAGGAGGCTCATCTCCTATGTGGTAGCCCCTGCTCTTTAGACCGGCCTTCCCCCGGAGGTTCAGATAACCTCAACCCTGCTGGCCTTTTGGAAGGCCCTAAAAACCTGGCTCTTCCCTCAGGCCTTAGGGCCAGGATGTTAATGGAGCCCTGTCTGTGTCTTTGTCTTGGTGGATTGAGAGATTTCTTTTCAACCCGGTCTCTTTTATGATTTTTTTCCCTGTTGTTTTTATATGGATGTTTCAGTTTTTTAAGCTTGTTAACATCCAGAGTTATTTGATTAAGTCATATAAATTTGCATAATGCATAAATAAATAGCCCATACAATAACACGGAGAAAAAGAAAAACACTAATCAGTAAAAAATCCAACAACAATATATATCCCTAGGTACCACCCACAACACAATGGTAACAATTATACCTCAAAAAACCTCCAGGGTAGGTGCAGTGAAGGTTCTGTGTGCCCCACAAAAGCAAAACTTACACGTATAACTGATTTTGCACAAATGCTTTTCCTACCAGGTCAAATAACCGCTTTAGGAAACAGGCTTTTCATTTGGGAAATGAAAGAAGGAAGGAAGGATTGCATCAGGATCCTCAACTAGATGCTCTCTGGGCCTATTTTTTTATTTATTTAAATTTATGTCCTGCCTTTCTAACCACAGGGCATTCTGGTGGCCTACAATCCAAAAATAAAATAGAAAACAGTTTTATGAATCCAGATGGGGTGGGTGGGGTGGAGTAGAGGGACACCCAAATTCTTTAGTAATCTAATATCAAAATCCTGGCTGAAGAGTCTGAATTTTCCTGACTTGAAAATAGTGGGGGCTGACTGCAGCTCTAAGAGGAATGTGCTCTGAGTTTGAAATAACTTTCATGCATTTTGACAACCCGTCTAGTTCAGCTCTCAGCCTCCTTTGCTGGTTGGATTTTCTTTGACACAGTATCCCATTCATTGTCTCAGCTGACAACACAACAGTGTTTCTGAAAATGCGGCCCTTCATGATTTTACCTATGGAAAGCCCTCCCAAACCCGGTGAAGCTTTTGTGTTCACGTCACCCTCTCCAGATGGAACACTTTGGGTTCTTTAAAGGCTAACGTCATAAGTGCCTGCAGTGTTTTAGAAAGCTTTGTTGAATACCGAATCAGAAAATTCTTGATCCCCAGTTAAATCATACTTCGAATGAGCAACGGGATCATACAATGTTAAGCTCCTGGCCAGCAGAGTCAAGATGATGGCTTGGCTCCTTGACAGATGCTGCTGCTTTCAGCTGCTTCCTCGGATAAAGAGGATAACTGAGGCTCTGCAGGAGAGGGCAGCAGGCTCCAGGTGTTGCGTGCGTATTTCAGTAGGGACATTTGCAAAGGGCTATATTCCACTGCCCGCCCGTAATGATAGCACTACCTAAAGTGTTCTCTGGTGGGTTCTTGGACACCCATGAGTTCCTGGACACACCTCATTCGAAGTATGATTTAATTGGGGATCAAGAATTTTCTGATTTGGTATTCAGCAAAGCTTTCTAAAACACTGCAGGCACTTACGACATTAGTCTTTAAAGAACCCAAAGTGTTCCATCTGGAGAGGGTGACGTGAACACAAAATGTAGCTGCTTGCAACACAGAAGGAACTTTGGGGTCCAGCTCTCCCTGATCGACACTTGTTGGTCTTGCCTGAAGAAGATCAAGACTCAGTGGACTTGGCTTTTCTGCATAACAGCTAAAATAAGAAGTTTTCATCACACTCAGAACATCATCAGTATCAAATCACTAATGGGGAAATAACCAGGGATTTCTGTCTCATGGGTATCTACCCCACATCATTTATCATTGTGACTAGAGCTTCTTGGCACTGGAGCAACCTTCTTCTGGACTGACATAATCCAGCTGGGCTAGCCACTGAGTGTTCCTGATTTTACTCTGCAGCAATAACAATATTAAGTAAGTGGGACTGAAAGAGAGTATATCATGAGGCCTTGAGTTCTTGGGTCATTTTCAGACAACTCCAGCACCCATGAAACTTAGAATTTTTTTCCCCATTTTATTTTTGGCATTGACAGAGATAGGAAAACGATGCAGCTTTCAGTGAGTATATTGTAGATAAACAAACTGTCCCCCCTCCCTCATTATAGCTTCATAAAAATTCCACAGAAAGCAGGAACTAAATTTATTACCTATCTGGGCAAGAATGCCTTGGTTAGCTGTTTCACCACCTGCAAAATAAGGCTTTGCCTATATGAGCTCATCAGTATGTCTATCAGTTCTAAAGCCCTTCTCCTCTCTTAAGAGTGAAACAAAAAGATTAATGACCCTTGGCTGGCATTCTTTTGGGTTAGCATCATGAAAGCATTCTGGATCTCCATCATAGGCCCATCTACACAATGCTGATCTTTTCCTTGCCAAGATGATCTTGCTGACCATCTTCTTTCTTCAGTGATCTTTTCCTGGACCTCTCTGGAATGCTTCAGCAAATTTTCCTCACCCTGGAATTTGCATGGCCACATCAACTAAAGTTGCTTAAATCCATCTTGGTTTGCTAACTATCTTCTTCCCCTTCCCCCTTAACTAACTCTTTGTTCTGCCAGCACATCTGCCCCTTTTCACTTCCCTTCCCCCAAGGACATTTTCTGTGTAAGTGTAATGGTTTATCTCCCTAGCTCAACACTTTCTTTTCCAGGCTGCTTTTGCAGTTTATGCTTATCAGAATACAAGCACGGTGAGTATGTCTGGGAAGCCATGGGACATGATGGCAGATAGTGTTCTTTCTACTTTCTCCATTCTGCCATAGAGGGACTGGCTCAAAGTCATCTAGTGAGCTCTGTGACCAAGTGAACCTGAACCTCCCTGGTCCAAGTTCAACACTTTAACTACTATACTACACTGTGGTTCTGTGATTTACAAACTACAGTTATTGGGTTCAAACAACACACTAAGCTAACATGGTTTAGTACAATGTGTGAGACTGCTTTTTATGACTTCCTGACTGAGATCTTGCTTCATAGGCCACGTCTGACAGCTCCTGAGCATCAATTCTGACATTCCAACTTGAGAATGTCAGTCTTCCATTGTCAAATAATATTTATCTATAGATAAACTACTCCCACATTTACCTCCTTGCATATTTCAACCTTTCTTTCCTTTTTGTAATTCTAGAGGGGTAGCCTCAATCTGTTACAGCAACAAAACCAGCTAGGAGTCCCATTTAGTTCTTTGAAGATGATAACAGATTGCTTGTGGCCCCAGAAGCTTATGCCGGTAACGAATCTGTTAGTCATTTAGGTGTAAAACAGTTGTTCTTGAACTGCTTTGTGGTAATCTGTCAATTTTTTGAAACAGTTGCCATGACTCCTGGTTTTCACAATGTTCACAGTTTGCATTCTTTCTTTCATGTTTTTTTAAAATCTTGCTCATCTAGTTCCTTGTTCCTTCTCACACGCAGTTTGTGCTCTAAGTGGTTTTGTCCTTCTTGAACAGATAGGGAAAATTACAAGAAATATAATTGTAACAAGCATACATGCGTAATTCTCACTTCAAGAAGTTTTGTTTATTTGTAGAAGGCTAGGTGTAAATCCAGAGCTATCATAGATGTCTGAATGAGATGAAGAACTAAAAGTACTGGAGTGGGTTTAAAGATGAGCATTGTCACAATTTCTGAAAGGTAAGGAGGTGGTATGATTTAGTCAATGTAAGAGAGTCCCAAAGGTCTTGTTTCAATGGTACTAGACAGAAAAATATGAACATCTGCTTTTCCTGAAGGATCTCAATCTTTTGATATCACCTGAGAATATAGCAGAATGTGAGGCAGACCAATCTTCCCCAACCTGATGCTGTTCAGGGAGGTGGGATCATAATTTCCATAATCCTGAGTTAGAATGTCAATTGAACATGCTAATTCCTATGGGAATTATGGGAACTGTGGGATTACATTGGATAATATATACAGATTTAGGAATGGCTGATTAGATTATAGATCTAAAGGCTTGGAGTTTGGGGGAGATTTAACTTGGCTAGGAAACTAGTGGTTAAGGCAACGGTTAGAAACCGGGAGCCTGTGAGTTGTAGTCTCGGCTTAGGCATGAAAGCCGGCTGGGCGACCTTGGGCCAGTCCCTCTCTCCCAGCCCAGCTCACCTCACAGGGTTGTTGTTGTGGGGAAAACAGGAGGAGGAAGAAGCATTAGGTATGTCCGTTGCCTTGAGTTATTTATAAAAATAATAAAGGCTGGAGAGAAAATAAAATAAATAATAATAATTTTTTAAAAAAAACCTTAAGTGTACAGCCCTTGATGGACGATTGTTTGAGTTTGGCAGGAATTATTTGTCAAAAAAAGTCTGAGGGGGAATTTGGAATGAATATGGCTATTTAAAGATGTCTACTATTCTTTTTTTCTCTCTCTGTGTGTGTTTTTAGGAACACACAGACACAAACACAATCTTCCCATCAGATTCTAGCAGTTGGATTCAGAAGCAGCGTTCTTTAAAATGAAATTACTGAGTAAGGATGGACTTTTTTTTTTGTTTTTGGCACAATTTGTCATTTTTCATTAATTTGTTTTGTCAACTTTTTGCATCTCTTTTAATTTTTTTAAAGATATCCACACAGAATGTGTACATGGGCACATTTTCAGATAATATTATTTTCCATGCAATTTTGGTTAAGGTATTTATTCTCTAATGCAATCATGTATTTTCATAACTATATATTTTTGTGCGCATGTCCCCTAAGAAGCACATCATCTGATTGGAAAATTGCAGAACGTTTGAGTGTGGATGTTGAAATATAACTGCTTATTGGTTGAAGAAGCGTGAATTTAGTAAATCTGCATAAAAATGTAGACTTACTAAATTTAACATGTAACTTCCCCATGATTTTCTATCACCTTTTGCGAAGGTCAGGATTCCTGGAGCTTTCTGTATCTCTGTGTTAGGAAAAGCAGCAAGTGTTTATGTAGTTGGACAGCTGTGCAGCCATTCAAAGCTCAGAAGCTATGCCAAAAAAGGGATGGAAACTGAAGCCTAGATTTAAATAATTTATGGCAAATGCTCATATGATATCCTCCTAAAATCCGCCTGTAATGGTGATTCCACACGTTCCTTTAATTAACGGCTAGTAGGCAAAGACTACAACTCAGGGCTAGAACATCTGCTTATCCTAAAGGCATCCCAGATTAAAAAAAAAACACCTCGCTGTTTTCAGAAAATATGAATCTCATGTAAAAGTGCTGCTAAGAGTCTTTCCTCACTTGGCATGAGCATGTCTTGGTGGCCTTTTATCTGCTGTGTCCTCATTTGATCTCCAGTCCGTAAGTGAGTCAGTTTTAAGTCATTCTTAGCTGTACCAGTGTTCAACTAGGGCTTTCCCCCTTATCTTGGGTGTCTGTGGAAGGGGGGCAAGTGATGAAATGTGCAGAATAATACTAAGATGCAAACTCCACCCCTTTCGTACTTGCATTACAACACTGCACATCGGTATAAGGGATGGAACCTGCATTGTGACATCAGAACACAGGTTTTGTCATTTTGGAGTCAGTGTAGCTAGGTGCAGAAATCTCTGTCTGGCTAAATTTTGCCATGGATACAATCTGAAGTCCTTAACTGGCCATCAACTGGTTGATGGTATTGTCAGGTGATGCCCTAAGGGAAAGGGAGAGATTATCCAAGTACCTATTGGCCAGGTCTCTACAGCAATCCATAGCTTGGAGCCCTGGATGGCCCAACAGGAGCTAACTAGCGGCAGAGGGGCTGCATGGTGAAAGAGAAGAGAGAGGGGCATCTCCCTCACCCTCGGCTGTTTTACAGTGCAACCTTTCCTGTTCCTATCAGCTGTTGTTTGGGCCATCTCTGAACACGGTTTTAGCTCTCTTCTGGAATAGCACTAAACCCATATCCAAACAGAATCCAATTATTGCTTGTTATCAACTGATAGTTGGACTCCCTTGGAATGCACCTGCATGAACCATTGATGAAGAAACAGAGTGAGTTTTGATGAAGTAGCTAGCAATCTGACAAAAACTTGCCTCTTCCCCGTCTCCCTCCCCTTGTTAAGAAGAGTGATTGGTGGATGTTTTCCTGATTCTTGGTGATTTTTGGTGGGAAAGGAATGAAACAAAGCCAGAGGAATCCCAGTTCTTAACATACCCGGTACACTATAAATAAGGATAGCACTGCTTGCTGGGCCTGTAGCAGAACAGGGATCATCAGTTGGGACAGGAAATAGTTCCCTGCCTGCTCAAGGACTGGTGGAAAGCATTTTAACTCTAACATGAGGAAGGGCCCTACATTCCTCAGGAACTGTTATCAGTTGTTGTGGATGTTTGTGGGCTAAATAAGACAGCTTCATAGGCTTACAAGTCCAACAATCCACCTTATTTAGCCCCAGGAGCAGTGAATAAAACCCCTCAATCTATGAATTGCAGATATGATGCTGTGCACATACTGTATTCATCTTTTCTCATCTCCTCAGCCCAAAATTTATCCCAAGTGAGGGTGAGGAGGGGGAGGCTGAGGGAATTTTATGCAGAGGGGTGGTTTTGTATAGCATGGGAGGAGAGACAGCATAATCTTGTGTGAAAAGTATGCATGATCTCCATAGTAAGAGTAAGAGTAATAACTGGAAACAGACCTCCATCTCAGATAAACAGTGAAGTTCTTTGAAGGGGTTATCTTGGTTGCTCTGCAATCGGTGGAGTGTGGCCATCTAGAACTGTGACAGTAAGTGGTATTAATGGTATCACTCGCCTTCTGTAACTTTTGTCATATGCAGCTGCGAGAGAGAAAGTGCTTAGTTTCAGATGTCATTGGAAGATGTCCTGACATACACAGGTTTTCTCTGGTTGTTAATGTTGCAGGCTACTTTTTATTGTTCGATGAGTTATAATTTTATTGTGTATTCTAAGTCACGTATGGATATTATATTACCTGTCATTTAAGTATTTAAATAAACAATCAGTTTTAAATATTAGAGTTGCTTTGAAATAAATACTAAACTGAGGTATAGTTTAGTACATAGCTGCACATGGAACAAATAATTTATTCTACCCATCTGCCCAGGAGCATGCTGCCTAAATGTATTTTTAGGAGAAAGAGGAGGAGGAGAAGAGGAGCTGGAGCAAGGCTAATAAACAGGATCTATCTTAGCTTATGGTTAATACAATCAGGGTTCTGAGTATTATTTTTTAGACCAATTTTAAAACATTTTTTCCTTACATACTTAATCATAAGCTACAAAACCTCCATGGGCAGATTCTAGAATCTGCCTCCAAAAACACACTTCTGTTTGTTTCATAAATGGGGTGTGTGTGTGTGTATGTGTGTGAGACCTAACATAAAACTGTTCCATTCAGCCCTTCCCTAGGCTAATAATTCTGACCTTAATGCAGAAATGGAAGGGGGAAGGAGATACTGAGAGAATGCTTTCTCCTATTTTGATTTATATTCAGGCTCTGAAAAAGGAGTTCATAGTGTAGGGGATTTGAAAGAAAAGAAAAGAGGAGGGCCAGAAAACCTGGCTTGGAGCCTATGGCCTGTAGGTGTTCTAAAATCAGTGGAGAGGCCTTGCAGTTTCCTCATTACAAGCCCCAACTCTAATTCCTTTCTTATTGTGATACGTGCCTTACTAAAATGATAGGACATCTTCCTTGGTCTTCTGGAATCTGCCACATCTCAGATACTTTCAATTACAGTTCCCATGCTGGTCATCCTGTCTTGGTCCTAATGTCTTGGATTCGTAAGAGCTGAATTAGAACATCTAGAGGGCATCAGGTTGCCGGTTTCTATTTTGTCACTGCTGGAGTATCTGCTTATGAAGACATTTCCTGTGGGCCAAATTAAGAAGTAGACCAAAATGTTTGACCCAATTACCCCTTTTCCCAGTTCTGAACAATGCCATTAATCCCCTACCCCCCAAAACCACAGATTCTGTTGTTTTACATGAGCATCTCAGCAGCTGCATTCCTAAACTGGATCCTTGACTCATAAACAAACAATTATATAAATTGCTCCATTACCCCCAGGATATGCCCAAATTACCCCCTTGGCAGAAATTGCTCTCAGTTTAAGAACCAGTGGCCTAATTTATCATTTAAGGAAATTAAATTGAAGCCTGGCCAGTAGCATTCATTCCCTGATACACTCCTAGCCTACTGTTTTGCTTATATATTCACTCAAGCCACGGTCTGGAATTCAGTGCAAAGGTTCTGAAAAGCAAGACAAATGGTCTAGGAGCTCCTTGCATGCAAAGAAGGATGGGACCATGGCGGTCTGAGAATCCAGAATTGGTGTCCTAGCCAGACAGCAGCTCTTGCTTTAAATGAACACCAGTGATCTTGGTGGAAGGAATGGAAGTGGCTGGTGATTTCTTGGTTATGTGGGTAGGCTGGAAGTTTTCAGGCGAAGAGCTGGCTGAGGACGAGGGCTACATGTAGACTCGTTAGGGCTGAAGACCGTCAGTGGGTCAGTGGGGCAAAAGGGTGCTGTTGTCTATGGACTTTTAGAGAGCCTTAAAGAGACAAGAGACATTAGCCATTCAGCAGGTGCAGTAAAACTAACAGAAGGAGGCAGGCCGACTTCACATTAATGAAACCACAATTGCTGAGTACCTGTGGCATCTCAGGAAAGATCAGACACCCTTCTGAGTGAAGGGATTTCTGGAGTTAGCAGGTGTTGACGATACAGTATACCTGCTTTGCATATATAATCCTTATCCCTTGTATACATTTTAAATAGCATTAAGAGAGAAAAGGCATTGAGATTGAAAAGGGAGTAGAGATTTTAGGAAATAATTGCATCTATTGCAAGAGGCAAGTAAGAATTACATCTGTTGCGAGATGCAAACATCTATTATGCTTTTCTTTGGTTTTTGAGAGGAATAATGGTGGACTGCTGAAGCAAACAAGAGAGCGGTACCGGAGTCACTGTAATATGTACGTCACTCGGGGTGGCAGTAGGAAATTGTATAGCCAAGGTCTGGGTGAAGCCAAAGAGGAACGTTCCCCCCTTGGAGATGCTCTGGAAGATGAAATGAGAGAAGAGGCTCCCAGGGAGCCACTGGAGGAAGATGAAGAGTGAATCCAATCAAGCATGTGTAAGAGCCCATATTAGGCATTACACTGTAACAATAAGAGTTGTCAAAACATAGTGGGATTTTTTTGCTCTTACTGTGCCCAGGGAAAGCTTTCAGCGACCCTTTTTAGGGTGACCCATTTTTTGCTGGGGAGGAACGGACCACAGGACCAGCTATTGGGCTGCTATGAAGAATACTCTAGGCATCTGGCAGAAAAGGTTTTTCACTTGGAGTTGACTGGGCAGATCTGGTTGAAGTAATTGGGATAGAAAATAAATAAATAAAATAAATAAATAGGCTTTGTGACTCCTAAGGAAATATGCAAAGTCTTTGGGGTTATTAGCGCAGATGTGTGTGTGTTAGATCCATGCCCCTTCTGGTTGCCAAAGGCCTCTGGGGAGATGACGTATGGTCGAGTCCATGCAGCTGGAGGAGGACTTTGCCACTTGAGCAACTGCTTCTTTTGGAATACAAAAAGACTGAAAGAATAATTAGAGAAAGGCTCCTAGATCTAGAATCCAGAATGAAGTCTGCCATTTTCCAACCCACATTAGAGCCCATACAACTTATTCCAGATGGCAGAGAGTGAATCACTTTAGCCTCTCTGATCTAGCAAAAAGCATTTTTCAGAGCCAGGCTTGATGATTTACCCTCCTCAGTTCTTAATGGGAGATGTACCAAAGTTCCGGTGTGGATGAGAACCTGCCCGTGTAGCACAAAGGCTATTGAAACCATCATACACGTGCTTTTACATTGACGCTCTTATCAATGTAGTTGGGAAACTGATTCCAGCTGATGTTGATAGGAAGGGAAAGGTCAAGTCTGGAGCGGGTGATTTATGGGGTAACACAGAGCTTGATACTCTCACCCCTCCTCTTTAACATCTACATGAGTCTGCTGGGCAAGATCATTAATCAGTCTGGGTCAAGTATCATTAATATATGGATGATACACAGTCTTAGATATTGACTCCAGGCCTACCACGTGAAGCTGTCAAGGTCTTGTCCTAATGCCTGGAGAGTATACGGTTTTGCATGGGGAGAAATGGATTCAAGCTCAATCCTAGCAAGACCAAGTGGTCGTGAGTGTTGGAGCCACCTGGGTCTTGGGAGCTTTCATCTTTACTTTTAGATGGTGTCACACTTCTCTCTTTAGGGTAGTATGCAACCTGGAGGTCTTCCTACTGTATACTCTCAACTTCTGTTCATTGAACAGATGATAGCTGTGGCTAGGAAGGCCTTCCCATAGATCCATCTGGTGCACCAGTTGCACTTGTTCCTAGACCAAGAGGTCCTCCTCATGGTCATTCATGCCTTAGTCATCTTGTGCATGGACTACTGCAATGCGTTCTACATGGGGCTGCCTTCAAAGACCATTCAGAAGCTGCAGCTAGTCCAGAACTCAATGACATGAGAATTATTGGGCATGCCTTAGTATGCCCATATAACACCTCTGCTTTGCAAGCCGCACTGGTTGTCAGTAAGCTTCCAGGTGCAAATCAAGGTCCTGTTTTTGACCTATAAAGCCCTTCATGGCATAGGGCCTAGCTGAGGAACTGCCTAGCTCCTGTGGTTTCTGCCCATCCTGTCCATTCAGGGAGAGTTGGCATTAAGCAGTGTCAACTTACAGGGTTTGAGCAGTGTGGCTTCTCTGTCTTAGCCTCTGCCCTTTGGAATAGCATTCATCCAGAAGTTTGAACAATCCCTACCCTGTTTCCCTTCCAGTGAGACTTTTAGACTTTCCCCCCAATCCTTGGGTTAGGGTGAGTGGAGGGCTACTTAGGAATGGTTGGTGGTGGGTTGTTCCCTCCTAGTTAACCGTTGTGTTTTTCCTGATTGTGTTCATATTTGGTTTTTATTGTTGTTTGCCACCCAGAGTCAGGCAGCTTTATAAATATGATTTATAAATAAATACATTTGGGCTACCAACAGCTAGAAGAGAAAGAGATTGGAGAGTACTACTGGATAGGAAATATCGGGATATAACTAATTCTATTCTCATTCCCTTCAGTTTCAATTTACTGTGATTTCTTTGTGCATACTTCCCGACATAAACTCTCTATAAACTCTGAGTCACTTTCAGAATCCCAGCAATGAATGAGATATCAAAACTGAGCTTGGGCAGAAAAATACAGCCTGTTCCCTAGAAATCTCAAAAATTAGTTTGGAAACTCTCCAAGGATGGTTTCAGAGTCTGGTCATTTCTAACCTTAACTTCGTTGGACTTCTTTTCCCATAATACTGACAACCTACCCTGGAGTCTGCAGCTTTCCAACACGGGTAGGATGCAATTTAGCACCCCCCTTTCGTTCTTTCTTTTTTTTAAAATAGAAACTTTATTAAATTTCAGAATACAAATAGAATATACAAAGATAGAAAAAGATTGAAGAAAGAAGAAGCAATAAAGAGTGCAGAAACAAAGTGCAGAAATAAAAAGAAAGAAATATAGGAGTGATTTTCGACCTTCTTCAGTAGATACAAATAAAAAACACATTAACCTCTTACCCTGTTTTTAACTATAGTACACATTACTTTTATATTCTTATAAAATCCTAATCATCAAATCCTAAAATCAAAACTTCATTTTTTATGGTTTCAAGCAAAAAGTCCAAAAGTGGTTTCCAACTAAAAACAAAGCTAGACAAATTATTTTCATTAATCAATGTACTCAATTTTGCCATCTCTGCCAATTCCACTCATTTCACCATCCATTCTTCCACTGTAGGAATTTGTAAGTCTTTCCACCTTTGTGCATACAAAAGTCTTGCTACTGTTATCATACAGTATATAAAAACAAAGTCCCAAATTTTCTTTCAGCCTTTTTATCCGTCAAACCTAAAAGGAAAACTGGCTTCAATTGTACACCCACCTAAAGAATCCTTTGAATGGAGGTACATATCTGGTCCCAATATTTCTTAGCTTTCTTACAAATCCACCAAAGATGATAAAAAGTACCCTCGCCTTGAGAACATTTTTAACACGTGTTTGATATTCTCTTATGCATCTTCAACAATTTATCAGGAGTTAAATACCAACGATACATCATCTTATAAAAATTCTCTTTCAGATTATAATTCAATGTAAATTTCTAACCTTTACTGCACATATTCTCCCATTGATCAAGCATGATATTGTATTCAAAATTCTTTGCCCATTTAATCATACAGTCTTTAACATATTCATCCTCCATATTCATTTTCAATTTAGCACCCTCTTTCAAATGTTAGGGACGCGGTGGCGCTCCGGGTTAAACCGCTGAGCTGCTGAGCTTGCCGATCGGAAGGTCGGCGGTTCGAATCCGCATGACGGGGTGAGCTCCCATTGCTAGTCCCAGCTCCTGCCAACCTAGCAGTTCGAAAACATGCAAATGTGAGCAGATTAATAGGTACTGCTTTGGCGGGCAGGTAACGGCGTTCCATGTAGTCATGCTGGCCACATGACCACGGAAGTGTCTACGGACATACTCTGGCTCTTCGGCTTTGAAACGGAGATGAGCACCGCCACCTAGAGTCGGACACGACTGGACTTAATGTCAAGGGAAACCTTTACCTTCAAATGTTAACAGTGGACAAATGGATAGCCCTCTCTTGCTGCCAACAGTCTGATTCCTGCATTTATTTTATTTATATCTTGCTTCTGCTCCAAGAAACTAAAAATATAAATGGACTTTGCCTCCCTAACTTTATCCTCATCAAAAGCCTATGAGGGACATTAGGATAAAGGTGTGGCCACAACACGATACAATCAGTTTCATGGTCAAACAAAAATGGTGACCGTTGGCTTTCTGTCCCTTAGTTCAGCTTTCTTCCCACTAGACTTCATCAATTCTTCCTTGAAAGCATCAGTATTGCAAATGGAAGGCTTTTCCCGAGCCCTTCTCTCCCACACTGGCAGTGTGCTTAATGTGCACGTTGATAATGCTAAACATGTGAGTAGAATACTTTTGAAGGATAATGCAGAAGACACATTAGTTCTATGTGGAGTTCGAACATTATCTCTTGATCATCATTGCTTCACAATAATGCCTGAGAACTGCGTGGTCCTTCAAGGTGTTCCTTCATTCAGTCATTCCTTCAGTCATTTCTATCCAATATCTTTTTCATTAAAAGGATCCAGTGGTGCATTTCTGAAATCCTGCCCTTGACCTCCTCTAGCAATTATTCAGTGGTTTCTTCCCTCCATTTCTTTTCAGACCTTCCAAGTCTCACTATATAAATCTATCAAACAGAAAAATATCCTCCTACTGGGATCAGAGAAGAGAGCAGCTCTGCAGGGACTGAAGGATTTTCTTTTTCTTTTCTTTTCTTTTCTTTTCTTTTCTTTTCTCTTCTTTTTTTTCTTTTTGGTCTAATTGCTAATGATTATGTACAGGAAAAAAAAAGGAGACTAGAAATTGCTTCTGTTCGGCACTGGCCCATCAACATGGCTTCAGTTTAAGTAGACACATGATTGGATTAAGAGAGATATTAAATACCACTAATTGTGCCAAAGAAAAAGAAAAAAAGCAGTATGTTCAAAATCTGAGAAGGTATTTCAGAGCCCCTAGTTTGAATTTTCCAACAATTCTTGGCTTTCTTTTTCCCTTTTGCAGTGTTAGAATGATTTATTCAAACTATATTGTATTATGTTCACATTAGAGCCAAAATGAAATTGCCATCCCAGGGTTAATCATGGAAACCCCCCCGAGTCAACTAACCGTCAAACAGTGCAAACATAGTAGCGGTTTATTTGATGTGCAATAGCTGCTGTACAATGTTTGCTTTCAATATTTCATGGTTTATAGTTGGTCACTAGTATATGAGGTCAATATTGGATATCAGTCTTTGAAATTTGCAATATGATATTCCCATTTTAAACTTAGTGTGTAGGCATAATGAATGCACATAAAGTATCTCTGCCAGGATCCTTACAAAATGTAAAGGCATTAGAGATGCTGTATCTTCATGGCTGGATTATGAATCGGGAAGCTGCTTCGAAACCCACCTCTTAGAAACTCATTAGATGACCTTGGGCAACCTACTCTCTCTATTTATCCTCTCTTCTCCAGCAGCAGTGCTGGGACAAATACTGATCTGCCTTACAGAGCTGCTAACAACATATACTTCCATTATTCCAAAATGTAACTGCTATTATTCATTTTTTAAAATCCTCAACCCTCAGATTGCAGATCCTAATGAGAACTGTCATGCCACCCCCATTGATTCAGATTCTCACTGTCAACAGAAAAGGATCAACTCTTGAAGAATTAGCATAAAATGTTGGCAGTTGAGACCTGCTACAAAATGTTGTTGCGATCATTGCTCCTAGTCAGTATTCCAGCCAGGGTGTTCCATTCCATCCCATTCTCCACTTTTGGTTTTCCCATTTTTTATATCTGTGGGATTTCTATTTCAGCTGAGCATACTCAGTCTTCATTTCACTGGGTTTTTTTTCTTGTACTTTTTATAATTCTGCAGACTCTAGAGTATCCCCAAAGCTGCCTGATAGCTGCCAGAGTCCCCTCTTGTGCATGCGCATGACACTTAGTTCTCTTAAAGTCCATATTTAGACAATGAGTTCACCGTGAACAGATTGAAAGCAGCAACAAATTCCTCTCTATCTATTCAGTAGGGTTAAGTTATTAACTCCACTGGGCATCAAAATAGCTTTTCCCAGATCTAGAGAATGGAGAAAATATACATGCTAGTATATAAGCATTTGCATGCCTTATGGTGAATGTATATATAAACATGTGTGTGCACTCATGTATTTTTTTTCTCTAGCCCACAAATATCTCCATGCCTCCTCAAAACTCTAAAAATGAGAGGAAAACAGCTGCCAAGGAAAGGGAAGAGCTTTAGAGAGAAAATTATGCCAACAATCAAGACCTTTTCATGCTGTGATAGAGCATCACAGCTTCCACAGACTCCCTTTAGAGCTTTATTATTATATTTGTGTCTGCCCTGCAATTTATACTGCCTACAAAGTCAGTCCATGCCAGGTCTGGAAGCTTTCCAAAGTTGTGCACTGATGCATTCCACCTGGGGATTTACATAGAGAGCTCCACATTCTGCTGATATCTTAATACATATTCCGGGTAAGGGAATTCCACCTGGCGGGGTCCAGGAGGCGGGCCTTCTCTGCAGTGGTACCCGCCCTCTGGAACATTCTGCCCCTGGAGGCGAGACAGGCCCCTTCGCTCCCGGCCTTCTGGAAGGGTTTGAAGACCTGGTTCTGCCGCCTCGTTTGGGGTGGGTGGGGCACCAGTTCTTCTTGGGGGTGGCTAGTATCATACATCTCTCCCCAACAAATAAGATCTTCACCGCTTGGATTTTATACCTATTTTATCTTTATTTATTGTTTTATTGTATTGTAATTTATATGTTTTTAATTTTGATTTTATTGTAAACTGCCCAGAGTCCCCTTTTTGGGAGAGATGGGTGGTGATAAAAATTTGAAAAATAAATAAATAAATATTTGAACTCTTGAGGTAGCCCTCTATAACTGAACTGGAGTTGAACTGAAAGAGGAGAAGTGGTGCTACAACACCTTTGACTGGGCAGAATCTCAAGGATGGTCATTTTCTCTTTCTTCTCCTTTTCACCCTCTATTTTTTTCCTGTGTCTTAAAACAGCTTCTTAATCTGCAAATATTAGAACCATCTGTCTGAACCTGGTGTCCTCCAGATGTGTTAGACTTCAACTCCCATAATTACATCAGCTTGTTGGCAAAGCTTATGGAAGCCTAATGCCTTGGAAGGCTATCAGGTTGGGGAGAAGTGGCCTCTTCTATTAGCCGGTGCTATTTTCTTCCCCCGTTTTCCTTTCTTTTGCTGGGTTAGAGACCATACCTTCCCATGTATTAATTTCACCAACACCTTCCCGTCCTCTTGTACTTGCAGTGCAGTTATTAACGATATAAACACATTTTGAAAGCAGCAAATTAATCTTCTCTTTAGCTAAGCAGTGAGTTTGGAACAGAAGTTAAAAAGCTACACTGAAGGTTATTTAATTTGCACCAGACTATATCAAGCTATATCAACTCTTCCCTCTTTCCTGTTAGCTATGGCAGTAATAGTTGCAGAGAACCAGGTTTATTCCTTTTTCTTTGCCCATGAGTAGGACATCTGGCCACAGCAACGATTTCTCTGAAAAAGAGAAAGTGGGGTTATGAAGAGCGTTAGTGTTGCCAAGGTCACTTTCTAAAAATAAAGGTCAGCCAGGGAGGTGATCACCAGGGATTAGGGGGAACTGCAGCACTTTCATTGTATTAGCAATTGGCTTAAATGAACGGTTAGACTAATTGCTCCATTAATAGAAGTTGGTTCTAAAATCAGCATTTCCAGCTGTATGTGCTGCACAATGGACTATACGCACTACACAACGGACAGATACAGATATATACCTGTATGTACACCAGGGGATTTTAAAATTGGGATACATTTTTAAAAAAAAAGTAAGGTAGATGGCAGTTCTTTTAAAAAAATGTTTCCCCAATGAGGATAGTTACAAAAAATAAGAGATCATCATGGTAATGTGTCAAATTACTGCCCCACTGCTGAATTTTGGAATTCAAAGATATGAGTACAGATCAACAGCTAGGCTCACCTTTCCACATCTGTACATCTGGATGCAGGCTTCTATGTCAATCAAGCTGTTTGAAGTATTACACCAATTTCATACGCCTTCTCGCTCTGTACACACAACCAACAAAATTTGAGTTAAGTCAAACATTCAAATGGCATTTTTGACTTGTTTTATTTTCTTGTGATGAAAATAATGATGAAAATAAATGGACTTTCTGACTTGTTTCTTTTATTTTCTTGTGATGGTATTCCAGGAGCTAAAGGATTCCTTGGATTTCCTACTTTGAGGCTGGCTGGAGGGCTCTAGCCTCTGAAGGAGGAAAGTCTGATATGGAAAACTTTCCTATTCATTCCAGTTGCTGGGGTTAGATCTTTTGGATGTCAGAAAAGGCTGAGTTTGAGAAGGCTGAACAGGAGACAAGCTAAAAGGGGTTGTAGATCAACGGAATCTAAGTTCTCCTATTCCCCTGACATATCCATCAGTCCTGGAGCTGACACAGACACCCCACCCCCCCTATTGCTGGCAGTGAAAAAGGGTAGGAAGCAACCTGATTGGATGAAGAACAGCACATGTTATTTTGGTCAGGCCCATCTTGCAGCTACAACCCAACAAGGACTGCAGATTGTGTAGCTCTAATGTCAAAGGGCTCTGCATTTGAATATTCAACTGCCCAGTCAATAAGGTTTAAATTACACTGATACTTATTCATGCTTTCAGCGTAGTCCCTGGGGAACATTTACTTTGGCCACATAATGAAAAGACAGGACACCCTGGAGAAGATGCTGATGCCAGGGAGAGTGGAAGGCAGAAGGAAGAGGGGCCGACCAAGGGCAAGGTGGATGGATGATATTCTAGAGGTGACGGACTCGTCCCTGGGGGAGCTGGGGGTGTTGACGACCATCAGGAAGCTCTGGCGTGGGCTGGTCCATGAAGTCACGAAGAGTCGGAAGCGACTGAACAAATAAACAATTCCCATTCTGTTCAATAGATCTTACTCCCTAGTAAGTGAGTATGGAAATGTAACCCAGTATGTATGCATATTTTATGCACTGATTTCTTTCACACTCACACACTATAAGGGCTCATTCATCCTACTAGGCCTGTCCCACCCAAGCAGGGATTTTTTTCACTGGTACTTGTTGCCACTACAGTATCTTCTTTTCTTCTCCTTAAACATGGAGGTAGGCGCGAGACTAAAACAAGGGAAATGTCTTCCCCTTTCTGCAAACAAAGCAAAGCAAAGCAAAACAAAACAAAACAAAACAAAACAAAACAAAACAAAACAAAACAAAACAAAACAAAACAAAACAAAACAAAACAAAACAAAACAAAACAAAACACAAAGGCAGTTTAAACCCAGCAGTTAACAGTCAATCACTGAAGGCCTAGGTTGTCCCTCTGAGCTGTGTTGTAAGTTAACTAGTTTGTGTGTGGGGGGGAACAAACTAGCACAAACAATGTCTGTTCAATGTATTTAATCTTAAATATATTAAGACACAAAACAGCAAGAAATGAAGCCAATTCAGTGGCCTGCTAGAACCACTGAAATGGAGCAGAGCTTATAACACAGCTGAGAAGCTGGCACAGAAAAAGAAAATTATCTTAGATAGCTTCCATGAGCATGCCAGAGAAACACAGGGTATTGCTCTTACACATTCAGCCCTCCCAAGCATAAAGAATCACACGCTTAGACGTAGTAGGTTAAGAAGTAGAAAGAAGCTTACCAACTTTATTCGTTGTTGCTTCTGCTACATCCATCTTGGTGCAAAATGATTTTTGTTCTTCTTTTCTTACTAATTACATAGACTCTCATCTTTACAGCTGCCAAGAGGTGTGTGAAAGGAAGGGGCAGAATCCCTCATCAAGGCCCAAGCACATGGCCCTGATGAAGAGAGCAGGATCCATGCTGCCTCTCCCTGGGTGGAGAAGGGGGAAAAAGAGGAAAGACGAAGTGGAAGTGGCAACAAACAGCTTCCTCAGAGTTGCATTGTGAGGCAACATAATTCACATGTTAATGAGGCATGCTGGATTTGCCAAAACTTCCAACAAGAAAAACATGGATGGGTGTTGGCTCAGAGAAAGATTAGTATTAGATGCAAAGAATAAGTGTGGACAAAGGAACAGTAAGCTTATCAAAAATGGAAATAAGCTCATCAAAAATGGAAATCAAACCTTGGAGAAAATACTTTCGAAAGAACTTTGAGCACTTCAAAATAAAACAAAATCCTAACATGTTTTGCTTATTTGTTGCCTCTAGTCTGGATACAATGGATTTTCCTTCCTGATATCTTGGCAGATTCATAGTACCCAACTTGGAACAGGTTTTCACTGTCACTGCCCCAGAGGTATGTTGCTCTTTCCCCAAGAAGATTGAAAAAACAAGCATCCAGCAAACTCATCCTTTGTTATTTAATCTCAAGGAAACAGATTTGTCTGACTTTGGGCAGAGGGGAACATTCTTCCAATTGTGAGTTTGTTGCTGATCCATTGGGCATCTCTGCACTTATATTTCTAGGGGTGTCAGTGTATGTGCACTGTCTGAGGAAGTGTCACTGGCTGAAGGAGCCCTGAAAATGGATGTGTTAGGCGGCAACTTGAATTTGGGGCAAAAAAGGTTATAGAAATGATTTCATGTGGATCATGTAGTGATCCCAATATATATAGCTGATTTTGTTGGTGTACATCTCATGCAAGTTATAATTGTGCAAACAACAAATATGTAAATTGGATGTAAAATAGTTTGCTTAATCTCTGATGTTTCTAATGAATGCTTTTACCTCCATTATCCAAATAGCAGAGCTAATGAAAAGAAGAACAGTGGGGAAATAATCTTATCTGATTATATCTCATTGTCAGAGAAGACTACATTTGCTAATCAGATCTCTAGCATCTAGTATTGGATCTGATGCCTTTCACCTGCTGCTTATTTCCTGGAAATACAGCAAATATATACCTTTCTTTCTGCAGGATGGGGTTGGTTGGTGTGATGTAATTGAAAATAAGCAAGGCGTGCCATTCCAAAGCTGTAGCTTTATCATTGATGAGGTGATTTATAAGAAGACTTGAAATGGATGAGTAACAGGAATATTTCTAGCAAGAGAAGCAGAAAGGAGAGCATAGCTCTCTAGCCAGTTCAAAAAGCTTAAAGAAGGATTGTTAAACTGGCTAGCTTGCTAGTCAACTAATGCTAGTCAACTAATGAGATAGAAAGAGAAAGCAAAAGGGGGCATCTGGAGGAAGAAAAGGGAGAGACAATTAAACTTGTCTTCAACTTTTCTTTCTCAGCAAGCGGATATTGCAGCAAACCACATGGTGGTGATTCATTGGATCCAGGGCAATGATTGAGCCTCCAGCTTTCAGGCTGTAATAGAGTTTGGGGTTTGTTGGTTGTTTGGCCCTTTGCTCGCTTCTACTGCTGATCCTGGCCTAAAACTGGTTCAGCTCTCCCCTGACTGTGGTACTCTCCCAGTTTGCTTCTTTCAACATGTTTGTTGGACAAGTGGGTGTTTTTGAGATTATATTTGCCCTTAAAGAGACATACATGATCTCTTTTGGAAACAGAGAATTTTACAGAGGCAAGATCTCTTCCGCAGCAGGCTACGTACAATACATTGGAGACCCTTTCCAGAGAAATCAAAAGCCCTGTGCCTATTATCTCTTTGAGTGTCTATATAAGAAATAGATATCTGCTGATTTTTTTTTAATCGTATGGCATAGCAGTTCGGTGTTCATGCTGTTTTTTCTTGCTGGGAAATCCTTGTGAGGTCCAGCAGCCAGATGTGTAGAGTATTTAGCTGTGACAAGTCACGTTGCCTGGGGTGCACCATGAGAAGGCTAGACTACATTGCACTGAGTTGGGCTGAGAGAAAGTGACTGGCCCAAGGTCACCCAGCTGGCTTTCATGCCTAAGGCAGAACTAGAACTCACAGACTCCTGGTTTCTAGCCCAGCACCTTAGCCACTGGGAGTCAGGGAAGAGTCCAAAGGGAGATCAAGATGTACTGGCAATTTCGGTAGAGAATGATAAGAGTTGCAATTCCTTTTTTTAAAAAAAGCAGCAAAAAAATTAATGTTTCCATTTTTCCCAAAGTTGCTTTTCTATAGGCAGCCTCCAACCATTATCAGGTTTTCTGGTCTAGTTTGTCATTATGTAAATCCCAAGCTACTTTGAATCTTAAGGTTAAAAACAGCATCTTGAATTGTGCCAGGAATAAAACCCAAATTGAGCAGAAGCAATAGAGCAGTAGGAGTAATATTAAATTGCTGCTAGGAGGGAAATCATCACCAGTGCTGGAATTATTACTAAAGTCAGATCTATTAAGAGTGTCTCACTATAACCAAGCATATTCTTTGGGTTACAAAGGCATGAAAGATGGAAAATGACTAAAGCTGTTTTAACAGGTGGAGTTGTGTGTTAAGCATTCCTAGTTGCTACCACTGGGTGAAATTGCAAGCACGGAGGACTTTAAAAGCATCCCCAAACTGCAGTTAGATAATTTTGAAAACTTGGATTTAATTGTCTTTTGGGTGGTCAGCTCTGAACAACTGAATTAACATGTCTCTCCTCCCTGGTCTCCCCATTGCCAGTCCATGCTTTACTACTGCCTCAACATCCTTGACGTTCTAACAAAATACACACACAAAACCCCTATTAATCCAAGAATGAAGGAAAGAAAAACCTATAATGATACGCTGCTTCAAATCTGCTTAAATCACAATGCCATTATCATTACAGCTATGTAGCTGAGTTTGCTTTTGCAGTCCTGATGCTAACGGCATCCACAGGAGAATAAGCAATATTTTTTAAAGCAAAAATAATAGAATGAACATCTATAACTATGCGATTATTTTCCTGGTCACCCCTGGCTATATATAAACCCCTGCTGAAAAACACAATTCCTCCATTTACGTAACTCGCACTGCCCATAATAACTAAATTGACAGGATGACCTGATTTGCAGATGTTAACCATAGCTGGGTTCACACAACCCATTAAACCCATCTTCATTCTGTCCCATCTGTTTTTATTGTTATCTATATCAACCTATGTGACCCCATTCAGACCACAATGATAATCAAATGCTAAGCAAGGTAGAAATATCAGAACCAAAGTCTATCGTTTATGTTACTTCAAGCCTTCTCCTGGATCAATGACGTAATATGAACACTGGAGAAAGGATGAGGCATAATGCAATCAAGCCCCACAAGAAAAGGATGAAGGAGAAGACGAGCAGTCTATTTGCCAGGCTGCCTGGACTGGAACCTTCTTAGTGGGAAGAACAGAATCACTCAACACCATTCCTGGGCATACCCATCTGTTGAATCATCCAGCTCTACCTGTTTCAAACCGTATACTTCAGTGAGTAGAACGATCAACCAAAGCTTTAATCAACAAATAAAAATTGCCTCCCAATTAATTGCCGAGGCTGGGACTGAAGCACACAGCTGCACCAAGATGCCAGCCTCATCCTCCCTGTGTCAGTTTAGCTGAAAAAAAAACACAAGCTAATTAGTGTTTCTTTTCTGCTCTCTATTAAAAGGGATTTTGCACATTGCGGTGAACCATCATGATATCCTTTCTGGCAAGAAACAGAGTGGTCAGTCCATGTGACAGGACTCAGTCACAGCTGGTGTCAAAGCATCTCCGAAACCCATCTCTGAGCTAATCCTAATAGGATCTGAACCTGTTTTAACCTGGTTAAGGGTTCTTTCTTCCTTTCTTTAAAGCTTTATTAAGTTTTTCAACAAATGCATAAAAACTACATGAAATGAAATAAGGTATACTACAAGAGAAAAAAGGAACTAAAAAGCGTGAAAATACAAAAAAAGACTACATACTACATAATACGTACATACTAACTTCCAACTTTCTACCGCAAAGATATGAATAAGTCAATAGACTCTTATTCAAACTGGAATGAGCATTACTTCTATAAAGCATTTCTTTCTCAGTATAACATTTCCTCTAAAACACTACTTTTCCCTTGAAATGGATATTAAAAAAAAATTATAATAAAAAAATCCCCCTTAATAGACAGATAATCAAATATTATCCTTCCTCATTACAATTTTACTCCTAACCAAAGCATTTATGTAGTTAAACATTATATCTCCACCATTACATATTTAAACAATAGCCGTATTAATATCCTTTTACCCAAGATAAATTCATTATCCCAAAAGCAAAAACATCTGTCTAAACCTTTAAAAGACTATCCTAATAAACACAAACAATTAACCCACTTCAAAGTGAACAAAGGCATTTATATATCTCACTGTTACACACAAGGCTTGAACCTTGTCTTTGATCTTGATATTCTAAGAATGCAGCTATTTCTGTTCCTTTTACATCCAAAGCTTTTCCTTCTTCAAAATTAACAGTCCAGAGGTGAATCTTCTTCCCTTCACTTTTTGGCTTTGGGATGTTACTCCTCATTTTTTTCTTCAAGACTGGGACCTATTTTCCAAATAACTTTCTAAGAGATGCTCCAAAGCATAAGTAACCTTAAGGTACAGCTCCTTAAAGATATCTTTAAAATCTTCCATATCCCTTCATGGAACGTTATGGCATTCTCTAGTGCCTGAGGATATTAGACAAAAGGCTGTCTTTCAGAAAGAAAGTGTTAATCAGTGGGGGTGGAAAAATAAAGGTAAACAAATCCCTTTCTCACGAGAAATAAGATAGATCAAAGGTCAGCTCTGCAAATTTAACAAAGTGGGTAATTCTTTTGTAATCCTTCAAACTTTGAAAAAAGTGACAGTAAACAGGCGAAAGTCTTTAAATCCAACAATACAATTTAAAAAGAAAAAAGGGAGAAAATATATATATATATTTAAGAAAAAAAAACCAAATTAACAAATTAATAACTTCTAAAAGTAATGAAAATCATCAAGAGATTCCACATTTCTTTGCTGCAAAGAGCCTCTCCTTAATAATAATTAAAAAAGAAAACAATGGTGTTTTAGAAATGGGGTAGGCAGCTTTTGAGTCCATTTAAGGCTTCAACACAGCTTAGGAAAGGATGGCAATCCCTGCCTCCTGGCTGCTAGCTTACCAGTCAATTGCAAAATGCTGTTTTGTGGTCTTCTGGCTGCTTCCAGCCGTCCGGAGAACAAATGGAGTAATCCCTGGGGTTCTCCTTAATCCGGAGAATGCTTCTGGGCTCTAGGAAATCCTTCCCCCGCCCAAAAAAGTCTGTGTTGCTGGGTCAATTGCTGAGCTCACGGAGACATGACTCAGGTTGCCAATCCCCCACTGGAAGTCTAACTTGGTTAATGTTTCAATGGAACAAAAAAGTAGTATTCCATATTCTGCATTTTGAAAGGGACGTAAATTTTTGGAATTGATAATATTGCTACTTGACTCATGTCAGCAGAGAAGCATTTTTAAGTGAAGTTCATTAACGGTATGTAAGAGATAGGGAGAGTGGAAGGCAAAAGGAAGAGGGGCTGACCAAGGGCAAGGTGGATGGATGACATTCTAGAGGTGACGGAGCCATCCCTGGGGGAGCTGGGGGTGTTGACAACCAACAGGAAGCTCCAGTGTGGGCTGGTCCATGAAGTCACGAAGAGTCGGAAGTGACTAAACGAATAAACAACAACAACATGTAAGAGATAGGAACCAGTGGGGGGTGGGAGTGGCAGTGGGAGTGGGTGGGGGCACTGTTCTCTTTTACAATGGTTGAGCAGCCTAAGGGTTTATTTTGCTTTTTGCAGTCAGCCCTTCTAACAATGCAGCCCACTGCATGTCTATTCAGAAATTAGCTCTACTGAGTTCCCCGAATCCAAGTATCACAGTCAAATGCTTGCAACAAGTACCAGTAACAAGCATCTCTTTTAGATGGCATGTGTGTTTCACTAGCAGCAGTTGGGTAATGAGTTTGGTTGCGCTTTCCTCGAGGAGGCACTTCCTTTTCCCAAAAGCAAGAATGACTCTGATCACATGCATCTCTACCCCAGGCAGGCTGCTACCTACCTACGCATTCAGTCTTTCAGGGAAGCAGCACGAGGGAGCCAATTGTTGTTTGAATCGGATTTGGGGGATACCGTCTTAATTGGCAGTTGGGAACATTTTCCTTTAACGTTCTGGAAGCAGGTTGATTTAGCTGCCTGTTTATTCCCCTACTCAGACCCTATTGAAGTATGTGGTGTAGACCCAAAAGGAAAGAAGTGCAGGCAGACTTCCCAAAACATTGGTGAGATGAAGAGGACACGCCTCCCTCATATCTCAGCCAGTTGCTGAGAGAGGAGATGCAACGCTAGCTCTCCCTGGATTCCAGGAGCAGCATTCCACCTAGGAGAAGGCTTAGGGCATCCTGTGACTGCCAAGGAACACTTAGGCCTTGTTTTAATATACAGGGAGTGAAATGCTCCCAAGCAAGCTATGGGCAAATTTGTGTTGGATGCCAAGGAGAAGCCACCCATCACCTCCTGACATTGGGAAGGAAACTTCCAACTATCTCCAGAAGAGTCCCATACAGAGATAGAATAGTTGGTTCCCTGTGTTTATGTGAGAGAAGAAAGTTGTGTTTCCTTAATGCAAGATGCCCCTTCGTGTCTTCCTTATGGTTTGGGGAAGATCTCCCTTCATATGCCTATGAGAGGAATGCCTTTTCTCAGGCAGTCTAGTTTACACATGCCTCACCTAAAATCATGCTTTTTGCCTTTAGAGTAGTGAGTTAAATCCTGGCTCATTAGAGATTCACATTGATTTATCACCCAACCAAAGCCGTAGCAACGTAAATCTTGTCTTCATTAGTGATCCATCATCACAATGATAGCGGGGGGGTTGTTGTAAGATGTTATAAATCATTTGTAAAAAAAAAAACTTTTAATCATATTTCAACAGCAGGAATCATGATTATATGGTATTAAGCTGAGATCCAATTTGTTATTTTTACTCACATGCAGGTTCATGCACATTTATTCAATAAGTGAATGGACAAAAACACAAATATTTTCAAAAAATCACTTTTATATCCTCCCCTCTTTTTTATCCTCAGAAGCTTAAGTTAAGAGGAACTGGCTGGCAACTCAGTGAACTTCATGGGGCTCATTCACACAACATTTAACTGGGTCACATAAAAGCCAAGCATCTGCACTGGCATCGTGTGCTAAATTTGCTTAGTGTATTTTAATCTTGGTTACGATTTCTGTGTCTTAGCACGTTGTGCAAACCATCCATTTGGCTAGTTTAGGGTTAAGGTTATATGTATTGCTTGATCCTGGTTTCCTATTCCTGTTTTGGTGGCCCTCTCTTTTCCCTTCTCTTCCTTCCCATGGCACCATTGGCTAACTGTAGGACACTTAACTTTCTTACCTGATCGTCAACAAAGACACAGTGGGAGTTATCTTGATCTGACCTAAGTATGAGATCAGGCTGTGCAGGAAACTGCTTTAATGTTTTCCCAAATCAACTGCCATCTGGACTACCTGGGGCCCGCTTAAGTGAATAAAGAGTGTATCCTTTGCCATAAATAGCAAAGTCTTTGAAAAAGCTGTAGCTGAATGATTCAATCTTTTCTATACCAGCCCTGCTTCAAAATCTTGAAAAGAGCTGCAGGAAGAATGTTGTTGCATCTGATGTTTTATGTCAGCTCTCTCCTTTTTCTCCTTTTGTGTGCAAAATGGGTTCTTCTAAGTGCCTTCACAACCGCACTGATCCATTCAAAATAGCAACCTGTGTTTCTAGTACAGATTGCCACAGTTCTTTCATTTATCATCCAAAAACATTGTCATGACGGAATAAAAAGGTGACAACAACGAACTTGCAAGTTTGACCTTCTCTAGGCACTGTTAGGCTTCCCAATACACAAAGAAATTTGATGAGCAAAATAGACTGAACAATTTGGAAGAATGAGTGATCAAAACAGCCCATAAAGATAGAACAGGAAAGTGTTGGACCAATTTTTAATAGCCTTTCTGCAGTTCCATTTCAACAGGCGGCTCAGTGAATACAGAGGAGAGAGAGAATGGCTTTCAAAGCAGACCACAGCCCTGGCAAGTACAGGACAATGGCTAGAAAGAAAAGGTCAGCAGGAGGATGGAGACAGAAAAGGAACTCCCCAGGGAATACAAGTATCTCCCAACAAATTAAGATTTTTCAGCAACAGTTATCTATGTTAACAGTAAGAGAAATGGAAGTAATATTGAATTATGCAAAGCAAAGAAATTTTGAATTTGCAAATAAACCAGGGAAATGGCTGGCTTATAAACTGCAAAGAGAAAAAGAAAAGAAAATGATAATGAAATTACAAGAGGGAGATACTGTATTAACAGACAATGTGGCCATACAAAAAACATTTTATCAATATTATTCTAATTTGTATAAAGGACATGATATTCCATTGGAGAAAATAGATGAATATCTTAGAAAACAAAATTTACCAAGGATTACAGAAGAACAAAGACAAATTATGAATGGACCTATAATGATAAGGGAAGTTTCAGAAACAATTAAAAAGACTGAACCAGGAAAGGTACCTGGACCAGATGGTCTATTGAGTTTGTATTATAAGTGCGGTGAGGATGAACTTTTACAACCTTTTTGTTGTTTATTCGTTTAGTCGCTTCCGACTCTTCGTGACTTCATGGACCAGCCCATGCCAGAGCTTCCTGTCGGTCGTCAACACGCCCAGCTCCCTCAGGGACGAGTCCGTCACCTCTAGAATATCATCCATCCACCTTGCCCTTGGTCGGCCCCTCTTCCTTTTGCCCTCCACTCTCCCTAGCATCAGCATCTTCTCCAGGGTGTCCTGTCTTCTCATTATGTGGCCAAAGTATTTCAGTTTTGCCTTCAATATCATTCCCTCAAGTGAGCAGTCTGGCTTTATTTCCTGGAGGATGGACTGGTTTGATCTTCTTGCAGTCCAAGGCACTCTCAGAATTTTCCTCCAACACCACAGTTCCAAAGGATCTATCTTCCTTCTCTCAGCCTTCCTTATGGTCCAGCTCTCACAGCCATATGTTACTACTGGGAATACCATTGCTTTAGCTATGCAGACCTTTGTTGTCAGTGTGATGTCTGTGCTCTTAACTATTTTATTGAGATTTGTCATTGCTCTTCTCCCAAGGATTAAACATTTTCTGATTTCCTGATAGAAGTCAGCATCTGCCGTAATCTTTGCACCTAGAAATACAAAGTCTTTCCCTGCCTCTACGTTTTCTCCCTCTATTTGCCAGTTATCAATCAAGCTGGTTGCCATAATCTTGGTTTTTTTGAGGTTTAGCTGCAAGCCAGCTTTTGCACTTCCTTCTTTCACCTTCATCATAAGGCTCCTCAGTTCCTCTTCGCTTTCAGCCATCAAAGTGGTATCATCTGCATATCTGAGATTGTTAATGTTTCTTCCAGAGATTTTAACTCCAATCTTGGATTCCTCAAGCCCATCATGTCTCATGATGTGTTCTGCGCACAAGTTGAATCGGTAGGGTGAGAGTATACAACCTGCCGTACTTCTTCCCCAATCCTAAACCAGTCCGTTGTTCCGTGGTCTGTTCTTACTGTTGCTACTTGGTCGTTATACAGCTTCCTCAGGAGGCAGACAAGATGACTTGGTATCCCCATACCACTAAGAACTTGCCACAATTTGTTATGGTCCACACAGTCAAAGGCTTTAGAATAGTCAATAAAACAGAAATAGATGTTCTTCTGAAACTCCCTGGCTTTTTCCATTATCCAGCGGATATTGGCAATTTGGTCCCTAGTTCCTCTGCCTTTTCTAAACCCAGCTTGTACATCTGGCAATTCTCACTCCATGAATTGCTGAAGTCTACCTTGCAGGATCTTGAGCATTACCTTACTGGCATGTGAAATGAGTGCCACTGTTTGATAGTTTGAACATTCTTTAGTGTTTCCCTTTTTTGGTATGGGGATATAAGTTGATTTTTTCCAATCTGATGGCCATTCTTGTGTTTTCCAAATTTGCTGGCATATAGCATGCCTTACCTTGACAGCATCATCTTGCAAGATTTTGAACAGTTCAGCTGGGATACCGTCATCTCCTGCTGCCTTGTTATTAGCAGTGCTTCTTAAGGCCCATTCAGCCTCACTCTTCAGGATGTCTGGCTCTAGCTTACTGACCACACCGTCAAAGCTACCCCTGATATTGTTATCCTTCCTATACAGGTCTTCAGTATATTCTTGCCACCTTTTCTTGATCTCTTCTTCTTCTGTTAGGTCCTTGCCATCTTTGTTTTTGATCATACCCATTTTGGCCTGGAATTTACCTCCGATGTTTCTAATTTTCTGGAAGAGGTCTCTTGTCCTTCCTATTCTATTGTCTTCTTCCACTTCCACGCATTACTTGTTTAAAAATAATCCCTTATCTCTTCTGGCTAACCTCTGGAATTTTGCATTTAATTGGGTATATCTCCCCCTATCACTGTTGCCTTTTGCTTTCCTTCTTTCTTGGGCTACTTCTAGTGTCTCAGCAGACAGCCATGTTGCCTTCTTGGTTTTCTCTTTCTTTGGGATGTATTTTGTTGCCGCCTCCTGAACAATGTTGCGAACTTCTGTCCAGAGTTCTTCCGGGACCCTATCTACTAAGTCCAGCCCCTTAAATCTATTCTTCACCTCCACTGCATATTCCTTAGGAATATTAGTGAGCTCCTATCTAGCTGATCTGTGGGTCTTCCCCAATCTCTTTAGTCTGATCCTAAATTGTGCAAGAAGAAGTTCGTGATCTGAACTACAGTCAGCTCCAGGTCTTGTTTTTGCCGACTGTATAGATGTCCGCCACCTTTGGCTGCAAAGGATGTAATCAATCTGATTTCGGTGTTGTCCATCTGGTGAAGTCCATGTATAAAGCCGTCTCTTAGGTTGTTGGATTTACAACCTTTATAACACACAAATTCTATTCTATAGGGAGGAAAGATGCCAGAGACTTGGAAAGAGGCTAATATACCATTAATACCTAAAGAGGGACAAAATTTGACTTTGGCCAGAAATTATAAACCAATATCATTATTGAATGATGGCTACAAGTTGTTTACAATGATTTTAGCTGAAAGACTGAAAATAATTTTGCAAGAATTTATTCATGAGGATCAACATGGGTTTTTACCTAAAAGACAGTTGAAAGATAATGTTAGAACTTGTTGGATATTTTAGAATATTTGGAACAACATAATGAAAAACAAACTGCACTAATGCAGAGAAGGCTTTTGACACTTTGGACTTTCTTGTTTAAGGTTTTGGAAGATATGGATTTTGGGGAGATTTTTTTTTTAGTGGAGATTTAACCAAACCATGTAAGATACAAAAAGGAACACAACCAGGTTGCCCACTGTCCCCTTTTGTTTATTTCTTAAAATATTAAATAGAGACATAAGACATTATATCTAGACCCACACTTTCTAAACTATTTTCTTCCAGCCCTCCCCTGAGGTAGGACACTTTTTCCTTCCTTGCAAGAGCTAGTCTGAGAAGAAATGCCATCTCCTGTTGAGACAGAAGGCAGAATGAAATTATATTGCCCTCTCTTTAAAGCCCAACCAAAAGTGAACAAAACCTTCTTGTTCCTGACTGATTACTCATCCCTCAACAATGGGGGCCTCTTTGGCTGGGCCTGCTGGGAGAACGTAGTTCAGCAATATCAGGAGAGCCACAGGTTCATCCATTCCTGCTTGAAATGATAGATGTGACATCAATGAAACATATACCAAACCAGTCCTTTCCAGAAACATCCCATCACAACTGTACAGTATAAAAACAGCACAGTCATAGTCTGGAACACTTCCCTCCAACTCAAGACTTGTCCTTCACCCCATATCTCAGGAAACACGTGCTGAGCTGCAGCTGAACATGACATCCTAACCACAGTTGCCATCCTATCACAGAAGTGATTCTGGAGTCCTGAATGTTGAAGTGATATGGAGCAGAAATGGGAGAACAGACTTGGCCAAGTTACTCGGCAAGTGTTGTTCCACACTGCTATTTTATTCAACCCTGCTGTAACTGCTCTAATTGCATTATTTATCACTTTTACCAGCAGCATCCATGAGGCATGTGAGGCGGGGGGTGTCAAAAAGGCAAGATGGTCCTGTGACTGTGTAATCTAAGCCCCACCCCTCTGAATGCATGTGTGACACTGACACACATACAAAAGATCTGGGGCTTTGATCATGAGGTCACAGATGCCATCCTGACTTTTTTAACCCTTTCCATGGATTGTTTCACTTTTTTGTTGACCGATTTCATCAGACCTTCTGAAAGTTTTGGCTGAAGAACAGCCAATCGATTTCAAGTGCAGAAATGCTCTTCACTTTGTCATGCACATCCCACTTCTCCAGCTGATGCAAAGTTCAAAAGATACTGTACTTACTCAGATCTGGTTGGTTGGCATTTCATGAAATTTGACTTCATTTACAAACATATACATAGGTTGAAGCACAACTTCAATATTTCAGTTGTGGTGGTAAAAGGTACCACCCCCATACACATATGAGCTGCATTCACTACCAACCCCACAAGATACCCCCCACCCCCCCACGTGTGGACTGCTTAACGTGCCCTTGTAAGAAAACCTTCACAGCGAGCTGAATGGACCCTGAGGGGCGACAGGGGAAGAACCAGTGGCCCGTAAGCCAAATTGTTTATATTCCCTGACCGTATGTCAAAGATAGTAAAGCTGCCATGCTGACCTGGTAGGGAGGGATAAATAGTAAGAGGGTCATCCAGGTGGGTTTATCAAAAGCATTCCAACATCATGCGGAAATGTACACAGTGTCTGCCTTTTCCTTTGTCTTGTCTTTGTAATAATAGCAGACCATAGGAATACACCAGTGTATACTGTAGTTGTCTGCATGCTTAATAAATGTGTGTTCTGTCTTCAAAGTGATTTGGTTGCTTTAGGTGAGCCAGGTTTGAGCCAGCACACAGTGGACAGCCACAACACATTGCTAAGGAGACAGGAAGAGGCACCATCCTAAAATGACTCAGGAGTCCCAGCTGAAAGTCCTGTCCCTACCTCAATTACTTATGTATCTATCTGGCTTAGTATACTCCCAATGGCTGCCATCTTTCTTGCAGATTACCATTAACAAACAAACCCAGAGTGACAGACAGACAGATAATATAAGAATAATCAACAATTAAAAGCCCGTTTTGAAAAACATCAAGAGCCTTTTAAAAAGAGATCAAGGAAGTTACTCCACTCAGCTGGACCAGGAATGGATTCCAAAGACCAGAAATGGCCCCACAGCTCTTCTTACATTGTTCTCATGAGTTTTATAGCATATACGTATGAAGATAATCACGAAGATAAAGAATATTTCCTGCTTGCTTGCTGCTGATCCATAGCTTTACCACATTGGCAAAGAAGGAAGCGTCTGCAGCAGCCGTTTTCCAAGTGAATTCCAAGTTAGGATTCTGAGATCATAAGCAGCAAGGAAAAGCAGTAATGCAGCTTAGAAATGAAGATGCAGTCTAAAACCGGGAAGCCTGCTGTGGGAAAGCTGATTATTACATGTTAGGTGGCTGCGAAGGCATGAATAGAGGAATAGCTCTTCAAATAATAATGGATAGCAGGCACCTTAGGAATGAAGCAACCAAAACAGAAGGTTTTTCTCCCCTGCTGCTTCTTTACTGAGGATTGGGTTAAAGAATTTTCTCGGGTGAAATTGTTCTGGAGACTGGCTACAGGATCCCTGCATTTTGAGCCTGGGCATTGATTAAACTTTCAAGAGTGCAGATGCTTTTGATGTATAATGAGAGAATGTTATTGCAGACATTGCGGAATTATATATTTTTCCTTGACAAATGAGTTCTGGCCCAAGAGAAGCTCTAGCTTCTTGATTAAAACTTTTCTTCCCAGCGATGACTTGCAGAGGTGGAGGGTGAGAACAATAAGACTGTATGTTGGAATTACTGAAGAGGAAAGGCGTTAAGAGCCAACATTCAATACAGGTGTTCTTATCAATAAATGCACTCTTTTCCCTGCATCTTAATTTACGAATGTATTTATTTTTCAAATCTATATCACCGCCCATCTCCCCCAAAATTTACCGTAAGGATGAATGTGCAGGGTTCTTCCTAAGATGCCTTGTGCCAGAAGCATGGATTAGATCTGGGTTCAGGGTTTAGTGACCACAGTCTAGAGAACAGATTTCCTGATGTTTCACCAACAACTGTGGTTGGGTCTTCAGAGGCAAAGTGGTCTGCTACCCAAACCACAGGCAACCGAGCCAGGACTGACTGGGTTCCTGTCTTTATAGCCAGGTATGGGTTAGATTTGCAAAGACACTAGAGGGCAAATTCTATTGTTGGGTAAGATGAAACAGCTGTTTCAGGCTACTGATTTTACATATGCTTAGGGTAAAGGTAAAGGTTTCCCTTGACGTAAAGTCCAGTCGAATCCGACTCTAGGGGGCGGTGCTCATCTCCGTTTCTAAGCCTTGGAGCCGGCGTTGTCATAGACACTTCCGGGTCATGTGGCCAGCATGACGACTCGGAACGCCGTTACCTTCCCGCCGAAGCGGTACCTATTGATCTACTCACATTTGCATGTTTTCGAACTGCTAGGTGAGCAGGAGCTGGGATTAACAACGGGAGCTCACCCCGCCGCGCGGTTTCGAACCGCCGACCTTCCGATCGACAGCTCAGCGGTTTAACCCGCAGCGCCACCGCGTCCCTATTAAGCATACATATGCTTAACAGTTACTTAATGTTCTGTTAGGAAGCAGGGATTTGTTCGTATGACATTTTGTCTCCAGTGGCAAAACAGCCAGAGTGTCCCTGGGTATTATGTACTGTGACATGGGTGGGGCACCCATTTGTGGCATTTTCTGCAAGTTCAACAGCAAAATTGAAAACCCACATTACCAGTAGTGTGCATACTGACATTCTCTGAAACAAGATCTGCCTGCCTGCCTGCCTGCCTGCCTTCTACCTCACCTCACCTCACCTCTGTGTATTTGCATTAAGCCACCAGAAGCTTGAAACAAAGGTGGAATCAAAAACAATGAAGTCATGGAGGTAGATCCACAACTCCAATGAAGAAGTCTCCTTTTCGTAACCTGAAAGAGAAGCCTTGCAATGCTGCTTACGTGATTCAGGAATGAAGAAGGAATAAAACGTATTTATTTTCTTCCTTCTCTCCTTCCTCCAGTTATTAGATGTGTTCATAAATGTAGTGAAGTGGGGAAATGTATAGATATGAGAGGTAATCAAACCTAAACCTATCAATCTAGATAGCAAAATCAAACTCTGAGTAATCAGTCAGGAACAAGAAGGTTTTGCTCTCTTTCAACTGGGCTTTAAAGAGAGGGCAACACAATTTCATTCTGCCTTCTGTCTCAACAGGAGATGGCATTTCTTCTCAGACTAGCTCTTGCAAGGAAGGAAAAAGTGTCCTACCTCAGGGGAGGGCTGGAAGAAAATAGTTTAGAAAGTGTGGGTCTAGATGTGAATTAGGATACTTTTCTTGAATTAATTAAAGTAATCGAAACTGTTTATTTGTAGACTTAGTCCTATTTTGTTCTACCTACATCGAGTGCAGATATATATTCCTGCCTGGAAGATTAGCAGCTGAGTTAAAGAGCCCATTTTCATGTCATGTTTTCTGTAGCACCAGGATGTCTTACTAATGGATCTGAAGGCATGATCTTGCCTCCATCTGATCCTCTGCCTGCTGCTGAGCAGAGTTGAGTTGGCTTAAGTTGTTCTGGTATGGAAATGGCATTTTTTTTCTTTTTCTTTTTTTCTTTTGTCCTAGACAATCTAGTACATCTTATTGATGAGTTTGGGGATAACATGGTCAGGAGCTGGGAACTGCCCAGCTCCTATTGGTTGTATAAATCCACTGCAGGCATGGCCCTCCCACATCTGGTCTTTGGGCACTGTGGGACCAGCTCATTGGGGATGGGCACCTCACAAGTCCTAGCTAACAATTTTACACCAGTACTACATTTCTCCCCTTCCTCAGATATGACAGTCCAGCAGGAGATAGCTCTATCTTCTGGTCAATCATATCTCAAATTTAAGCCGAGTGCTAGTTCTTCAAGCAGAGTTTCTTTTGTGGATGATGTAGGAAAACCCAAAGTTTCCAGCCAAGGCTTGTTCTGGAGAGGCAGCTCACACACTGACTAAAGTCCAAAGAGCATAGCAGACGGTTTCCACAGGGATCTAATCTATGGGAATTACAACCTATTGATTTTCCATATCTTCCAAGAGATTGAGAGGTCAATAGGGCCATGGCATGAACTTTTAGAAAGCCCTTTAAAACCCAATCTTTGGCTGCACAGCCTCCCTCCATCTCCCAACAGTTATCCAGCTTGAAGCCAGCCCAATGAAATTCAATGGGGCACTGACTCCCAAAGGGTCAGACTGAGTCCTACGAGCCTTAAATCTGCTTTCAGTCCTAGTGAAATCCAAGCCCTCTAGTGGAAGGGCAGGTAACAGCTCAGAATTAAAGGGCTGCTGAGTGTCCAGCACTGCCCCAAATGTGAGACCAGCTGCAAAGCGGCCCCTCCAGCAAAAACACCAACACCTGCTGGATGATGTTGGGGACAACAGAATTTCAGGGACAGGGTCGGTGTTGTTTCTGCCTCTTCCAAGCATGTGGCTAACTCTGGAAACTGCATTGGTGGTGACACTACAAAGCAGCAGTTGGCAGCTTGTGTGAGTGAGTGGAGAGCTCCTCCCCCCTCATAAGGATACTGGGGAGTGATGCTTGGTGGTAGGGAAGGTCTGGTGCTATAGGCTTGTTGTCTTGTGGCAGCAAGTTTCATAAAGGCCAGGTAGAGGGAGACAGCTCTTTCCCATGTCTGTTGATTTGGGGGATGCTGCTGGACTCAGCGCAGAGCTGCTCAGCTTCAGTTGGGCTTTATCAATGACAAACCTTAGGGACAAGTTTTTGATTTCTTAAATTTCTGCCTCCACAATTAAAACAGTAGGTAGAATTTGAGGAAAGTACTATGCCTTCTAAGATGCATCAGATGTACACTCATCAGAGGCATCTTTATTATTGGAGAATCTGCATTTGATGTCTGCTTGGACACATCCCTCTCCAGATGTTTTATTTGAAAAACCAGGGTTGGTGTATAGATTCTGACTTGTAAAGCTTTCATCACATATGGGATTGAACAAAGTGTTTACAGTTTATGTGGAATGAAAGATCTTGATCTTATATTCCAGTCTGCTTGGTTTTTTGAAGCACCAGTGGTAATTGGAACATTCTTATACTTCCTCCTTAAACCAACAGTGATTTTTAATCACTACTGTAACCTTTTGTAAGGCACTTCAGCTATAATCTGGTACCTCAGATTTCCTTTTTTGTATCTCCCATGGCTTCTTTAACAGCAGCATAACAACTACACAAATTCAGCAGGTGAAGCTTTCAATTACTGCATTTCCTTGCAGGGAAGATTTCTTCTGTGACATTTCTGACATGGAGTTGTTGAAGTTAAAATCTTTCCATCTGCTCAAGATCTGTACAAAATAGATGAGGAGGAATTCCCACAGTTGTTCTCTGCTCAGAACACACACACACTTAATTTTTAGCAGCAACAGGTGACTATATCTAAATTTTTAAAATAGAATTTTAATTAAATGTGAATTTGATTGAAGTTTGTGTAATGGTCTCTGAGTAAATACCTTAATGTTAATGAACAAACAGAGCATCAAATG
Source organism: Candoia aspera (assembly GCF_035149785.1). NCBI lineage: Eukaryota > Metazoa > Chordata > Lepidosauria > Squamata > Candoiidae > Candoia > Candoia aspera. The sequence goes on from NC_086153.1 coordinate 149,908,569, forward strand.
TGAAATAAAGACAACCATGTTTAGGAATATAGTTTCTGGAAGCTGGAAATTCAGAATGAAAAGTAAAATAAGGATCCTGCAGAAAAAATATCCCTGCTGTTTCTCAGAGGTTGCATATCTTCATAAGGTATGATGATCTGACACATTTAAATTGGCTTTTCAATCACACTGATTTCAATTAATCTTTAAGGGAAAAGACTGTAGCTCTGGGGTATATTCTTTGCATGAAACGATCTTGGGTTTGATCTCTAGCATCTCCCTGGGGTCAAATATTGTCTGAAACACAGTGGAGCCACTGCAGTCTCTTTAGGACAGGCAAAGCATATTTGGACTTATTCTTTCCTATGGGGGCATATGGGGACTGCAACTCCTGATTCCAAATCAGCAATGCTAGATAGGACAGAATAACCGAGCAAGACAATATTAGGGCATGGCAACGTCAATATATCTTTCTATATATCACTTGGGAAAATCAAAATGGAAGTCGTTGGCAGATGAGCTACCCGTTAGAAGTTGAAAAAATACACTTGGACATCCACGCAGTGGATTTTGTTAGGTCCAGCCTTAGTTACAAATTTTCTGTTGATCTTGCATGAAATCAGCATGTATGTCAACTTAGTATATTTTTGAGGTTGTGGTTTGTGGTTTCTTCTGTTTCTTTTATGCCTTTGCCCCCTTTTTCTGTGCCTATTTAATCAGAATTTTAAGTTCATATCTACACCAGGAAAAACTCTGAGGTTTTATTAAGCAAGATGGGCTGAGACAAACATTGGAAAGAATGAGAGGAACACAAGAGATAACTGCAGTATCATCTGCATAGAGTAATATGGAAATTTTAATGTTGTGCCTGTAATCTTAGGTGCATAAAAACCTGGGAAGCCCAGGAGTTCAACCATGGAGTTTACATAGAAATTGAATAAAGTGGAGGCCAGAATGCATCCCATCACGCCTCTTGAGTATTACGTGTCACCTTGAGATAAGTGTTTCAATATACAGTAGCTCTTGGATTAAGAAAAGTAATCACCTGTGAATTTTGGTATCTAGAAATTTTTCCCATAACAGAGTCCAAGAGATGGAAGCAAATGCTGCTTTGAGGAAGCAGTTGAGGAATGTCACATTAAAGGGAGCCTTCAGCTTCATGGTGTGTTTCTCAGTCAAGTGAGGTCCACAGCTGAGTTTCAGCTTCAGAACCCTGCCTGTTCACACCTGATCAAGCCTCCAGATTTGATCCAATTGGTTAGTTTTTGATTAAGGCTAATAGGCCTATAGTTTGCGAGGTCCCCTTTATGGCCTTTTTTTATAAATTGGACTATTACCTCTAAAGTCCCCAGTCTTTGGGGATATGATCTGTGCAATCAATATGCATAACAGAGAGGCAAGAAGAAGTGCCCACCATGTGCAGTTCAATTTAAGCAGTTCAGGAAGATGCAGTCACGACCAGGGCTTTTCCTGCTCTGAGGGATTCAGTTAGTTTGGCGGCTTCAGAGAAAGAAACTGGTGGCCAGATACGTAGTGGAGTCTCAGTGGTGATACCTTGTTGAGCTCTGAGTATAAAGTTCTAAACTACTCCTTCCATATTTGTACAGGGACTTGGTCAGGAGGATCCTTAACAATTTTCCCGAGGCCCTCAGCTGTAAGCTGCCAGAAGAGTGAGAAGTTCTGTGTTGATTAAGATCTTCCAACTACCTCTAGTGGTTTTATCCTTTTTTACTCTTCAGGCAGGCCTTATGTCATTTTTTAAATCACCTAAGGATTAAGCCCACTCCAGCAGAAGGGATTGTCTGTACAGTTTATAGGTCTTTCTGAAATCCTTAAGTTGTTTACATTCCCAGTCAAACCAGAGTTTAGGTTTGCTGTTAAAGTTGGTAACGCTATAAGACTGTCTTTGAACCCATGCATGAAATGACTTTGGGTCTCTAACAAGTTGTTAATAGTCCCCCTTTTGGAGGGAGATGGGCGGTGATAGAAATGTGAATAATAAATAAATAATACAACACTAAACTATTGTCATGAGCTTCAATAATAGAATGGCACTTTTCTGAGGTGGGTGCTGAATTAGGCCCTTCAGCTTCCATATTCACATACTTTTCATTCCATCTGACTCTCACAGTGCCATTTGTATCCTCCAAGGGCAGGAACAATCTTCCCTGCAGCCTTCTGGACTCACAGTTGAATTGTAGTTTCAACATGAAAGGGTCACTCTCCATTCATGGTTTCATGTGTAGGCTAGTCAGCAGTGAGATTACATTGTGGAATATTAACCATAAACCAACCATGGACTTTCTGTCTGCTCCCCAGAAGATACACTTGGCATGTCTATCACCATTCAAGGCACTGTTAAGGGTGCTCAAATCTAAGCAGAAGGGCCATTTGCTTGAAGCAGAATCCAGCAAAATTATGTATTTTGTCTTTTGCTTCTCTTAGAAGACAGGGCTCCTCCAATTCTTCCAACTAGTAGGAGGATTTGAAACACTGGTGGAGCGTTCGTCAACTGCGTCCAGCCAGACTTTAAAGTCCCTGCCTGTCACTAGCAATGCAAAAGGGAAGTTGGCAGAACAGCTTTCTATAGAGCTGTAATTTGATTTGAGCATCAGTTTTAAGTGGAGGGAATGTACCATTAAATCATGATTGTACTTGCACAATCTTACGTCCATTTTCTTAGGAAAAAAAAGTGACTTGAATTTTGCTTCATGTAATTGCCTGGCTTTTATTAAACTACCAATCTATATTGCCTGTACCTGAGTGACTGACAGAGATGTGAAAGAATCAATTGTGGTAGAAAAGAAAGCAATTAGATCCAGCTGCAGCCTTTGTATAACTAGTGGCAAAGGTTTTTTTGTGACAATTTTTTGTGTGTGTGTATGTATCAGGAAGAAGGAGTATGAGAAGCTGGATAAGTATCAGGGCCTGAAGGAGGAACTAGAGAAGATGTGGAAAGTGAAGGCCAAAGTGGTCCCAGTGGTGGTAGGAGCACTCAGGGCTGTGACTCCTAAGCTGGGAGAGTGGCTCCAGTAAATCCCAGGAGCAACATCGGAGCTCTCTGTCCAGAAGAGTGCAGTGCTAGGAACAGCTAAGATACTGCGCAGAACCCTCAGACTCCCAGGCCTCTGGCAGAGGACCCGAGGTTGAGGAAGACATACAGTACACCACTCATGGGGGTGAGAAGGGATTTTTAAAAAAATTTCACTGGTGATTCACATACTGTATTTGTGATAGGCCTTTGAAGACATCCTGAGTTCAATAAGTAATTAGCTCAGAGTGATGGAGTTGAGTGTCATGGTTGATCGCTGACTCACATGCAGTTCCTTGGAACAATAGATTCCCAGGCTTCAAGTGATGCATTGGTAGTAAAATCAAAACATCAAGGAAGCTTCATGGGGAAAAGATAGCAGCAGAGAAAAGTAATCTGAACAGGTATAAGTGGCAGTCATTCCTGGCACATAGGAGAATTCTTCTCCCCAAGAATGGAGTTGTTTTGGTTCCAGTTTCTGCTGATTTTGCTCAAAGCCAACATCAGCTAGAAAAATGGTGTAAGAGTATGTGTCAAACTACTGGGTGAAATTAGGGGAGAACATAAGAAGGCCAGCTGAGTATACAGATTGAGGGGAAAATAGCCACCAGGAAGTGATGTAGTGCAGTTGTGTCAAGTCAGAATTGAAAGGACACATGGCCACTAGCTTTACCCCCTTTATCATAATTATCTTTTGGGGGCTGATGCATGGCACCGAGCAGATAGACCCATCTTCACCTCCTTATGCTGACCAGATATTCCTCCAACCAGCCAAGAGTAAACTGCCCATAGTAGGAGATAAAAAGGACACCTATCACACACATCACCTCATTGTATTATTTTTAGAGTTTTTTTTAATCCCACCTTTATTGTTTTTATAAATAACTCAAGGCAGCAAACATACGTAATACTCCTTCCTCCTCCTATTTTTCCCACAACAAGAACAACCCTGTGAGGTGAGTTGGGCTGAGAGAGAGGGACTGGCCCAAAGTCACCCAGCCGGCTTTCATGCCTCAGGTGGGACTAGAACTCACAGTCTCCTGGTCTCTAGTCTGGAGCCTTAACCAATAGACCAAACTGGTATTTTGCTGCAAGGGAAGGAAAGTAAGCTGGATGCTCTTAGAGGAATAATAAACCTCCTGTTCCATTCAGCAGAAAAGGATGAGAGAAAAAGGATGCCTTGATTTCTGCAACGGGGATCCCAGAGATGGGAGGCAGAACAATATGGGAATTTGCATTAATGAGAATGACTTTGTCCTGCAGATCCAGGACTGCAGTGAAATTGTGGCTGCAGTGTTTCTTCTGGAGCACGAGCTGAGAGAAGATGTAGAGAACTACAGAGATGACCTTGGGGAAGGAATGTGATGGCAGTTACCAAAAGATGAACTAAGCCCAGGAAGGGAAGAAGGTGTTAGAAAGAAACTCAAGGTTGCCCCACCTTGACCCTCTTTGGTATAAGAGGGAAGAAAGGGAAGGGAAAACACTGTCAGGCTTTCAAGATTATGTTACAATAGCCTCTATCAATAATGCAGAGTTCCTATATTTCTTGTGGAGTCCATTTCCCAGCTGGCCTCCCTTGAAGGGGTGACATCTGAGATGCTTCACTTGTGTAATCAATTGGCCCAGCTTTCCAACATAGGTGGAATCCCCATTGTGCTGGCCTCCAACTGCTGGGTCTCTTGAATAAAGAAAGGGACACAGAATGAGGCAGTGAAAGCAATTTAGTTAAAATTAAAGTAAAGCCAGTGGGAAAAGTGTTGGGTTGGCACTGGGGAGATCCAGATTCAACTCTACCCCCAGCCATGGAAGCTCACTAGCTGGCATTGGCCCCATTGCTGTCTCTTAGCCCAGTCTACTTCAGAGGTTCATTGCAGTGAGGAAACTAGGTCTTGCACTATGCTAAGATATAAACACATATCAAATAAAAAAACCCACAAATACTGTTAAACCAAGGATCTGTGTTTTATAGAGCTCTTGCTTGGTGCTTAAATGGATGTAGGTGTTGCTTGAAATTTCTGCTCTCTCCTCATGAGGAACAGCCCCTAAGCCACTTTGTTTCAACTAAACCTCAGTGACTTGGCTCTTCCTCCAGGCCTTGGGCTAAGATGAGAACAGGGCTCCTTGGGATGGTCTGTGTGTGAGGTTGGTTGTGGGTAGTGTCCTCCAGGTTAACCATTGAGTTTTTTCCTGATAGTTTGTATACTTAGTTTTTATTATTATTCACCACAATAAGTGGTGAACAGTCGTCTGGAGTTGGGTGGCCTTATAAATATGATAATAAATGAATGAATGAATGATGGCACCCCTGTCCTGTTTCATTTTTTTCCTGCCTTACATGCCTTTCTGAAACCTCTTCCTCCCAACCCTGTTCAAGGGACACTACCTTGCCCAGCCCATTGGCTGGTTCTTCTGTCCCCTGTTCTGCTCTGTACCTTGTGGTTTTCTCAAGCACGAAAAACCTACCAGACCCCCTCATCACCACCTTGCCTAGCAATGTGTGCATAGCTGCCTTCTCTGCTCTTACCTGCTTTTTGAGCCAGATGTTGCATCCTAGAGTTGCCAAGCAACCACCCAAGATGCTTGCCCTTGAATCCTATGAATTCTGTAGTTCTGTAGGTCAATGGTAGAAAATGTGAGGCACAGCAGCCTCCAAGAACCTCACTGGAAGCAAAACCATTGGATAAAATGGACCTGAATTCATTGACCAGCCCAAGAACAGGTAAGATTGCCTTTTCCTGCTCTAAAGGACATGGGGAACTCCCTGCTGCTTAGGCCAAATTTTGACCAGATGCTTCCTAATGTTTCAGTTGGGGGATTGCCCCATAATTATCCCAGGCTTTGGGACAAGCGAATTTGGTAGTTTTGTTATGCAGGTAATAACTGGCTCAGTTCAGTGATTCCGTTGTTTTACCATTTTGCTCCCCCCATGTTGCTGATTGCTTAATTCCTACCCTTTCTTGTCCTGGCTGAGAACTCAGGTGCTTTCCATCATTGGCATACTTGATTACTATGTCATTTCTCTTGACCTTCTCTACCTTCTTTTACTGAAATCACTCCTGCTGCTGCTGGGTCCTCCCAGTCTGACCTGGGATTTCAATAGGGATACACGGGCAGTAGTTTCATGCTTACAAAGGGATGAGGCCAAATGAGATTTTTGCTTTTATTTTAAAAGCATAATTCTACAACACACACACACACACGTAGTTCTAATTTTGCAGAAAAAATTGCTTATATTTAAAAAATGTATTAGTTCTTTTTAAAAACAAAAACCTATAAATTGGAATCAGACCATCAGATGACTATCAAAGTTTGTCTATTAGGCCATCTATTGCTTCCTGCCTGCCATGCCCATTTTAAAAGTATGATTTGCTTTTTGTCCCTTGTAGATCAGGATCAGAATAACTTTGTTGTCCAGATTTCTGTCTTAAGTTCCAAATACAATTGCCAAACTTTTGCAGTGTTATTGTTATTGTTATTATTTCTTCTGAAGAATGCTCAGCAAATGCTGGTAATTTAACATCATGATCCCCAAGCCTAAGCATTATTCATTCATTTGTCTTTGTGTTTTGGCTCCAGGTGACCGACTGGACAAGTTTTCTTGATAATGTTTTTCAGAGGTGGTTTGCCTGTCATCTAGCTGTTTCAGTGCCTAAGGCAGCACTAGAACTCAGCTCTCTCTGTTTCTAGCCTGGTGCCTTTAACTACAACACCAAACTGGCTCTCAGTTATCCATATACTACCATAATAGTATTTGTGGTAGTAAGAATGCGGTTCTGAGCTAGCATATTTTTGGCAAACTAAATGCTGTAAGGTCAAACATTTTTCTTTTTTCCAGCTGTTTAACAGTATAACAATACTACTGTTACAATTCCTAATGCTTCAATAATTATGGGCAAAATGTGTGCTAATTTATTCCATAATTTCTGTATTGTAATTGTTAAGTCCTGATATTTTACCATTTGCTCTGCTGCCATTTGATATTGCCATGTTTATTAGTAAAACATGCTTTTCTTCAACTGTTGTGGTGTCTGGTGTGTTGTTTTCCAGATTTTGGTTTGTCTCAATTTGGAAGTTCCATAATTTTTTTTACACTGGAGCACTTTTGGGGGGGAGATCAAATTCATACTTTTACATAAATTCCAGTGTACAATTTTTGCCATGTGATTACGTCTTGTTTCATAATCTGGGCAATTTTGCTACAGCCACTTATTAGGTGATCAATAGTCTCATCATTCTCATAATCTGCCTTTGCTGTTGTTTCCTGTTTTTTGAATTTTCATTTTTACGGCATTTGTAGCTAGTGCTTGCTCTTCTGCTGTAAATCTTTAGCCTTCTATTTCCTTCTTGATGGATCCAATCTGAAGCCATTGCCAAATTTTATTACTGTTCACCATACCTTCCATTTATTTCTTGTATTGACCACGCAGAGCTTTATCTTTCTGTAATGGTTGCCTAATCCCAAATACTCAGTCTCACAAGCTGTCAAAGTAAAATTGGGCTCTAGAACCAAAACTGTCGAAGTCTGGGCCATGCTGGACTCGGGTTGTTCTCGTTCGCTGATGCATCCTGATGTTGTAGCTGCCCTAGAACTGCCCACGTTCCCTTTGCCATGGCCCATGATCTTCACGCAATTGGATGGAACCATGGCAGGGGGGGGGGGGAAGCAGTCACCCACTCTACAGGACTGGTTGCTTTACAGATGGGCACCCATTGGGAGAAATTGCCTTTTGTCATAGCTCCAGTGGGGGGGCCTTTGGTTATTTTAGGAATGCCTTGGTTCGTGCAACAAAACCCTTTTATCAACTGGCTGCATAGAACTGTAACGTTTGCTGATGGATTTTATAAAGTACCAGAAAAGGACTTGTTAGAGGACATGGAGGGAGGACGGGTGGCTAGCACTACTGTACAAACACTTATTCCTTATTAAAGGAATAGTATGCAAATACAGAGAAAGCTGAGAATGAGCAAAAGCGCGCCAAATACAAACTTAAAAGCCTTGCCTTCAATCCAGTCCCGCCCCAAGCACCCGTCAGCACGCACCCCCTCCCAGGTGCTAGCAACCGTTACACGCGCCTGGGAAAGTAACCTTGAATAGGATTGCAAACCCAAACATACATTCCAAAGTCCCAAAACAAAGCAGAGCGCACGAATGGAAAATACCAGCAAAGAGCAAGCCGGGTATACACGGAAAAACGGTTCGACATGTGAAACGTTACGATGTGAACAGAACATTGAAATGGGGAACATGACACTTTCCAATTTTTCATTTGCAGCTGTAACTGTTTGATTTTATATGCTGTCTTTAATTCTGTCACATTAAAAAAGTTTTCCTTATAATTTATTAACATCCTTTCTGTCATGAGTACTGATGGCGAGCAGGAAGGGGCCCCTATCCAGGGGGGAAAATGCATGCGTAGTACTGAGGAGTTAAGCGGCCATTCAAAGAGACACAGATCAGACCCGCCTTAACTTTTGGGGTTTATCTGTCTGGGTTTTTCCCACGCTTCTTCAGTGTGTTAGGATTCTGTTTAGTGTAGCAGTAATAAACACTAGAGACCTACTCCTCGTCTCAGCGTGATTCCTGACTGTTAGGACACTTTCTTTGCCTGCTTCCATGCAATTATTTAGACCAATATTTCTCAACCTTTTTTCGCCCGTGATCACCTTCTGACCTTGTTTTTCTCCTGTGGCCTCCTGTCCAGGCCCCATTACTAGTGAAAAAGATTGCCACTTACAAACTTGGCTTGTAAATAGAACATACATTTTTATTTATAAGAGAGTATTTGCATATAATACACTTTACTTTTCTGTGGCCCCCTCAGCACATGTGCCCCCCATTACATGTCTTTCACCTGTGGCCCCCTTGAAATATCCTAGGATCCCCAGGGGGCCATATGGCCCCTGATTAAGAACTGCTGATTTAGACCTCTGATCTCCTACACTATCTGCTTCACTTCCCACAGCTCCCTGACCACCATTTTGCCTTGTTAAGTGCAAATGAGGTATGCAACTTTAGGAATGTAATGCATGATGTATTGTAACAGGTTTTCAGATCTTACCATCCAAAGCATCTAATTCAGCTTATGTCCAGTCAACAATATCTGTGTAGCATATTACAGGGAGAGTCCAAGCATTAATGATCTGATTATATTACTTCCATTCAGTTTGATTTTACAACTTATTGTACATATTCAGAGCTGTATTTTTTTCCATTTGGGCATACAAAATATTGTTTGGTTCTAAAACACCTAAATACTCATAACTTTCATCCATTGTCAGGATTTGATTTTAGTGTCACTCCATTGTTCAATTCTACCTGAGTATTCAATTTTTCCTTTTTTTAATTTCCAGTGTTGCATGTGTCTGCAATCCAATTGCCGATCTGATGTCATCACCAAAGATTTAAAAGCAATTTTATTTCCCTAGAGAACTTTTCATAGAGTTTCAAATTATCCATGTTGAGCAAATGTGTGACTCTTGCCTCTTGTTTGGATAATTCATAACTCAGTAATGTTTTATTCAAAATTCCCATCAATAGAAACAAATAATCTGCTTGGAAAATTCCTCTTCTGATTTTGAGTTCTCCAAGTTCTTCTGTGTTTGCCATCAATATTGTTTTCCATTCTTCTAAATTGCCTTATTTAAAAACTTTGTAATTTTCTCATCAATTTCAAAAGATAACAATCATTTTTTAATCCGACAATGGAGTAGTATGGAATGCTTTTTTGTTACCATTCCTGGCCATATAAAGGCTTGTTTTATGCCTTTTAGATTTTTAAAATACTACTACGTCAATCAACAGTTGATATTTTGTACCTCTAGAAGTTCTGGAGTTCCCTTTTTCTTCTACAGGGCACAATGAATTTGTTACTGGCAATCATTTTTGTCCACAGCTTGAATGATGTAGGCAGAAAAATGTCTGGACAAAAATCGTTGGTGTAATGGTTGCCTATTCTAAAACACCATCAGACTCATAAGTAGGAATTCAAAGATATCTGATTTATTAAAGAATAGTATGCAGGATCACAGAGAAAGCTGAGAATGATGAAAGCGCGCCAAATTCAAACTAAAAACCCTCGGTGCAAATGAAATCCCTCCCCCCCCCCCCGTAGAATCTTTTCAAGTCCACAATCCCAGGTGCTCCTAATGGTTTCTGATGGTCTGCAGGAAAAGGCCTTGAGCAGAGAAAATAACCCAAACACATTCCATTGTACTGATTTCACATACAGAGCTTCGTACAAGGTCTCACAGCAGCTCCCTCCCAAACAGAAACGCATGTCAGTGCCATGGCATGTGAAACATTACGATGTATAAACTACATTGAATCAGTGAACATGACATACTGCCCCCCCAAAATGAAAAACACATTAAACAGCAGGCTTCAAAGGATAAGCAAGGTGGAAACGGTTAACTAAATCAGGAGCGTTAACATGGTGGGCAGACACCCATTCAGGATGAGGAAAGTGTTTCCATCGGACTAGATACTGCAGGGTGCCTTGAAGCTTGCGAGAATCAACAACGTCCTTGACTTCAAAGTGTTGTTGGCCGTCAATCATAATTGGAGCAGGAGGAGGAGGTTGAGGGTGCCAACACGGCGAGTGGTGCACAGGCTTAAGCAAGCTACAATGGAAAACAGGGTGCAAGCGCTTCAAATTGTGAGGCAGGTCCAATTTAACAGTAACTGGATTGACAATATGAACCACAGAAAAAGGACCAATGAATTTGGGAGCAAGTTTTTTAGAGGGTTGAGGTGATTTGATAAATTTAGTAGATAGGTACACCTGATCCCCGACTTTGAAGTCATGTTGTAAAGAACGATGCTTATCAGCTTGAGACTTGTAAGCAGCCTGGGCATCAGCCAAAGCTTGTTGAATTACTGGCCAGGAATCAGACAGTTTAACAGCCCAATCAGACAGAGAACATGTTCGTGAAGGGGGCTGTGGCAGTTCAGGGATGGGAGCTGTAATGATTGCCTATTCTAACGGACTCAGTCTCACAAGCAAGGGCTTAAGGATAACCGATTTATTGAAAGAATAGTATGCAAATACAAAGAAAGCTGAGAATGAGCAAAAGCGCGCCAAATACAAACTAAAAACCCTCGCTTCAAATCCAGTCCCGCCCTCGCTCCCTCTTAGCAACCACCCCCTCCCCAGGTGTTAGCAACCTTTACCCACATCGGCCTGGGAAAGTAACCTTGGACAGAGGCAATAACCCAAACATACATTCCACAGTGCAGTAAACAGATTACAGCCTGGCATGGCTGGAAATTTCCCTCCAGCAAACCCGGGTCAGGAAAATGACATGCGAAACGTTACGAGGTATTCAGAACATTGAAACAGTGAACATGACAGGAGCAAAGTCGTGACCAGAAACCATGTGAAAAGGGGTTTGTCCAGTACTTTGATGCACAGCATTGTTGTAAGCAACTTCAGCAAAAGGTAACAACTCCACCCAATCATCCTGATGGTAGTTAAGGAACTGTTCAAGAGTGGCATTTAAAATCTCAGTAGAACCGTCAGTCTGTGGATGGGACGATGTGGAGAGTGCTTGTTTAGTGCCAATCAATTTTAAAAATGATTTCCAAAATTGGGAAGTAAACTGTGTGCAGCGGTCAGAAATTAAGCAGGAGGGGCTACTGTGCAGGCGGTAGATGTGGTGGAGAAATAGGCACGCTAATTGTGGGGCTGATGGGATGGATGCACATGGAATGAAATGAGCTTGCTTAGAGAAAAAAATCCTTTACAACCCAAATGACAGTTTTCTTCCGACTGGGAGGTAGGTCCACAATGAAATCCATAGAAATCTTGTCCCAGGGGCAGGATGGGCTGGCCACCAGCTGTAGAAGCCCCTGTGGTTTCCCCCCTTTTCGTTTTGACATGGCACAAACAGGACAGGAAGCAACATAGTCTTTTACATCCCGTCTTAAGGTTGGCCACCAAAATTGACGGCGAACCAAATGCAAGGTTTTAACAAAACCAAAGTGTCCAGCAAGTTTATCATCATGGGAATGCTGCAAACAATCAGCTCTTAAAGTTTCAGGTACATAAAGGCGGTGTTCCACCCAAGCAAGACTGTTTTCAAAAGAAACATTGTCTCTATTAGCTAGCAACCAAGTGTCAGATTTCAGTGCCTGGAGAAAGTCCTTCTGTAACTGACAAGGAACTTGCACTTTCTGCTTCTCAGATTGTGCTGGGGGCGGGGGTGCCTGCACACGGGTCTGGCTCCTAGTGACAGCAACCAAGCCCAGTTGTGGTTCAGTGAGAACAGTCCCAACTACATCTGCCACCTGGTCAAGGTCCTGAGGTAAACGTGACAAAGCATCGGCCAGAATGTTTTTCTTTCCTGGAATAAATTTTAACTGGAAGTTAAAGCGACTGAAAAACTGAGCCCAGTGAATCTGTTTAGGGCTGAGACATCGTGGGGTGCGGAGGGCTTCCAAATTCCTGTGATCAGTCCAAACCTCAAAAGGGCATTTAGTGCTTTCAAGGAGATGGCGCCAGGTTTCTAAAGCTGCTTTTGCAGCAAACACCTCCTTTTCCCAAACATGCCAATGGCGTTCTGTTTCAGAAAATTTCCTGGATAGATAAGCACAGAGTTTTAAGCGATTTTCTGAATCCCTTTGTAACAAAATAGCCCCAACAGAGGAGTCAGAAGCATCAACTTGGACCACAAAGGGGTGTTCAGGATCAGGGTGCTGTAGAATAGGCTCAGTAGTGAAAAGGGTTTTTAATTTCTCAAATGCTGCCTGGCATTCAGGCATCCAATTCAGCACTGCCCCAGGGTTTTTTACTTTGCGTGTCTCCCCCAAGCCCTTGTTACGGAGTAAATCAGTGAGGGGCAGAGCAATCTCAGTGAACCCCTGGATAAATTGTCGATAGAAATTACTGAAACCTAGAAAACTTTGTAATTGCCTCTGGGTGCGGGGACGTTCCCAACTTAGAATCGCCTGAATTTTTGCAGGGTCCATTTCTATACCCTGGTCAGACACTCGATAGCCCAGATAGTCAAGTTGGGTTTTGTGAAACTCACATCTGGAAAGTTTGGCATAGAGTTTGGCATCTCTAAGTTTGCGTAACACCTGTCTGTGGAGGCGTTTGTGTTCCTCCTTGGTTTCAGTGTAAATGAGAACATCATCTAAATAAACCAGGACCCCTTTAAACAAATGATCATGTAATACTTCATTAATCAATTGCATGAAGACTCCGGGTGCCCCTGCCAACCCAAAAGGGAGGACTTTGTACTGAAACAATCCTAGTGGGCAATTAAAAGCAGTTTTCCACTCATCCCCAGCTTTTATGCAAATGCGGAAGTAGGCTTCGCGAAGATCGAGCTTGGAGAAAATCTTGCCCTTTGACAAATGAGCTAACATGTCCTTCATGAGGGGCAGAGGGTACTTGTTGACAATAGAGACAGAATTTAACCCTCGATAGTCCATACAGAGTCAAAGCGTGCCATCTTTCTTTTCCCGGAACAACACAGGAGCCCCAACTGGGGAATTAGCAGGTTCAATAAACCCCCTTGACAGATTTTTGTCAATGAAGTCCCGTAATGCCTCGAGCTCCTTCTGAGTCATGGGATAAATTTTTGGCTTGGGCAATTGAGCATTGGGGACCAGCTCTATTGCACAGTCAGTTTTCCGGTGAGGGGGTAACTGATCTGCTTCCATCTCCCCAAATATGTCTGCAAATTCTTGGTATTGAGCAGGCAAGCCTTCTAAATGTGGCAAGTCAGGGCGCGGCGTGGCGATCGCTGCCCTTCCAACCCCCGCACGTGCAACTATCTCCGCTGTAGGAGCTTGGTAAAATCCATCTTTAAAAGTCACAGTTCTGTGCTCCCAGTTTATATAGGGGCTTCAATAGGTCAGCCATGGGATCCCCAGGATTACCAAGGGATTGCCAACAGGTGCTACAACTAATTTCAAAGTCTCACGGTGGCTGCCCATTTGCATTGCCACAGTTCCAGTGAAATGGGTCGCCACCCCCCCTCCCCGCTGTTGAACCATCCAACTGTATGAAGATCAAAGGATGCTGGAGGGGGAAACTAGGCAGTTCCAAAGCAGCAACCAGATCAGGGTGAATTAAACACCTGGAACACCCAGAATCAACTAAAGCCCATACCTCTGTAGATTTTGTGCGGGAACCCAATTTCACTTTTACTGCTAAAGTGGGACAGTCAGCACTCACCATAGCATCTTCGTGCCCATCCTCTTCCACCTGCCCGTTGGTGCCCTTCATGGCAGGTGGCTGGCATTTCCCGCTGGCTCCTTAAAGTTGTCTTCCCCCTCTCCTGAGAAGTAGACTACTTCTTCAGCATCAGCTGTTCCTTTGGCTGCTGTCATTCACCGGGAGGGGGGGGTGCGCAATTTGGCTGGCGGCTTCCCTGCTCGATCTCCGGCTTTGGCTTTTGGGCAATCAGCTGCTCGATGGCCCTCCTTTCCGCATCGGAGACACTGACCCCTCGCGTAGTGCCAATCTCTTTCCTCATCCCAGGCTCTATAAATTGGCTGGGCAGCAGTTGCAGCACTTTGGGGTCCTCTCATGGTGGCAGGTGGTTTTTCGGGTTTTCTAGTTTGCATGAAGGTATGCTGAGCATGCTCAGCCTTTCCTGCCAGACAGATCCAGTCGTACAATGACTTGGAGTCGTCTCTACACAACGCCCAATGCAGGACGTCTTGGTTGAGTCCCTCTTTAAAACGCTCTATTAGAGTTGACTCAGACCAGTCAGTGATTTTCCCAGCTAGAGCTTTAAACTCTAGGGCATAATCAGCTACTGACATTTGGCCCTGGGTAAGATCCTTCAGTGCCTTCTTAGCTCTTGCCTTGGCCAGAGGATCTTCAAAATGCAGCTTTAATGCCCAGATGAAATCATTGAAATAATCAAATGCAGGGAAGTCAGCATCACTTAATTGAACATACCAGTCAGCTGCTCGACCCTTCAACTTGGTGGCAATGGCAGTTATTTTAGCCTCTTTGGAAGGGAAGCATGCCCCAAACTGTCTCATATAACTCTTAGCATTAGTTAAAAAGAAAGATAATTTTGTTGGATCCCCATCAAATTTGACAGAAAAGTCTCTCACTCTGCCTCCGGTTGGAGTGGAACCAGCAGGCGCTTGAGTGGTTTGGCCCCAGGTTACAGTAGCTTTCCCTTTATGGGGTGGGGATACTGATGGCCGGGCTCTGCGGGGTGGAGATTCATCCCGGAGCCGTCTCCAGCCCCGTTCCGCCGGTGGTCTAGGTGGGAGGATGGGGGATGGTTGCGGGAAGCTGGGATCTCCTCTACGTCTCCCCTGCCCCTCCAGTGACAAAGACAGGTTTTTCAACATGTACTCCATCGATTCTATTTTGGCTTCTACCACTCTTAGTCTCTCAGGGGTTCGAGAGTCCCCTCTCCTTCGTGTGCCTGGTTTCCTCTCAGTTGACACCATAGTAGATTCTCTGTCTGGGGTTAGTGGGAACCAATACTTCCAGGATGTCCCCGACGTCCCTGGTTCGGGTTCCCCCACTTCATCCAAGGTGATCAACTCTGCGAGCAATTCGCTGGGTGCTGGTTGCTTTGGCTCTTCCCCATTGTCAGATTCCTCTGAATCAGAATTGGAATTCAATTTATCCCTTGACAGGTCTCGGGATTCTGAAGGTTCTGTGGTGAGGTTCAGTTCTCCGCTCTTGACCGTCGACTCGGGCATCAAGCTAGCCATCTCCTCGAGTCCCCCTGTCATGGATTTCAACTCAGCCATCATTAATTATTTTCCCTCACAAGAAACTGATCTTGGTAGGAGCTAACGGTACAACTTTGGGGATTCTCAGCTTTATGTAATGGTTGCCTATTCTAAAACACCATCAGACTCATAAGTAGGAATTCAAAGATATCTGATTTATTAAAGAATAGTATGCAGGATCACAGAGAAAGCTGAGAATGATGAAAGTGCGCCAAATTCAAACTAAAAACCCTCGGTGCAAATGAAATCCCTCCCCCCATAGAATCTTCTCAAGTCCACAATCCCAGGTGCTCCTAACAGTTTCTGATGGTCTGCAGGAAAAGGCCTTGAACAGAGAAAATAACCCAAACACATTCCATTGTACTGATTTCACATACAGAGCTTCGTACAAGGTCTCACAGCAGCTCCATCCCGAACGGAAATGCGCGTCAGCGCCATGGCATGTGAAACGTTGTGATGTATAAACTACATTGAATCAGTGAACATGACAGTTGGTTGTTGCTCATGATCAGAAATGTTTGGTCTGTAGTGAGTCATTTCTCTACTGATCCTTGCTGCAACATGCGATTGACATGATTTGCGAGTTGAGAATGTAAAATGGATAAATGTTTGAGCTAAAATCTATTAAAATTACCTGTTGCACTCCAATTCTTCATCTTCTTAGCCTGATCTTTACCATTTCTGCTGTTACAGTATTTTCCACTGTTCAGATTTGGCTTGTTTATCAGATATTCATGTAGGCCTGTCACTGTATTGGGCATCCCAAATGTTTTCCAAAATTCCAATATTCCTCTCTTGTTTTTAGGGGATTTAATTTTATTTTTATGTTTCTAGTTAAGCTTTGAAAAAAATAATATTAATTTTTTAGAAATTGCCTATTTTGCTGGAATTGCTGGTTCTACTTTCAGATCATTGAATTTTCTTAGAAGTTGCCACCACTCGCTCTTTCATGACTGAAATTGCTGTCATAATTGATTGGGCAACCAGTCAATTTAAATGCAAAATGTCATGTAAATATTTTCTTTGGGTAGATTTTAAAAGGAGGTAATCTTTGTTTTTATGATTTCTTTCATTCATTCCAAAACTTTTACTCTAAGATATTATTGATATTCAGACAGTTGTAGTTCTGTTTCATTATTTTGAAATGGCTGTTCAAAATTTTCATTCGCTTCATCAGAATGGATTTTATGTCATCTTGTTGTTCTACTGTTTCTGTAGCACATGTCCAGCTTCAAATCTTTCATTTTATTTTATTTTTTATTGTTCCAATTAATTAACTTCAGTGCTTGTAAAAACCTACTTTCTGGGTTTATGAAATATCTCTGATTCGTAAGTTATTGTTCAGTGATATTTGCTTCCAGAAATTTTATTTTCCAAATGTCCTACAATTTATTCTCAGAAACCACAATTCAGTGAATTTGAATCATAATAACATTTCATGATTTTTGATTGTCATTGATTGGCCATTTTTTTTCAGTTATTATTTCCAACGGCCTTGCAGTTCCTTGCCCTGGTTGCCTAGTCGAGGACCAAGCTCTGTAGCCCACTTGTCACCTGATGCCCAGAAGCCAGAGCAGATGCAGCCCTTGAGCTGGGCAATGGGCAATTTGATACAGAAATTTGTTTTCTAGTTTCCCCCAATTGGAATGGATAGTTGGGATGTTCTTAGTTCAATTCTCTAAGTTAAGGACTGTCTGGCTTGCAAAACTGTGTTGGAAGTGTTAGCAAATCAGCATGCCTCAATTAGCATGTAAATTGAGTTTGTTCCCAAGATGCTACTCTCCATGCTTGTTAGAGGAAGCTGTTTGTTGCCACTCCCACTTCCTCCCTCTCTCTCTCTCTTCCTCCTTCACCATTGAAGAAGCATGTTTTGCTTCTCTCTCCATCCTGGGCCTAAAGCCATGTGCCTAGCCCTTTCTTCCATGCAGCTCTTGGCAGCTATAGGGCTGAGAGATCACTAAGTATAGTTAAAGAACAGAAGAAACAAGGAACATCATTTTTCCACCAGAGATGGGTGTAAGTGGACCAAAGAATAAAGTCAGTAAGACTCCTTTACTTTTGAACTTACTATGTCTAAGCATGGGATTCTTTATGCTTGGGAGGGCTGAGTGTGTAAGATCAGTAACCTGTGTTTCGCTGACATGTTCATTTAAGCTATTTAAGATAATATTCTTTTTCTGTGCGCAGCTTCTCTGCTGTGTTAATCTCTGCTTCATTCAGTGGTCCTAGCTGTCCACTAATGGCTTCAAACTCTACCAGAATCTATGATATCACCAGCACAGACCTTAGCTTCATTGAGGATGTTAAGCTCCACTACCATGACAAGGTGACATCCCATGGCAGGGTTGTTGGTTGTTATTATTACTATATTCATATCCACCATTCACCAGTCATGGAACTCAAGGAGCATAGATAGGATTCCTAAGAAGTCTCCCAACTGGAGCACTGACCAAACCAAGACCTGTTTTAATTCAGCAAGAAGGTGCACTGTGTACTTGCAGACCATGTCTCCTTAGCCTAGGGAACAATAAAAATTTAAACATATGCTGAATATGCTGAAACACTCTGCCAAAAAAAAGGGAGGGGGTTCCCCCATTAAGCCAAGTGAGGCACAGACCTCTGGTGGCAGATGCTAGGTGGTGGCAGCAAGGATGAAGTCCATCTCAAGTGTTGAGATACAATTCCCTCTCTAGTCCAGTTGTCGTCTTCATATGGAATGGGAATGGGCTCTCTGATTCTTGGCCTCAGGCAGCAAAATGTCATTCATTCATACATGCACACACACACGTGTCACACAGTCCTCTACTACCATAAAATATGAAGTTGAGTTTCCTGCAGTAAAATACTTCAGATTGTCTTGGCCTGCAAAATATGTTTGCTGGGGAAACATGTTTCAGTACTGGTTTTCCTGAAGCTTGTTGTGTGTGGCTGTGTTCCTTCTCTTATTTTTTACATTGAGGTATGATATGTATCTTAAAAGGGTCTCTAACTGTTATTTCACAGAGAGCTTTTCATGGCCCTGGCAGACTCTACAAGGGCATGATCTGAAGGCTGTTGCCATTTTTATGCATTGCCTGCTGCTGTGACTGGACTGGGCTTCAGCCATTGAGCTATTACTCGATCCGCAGCTGAACTACGTCTTGGGTGTGCTTTGCTTGGCCTTAGCACAGGCCAGCCTCCTGTTTTAGAATTCCTGACCAAGTGTTACAGCAAGTAAACAGAGACAGACTCCAGTGCTGTGGATGCCTCTCTCCTTGCAAAGATTGCAGCTGCAGACAGAGGCCTCCTCGTTCCGGCAAACACAGATTCCATATATCATGGTTCAAATGACTGCCTGCCAGCTAGAATGCCAGGGAACAATCCACAAAGCGGCTATAAAATAAATGTTTGCAGAGGGCGGCCATTAACCACTGAAAGGGAGGGAGGCTGTATTTTTATTTATTTATTTATTTATTTATTGCTGTTAGGAATTCAATTACACACACACATTCAAAACTGATGCTGCACCAGCCTTTTTAGGAACTCATTAAAGCCGATGGCCAGGTTCTCCTGCAAGAAGCAGCAGGCAGCTGCTGAGGAGTTTGGAGGAATGGGATTGAAGAAACAGACAATTGTTTATTCTGAAAAGGTCCACCCATCGAGGTGGTCCAGGCAAGAAACACCAACCATGAGTACTAACACTACCTTTATTGTCAGGTTACAGTAACAGAATTTTGCAAGTCTCAAAGCACCTCTCCCCTCCTCTCCTTTTACTCTCCAGAAAACCAAGGAGGGTCCCTTCTGAGATGCTTCCCACACCCCTTTTCCTTCTGTGGGCTGACACACCTTTTGCATGATGGTTGCCTAGGCTGTGGCTCTTCCTCCTGCCTCCCAAGGTCCTTCCCACATAACATTACAGAAAGGCAGAGACGCCAGCCAATCATAGTTGGGGTTTAGGATCCAAAGGCTTGAGCAACTGGAGAGCAACACTGATAGGCGAGAGAGATGCTCTTTCCAAGAGGAGAGGTCTCGTGAGCTCGGCCACAGTAGAAGCATAAACCACAAAGTGCTCCTGGCTACCAAGATGTGAGTGGTGCTGCAATTTTGTTGCAGCATATTGTCAGTGAGGAAACTGACAAGTAGGAGGATGCTGTGTGTGAGAGGGCAACTCAAAGGGTTCAAGAGGTCCCCCCCCTCAGCAATAATGACAACAGCAGAATTGGGGAGGCAAGATGAGCTCCTCATAGTTTGAGGACTCTTAAATGATTAGGAAGCCAAATGGCTACAGGATAGATCAATCTACCCTTTCCATATTGGGATTGGAAATCTGTCACCCTCTGCAGATTAAATAATGGGCAGCAAGTTTTTTTTTAACTTGATTTTTTTTTTTATTACAGTTGGGAAGTAGGTCTGTGGTAAAACCCAGCACCAACCTCTACTGTTTTTATTAACAAGAAAGCCTCTGAGCCCTTTTGGCATTCTTGGAAGATAAACTCCCCTTCTTCGGGGAAGACGCCCCCGGTGTTTGTCACCAGTGGCGTGTTCCGGCCCTCTGCACTCAGACCCAGGCCCTGGTCAGCAGATCCATAGGGGCCCTGGTTTCCGGCTGCTGCTTCTTAATGCCAGGTCAGTTAATAACAGGCCCCCCTCATATGTGACTTGATCACTGAGGAGGGGGCAGACCTGGCATGTATTACCAAGACCTGGCTGGGCCCTGAAGGGGGGGTGCCCCTTTCGGAAATGTGCCCAGCTGGGTTTATGGTATGGCACCAGCCGAGATCCCAGGGCAGGGGAGGAGGGGTGGCTGTTGTCATCCGAGAGTCTCTTGTGGCCTTCAGGGGCCCTGCTCCACAAGTGGCTGGTTGTGAGACCCTGTTCTTCAAGTTGGGTTCCCAAGAACAGTTGGGAGTGTTGCTGCTGTACCAACCTCCCTGCTGCGTGGCAACCTCCCTGCCTGAGTTGCTTGAGGCTGTCTCGGGGCTGGCGGTGGAGTTCCCCAGGCTTATGGTTCTGGGGGACTTCAATCTGCCATCCCTGGGGCGTGCCTCAGAGGCAGCTCGGGAGTTCATGGCTACCATGGCAGCCATGGGCCTGTCCCAGATAATTCGGGACCCGACTTGAGACAGTGGTCACACCCCAGACTTGGTTTTCTTGTCAGAGCAGTGGCAATGTGATCTGAGGGGAGAGATAGATCTGTCCCCATTGTCATGGTCAGACCATACCCTGGTGGCCCTGAGATTTTCTTATGCCACCCCCCTCGGCAGGGAGGTAGGACCCATTTGATTGGTCTGCCCTCGGCGACTGATGGACTCGGTAGTGTTTCAGAGGGAGCTGGGGGTTATACCTGGTGATCTGCTGCATGGTCCAGCGGAGGCCCTAGCTGCAGCCTGGAATAGGGAGGTGGCCGGGGCCTTGGACAGGATTGCGCCTGTGCGGCCTCTCTTGTCTCATTGAACCCGGCACTCCCCGTGGTTTACGGAGGAGTTGAGGGTGCTGAAGAGGGTTAAGAGACGCCTAGAGCGCCGCTGGAGGAAGACAAAGACTGAATTCGACCGAACACAGGTAAAAGCCGCCATTAAGGCCTACCTTGTGGTGATAAAAGCGGCGAAACATCAATATTTCTCCGCTCTTATTGCGTCTGCAGAATGCCGCCCAATGGCCCTGTTTAAGATCACTCGATCCCTTTTGGGGAAGGTGGGTTCAGCGACCCACCTACAGGGCCGTGCAGAGGAATTTGCTGAGCATCTGCAGGACAAAATCACTCGGATCTGCTCCAAGTTGGACTCCAGGCGGGAGGCGTGGTCTGGAGTGATACCAGGGGAACAGGCTTACCTAGTTATCTGGGAGCAGTTTGATCCTGTTGGACTTGAGGAAGTGGACAGGATCCTATGGACAGTAAATGCCACCACATGCCATCTAGACCCGTGTCCCTCCTGGCTAGTAAAAGCAGGCCGGGAGGTCACATGTGGTTGGGTCCATGTGATGGTTAATACATCCTTGGGAGAGGGCGTGTTTCCGATGGCCTTTAAAGAGGTGTTGGTACACCCCCTCCTCAAGAAGCCATCGCTGGACCCTACCGTTCTGGACAATTTTCGTCCAGTCTCCCACCTCCCCTTTCTGGGGAAGGTGGTTGAGAAAGTGGTGGCTTTGCAGCTCCAGAGGGTCCTGGAGGAAACGGATTATCTAGACCCCTTTCAGTCAGGTTTCAGGCCCGGTTATGGGATGGAAACGGCATTGCTCGCACTTATGGATGATCTCTGGCGGGAGCGGGATGGAGGCAGTGCCTCCATCCTCTCTCTCCTTGATCTCTCAGCGGCTTTCGATACCATCGACCATGGCATCCTTTTGGCGTGGCTCAGGGAGTTGGGGGTGGGTGGCGTAGTCTTACGCTGGTTCACCTCCTTCCTCCAGGGCCGATCCCCATCGGTGTTGATAGGGGAGGAGAGATCGGCCCTGCGGCCCCTTCTTTGTGGGGTGCTACAGGGATCAGTACTCTCCCCTCTCCTTTTTGACATCTACATGAAACCGCTGGGTGAGATCATCCATCACCATGGGATGAGGTATCATCAATATGCTGATGATACTCAATTGTATATCTCCATCCTGGGTGAAATAAGTGATGCCGTGGCCACCCTCTCCGAGTGTCTGGGGGCTGTGGGGGCCTGGATGGGGAACAACAGGCTTCAACTGAACCCTGGTAAGACCAAGTGGCTGTGGGTTAATGGTTCTTCTGTATCCGGGACATTAACATCTCTGGTTCTGGATGGGGTTGCACTGCCCCAGACAGATCCGGTGCATAACTTGGGGGTCCTCCTGGACTCACGGCTCCTGCTCAAAGAGCAGGTGGCAGCCGTGGCCAGGAGAGCCTTTGTGCAGCTACGTGCTGTGCACCAGTTATGTCCCTTCCTGGACCAGGAGGCCCTTCGAACAGTCACTCATGCCCTTGTTATCTCTCAGATAGACTATCGCAATGCGCTCTGCATGGGGCTACCCTTGAAAAGTATCCGGAAGCTTCAGCTGGTCCAGAATGCAGCTGCGCGAGCTGTTTTTGGTGCCCTCAGAAGGGCACATGTAACACCACTGATGCGCGAGCTGCATTGGGTACCAGTTTGCTTCCAGGTCCAATTCAAGGTGTTGGTTATTACCTTTAAAGCCCTACATGGCATGGGGCCAGGCTACCTGAGGGACTGCTTCTTCCCCATTACATCAGCTCATCCCACCCGATTGGGCAGAGAGGGCATGCTGCGGACCCCGTCTGTAAGAGAACTCCATTTGGTGGGGTCCAGGAAGCGGGCCTTCTCCACAGTAGCTCCCGCCCTGTGGAATATGCTGCCCCCAGAGGTGAGATTGGCCCCATCACTCCTGGCCTTTCAGCGGAGTCTGAAGACCTGGTTCTGCTGCCTCGCTTGGGGTGGAGAGGGGAATAGAGTTACATAGGGATGGTTGTTATAGACCACTCCTCCCACACTTGGACTGTTTTAGATGTTTCATCGCTTGGGTTTTTATTCTTTATTCTTTATTTCTATTTATAGTATTTTTATAGTATTTTATTTTTTGTACTATTCTGATGGTTTTAATCACTTGTTGTAAACCGCCCAGAGGCCTCCGACGGGAGGAGATGGGCGGGGATAAATTAGATAAACAAACAAACAAACAAACAAAAGGGTGGCTACAACCTGGTGGGGTTTTTTGCATGTGGCCAGTTACCAGAAAGATAACTGTGGTGAGCAAGAGGGAGTAAAAAGCATATTGAGGGATGAAACCAGGTGAAGATTTAGTGAATGGCCAGATTTAGGATGGCAGCCATTTTCTGGACAGGCAAGCTCCCCCAGCCGCCAATTTGGGTGAGTTTCTGTATTCTCAACTTTCCCATTTTTATTTATAAGGTTTATATGGCCACCCATCTCACACAGGTGACTCTGAGTGGCATACAAGGATTAAAACCACAACATACAACCCAAGGATAAAACAATGGCCCCGCTCGCAAAGAAAACAAAAAACAAAAATATCGCATCGACAGCAGCAGAGCTCACCTAAGTCCTGACTCAAACACCTGGGGAGAGGATCCCACCACCACCTATTCTTGTGGTAAAATGGAATCTCACAAAACACTGAATTTTCTATACGCCAGGCATACCTTCTATAGTTATGTATTGATTTGTTTTCCCATAATGCTTTTCATTATAATAAATAACAATTTGACAAAGTAGCTTATTTTCTGAACAATACAAAACAAACCACTTGTTCATTGTTAGTTGAATTCTCCTCTGAAATCAGGGCTACATATTCTGTCTGATTACAGTATTTGACTAAAAGGTGATTTCATGCAAAACAGCCCTTCAGATTGAGTTGTCAGATCCATTTTAATGCTTTAGACTGAGTTGGACACTTCTAAATCAGATCTACGGTGGCCATTTCCTGAATCCAATGGAATCAAAGAGGTGATTCCACTCAGGGCAAGCACGGTTCACCCTCCCAAACCTTCTAAGGCAGCATTCACTGTAACATCTCAAGGCAGCTAATTCCAAAAGCTAATTCTGTATGGTGTGAAGAACATCTCCTTTTGCCCTACCAACATCTGCGGTCAGATCATTCAGAAAGACAGGGGTAAGTGCCGCGAACCAGTGGACTGAGTGTGCTGTCGATGCCTTCATAGGTGTCATGGCAGATACGCAGGTGATTCTGCCTTATTAAGATACAGCTTGATGGGGGCCCTTCGGCTCACTCTACAAAGTGGGCTCTGCTTGCTTGTCCTATAGTGCTGCCCTGATAGTATCATTACAGATCGTGAATTCCCAGAAGTTGTTTGGGAGCTGATTGATCCTAGTGACCAGCTGAGCCTAGTGATCCCTTATCTTGCATTTGTGCACTTGATTCAATCTCTCTAGGGACTTTCCTATGTTTATATTTTATATAAATGACTGAGAGATGTTTTCTGCAGGGCATAAAAACATTCAGAGCGTTTTGTCTCCTGACATGCCAGGGAGAAAGCCATGCCAGAACTTCCTTTTCTTGATGTATGAACTTTCTACCCATATATAAGTTTATCTTTACTTTGGCACAAAAGCCCGTTTAGTCATGTGAGCCCTTTGCATTCTGAAAACTAGCTAAATGCTCCTTCCTTATATGACCCACCTTCTATATCTTTCATTGTGTGTAGGACAGGTTTCTTCCACATTATGTCACTGGTTTCCTGTCTCCATGGCTTCTGGACCTGCAGCCACACATTTCCTTTCTCTTTGCTCTATTATTGCAAAGAAGCCCACTTTATCCAGTCTGTAACAACCGGCAGTTCATTGCAGGAAATACTCAGATGTTTAGGTACTTGTTCTTCACTCTTTTTCTCTCCTCACCTCTATCCTTCCCTTCCCTTCCCTTCATACAGCGATAGCTGGGAAGATTTGCACAGATATTTCATACGTCTGTGTGCACATCCCTTCAAAAAGAAAAGTGAGATTGCTTTTCCCCTATGAATTTTTGGTACGTCTGCAAACCTTGGGTTTTTCCTGAGCCTGCAGATATTTTCCTCTTGAGCATTGGTGGTGCTGCCTGTATTTTGATTACACAAGGATGAACACTTAAAGAATCGGTTGGGTGTTATACATAGAACATGTAAAGCACCCTTGAGATTCCACTGTTCATATAAGGAGCTAAAAGACCATTTTGTTGAAGATACTGATTCCTAAAGGTAGTTCAGCCCACTGAAAATATTTCACTTGCCAAATAACTGGTTTCCAGGCTGATTTTTTTCTGATTTCTTCTCCTGAATTTTAGGTGGGTTATCTCCTTTTAAAATTTGTCTTCAAGTACATTGCAAAGGATCTGATTAAACATTTGTTTGTCATTTATTTTGTTCTTGTTAATTTAAAAAGCTGCCCCCCAAACATAATTGACATGAAAGCTAGCTTATCAGGACTGTATTGGTGGCTTGTTTAGTTGCAGATAAGTTTTCCTAAACTTGGGTGGTTAAGAGATTAAACTTTGGACCCCAAATGGATGAGAGTAGTTATCCCAAAGCTGTGGTCAGAATGTCACAGGATACAGGTTCTTTCCTCATTTTCTTTTCATTTAAGATATTTTCCCATACCTATTCTCCTCTTGAATTAATGCCCTGTTCCGCATCCTTCAGGTCCATTACCCTTTTGAAAGCAGCCATCATTCTACATAGCGAGTCCCAAAATTGGAAACAGTGGTCCTCCAGATCTTGCTGAACTCCTAACAGTTACAAGTCAGCATGGTCAAGGGCAAGGATGCTAGTATAGCAACATAGGGGACCAAGGGGACCATATCTCTGATCTAATTTGGGGAAAGCAAGTCTAGCATTTGAAGTAAAAGGACACTTGGTGGGTGGTAGAAGAACCCTCCCTCTCAGGTTGGCTCAGGTTGGCTCAGGCCAACTCTCTCTCTCTTTGTTTGCTCCTGATTGCCAGTGGGTTGTAGTGGTTGAGGTGTTGGACAAGGAACAGGGAAACACACTTTCTATCCATCCATTGCCTTGTAAGTTCACTGGGGGTCTTTGGGCTAGTCACTCTATCTCAGACCAACCTATCTCACAGAGTTATTGTTCTGGGGGAAAATAGGACTTGTTATTATGGTTAGATACCAGTGTTCACCCAGTAAAAATACTAAATGTGAATAAATATGAGTGTTCAATGTGTAAAATTCCCATTATTTAGGATACGGGTAGATAGAAACTAGACCCAGTTTGGTGTAGTGGTTAAGGCATCAGGCTAGAAATGGGGAGACTGGGAGTTCTAGTCCCGCCTTAGGCACAAAGCCAGCTGGGTGACCTTGGGCCAGTCACTCTTTCTCAGCCCTAGGAAGGAGGCAATGGCAAATCACTTCTGAAATCTTGCCAAGAAAACTGCAGGGGCTTGTCCAGGCAGTCTCCAAGAATTGGACACAATTGAATGGATTGAAAAAAAAGATAGAAACTACACTAAAAAGGAGTTGAAAAGAAATTAAGATTAGCAATAATCTTAATTATCAGAGGTTAAAAATACTTCGCATTTATTCTGACAATAACCATGTAGAATAGATTAGGCTGAGCTAAACAAGCTAAATCTATGCAGGACAAATGGGGATTTGATCTTGACCTGGCCTTTTTCAGTCTAAGACCAGCATTCTCTGAATTACATATTTTATTTTATTTTATTAATATTATTTTAAACCAACTATTTGATACCTTTCAAAACATACGTTTGAAAAGAGAACTACTGGGAAAACTTTATTTTCAGCTAAGTAGGTTGTTGAATATACTGATTCTTTATTAAGTAGCACCTCAAGCTAGTTCTAGCATTGATGATTCCTTGAATAATATACAAAGCTACATAATGTTGTGCATACTTTGCATTAGCTTTCCCACTTCTGGTACCCTCCAGATGTTAGACTACAACTTCCATCATCCCCACTTATTCTTGCAATGATATCCGAAAGGTAATTCTAATTAAGTTCAGTGGAGCTTCTTTTGAGATAAAGAATCAGAGCCTTAAGAGATGATGCTTTAAAACAAATCTTATGAACTTTCAAGACAATCTTCCTAATACCCTACAGTGTTTTCCATAAAAGAGGCAATGTATTATGATTCAGGAATTATGTTCCTTTATAATTATAATTAAAGGCAAAGTTAGGCTTCTTCATCAATGCCCTTCTTAAATTAAACATGTTCTCTGATTGCCTCATCACGAAAAGGCAATCAACTTGAGTACAAGGTAGAATTAAAAAAAGAAAACTTTGCCTCAACAAATCACAGGTTGCCTTATTCTCCAGCATAGCAGCAGGATTGCCATGCCGATCAGATGATCATCTTCTAAATCATAAACTAGTTCATTTGGATTTTCCCCTGCAGAATGCCTTCTGCACAATGTGAAATGATCCTACGAGGAATTAATAATTTAGATTCCCATTTTAAAGCCGCCTGTCAGAATAATGAAAGAAGAAAAAGGATTCACATTAATGGCTGTGGCTGTCTTGGCTATGGAGGTAGACAAGAGTTATCTAGGATAGGGAAAAACTGAAGGATGACTAGATCGTAGCAAGGGCACAGTGAGAGCTCTTCTCTTTGCTCCCACCTGACGGTTGTCCAGATTTGTTTAGCTGAGATCTGGGGGGCTAACTAAGGGCTCTCCCCCATGGCTGAGTCAGTGCACTCTACCAATCTTGAGCCGGTGGAAAAGAATGTAGTCATGACATTTGGTGGCCCCATTCTGGATCTCTATGCTGCACAGCAGTGAGGCCAGTGGATGGTGCTGCCCTTACTTAGTGATTGCAGACCGAGTTAAGGAAATGAATTGGTGGATCTCCCTGTCTTCACTTCCTCTCCCACCAAGCATCACCTGATAGAGGGTAAACAATCATCAATCATTCTCCTTAACATGGAGTCAGGGAAGTTTTGATGGATGCTTAGAAGAGTGGGTGTAGCCACTTGCCAAGCTGCCCAACTAAAAGGAAATAAGCTCTCCCCATGCTCCTTGCAACCCTTCCTGTGCACCTATTATCTGTCACTTGGGCTATTTCTGAACATGGGTATAGTAGTCTTCTGAAAAGCCCTAACCCCACATTCAAAATAGCCTGGCTAAAAGTCACTCAGGGGATGCAGAGTAAAGCAGGAAGGAGTGTGCAAAAATGAGTGAACTCCATCCCTGACTAATGTATCTAATACATAGATACTGGACAGCCATGGAGAACTTGCATTTTAGGCTGCCTTCTCGATTTGCACAGATGTGATT
The DNA here is from genome assembly GCF_035149785.1 of Candoia aspera. Taxonomy (NCBI): domain Eukaryota; kingdom Metazoa; phylum Chordata; class Lepidosauria; order Squamata; family Candoiidae; genus Candoia; species Candoia aspera. The sequence goes on from NC_086153.1 coordinate 149,937,001, forward strand.
GGCCAGCATTAAAACAAGTCATCAACATGGCTCCTGGTGCTGCCAAAGCAGGATTGGAGTTGTCATGGTCCCTGTTCCAACGTTCCTGGAAAACATCGTAACGGGTTCCCATGCCATGGGGCTGACACGGGTTGCTGTACGGGAGGGGGCTGCTCCGGGTTGCTGTACGGGAGGGGGCTGCTCCTGTTCCTTGTACCAGGCTGCGATGCGAGGAGAGAAGAATGAGGAGTGCATGTTTGGGTTACCTCGCCTGGTCAAGGACGTTTCCCGCAGACTGGCAGGAACCGTTAGGGGCACCTGCAGGGCATGGAATTGTGCTGACTTTGGGGGGAGGGACTGGGAGTTGCTTGGGGTTTTACTGGGAGACATCCCGCGCTTTTGCTATTCTCAGCTTTGTTCATGATCCTGCATACTATTCATGATTAAATCAGATATCCATGAAAGCCTTGCGTGAGTCTGATAGTGATTTTGAATAGGCAATCACTACAGGAGTAAGCACAAGAGCATCCCCTCAAGAGTGACCTTTGTAGCCATGGCACATTGCACAAACAGATGTGGAAAGTACAGCTGCATATGATTGGTCCTAGGAGCATTGACCAGTCAGGGCAACACTGGCAGTGCTTGTACACAAATCCTCAGAAATAACAGAATTGCTAAAACCAGTGGAAAAACACACTACACAAAACCCCTTGTTAGCAGGAGCAGTGGAAAACTTGTAATGCACTCAGAGGTAACACAAGTAACAATTGGTGGAATCTGGCTTGCTTTCCAGATCAACCTTCTAGCATGATTTCAAAAGAGCTCTAAAGTCTGTGTTTATAAGGAGCTCACGTCAGAGCTGTGGAAGCACCAGATATGGAAAGCATCACGTGGGGAATCCCTCTGTGGGAGCCAGTTGTCCAATCTTTCCTGCAGTCCAAATAAAAATGGCCACGAAGGGCAGTGCCCAGGGTCCAGAGGGGAGGGGGCATCCCTGCAGCAGCCTGAAGTGGCCGACTGGAACTGGACAGAACCCGATGTAATGATTGCCCTAGCCCAAATACTCAGACTCACAAGAGGCTGCTAAATGAAATCTGATTTATTAGAGAACTAAAGACAAGTACACAGAAAGCTGAGAATGAGCAAAAGCGCGCCAAATACAAACTTAAACCCTTGGTGCAAACGTATCCCGCCTCCCTCGTAGCAGCCCCGCCCGGCACAGGTGCTAGCAATCGTCAGAGTTGCTAGCCTGGGAAAGTAACCTTGAGCTCAGTAGATAAGACAAATACATTCCAAAGCAAAGCGAAAAGATAACTGTTCCTATCCTCCCCACAGAGATGAAACACGCATCCAATTAATGCGAAACGTTATGATGTATCAAAGACATTGAAACGGCGAACATGACATACCGCCTCCCTAAAAATACATCTAAGGACCTGGCTTAGTGGGATAAGCAGAGTGAAAACGGGCTACCAGGACAGGGGAAGCCACATCTGGTGCAGCCACCCACTCTGGATGAGGGAAATGTTTCCAACGAACTAAATATTGTAAAGTATTTCGAAGGCGTCTAGAATCCAAAATTTCTTTAACTTCAAAGTGTTGCTGACCATCAATCATGATGGGGGTTGGAGGTGGAGGTTGGCGATGCCAGCGGTCAGAAGGAATAGTCGGTTTGAGCAAACTGCAATGAAAAACAGGGTGTAAGCGTTTGAGGTTATGAGGCAAGTCAAGTTTAAAAGTCACAGGGTTAATTTGAGCTATAATCGGGAAAGGACCCACAAATTTAGGCGCAAGTTTCTTTGAAGGTTGTGAGGACTTGAGAAACTTAGTGGAAAGGTAAACCGAGTCCCCGACTTGGAATGGAGGGTGGGGGGCCCGCTTTCGATCAGCATACAGTTTATAATCCGCTTGTGCATCAGCTAATGCCTGTTGAATCATTGGCCAGGAGTCAGCCAGTTGTGTTGTCCAATCATCTGGAGTAGTTGATCCTGCCGGAGGTTGTGGTAGATCAGGGATAGGTACAAAGTCTTTACCCTGGGCTACCCGAAACGGGGTTTGGCCAGTGCTTTGGTGCACTGCATTGTTGTAAGCCACTTCAGCAAACGGTAGGAGGTCTACCCAATTGTCCTGCTGATAATTTACAAAAGCTCGAAGGTACTGCTCCAAAGTAGAGTTAAGAGCCTCAGTGGCCCCGTCCGTTTGAGGATGCCAAGCCGTGGAGAGGGCTTGCTTCGTGCCTAACAGCTTGAGGAACGCCCGCCAAAATTGGGAGGTAAATTGTGTGCCCCTGTCCGAAATTAAGCGGGAGGGGCATCCGTGTAGCCTGTACACGTGTACCAGGAACAGGCGGGCCAATTGCCGTGCTGACGGAATGGACACGCAAGGGATGAAGTGAGCTTGTTTAGAGAAATAATCTTTGACCACCCAAATGACTGTTTTGCGCTGGCTGGGTGGCAGTTCTACAATGAAGTCCATGGAGATTTCCTCCCAAGGGGAAGAAGGGGCAGCCACCGGCTGTAGAAGGCCCTGGGGCTTGCCCACCTTGCGTTTAGACATTGCACACACAGTGCAGGAGGCAATGTAGTCCTTGACATCTTTACGCAATGTGGGCCACCAAAATTGCCTCCGAACCAGGTGCAAGGTTTTTACAAACCCAAAGTGACCGGCGAGCTTGTCACCGTGTGAACGTAGTAACACATCTTTTCTGAGGCTTTCAGGAACATAGAGGCGGTCAGATTTCCAAGCGAAGCCTCTGTCAAAAGTAACACTGTCTTTATTCGCTAGCAACCAAGTATCCGTTTTCAGTTCTTTCAGAAACTTTTGTTGCAACTGGGAGGGGATTGACAAAGTGCTTGGCTGGGCAGCGTCCGTGGTGGGCGGCTGCTGCGCGCGCGTTTGGCTTCGCGTCACAGCCTGCATGCCCAATTGGGGCGCCGTCCATAGGGTGCTAACCACTTCTGGCGCTGCCCCAGCGTCCTGAGGTTGCCTTGACAACGCATCAGCCAAGAAGTTCTTTTTCCCCGGAATAAATTTCAATTGAAAATTGAATCGATTGAAAAATTGAGCCCAACGGACCTGTTTGGGGCTCAGTTTCCGAGGGGCACTAAGCGCCTCCAGGTTTTTATGATCAGTCCATACTTCAAAGGGATGATTTGCCCCCTCTAACAGATGCCGCCAAGCTTCCAACGCGGCTTTTACTGCAAACGCCTCCTTTTCCCAGACATGCCAACGTCTCTCAGTTTCGGAGAATTTGCGGGATAAGTAGGCACAGGGCTTGAGGCATCCTGTCCCGTCTTGTTGCATCAACAATGCCCCAATGGAATAATCGGAGGCATCTGCCTGTACTACAAAAGGCTTTGAGGGATCAGGATGCTGTAAAATGGGCTCTTTGACAAAAGCTGCTTTCAGCCGCTCAAACGCCGTTTGACAAGCAGGCGTCCAGCGCAACAGCGCCCCGGGATTCTTGACTCTCCGAGTATCTCCCACCCCTTTTGTTCGAAGCAGTTCAGTTAGTGGCAAGGCAATCTCGGCGAACCCCCTTATGAATAATCTGTAGTAGTTGCTGAACCCCAGGAAACTTTGCAGTTGCCTGCGGGTGCGGGGACTCTCCCAGTCCACGATAGCCTGCACCTTGGCAGGGTCCATTTCTATGCCTTTATCTGAAATTCTATACCCCAAGTAGTCAATTCGGGTCTGATGAAAGGCACATTTAGACAGTTTGGCATACAATTCAGCTGATCTGAGTTTACACAATACTTTCCTTACCAGAGCCACATGCTCTTCCATGGTTTCCGTATAAATCAATACATCATCCAAATACACCAGTACCCCTTTAAACAGATGTTCATGCAGTACCTCATTGATTAATTGCATAAATACCCCAGGGGCCCCAGCCAAACCGAATGGTAACACCTTATACTGGAAAGCTCCCAATGGGCAATTGAATGCAGTTTTCCACTCATCCCCCTCCTTGATTCGTACACGATAGTAGGCTTCTCTTAAATCAAGCTTAGAGAAGATCTTTCCCTTGGCCAGATGTGACAACATGTCCTTGATCAATGGCAAGGGATATTTGTTGGAAATTGAGACGGCGTTTAATCCGCGGAAATCGGTACAAAGTCTCAATGTCCCATCCTTTTTTGGGCGAAAAAGCACCGGCGCCCCCACCGGTGAATTCGCCGGCTCAATGAATCCGCGCGCCAGATTTTTGTCCACAAAGTCTCTCAACAGAGTCAGTTCCTTTTGTGTCATGGAATAAATCTTTGGCTTGGGCAATTGGGTGTTGGGCAGCAGTTCTATGGCACAGTCCGTCTTTCGATGGGGGGGCAACTGGTCGGCTTCCTTTTCACCGAATACATCAGCAAACATCCTGTACTCGGCCGGCAAGCCTTCCAGAAGAGGGACCGGGTAAGGCGGAGTCGCAGCTGCCGCCACCCCCACCATCTCCTCTGGGGCACCCTTCCCCTCGGCCGCTTGATAGAACCCATCCCTAAACGTGATAGTTCGGTAAACCCAATTTATTTGGGGGTTTTGCTGCACCAACCAGGGTACCCCCAACACCACCAAGGGCCCCCCCACAGGAGCCACGACAAAAGACAACCCTTCCTGGTGGCTGCCCAGTTGCAAGGCTACGCGCCCTGTAAAATGGGTGACCGGTTTACCCCCTGCCATGGACCCATCCAGTTGAGTAAAAGCGATGGGTCGTTGTAAAGGGAAAATGGGCAGCTCCAAAGCCGCTACCACGTCGGGGTGCATAAGACACCGGGAACACCCCGAATCAATCATGGCCCATACTTCTACAGTCTTGGATTGGGAGCCCAATTTCAATTTCACCGTGAGAATGCGGTAACTGCCACTCACCGACGGAGGCTCGCGCCCTTCCTCTACCACCTGCCCAGCGGCGCCCTTTAGAGCAGGTGGCTGGCGTTTCCTGCATGATTTCGGTCTCCCCTTCAATGTCGTAGAACATCACATCGTCTCCCTCGGCTTCAGCCACCGCGGCTTTCTGCTTCTTCGGCAATGCAGGGGACTTCGCCGACGGTTTGCCGGGCCGTTCCTCCCCCTTTGCCTTCGGGCATGCTGCCACTCGATGCCCCTCCTTACCACATCTCAAACACAAGCCTTTTGCGTACCGCTTCTCCCGCTCCTCGTCCCAGGGTCGTTGTCCCGGTTTCCCCCCGGTGCTCACTGGGCGGCTGGGTTTCACCTCCCGCCCCGACTTGGCGGTCTTCCGCTGGGCAAAGATCTCCTGGGCATGTTCAGCCCTCCCCGCCAGCAGGATCCATTCGTACAGCGTATATGGATCGTCTCTCCCCAGGGACCAGCGCAGCACCTCTGTATTCAAGCCATCCTTGAAGAGCTCGATAATGGTTGCTTGGGACCAGTCATCCACCTTCCCAGCTAGCGCTTTAAACTCCAAAGCATAATCTGCGACCGATCTGAACCCCTGCTTGAGTTCCTTCAGAGCTCGCTTTGCTCTCTCTTTTGCTAAGGGGTCCTCGAAGTGTTGTTTCAACGCCCAGAGGAACTCATCGAAACTTTCCAGTTCAGGCGCTTCCGACTGGCACATCTGGACATACCAGTCTGCCGCCCTCCCCTTCAGTTTGGTGGCAATGGTGATGATTCTCGCCTTCTCCGATTGGAAAAACGCCCCCCATTCTTCCATGTAAGTTTTCGCATTCGTCAGGAAGAACGAGAGTTTGGTCGGGTCCCCATCAAACTTGACAGGGAAGTCTCGCATGCCGCCTCCCGCCGGGCTGCGCCCCACCACTGGTGCTGCTGCGGCTGGTGCTTCCCTGGCTCGGGGCGGCACGGGGCCCCGGGGCGATCGCCCTGGCGATGCTGCGATTTCCATCTGGACCGACTGGTCCCCTTCGCGCCTCCGCACCACCCGTCGCCGTTCCGGGGACTGCCCCTGGGAAGAAGGGGTTGAATGCCTCGGGCTTGATTCCTCCCGGACCTCTCGCAACGAGGTCACATCCAAGCTCAGCTTTTTCAGTATAGCCTCCAACGAATCCATTTTGGACTCCAGTACTCGGATCCGATCCGGAGTGGGTGAGCCCTCCGTTGGCTGCACCTGCACCACGTTGGGGGATAGTGGGTATCTCTGCCTCCAGGATGGGCCCCCCGCTACGGTGGCACCTCCTTGGGTCTCATCCCAGGTGAGCAGCTCGCCCGGAGAATTCACGGTGGTCTCCGGGGCCGTTTTCAGCCCCCCGGCTTCACTCTCCGACGCGGAGCTCGCCTCTTCCCGGATGGCTGACAGCTCCCCACCTTGGGACGGTCGGCCGGACTGCCTCACGGTCGAGTCCGGTTCCCCTTCTTCCATCATCATGATGTCGGGTTCGGTCATCGCGGGCTCTCTCCCTCACAGGGTTAGACACTTGTCTTTCCTGGACAGGGGCCAGCGGGGTTAGGATCTTAGATTCTCAGCTTTATGTAATGATTGCCCTAGCCCAAATACTCAGACTCACAAGAGGCTGCTAAATGAAATCTGATTTATTAGAGAACTAAAGACAAGTACACAGAAAGCTGAGAATGAGCAAAAGCGCGCCAAATACAAACTTAAACCCTTGGTGCAAACGTATCCCGCCTCCCTCGTAGCAGCCCCGCCCGGCACAGGTGCTAGCAATCGTCAGAGTTGCTAGCCTGGGAAAGTAACCTTGAGCTCAGTAGATAAGACAAATACATTCCAAAGCAAAGCGAAAAGATAACTGTTCCTATCCTCCCCACAGAGATGAAACACGCATCCAATTAATGACATGCGAAACGTTACGATGTATCAAAGACATTGAAACGGCGAACATGACACCCGACCTTTAAAGTATCAGCCAGCAATGATTGGTGTATTGTGCTAGATCATCTCAGGAGAACAGGAAAGCACTTGTTTAAAACAGGAACAACTTAGTATGACTTTAAGCTGCTTCCGATACGGGCTGGGGATGAAGCTATGGCTGAAAGAAGCCTGACTGGAGACACTGAGGCAGAGTGCCTTATTTTTTTATGGCTACTTCATTCTTTCCAGGAGTTGAGGAGGCTCCATGAAGCAAAGTCAGACTACTTCATACAGCCCTAATGAGAATGTGAAAGAGTCAGCACCAAAATCCGAAGCCCAATTTGCTAACTCAGAACGCAGCTGCCTCCACAGGAGAATGCGTTCAGTTTCCCTCTGATTCTACTCAAGGAGCCAACCCTCCTCCTTTTCCAAAGTTCTCTCTGCATTTGCCTAGTCTGGATTTCCTGGTCTAACTTATGGAATGGATGGTGCAAGAACTATTTGGTAAGGTTCTTACTTTTTCCCTCCTAGTTTTGAAATTTCTTCCAGAATGGCAACAATTCAGAGTGCATCGCAGAGTTCCTTTACTTTGTCCATGCAAATGGTTGTATGGATGAAATTCTAAAGCAAATTGATAAAGGCATTTTGGTGGGATCTTCTGTACAGTCATATCAAGATTGTTTTGACATGATATTTAATCAGTACGGAGGAGCGCGTGTACATCAGAAAACGGTGTACAGAAATCAACTGAGCATAGTCATACACGCTGTCTCATTGCTTTTTTTTTTTTTTTTGCAATGTATGGGGATGGATCAAAATCAATCAAAACATTAAAAAAAAAACCCTGCATATTTTAATTCTGGAAAGTAGGAATTTTCCTAATTAAACTAGAATTTAGAGGAGGAACACAAACTAGAGCAAAATCAGAGGAACAATTAAAAAAAAATGAAAACAGGGAAATCCACTCATCCCTGTTTCTTCGTACTTGGAGCTGCTTCACATACTTCAGGTTGTCTTAGATGGAAACTTGAATCTTCAGATAGGAAAATGTGCATTGCATCTTGCAGTATCCAAAGATTCTTGTCCTTCTTCTGGGATATCTAAGGACATCAGTGGGAGTTATCTGATGGTCCACACAGACACCCTCAGACTTACTCACTACTGTAGAAACATCACCCCCTTGGAGCAAATAATCTTTTAAGAAAGCACCAGGAAGAACATGGCTGATAACACCAGTGCTGCAATATACACAAGGAAACGATTTATGACTATTCATTCCACTTGGCTGGAGATAATGTTTGTGAGGCGATTCACAGGGGTTCCTGCTGTGGCATTCATTGACTCATAGAGGCTGAATATTTACAGGCTTTCTGTGTCAACCTGATGGTGTAAATAAATGGCTTTGCAATCCTGCATCTCTCATCCACCACCCCCACCCCGGTAGGCTGATTCACCAACCCAGGATGGCTACCACCAGCAGCTGTCAGATTTAATCACAATGGATATTTTAGGATTTGGCCATTAATGAAGGAGTAGGATATAGCTGCTCATGATGTAACAGGAAAGCAAAGAATGCATAAATTTGTGCATGAAAGCAGTGGTGCCTACTAGTGGTATGCCTCTGTTTTGACCAAACTCTAAGCCATGAGGTTGATCAGGCAGGCTTGACTGGACTTCATTTTGAGTCAAGGCCTCAAGGAAGCTCTGCTTTCGTCCTTCATTTGGTACAATCCCAGGATGATTTTTCCTGGGAATAAGACCTTCTTCTTTGCCTTCACATGAGGGTTTTATTCTTTGTCAGGGCCCTGGGAGAATGGCTTTACCCTTTTCCATTCAATGTCATGGCTAGGAAGCAGGTGGAGGTGGGCCTAGAACAATCCCTTTTAGTACATCCAGCTTTCTGCAGCTGATCCTGGTTTCCTCTTGATTCAGATACTCCAATCTAGAGAATCAAAAAAATGAAAGAATGCAGTGTACAGGCTCAACTTCATTGTTTTCTTGGTAGGATACAGCCATGTAACAACCTTGTAAGAACTGTTGCGACCAAGCAAAGAGTTAAAGCAAAGGGTGGTTCCAGAATTGATGATAATCTGTTGAGGATTATCCAAGTTTTTCAGTCTTCCACCCTTTTTCGATTCCATCAATGTTTTTCCTCACCTTGAGTTTGAGTCACCACTTATCAAGGGAGAAGCTTTCATCAATATCTTCAATTATCCTCCCTTTGTAATGTTCTCTTGTGAGAAGACCTTTCCTCAATTACCAAGTGCCTTAACAGAGTAATTGGAGTAGTACCTGCCTCCTTCCTTATTTTACATTTCTCACTGTCTGAACCGTTGTCGCAATTACAATATATCTCTGCCCTGAATGAAAACCACCCTGCACTCATTTTCATGAAACTTGGCATACTTACTCACTTAATTCTTGAGCTTTCCTGCAAATTTGAGTCTATTTGTGATTTTGCTCCTGTGCTAATCGTGGGAGAACTAAGCCCTTGTTTTTATGAATCTCCTCTGGATTTGTTCAAGTTAGGTAATCATATCAGAATGGGTCTCTGCTCACTTTTAGTAGTAACAGAACTGGTGTGAATTGGTGTGACAGAAGTGAATATTCCACATGCAACTGTGATCGGGATTATGACTGATGCCACAGCTTCATCCTCTGTGTCCCACCTGGATTATCCTCTTCTATCCCTTCCCCCTGCCCTGACTACAGCAGAATCAGTAGGGGAGAGAATGATGGTTTGTGGGGTACAAGGCACTGTGCAGCAAAAAGATACTTCCTTCATCTTGCTAGAATTGGCCTAAGGATGTTCCAAAATGCAAGACGTTGATTAATATTAATTATTGATAAAATTGTATATTATTCATTTTTTCATGAGTAGAAGATTCTTTCAGGGGCTTATCTTTTCACAATAAGCATAGTTGGGTTTTGTTTTTTAATATAACTAACCCCCTTAGGAATTTTACACACAAATGCCTTTTATATATATATATCTTTCTTAGCCATTTGGCCCAATGGAATTTTTTCCTATGTAACTGTCCCTAATTTACTCACAGCTAAGTACTAATGTGAGAGGCAGTTTGGTTTGGTGGTTAAGGTACCAGGCTAGAAACTGGGAGACCAGGAGTTCTAGTCCCACCTTGTGCATGAAGCCAGCTGGGTGACCTTGGGCCAGTCACTTTCTTTCAGCCCTAGGAAGGAGGCAAGGGCAAATCACTTCTGAAAAACCTTGTCAAGAAAACTGCAGGGACTTGTCTAGGCAGTCTCTGAGAATTGGACACGATTGAACAAATTAAAAAAAAACACGAATATAGCTCTTGTTTAATACAACTTTCCTTATAAACGAAGTGATGCTTTCCAAAATATAAGCTGTCTTTTCTAATTCTTTCTGACAGAGGAGAACAGTGCATTTGATTCACGGCTCTAGTCTGTGTCATAGCAGAAGTCCACTTTGGTGGATTGTGGTATTTCAACAGGAAAGAAAACACTGAAGGATAGAATTAAAGTATACCTTGGGAAGAGTTACTACCTCATCAGATCCCTGTCTACTTACAGGTAAAACCTAATGTATTTAGGGATCTTAATACCATCGAGAAAAGGTAGCAGCCCTAGGATCACTTTGCATATCTCCCAGGATGGCTGCCATTGCATACTTAACAGGAGTTGCAGAATATGTCATCATACAGCTGTTACCTGACTGGTGTTGTTCTGCAAAAAAGTATCCATTTCCATTCATATTTTCCAAATTACTGCATATTTTTGCCACTAAATTTTATCCAAGCTTCATGAAGTCCCAGTAATATATAGTGGGAGACTGAGCGAAAAACTAATACCAAGGGTAGGTGCTTGTTTCTTTTATTTCATTAAGTCATCCAACATGCAGTTTGCTAGTATGAAGAAGATATTGCCTCCGTAGGGTCAGTAACTGCGCCACCTCTGTTTAACTGCAACAAAAAAAACATTCCTGTCATTGATAATCAATCTCTCACATTGCCATGGGGGAAATCTGGCCTATCCCTTCATGGCAGACTACTTCAACTCAATAGCATTTAAGGTTTTTCTGGGATGAATGGTTTGTTTCTGCCTCAGCAATTCTATAGGGATTAGATCTGGACACTGACTTGGCCATTCTAAAACATCGGATTTGTTCTTTTTCATCCATTCTCTTGTTGACTTACTTGTAGGTCTGGAATCATGGCCCACTTGTACTTTAGGGCAGTGTTTCTCAACCTCAGCAACTTTGAGATGCATGGACTTCAACTCCTGCTGGCTGGGGAATTCTGGGAGTTGAAGTCCACACATCTTAAAGTTGCTGAGGTTGAGAAACACTGCTTTAGTGGATGGACAGAGGGTCAGATATTCTGTATTATTTTCTGACACGAAGCAACATTCAGGCCTCCTTCAGTGATAAGTCACCCAGGCCCTGAGGCAGAAAATCATCCCTAAATTGTGACATTACCACCTCCAAGGTGGACAGTTGGTATAATGTTCATTTTGTGGAATGCAGTGCTTGGTTTCTGATAGATGCAATGACTCAGATGCAGTCTGAAAAGCTCCACTTTGGGTTTTCTGTCCATGAACATTCCTTCAGAAGTCTGCAGGGTCATCCAGGTGATATTTTTTGGCAAACTTGAGGTCAGTATCAATGTTCTACTTAGTGAGAAATGGCTCCCACTTTGCTATTTACTCAGTGCTTTTCTGATAGTGAAGTCATGAACACTGACTTTAGTCAAGGCAAAAGAAGTCTATAGATCCCTGGACATTATTCTTGGGTCTTCTATGATTTACTGAGTATCTTGTATAGCATAATTGGAATGATTTTAACAAGCTAGCCATGCTGGGAAAGATTAATTATTGTTCCAAATCTTACCTATTTCAAGACTATGTCTCTAACTGTCGAGTGGTGGAACCCCAGAATCTTATAAATAGTTTTGTAGCAGACTTCCGGGGGAGGCATGGCGAACTGAAGATGTCTCCACAAAAGCAGAGCCAATGACCATGGCAAAGACCGAAGAACCAGTGAATAGACTGGTTCTGCTTAGTGCCTCCCCAGAAGTTGGAAGGAATATAAAGTTGGTTTATTTGATCAGGGTTAAAATAAGGCATTTATTTGCAAAGTTCTGGCAACACTTTACAGATTTTTGCTGACACCAGGATTGAAAAGTTGATGTTTTATGGATTTGCTTATAGAAAAGGGATGGGATATGGGATGAAGAGAGATCTGTTTGTAACTTTATAGTGAAGAGTTACTAAATTTGTCTATACTTGTAATAAAAATTCGAATTCACTTCTTTATTTCTTTTCTTTTTCTTTATCATATTCTTTCTTTTCTCTTCTTTTTCTTTTTTCTTGCACATTTATTCTTTCTTTCTATTCTATGAAATACAGAAGTAGTTCTAGCCACCCTTTAATTTACTTGATGGAGTGCAAGTATCCTTTCACACTGGCACATCACATAGTGGATGACTTTATGACATAAATGGAACAAACACCAAACTTTGGTGTTAGATGCCTTTTATGTATCACTTTATATATGCCCACTCAGATGCCCTTTATATATCACTAGAACCTGTTTGGAACTCTGATAACCTTTAATGGCAAAGATATACAAAAATTCATAAAATCCAAAAGGGGTGATATTTTCCACAGCAGTGTACATCTTCATGATATCTGATCTAAGAGAGGCTGATTAGACACATAGGTACTTTTTCCGGTGCCAGTTTAAAACCGCTCCTGCATCTCCCTCAAAATGTCAGGCGCAAAGTGATCCTGAGGTCAGTCGGCCCTCAAATGAGCTGCTCTGCTGTTTACAGGGGAAGGGCCTGACAGTTCAGCACAAGGCATCTCAGAGCAGTACCAGAGAGAGGGTGGCATTTCTGCAGTTCAGGGAGAAGATGTTGTGAGTTGGGAATGAGGGAACGAAAGGCTGCATTTCAGTAGCATTTCTCTGTAAAGGTCCTTTGATTCTTGAACAGAAGACAAATCATGGGTTAAAATGGTTTGTCAGTCTGCTCCTGGACGAGGTGGAAAAGCATGGAATAGATTCCCCTGTGCACGACCTTTGACCTGCAGGCTGCTGGCAGCTCCTCAGAGCCTTTAGGGGGCCTCCCAGAGCCTGCTCCCAAAAATTGTCCCTGATTTTCAGTGACTCCATCATACCCGCCAATTTATGGTTGCAGAAGAGAAGCTCCTTGGTTTGTGACATCACTGTGGCCACCACCTACTGAGCTTCCTCCCCTTGCCCCCCATCTTCCTGCCTTAGCCCACAACTTTCACATCCTGCTCTCTGCTTACTTTTCTTTTGCCTCACCACTTGCTTTGCTTGCTTCTAGTATGCAATAATCTCATGTTCTGGCAAACATTTGCTTGTGAGTATAAAAGAAATCCTGCTATGTTGTGGTCTCATCCTTGCCATGGCTCCCACCTTCACTGCAAAAGTATCTGTTTATTTTTGCCTTTCATTTCCACTTGCTTGGCTTTTTTTCCTGATTACATTACCAGTTCCTCCTCCTCCTCCTCCTCCTCCTCCTCCTCCTCGCAGTTAGCTGCCATATCAGTTGTCTCCCCCACAAATAACATTCCATGCTCCTTCCTCTCATTTCCTGGTTATTATTTCTACTTATTCCTCAATCTGCTCCTTCACTTCCTTGGTTACACTTTCTTCTTCCTATCCTGCAATTTTTGAAGCTAGAAGGCCCTTTTGCATGATCTAGCTCACATTTAGCAAATGGATTTAGAGCATATGAAAGGATAACACTGTGTTCAAATCATCCCTGACCTGATGGGAAAGCAGTCTAAACTCATCTTTCTCTGATCTGGTTTTAAAATGTTTTCTAGCTTCTTTCAGGTCAAGCCCTGTGTCTGGCCCATATGAAGCGCATCACACCAAGGTAAAGTTAAGGGTAGGGGGCTGCCTTCTCCTACTGGCCAATAGAGACTGCAGTGGTGACACCCCTTGATTTTCTGGGCCTTTTTGCAGTGGAAAAGCCCAGCCTTTTGCACTACGCCAAAAAAAGACATCTGCCCCATGTCCAGTTGCCAGTCCATGGGTGACAGAAGTATTGTAGGAAGACAAGGAAGAAATGCAAGTCTTTTGGTTCCAGTTCTCCTGGCATGGAAGGAGAAGAATAGAGTATTTCTTTGTTTCCTCCCCCTTCTCATACCAGGAGGATACAAAGCCCAGAGGTGTAGGCTTTCTACCATAGCATGCAACTTTAAAAAAAAATTCATGGCCTTTTGATTTTAAATCTCTCTCTCTAGTGAGTTTGGTTCTCTTCCTGCATGCATGCTCTGCTAAATATGGACCCCAGTGAACAAGAGGATTCTGGATGGGTTATCTCAATTTTTTTTTCTACTTGTGTGCCCCATCCTTTACTCACTTTCAACTCTGTTCAGATGAATGCCCAAAATGAACTAGATCCATCTAAGAGTCTAAGTTCTAATATATTTCATTCTAGTGGAAGTGGGGAAGCAACTTTCGTGTATTCCCTATTATTCCTTAATTTTTATATTCCTGACATTTCGCTACTAAAAATTTAGGAAACCTCCAGAATTCTGCGGTCAGTCTTTAAGGACAGACAAAATAAAATAAAATAATTTCCATCTTCTAGTGAAAGGCTCTTCTTTTAGTTCTCAGCCCAGCCCCTTCCAGGTAAGGAACCTAAATAAAGGCTCAAGTCAATGTATCATTGAACTTATATAAACAAGAATGTGGATGTTTGAAAGTTCTAGATGGGTAGGTCCATCTACTGCTGGCTCGAATTATTTGGATGATTCACATCCCGTTCGGACAATCTACTCTTAAAAAAAAAAGCTCAAAGAGAACTGAGCATTGACCAGTGTTATTGTAGATTTGACAATAACACTTGGAAAACAGGTGATGGCTGGGATGCCTTTCTTGCAGAGAATGGCTACTGATTCGAATCCTGAATAGGAATGTGTCTGTCAAATGGGAGGAGAGATTGCAACGTTTTGTGGCAGCTTCAGTTTGGGAAACTGTTAATACATATGAAGTGACCCTGGCTTGACCAAGTTTAGAGTGATGATTTGTTCATCTCAGAAGGTAGGCAGATCTGGCACCAAACAAAGCCACTTCCCCTGACATAGGGGCAGCTGCAGAACTTCTTCCCTTCCCACAGTGGATGGCTTTCCTATGGACGTACCAAGTACAGAATCGCTTCACCTGCAGTACAGCTGTCTACCACTCTGGAGTTTAATCACTGCAGTTCATGGGGGGCCTGCTGAAGAGCTGCTTCTGCCCACTTCTGTCAGCTTGTCCACTGCAACTTCATGTGGAGAAGTGGAACACTCTGGTGCTGGGAGAACTAGCTGGAGGATGAATGGTAGGTAGAGAAGTGAGGGGCACAGCTCCTCTGCTGCCAGTTCTCCAATTCCATGGATTGATCGCTCTGTGGTATCAGAGAACTGACAGCAGATGTAATGGTATGTGGGAATGACCTTGGGGAACAGGAGGAAGAGCTGCAGCCTAGACAAGAGTCTAATGAACGAAATCTGAGTCAGAAGGTGGCGTGGGGGTGGAGAAAGTGTCTCAGGAGGGACCCTCCCTAGATTTTGGGAGGTTAAAAGTAAGGGAGGGGAGGGGTACTTTCCGACTACCAAGATTCTGTTACTGTAACCTTACAATAAAGGTAGTGTTAGTACTCATGGTTGGTGCTTCTGGTCTGGACTACCTCAAAAGGCTAACATCAATATTGAAACTCTGAAAGCACCTCTCCCCTCCTTACTTTTACTCTCCCAAAAACTAGGGAGGGTTCCTCCTGAGATGCTTTGTCTAGGCTGCGGCTCTTCCTCCTATCCCCCAAGGTCATTCCCATGTACCATTACAGCAGAAGACCCACAGATCTGGCACCCACAGTGGCACTCCCCATCCCACTTCCCTTCACTTGCCCTTTCTGGTTCAGACAGAACCAAGGCAGAAGAGGGGTTGGAAATGCGGCAGCCTGCTTCTTATGCTGGCGTAATTTCTGTACTGGATGCCAGCACTTTACTGCTGCCCTGCAGAAGATCCCAGAAAATCAACCAGCAGGCAAGCTGGCTTCAAGGGAGCTATTATTGCCATCAGTGTTTTTTAAGAGTGAAGAATCAACCCAGTATGTGCTACAGAATTGCTATGAAATTCATCAGATGGAATTTATTTTAGAGAGGGGAAATACATCACGGGACTGTTTGTTTCTAAAGAGGTGGGAGATGAATTAAGAGAAGTTTATTTTCCAGGTGGGAGATAAATTGGGGAGTTAATTTTACAGGTGGGAAATTAATTCATGCCAAACCTGGGAGGTAGTTATTTTTCAGAGGTAGGAAATAAATTAAAAAGTTAATCAACTGGGAAAACCAATTACTTTAATTTGGTTAATTTCATATTTGATTAGAAAACATATTTAACATTACAATGAGATTAATTTGTCGGCCTCTACCTCCTGATCTGAGGGTGGCCCCCAGCATGCTGCCTAAGAGCTAAGATGACCCTGAGCCTGGAAAAGGCAGCATAATCTTGTTTTAGATTAGAAGGTGTCAAGGGAGAAAGGAAAGAGAGAGTGCAGGATTTACTGGAAACCCTCCCCAGTGAATGAGCGAACTCCCAAGAAGGTGTGCACAGGAGCACAGCTTTTGTTTAAGGGCATTAGCTGCACCCATCTACTCAGAAGTAAATCCAAGTGCAAACTGCAATAGGTCACAGGAGTTTATTCACAAATAAGTCCCGCTAACTGCAGTAGCTCGTACTCCTGGAGAAAGGGGTGTTAACTTGCAAGCTAATCCCTTTCAAACTTTTCCTGGGACTGTATACATTCCTCTTTAGTATAGTTAGGGAGGTATAATATGCCCTCCCTTTCCAGTCTGATGCCTTGCAAAGGTTTGGGGCCCACAGCTTCTAAAATTGCCAGCTGCCTTGGCAATAGGAAATCAGTGCTCTGGTTCCTGCAGGGCAGACTTGCGGCTTGCCCTTTGGGAGGTGAGATCCAGAGGTTGCCCACATGTCTGAACGTAGAGGGAGCAACCTTTTCATGTCCAGGGGCTGCCCTGAACATTTTTATGAAGGGCAAACCTGCCAAGTGGGTGGAGCCATGTCACACATGAGCAGGCCCACAATTTGCTGTTTTTATCCTAAGTGTGGGGAGGGATTCCTTTTGATTTATTGGAAAAGCACCTTACGGCTGTTTAGAGTTTATACAGCTACATAGCACTTTTTTTTCCTGTCTCAAAATAGCAGGAAGCCATGCCACTAATTTTCAAGAATGCTGTGTGGAAACGAAAGCCACTCTCAACCCTTGCAGAACTGAACATAACAGAGCAAAATCCAAGGTCAGGTTTCCACCGAACAGGCAGGTGCCCATATACTGAAGAACTGAAGCCCGGGAAGCTCAAGAAATGCTGACCACTGGAGGGAAAAAAAGGATGGGACATTCACGCCCACCCATTTTGAATGCATTATAAGTAAATGAATAAGTGTAAAAACACCTCACAGTATCCATGAACATTTTGCCAAAATTCTCTTCTTGGGTAGAAAAATCTGAAAGCAATTTCTCTTCTAGCAAACTGACTGCAAAAGACGGAAAAAAAGAGGCAGGAGAATGTCCCTGTGTCCCTGCCTTACCCCTCTGTCCTTCCCAGGACCAGCTGTCCTTGTAGCATTACCATCTATATGTGGAAACCTATCAGGTGGCAAGCAGGGGAGAACCAGGCCTGTTCATGATGTTGCTGCAATAAAGCTATGTCTCTTCTTCTTATCCACAACCTCTCATTCTCCTGTGTCTGGCTGGTTGTCTCGGTAACTTCAGTTACTAAGCCATGTGGTTGCCAAAATTTTTTTGCTTTTTTTCTTTTGCTTTCTTTTTTTGTTTTTTTAATACAGAAGACCATTTTCTTACTGCACATATCTGGAATGGCAGGAACTAAGCCAATTTCCAGTTTCCACAGGTGATCAAATTCCATACCTAGTAAACAGATCCAGATGGCGGAAACAGCTACTTTTTTCAACATGGATTTTAGGACGATCTATCATCACTACTTATCAGCATCTGGGATATGTTTTGAGCTCCATACTATACAACCTAGTAAGATCTACCAGGTCCCATGCATCAACTGGACCACCCCAAGCGTGGGCAGCCCCTTCTTCCACACCTCCATGACAGTGCTTTGTCTTCATACTTGTGAATATGGCAAAGCTATAGAAGGCTGGAGCTAAGCACCTCCTTGTGGGCAATCATTTGCATTATTTGCCGTCTCCTGTATACAGTGAAATGAGAGATAGTCTGGTCCTCCATGAATGTATTCAGTTCTCCTTTGTGTCAGGGGTGGAAAAAAATCCCTCAGTTTATCTGTGACGTATGTACAAAAGTACTTCCTACATTGGTCTTGCTTCATTTACGTTTAATACATGGTCTGAGTCAGAGGTGTCTGCAGGGAGGGGGTCTAAAAAGTCAAGATGACGACCTCGACCATGGGACTGAAGCCCTACCTTTTCTTACAAACCACATAAAAAAGAGGCGGGGCTTTAACTGCTTGGTTGTGGCCACCATATTAACTTTTTTGATTCTCTTGCAGACACCCCTGGCCTGTGAAAGAGGAAGAACAGCTTGCCATTGTTACAGCAGCCAGACCTTGGCTGACATTTCAACTGAGCCCACCACCATAACTCCGAGATCTCTTTCCTGATCAGTCACAGCCAATTCTGATCACAAAGCTGATGTGAAGTTCTGTCTTGGTTTAGGTTGGTGGTTATAGCTCTGCTTGGTTCTATTGACCGGAGTTTGCCATTTTGATGCCTTTTGCCTCATCTGGACAGGTCCTTTGGAGCCCTTCGCAGTCCCTGAAATCCTCTTTTGATTTTCACTAGCAGTGGTTTGGTATCATCACCTAGCTCTCATCAGCCCATCTGTAAACAAGTTAAAAAGTATCAGCTTCAGCCCCGATTCCTAGAAGACCCTATTTCATAGATCTCTCCAATATGAAAACTTCTACTTTCAGTTTCTGGGTCTTTAACCACTTGCCAATGAATGAGTGGATTTATCTTCTTATCTCATGGTGGTTGCATTTGTTCAGCAGCCTTTGGTAAAGGATTTTTCCAGCTTTATTTTGTTGCCAGGATTTAACCCCCCAAATGACTGCACCAAAACATTCTAGATTTTTTTTCCAATTAAGAAAAAATGTGGCTGGCAGTGCAAGACCTGGATGGACTTGCATTGCCTCCTATACTTTCTAATTTTGTACATTTTAAACATTTCACTTCTTAAAAACTTCCAGTGATGTAAAAGAACAAAATAAATAACTGATGTGTGTATGAAAGTAAAGCGTTGGTCCTAGATCCTGAAGAGTCCAGATATGGGAGTACTCTGATAAGATCTTCTCCATTTTGTGCTTCTTTTTAAAAGCAGCTCTAAGCAGATAAAATTTTCATCAGAGGAGCTATGCACAGGAAGGATGCATTAGCCTTTTCCTTATATGCCCTTTTCCTGAAGCTACTCTTGAATTCACAATGAGGAAAAAGTTACTAATCTCACACTTTTCGTTTCTCTGCTTTGGAACTAATGGTAGCTTCTGGAGACATGTGGTTAAGATCAGAAAAATGACCCAGGATAAAGGTTAATGATTCCTCTTTCAGGGCCGATCAAAATCTCAGTCACCTTTCCTCCCTGAGGTTGTTTTAAGGAAATTAAGAGAGAGATCTAATTACAAATCTATTGCATTGTGTCTGCTTTAGACCTGAATCGTGATGTCCACTAATGAGAACGAGGTGACCACATATGCATTACCACAAAAGAGGAAATACACAAAGAAGAGGCCAAAGGTTTACACAGATGTGCAGAACATTTGCATGTACTAGTTTATATGTATTCTTGCACACTTAAAAAATAATTATCAGATTATAAATAGAAGTACAGCGCATCTTTTCATCATAAATAAGCCTGTGACCAGGTGGATTGTGTGTGTCTCAATCTGCTGTCCAGGGATTACAGTAGGTGCTGATGGGCAGTTTTGAGGCTCCTGCTTGCTCTTCCTCCTTTATTTTTTAAACCAGGCTTGGAATGGACAGCTCTTCACTTTGAAGAGGATTGTCCTCCATCAACTAGGATATATGGCCATTCTACTGTAATGGGAATATTAAATGATGCATCCTTCAAAATCAATACATACCCAGACAACTCCATCATCCTCTCATCTTTAACCCAATTTCATAAGCCAACATTTCATAATGTATAATGCCAACTCAGAGAATACTGAATCCTTTAACAATACCAGTAATTGCTCTCTGTGTTTTTATTCTCCCACATCTCCTTTGCCTCTTCTTCCTTGCAGCCAAAATGAATATGCTATGTTGGATTTGCCTTAAAACCTACACCTTAAAAAAACCCAAAAACATTCAGTTTAATATGGAATGTATGTCAATAAGCAACTGTCTTGCAGCCTCTTTTCTTGCTATGTGTTGGTTGTGTACTAGATAAAATTGCCAAACTATGTGAAGACAGCTGTAACCCTTGATGTTACCTATTCTGACCTCTAAGTGCTTAATATAGATCAAGCCAGCCTTCCTTATCTTAGTGCCATATTAGCCTGGCATTCTGGAGTTCTAATCTCAACACATCTAAAAGCCACTGCGGTAGAAAACTCTGTTCACCTGTCTTCTACCTCCTGCTATGTTTTTTGATAATGCAGATACAGCCTGTGGAAATTGAATGGAATATTTGGTGGGATACATAGCGAAGTAAAGCTCTGGACAGGAATCATAAGGGGAAAAAAAATCAAAGAAGAGGAAAAAAGAATAATATAATATTGCTTACTTACTGATTCTCACCTGAAGTATGCAGCTTTGTGGACCCACTTTTTCAAACAGAAACTCTCCATATGTGATGAATTTCATGTCTGGAAAGCTGAACTTGATATGTGCTGGAATCATTGGAGGCTGGCTGCCCAAAACTATCAGCACAGCCCAACGTCTTCTGAATGTGAGCAAAGGAAAGAATCCAAGTTGTGATTTGAAGGCCCAGATAACACTACTGTTACCAATAGTCTCTCATATGCCCACAAAGATCATCCTAGAAAAATAAATTACTCTAGTCACTTGAAGTGTTATACGTAGGAAACCTTCGGTCTTGTGCACAAGTCATGTTCATCTACTGTTTCTTCTGAAAATGATGCTCCCATGTGTAAATAGAAAGCATGTCACAAATGAAAAAGTTACACTGATATTGAGGGAGACAATATATTCTGCAGTGAGGGCAGCTTCTAATGTCCTTCTGTCCTATGTCCAATTTGAACTGGGGTGGACTACATGTAGCCCATAATGGACTACTGGAAATCGCACTTTGCATTAACTGAAATTTTATGGCTAAACATGGATAGGGCTGTTTCCAGCTTTTTTTCAGTTGTAATACAATGACAACAACCAAACCAAAAAAGGTATATAAATTGTAGAATAGGTTTAAGAAACCTAGATAAATATTTTTTTTTAAAGCAAAAGACCTAGAAAAGAGTCCCCTTCACAACCCCCACGTTATAAGCTTGTTTTCCTACTAGCTCTGGCTTTGGCACCCAAAACAGTGAGGGCAATTTTAGTCAGTAAGTGCGAGATTGTCTCCCTTTGATCTTAAAGGCATCTGTTGCCTCTAGACAAACTCAGCATTACCGTGTGGCATTCTGGGGCAGCTGAATGAAGCTGATTTTCTCCTCATATCAGTCGTGTCCTTGGTTGACATGAAACACTGAAATAAGACTTTATCCACCAATCTCAGATGGTTTGTGCCTTTTAATTCTTTTTGCCAGTTCACAAAACCTCCAGTGATAGTAAAAAAAAAATTCTAAGGAGATTATTTCTTTTCCATAATATGCTTACCACCTGCGTACCTACTATATCTTCGAGCAAAAGAATCCCTTCAAATTGTTCTAAACAGCTGAGAAGGATTTCAACTGCTGATCCATCTGATGCCACACGGTTCCAAGTTGTCAGTCCCATTAAGCCATTCAGCAGCCAATTTGTTCCATGGAACTCACCTGCTCACTTCTTCTTACGTAGGGTGTGCAGGGCTGTTTAGCATTCTCTGAGTGTAATTTCAGAGCTTGCAGAACTAATAGTCTGCAAGTGGTCAGGATGATATTATTGGGCCGAGCCTCTTCACTGTAGCTTCTCAGTTTTGAGCCAAAGGTCTACCTGGTCCAAATCTGGGCAATCCTGTCCAAAACACAATACCTGAGACCTAAAGAGTTTTGTTCCCATCAGGTTTCCTACAAGAAGGTGATGGCGCAATACCTTAATAAATGGGTAAAGGAAGGATCATTCAGCTGGTGTCACTAGCCTGGAAAATGCCATGAGACCAACTGGCATGTCCTCTGGTGGCTGGAGTTTAGTAGGATTCAACAAGGAAACATCTTTAGAGACACCCCCACCCTATTTGTTGCTACCATATACTGCTTGGGAATCACTTAGGCACATTATTTTAGATATCAGATTGAAGATGAGGCTTATGAATTAGATGGGAGAAAATCAAGATTACCAACTGCTGGCCTTGCACAGGAAGCCAAATTGTCTGTACGGTTCAAATATTGCAACTGTAGTTGCTGACTTAATGTGTAGGAACCATGTGTAGGAAGAAAGTGAGTATAAAACTCCCATCACATGGAAGGAGTTTAGTTTAGCTGGCCTGGCCTGGCCACTGAATCATATGAGCCACCCACTAGCAATGCAAATTGGTACAGCCAGGACCCAAGAACAAGCTGAGCACTGCAAGTGAAAACTAGCTCAGATGCCTTATTTAGTCACTCATCCAGCTCAGTCTACTGTATGAATGTTGTGCTTGACAAGATCTAGTATCTCTCTTGCATGAATCATGTTTTTGCTAGAGCAGCAACTTGACTAAAAATGGGTTAAACTGACCCAACCATTGAAGAGAAACCTTTTCATGAAACTGACCCCCACCTTTACTTTGGCCCCAACTGAGTTACATCAAATAATGTTATCAATTCATCAGCATTTTTACTTGGGAAGAAATTCCATTGCAGTGAGACCAACTCCAAATAAGAAATACACAGGTTTGCACTATTTCCTTAGATTTCTTTTTCTCTACCCCTGCCCAAACCTGCCCCCCCCCAAAAAAACCAGAAGGCAGCATGAAAAGCTTTCAGGGTCTGTTTTTGAATAAAGTACCTTCAGATCTTTGCAAGACATTCTCATTTTTAAAAAGAAAATAAATTCAGACCAAAATGAAAGCTTTTCAGTTTTAAAAATAGGTTTGCTTGAAGCAGCACACCCTGACAGCATATCTTTGGCCAGGCACCTTCAAATACTGCCCTCTCTTTGGTAAGATTTGTATTTGTACCGCACTTCTTGACTAAAGTAAGCTGCTGGACAAGCAATTCACCCAATCTGTACAAATATTGAAGTTTTGAACACATTCAGCTCTTGCCCTGTATGTCAGAGGAGGCAAGGATTTTGATGTCTGCAATCATTCTGAATTTCCCAACATTTAAAAACCAACCCAGAACAAGGTTTTCCAGAAACAAAATGGTGGCAGCTTTGGTCCTCCTTCCACCCTCCTCCCAAGGAAGACCGTTTCAAAGCCTAAGGGTATCCCATCTTCCAAACATCCCCATTTCAAGAAGCCTTGTCTTTCCCACCCTCATTCTTCATCCCTCTGCTGGGCATTAAACCTGGCTAAAGCCTACCATCATCAGAAATCAAGGTGTGGAAGCATGCTGTGTAAGAAAAAGCATGGAAGATGGCACAAAACAGGAGGAGGAGGGGGGGGTGCACTCAGAATGTAGTTCCCAAGAGAAGTGGGCTTAGGCTTTAATCTAGGTGGAGAAATGTCACAAACATTTCCTTTTAGGAAACAGTTTCCTTTACATGTGTAGGAAGGAAATGGTTTAAGCGACTCAGAGGGGACGGAGTATTTATGGGTCTCCATATTCCCCTGACAGTTTTCTTTTTATTATTACGTGGTTGTTCCTCAGCTGTAAAATGGGGCTTTTAACTGGTATAAATTTCTCCCCAGAGTGCCTATGCATGTTATATGCCTTTGACTTCCAGGTAGTACTTGGATGGTCTTGATTCTCTTCCTTCCCTTTCCTTGTGACATCCCAGAGCCCTACATTAACTTCCACAATATTGCCTTGAGTGATCACTGGTAATATGTCTCTTCCCTCTTTAAGCCATTTATTTTTGTTGTATACACACACAGAGAGAGAGAGAGAGAGAGAGTTCAGGTGAAATGTTTTTGCTTCTTGGGCAATTGGAGGGAAAGAGGAAGTTGCTGTCAAGAGAGACTCTTTGTGAGTGGGATGCTACCGAGTCTGATGCCAAAGGAAAAAGAAACATAAAAGACACAGAGAGAAAAAAATTACTCTAATAATGAATGTGTCAGCTTTCTGACTGAAAGGACAGAGTGGCTTCTTATTTTATTCTCATGAGCTTTTATGTTTATGAATTTACTTGAATTTAATTAGTGCCTGTCAGAAGTTGCTAGAGATGAACTGCAAAGAATAGATTCAGACTCTGGACTAGGGATTAGTGGACCACAGTAATCATCTCAGATTTGCTGTCTGTGTTTAGGGGCAGATTACTAGACTGGCAATTAAAATACACACATGTACACACACACACAAACACAAATCCAAGAATTTCCATTAAAAGCAAACCAGTTCTCAGACCAAACCGGAGGGTAAATTATGATTGCATTTTCTTTCAAAGCTTTTCATGCATTTTGGCCATTTCCCGGTAGCAGGAAAGAGACAAATGGGGCTTGCTGGAGAGAGGATTCCATATTACTGTCCAGAGTCCCCCTTTTTGGGGGGAGATGGGCAGTGATAGAAATTTGAATGAATGAATGAATGAATATTCTAGGGCAGTGTTTCTCAACCTTGGCAACTTGAAGATGTGTGGACTTCAACTCCCAGAATTCCCCAGCTAGCATGTTCTAGGGGAATGTGAGCAATTGTGGGGAGGGTGGGAAAACAAGGGAAGGGCAAGCAGACAAACTATCAAGATTGTCCCAACTGCCCAGAGACTTTAGGAGCTGGGTGGCATATACATTTATCAAACAAACAAACTCAGCTCAGGTGGCAAGAAATCCAGGGACAAGCATTTCAGATCATTGAAAATGATTCTGTCCTATGAAATCACTATAAATCAGGTGTGGAAATTCCTCTTATGGTGTCCAAAATTCTGCATTTACCCCAAGGCTAGCATGAGAGCAACTTTACTGAAGTCTGCATGGGTTTGTGGTGCTTTGAAGTTGTCCAGCTGTATGGGGCCTGCCAGGGCCCTAGAGGAGAAGAACTTGTCCTGTATACCAGCTGGCTGAGCAGACATCAGAGAGATCTTCAAAAGGGCCTTTCCTGCAGATCTAAGTAACAGATCTAAGTTCACAAGAAGAGAGTGTGGTGAAGGGAAAACACCAGCCTCCTTCTGAGTAAAGCACAGCGGCAGAGTATGGCCATCTGCAAACTCGGTGCCTGCTGAACATAAAGGTGGCTGAGATGAAGGGGAGGGGGGTGGAGAAGGTGGTTGAGGGAGATGGCAGAGGACAACAAAGAGAAACCTCCAGAGAAAGTACCTGCTAGATCACCCTGGATTGTCAGGCCTGTGCAAACTCTGCCATCCTTCCATGCTGCCTGGCCTTCATTCAAATCAGTGTCCAGGCAGAGAAGAGAGCTGGTTCCTCATGTTGGAAAGCCTTCCTCAGAGGGAAGGGAGGCAGCTACACAACTGCACAAGGAGCTGCCTACGCACCCACAGCTGAGGCTGGAAGGCTTATTGGGACTGTTGGTGAAAGAGCAGGAACGCAATCTCCAGACTGCTCCTGCTGTAACAGTTCAACTCCTGGGGCAGGCATTTTATTACGAATGTTACTTTGAGTTCATAGTTTGGACTGCTCGGGCTCAAAAAAGTCTGTTTTTGATTTCCAACCCTGTCTCTGAATGCTCAAGGGACTGGGGAGAATAAACTTCAGCAGGTTCTCTGCATCTTTGGAGAG
Source organism: Candoia aspera (assembly GCF_035149785.1). Classification (NCBI taxonomy): domain Eukaryota; kingdom Metazoa; phylum Chordata; class Lepidosauria; order Squamata; family Candoiidae; genus Candoia; species Candoia aspera. The sequence goes on from NC_086153.1 coordinate 149,962,738, forward strand.
TTCCGTGTTCGTTTTTTCTGACTTGGTAGTCTGTTCCCCACCTCTCTGTCTACAAGAGTGTCTGCCACAGAGAGACACCCCTCAGGTAGGCTGTGAACTGTTTAGTGTTGGAAGTCCTGGCAAATCCAGCATGCCTCATTTGCATGTGAATTAGCATGTAAACTGAGTTGTTCCACAATGCAACTCTGAGGAAGCTGTTTGTTGCCACTCCCACTTCCTGTCTCTCCTTCCTACTTCCTCCACCCAGGGAGAAGCAAGCATGCTGCTCTGCTCTCCATTCATCAGGGCCATGTGCTCGGGCCTTGATGAAGGATTCTGCCCCTTTCTTCCACACAGCCCTTGGCAGCAAAGAGGGCTGAGGGTTTAGGGCAAACTAAGTATTTAGAAAGAAAAGAAGAACAAAGGAACTTCATCTTTTCCACCAAGACGGATGGAACAGAAGCAACAATAAAGTCAGGAAGGAATTCTTTTACTTATTCTAACCTAATCTGTCTAAGTGTGTGATTCTTTATGCTTGGGAGGGCTGAATGTGTAAGATTAATAACATGTGTTTCTCTGACATGCTCATTGAAGCTATCTGAGATAATATTCTTTTTTTGAGTTCAGCTTCTCGGCTGCATTATAAGCTCTGTGGTTTAGTGGTTTTAGCAGGCCACTAAATTGGCTTCATTTAGGTCAACAGAGGCACCTAAAATTGTGCCTGGGAGATTGCTGGCAGCTGGTGTGGATCTTTCAAAATAGGCATGTGCTCCCTGTATCTTATCTTGGCTGGCAGCCTAGCAACCACAGTTTGTCCTAACTGCAGTTTTCAGTCACTTTTCAAAGTTGGCCCCACCTAAAGCATGTTGTGGTAGTCAAAATAGGTTATAGCCAAGGTATACTGGGGGAGTGAATCCCTATCCAAAATTGGCTTCACCTCAATCCCCAAGTCTCTCCTTATCAAGTACCTCCATCTTGCCTGGATTTGACTTCAGCTTTTTACATCAGGGACTGTCTTAGCCAATATGACTCTGCTTGTCCTATATGAACATCTAAAGAGGGTCTCTCAATATCCCATTTACACAAGAAGCAAGTCAGCCTTTCTCTGTGGTTGTCCCTCTCCATTATGGAACCCATTGCCTTCAGAATTATGCTTGTCACTTCTGATGTTCTAAAAAGCTTTGAAGGCCTCTTTTTCAACTGACGTTTGACTCCTAGTGCATGAATACTGGCCAAACTTTTATTGGGTATTTTAGGTTTTAATGATAGCCATGGGCAAAGTAATTGAATGGCTGAAGTGTTTGATTGGAAGGTTTTACTGTAAACTGCCCAGAGTCATTTAAATGAGTAAATACACAGCATTAAATAAATAAGTAATCCACCCTATTATCAAGGTTAGACAATGTTTAAGAATACCAATTGCTTTCCTGGAGCTGGATACAAAGAAGCAGTAGTATACTGAGGGCAACCTGCTTGAAAGCTCTTAGTGACCTTCTCCAGTAGTTTCATGTGGAGGTCAAATATCATAGGGGCAAAAGAGAGCCTTGCAGGACATCATTGCTCAACCATTTAGCTGTTATATTATACTGCAGTACTATGACTCCTTCTGGAAACATCTCAATAGGAAGGACAGAAACCACTATAAAACAGTGTCCCCAAAGCCCGACCCCACCAAAGGACCAGAAGGATGTCATGGTCAATGGTATCAAAGGCCACTGGGAAGTCCAAGAGAACTAGCTTACTAGTTTCCAACAGAGATCATCCTCCACAGAGACCAAAGCATTCTCAGTATGTTTCCTGAATGAAATCCCAACTGAAAAGTGTCAAGATAATTAATTTCATCCAGATACATCTGGAGCTGCAAGGTAACCACACTGTTGATTACTCAGTCCAAGAATGCAATGTTTGAGACTGGCTGACCTATAGTCAGGATTGTCCCAAATTTCTACATTCTGTCTCATCTCAGAGTATAGCCTTAGCAATGCCAGATCGCTTAAGGCCACTCACACAAAGCCCTCTGTTTTCTGTTTTAAAAAACAGCCTTTCCATCCATGAAGTAATAAAATATGGATGCATGAGAATGGTACTTCTCACTGTATACCTAAGAGAAGAATGAAAAAAATGATCCCACCATCCAACCACGCAATCTCCCACCCCAAATTATGGGCTGCCTTGAATCTCCCGCAACCTCCTCTTTCTTTAGAAGGGAGGTTTCAGAAAAGAGAGAAGCCACAGGAGCATCCGGTAGCTGCAGAATGCCCAGCAGGTATAAAAATACACTGTTGAGTTAGTTGCCTTGAGTGTGACTGAGGCTTAGCAGGTAGTTTACACTTTGTAAAAACTTGCAAGCTGATTAGATTATCTGGGAATTAATATCAGCTGTTGAAATTGATTCAGGAGTCAAAAATCTGGTGGCTTAAATCAAATGACCTACAAGGGAGTTCTCCCCAAGCAACTTCAGCAGATGTTGCAGGTGATTTTTGTTGTGGTTGCTGTGCAACTTGGCAGCATGGCAGCAGCATCTAAATTCTATGCCTGTGGACTTCAGTCCAAGAACGTGTCTCTTTTCTAGTCAATGTTGTTAAATGTCAGCATGAGGCCTAGAGTTTGCCTGACCTTCTCCCCATCTTCTAAGTTAGCCAGATAGCATTTGTTTTATTATTGCAGCGTATGAGCACACAAAGCAAAGAAAGGGATTGGGGGAAAATGCCATCAAACACTTTATAAATAAGTGGGAGATACCCTGTTACAGCTCACTCCTTGGGGCTACTGACATTAGACTTGATTCAAGAGAAATGCCCACATGCAGGTAAAAGTCAGAGACATCATGTCAGAGACAAAACTTAGAAAAAACTGTGTTTGTATAGAAACATAGATAGTTGCTTCTTAATGCCTTGCATTTGCTGATGAAGAGCCCTGACTCAACTAAAACATTTTCCCTTCCTTAGAGGAATATTGAACATTTTGGGGGATCTGTTACTTTAATGTTCTTCCTCCTAGGACTACGGAAAACCTGTGTAAAACCCATCTCTATTATTGGAAGCGAGAATTGCCCATCACGAAACAGTATCTTCAGGAATGATGGCAGCACGTTGACAGTTAGCATTTCTGGTTGTAAGAAAGACCATAAACAAGTACACTTTCTTCATGTAATATAATGGGGGAAAAGCACAAACATTGCAACAGTATTCCGGTTAGTCTGTAAATTCATGCCTGTGTTTGGGCACAAGGTTAGATTGTGTAGCTTTGTGTTTGATGTACTCCAGCCAATTTGTGTGGGAATGCTATTGCATCCTGAGGACCTCTTGAGGACCTAAGGCAGCTGATAGACTTACATATCAGCAGAAAAGATCCCCGATTTAACCAAGAGGCCAGGTAGGGGCATTTAGAAGTTGTGCGACTCCAAAGGGAGTCCAGTTGGTATCTAGGGATTACCAGATAGGGCATTTATGTTCATGGCCATTGCAACCTTGGTTCCTGGACTGAGGGGCCTTAGTCACTGTCACTCATGCCCTGTTCACTGCCGGGTTGGACTACTGCAATGCGCTCTACATGGGGCTACCCTTGAAGTGTATCCAGAAACTTCAGCTGGTGCAGAATGCGGAAGTGTGGGCTGTTATGTGTGTTTCTGGTAGAACACACGTTACACCTCTTCTTTGCAAGCCACGTTGATTATCAGTCTGTTTCCAGGTCCAATTCAAGGTGCTGGTGTTGACCTTTAAAGCCCTTCATGGCATGGGACCGGGTTATCTGAGGGACCGCCTATGGCCAATTTCATCTGCCCATCTCTCTAGATCCAGCAGAGTGGGTATGTTAAGAGGTCCGTTGTCTAGGGAGCTACATTTGGCAGGCCCTAGGTTGTGGGCCTTTTCTGCTGTGGTGCCCTCATTGTGGAACCTTCTCCCCCCAGAGATGAGGTTGGCCTCATCACGCCTGAGCTTTGGAAGGTCCCTGAAGACCTGGTGATGCCAGCAAGTCTGGGGACCCCAGGGGATGGGCGAACTAGTGACGCAGCTCCATTATTAACACCTCTTCGCCCATTCTTTTCTTTTCTGTTTTAGTTTTGCTTTTATAGTTTTTAACATTTTTAATAATTACTATATATGGTTTCAGGTAATGACTGCTAATATATTTATTGTTTTATTGGATTGTTGTACACTGCCCAGAGTCGTGAGATGGGCAGCCATATAAATTTGATAAACAAACAAACAAACCGGTCCCTTGGAAAATGATTGGAGTCATGACAGACAGTGGCTTCCATTCATTTATTTTGGAACATGCTTGATTGACTTCTATTATTGTTTAGGCTGAAATATCTTAGTGTTCACTTCCTTGGAGCCCAGTCTGCTGCTCTGTTGATGTGTTCAACTACAATTCCCAAACTTTTAGAGAGGCTGGGGAAGCTAATTAGAGCATATCACATTGCTTATGAGATGCTACTGGAAACACTGTCTGTCACCAGGTAAGTGACAGCGATCAGTGGGTGACTTTCTTGTGTCTCCTGCCCATATTCCTGGAGGTTGCTAGTGGGAACTCTCTTTGATGGTTGACTCCAGCATAACAAACATCACAGGGCAATCATTGGGCTAGATATTGCCAAAGACCTGCTGAAGTCTACACCCCAATTGGGGGAGGGGTGTGTGTCTCATTGCCAGTCATTAGAAATGTCTCACCTGAGTACTTCTCTTGGCTGCTCCTGTCCAGAGCTGGCAGGACATTTCATTGCCTGAGGTGAAAGTGCCTTAAAATGGTGAAAGTGCAACTCCAGATTTACACATTCTAACAAGCACTGCATCCTGGCAGGGAGTTTGTAAGCCAATAGTATGACCTTTTTGACAATAAATTGATCATCCAGCAACCAGCTGCCTTTAAGGGACTACCTAACCTCAGTTGCTTGACATGGTTGCCTCCTTCTGGCTCAAGTTCTGCTCCAGCTGAACTGTTTGCTTGGTCAACTGAGTGAACCGTGGCAGGAGCAAGAAGAAACCACCTCCTGGTTCCTTTCCTCTCTTCCTTTGGATGGTGGTGCTATGAAATGGACCCACCCAAAGGATCGGGGGGATACATAGGCAGCAGCAATGGCACTGAAGAAGAAATGGAGCTGCTAATAATAACCTCTCATCACACTAACGCTGTTTTTCCCCTGAAGATGAGATTGCCAGAAAGTGGCCGTGCTTGTGGGCTTATCAACAGGGACTCTGTCCTGAAGCACAGAAATGTGTGTTTTGATCCTCTCCCCATTCCTAGAGTTAACTGAAAAAGAGCAGGAGAAATGTATGGGCCCGTGCTTTATGGCCTCTCCAATTACTGTAACTGTAAGGCAAATTTCTGACTTCTGTGACTCAGTTCTTGGTTTGGAGAGTGTATCAAAAGGCATCTCAAAAACACATTTTAGGTCAAAAGTGTTTAGCAATGGATGCAAGTGGCAGGACCTGGCTAATCTTGGCTGACCCTGAAACAGGCAAGCATGGTGAAATCTACTTTGAACTCGGATCAGAGATTACCAAGTAAAGCCAGAGTTGCAGGTTTGACTGGGAAATTGAAAAAAACATCCTCTATATGAACATATTCAGATAGTCATTGGGTATTCCTAAACTCAAGGGAATGTTTTACCTTTTAAATTTGGGGGGGAGGGTAAGAAAGAAATGCGCTGAAGTACACCAGTTCATGGAAAAAATCTCTGATCAGTGCAAGAATGGATTTATTTATTAAAATATCTTCTTTCCTTGTTAGGAAGAGGTTGATGAAAATATCCAGGAAAAAAAAAAGGTTTGCATGGTACTCTACTGTCATGGTTGGGGATACATGCAAAACTAGGTTTTCAAAGAAATAATCCTTCTGAGTCCGATAATTACGCTGGTAAAACGATCAGTTTTGTTTCTCCCCCAAATCATTTTTTTAAAGTTCCCCCAGCTCTTCTCAACTTATTTATAACAGAATCTGCAAACTTCAGCATACTCTTAAGGAAGTCCCTTCCTCCAATCAAATTAAATTCTCATTCATCCTTAAGGTCATTTCCTCATTGCTGACTGGTGATATTTCCCAGTGGTGACTCATAGCATCATCCAGTCATCTGAGTCATCTGACTACTAATGATGGGCTTTATATCACTTCAGCAGTGACTGGATGATGCTATGAAGATGCTATGAGCCACCACTGGGAAATAACCCTGAAAGGGATATTCACTAATATATCCAGCTTTACATGCACTAATATATCCAGCCCTGCATCCTGTTCATGTGTTTACTGTATCAAGAAAGCTTATGAAGAGGCACAGGATATTTGCAGACAAATATCCCATGTGTCATCCTTCACCTATATCTAAGATTGCTGGAGTTAACTACTAGATCATCCGTATCTTGAACTGCTGCTGTAGCACAGAAGCTAAGAGATTCAACAACCGCGAAAATCCCCACCCCATCTTCCCATTCCTATGTCACCTCTGCCCTGAATAAATCTATTAAGGGGGCTTAGATTAGCTTCTTCCTTCGTCTCCCCAATGGATATTATACTGGTGACCTATCCGGATTGTTGTAAGGAGAACTGCAACAAAGTTTGCTCAAGAGCTTTGAATACTCCCCTACAGGAATGGGCAATCTGCAGCCTCAGCCTAATTTCAGGCAATTCTTGGCGTAATCTCATAAAGGCTTTGCAAGCAAGTAACTCATACCTCTGGCTAGAGCACTTCTCCCTTTCTTAGGACCCTGTCCCCTTGTGGGCCACAGGGGTGAGAGAGGGAAGAAGATCCCCAAACAGAATAAAGATGATGCCAATAGGGCTGACCCAAAAAGAAAAGCAAGCAAGGTGGGCTGGCCTATTCTGGTGCTGCCCATCTGCTGAGGTCATGCAGGCCCCTGCAACTCACTCTCTATGAGGGAACAGGGCTCTTTCAAGAAAAAAGATAAGCAATCCTCCCTCTTAAATACTCTGGCAATATGAGGCAGTATTAGCCCCTTAAGCTTCACAGAACACGTAACTGCCTTGTGAAGCCATCTGAGTAAGAAAAAAATGTTACTGGAGCAAAAAATTACTAATATTAATACTTCAGCAAATCTAACCCACTTAATAACTGTCATACTGGAATCAAAATATACTACATTTGAAGTGCAAAACACCCCCTTTGTGGGTATGTATGTGTTTGTGTGTGTGTGACTTAGAAAGGCAAACTAGGATCCAGGACAACTGTTAGTACGTTAAGGAAGATTTAATCATCTCCTGTGTTGTACATGTTTATAAGCCTGTTCAGATGTCTTTGTTTTCAGTTTGGCATCAGCTCTAATAAGTCAAAGGTTACAAAACTAAATGGGGTGGGGAGGGAGGAGGAAAAGGACTAGGATACACTTTGTAAACTAATATAATGGAAGTAAATAAATGCTTATAATGCTGCCTGAGAGCTGTTGCCATGGCCACACATCTAATATAAATATGCCACTGTTAATAAATGTGGAAGTGTAAGCAGTACATGAAACTGAATGACAAGAGGAGAAGATGCAATTAAGAATAATTCCTAGAGCTACAAAGCACTTAGTCCCACATCACTGCAGCAGAAGCCCACAGATGCGGGTCTGTGGCTTAGATATCCTGCCATTCAGGGAAGCAGGCCTTAATTTGCCAAGGCAACTTTCATTTGCAAATCAGGTGCTGGATAGCGTATGCCCAGTGAGCAAAATGTTGGGATTGGATCTGGAGACCTGGGTTTGAATTACAGCTGCATTGCATGAGAATAAGCCCTTCTGAGCCTTACTTCTCCATCTATAAAATGGGAGCAGAAGTGAGCTGGGCCAGTCACTTGTGGTAAAGGTAAATGAGCCACCACACCCCTCGGTTATGCCTACATAGACAATTGCATTCAAAGGACAGGTTGCTCACTCTGAAATGGGGAGCAGAGCTTAAATGCTGAGCAGTCTGAAGAGGTAGGGCTACAGAGCTTTGACCTTCATGGAAAGAATGGAGATTTGTCAGCAGAGAAATGGAAAGAAAAGGTAAGTCTTGCTTGTAAATATGGGGCTGAACTGATCAAGGGTTAGAGCAGTGTTTCTCAACCTTAGCAACTTCAAGACGTGTGGACTTCAACTCCCAGAATTCTATATTGGGAGTTGAAGTCCACACGTCTTAAAGTTGCCAAGTTTGAGAAGCTTTGTGTTAGAGGCTGTTTTCTGAAGACTGAAGTCACTGAAAATGACATTCCCATCAAGATCTCAGACTAGAAAACAGACCCTGAACTCCAAACAGTGCCATACCAAGGAACCTCCGTTTGCACAAGGGGAATTTTCCTGTCTTCCTTGCCCTGGGCCTCCAAGTCTGATCTGAAAAATTTCACCAGAAGAACTGCTGCTTCCTTAGGTAGGACATAATGGGAAGGAGGAAAGGAGGATGCAGAGCATTCCAGCTTCATGTTCCATGTCTCAATAAAGATAAATAGTTTCAAAGCAACTTTCTCCCATTTGATGTCCCTCTCCTCTCCCCCTCCCCCCCTCCCCCATGTAGTGTTCTCCAGCATATCTTGGCCATGCTAATCATCCTGAGCACACCTTTTTTTAATATCCCCAGAATCTCCTGAAACAGGAAAAATTATGAGGTGAGGATGGCTAGAGAAGAGACCAGTAGACATGAAGTTGCAAGGTTCTGTTAATGTAGCTTTACAATAGGTAGAATTGACTTATCTGGTCGTGTTTCCGGTCTGGGCTACCAGGTAAAGCTGACATCAATCTTGCAAGTCTGAAAGTACAATTCTCCCTTTACAGCCTGAGAAGCTAGGGAGGGTCCCTTCTGAGCCTCTTGCTTTATCCATTATGCAACTGCAGGTTATGCCCTCTCTTATCTGACCATTCCCTGGGCAGCATCTCTTTGCCCTGTTTCCCAAGGTCTTTCCCACATACCATTACATCTGTAGACCCTGTTTAGATTGAATCCAGGTCAATTTATTCTACTTGAAAGTAAGGCCAGAGAGAAATGTATTCATTTGGTCGATAGACCACTATTCCACCAAAAACAGATCTCAAGCTAACATTAATAAAAATAGATTTTTTAAAAAAATGGAAGCACCTTTGTTTGTTTGTGTTGACCAGGCAGTTTGAATTTCTCCCTTTTACAAATGGATATCTCAGAATGGGCCTTTTGGTGAAACAAGCCAAATCAATTTATTTTCACCTCTAAATTATAAGCAAAACAAAACCACTGAAGTTGAGATAGGGTAGAGAGAGAAGCACTGAGAAATGATCCTCTTCAGGTTGGAACAGCTTTATATCCAATCAGCATCATGACTGATGTTTCCTCAGTTGTTAAAGCTTTTCTTTTTCTGTCTCCACCAGAAATTTAATCACCAGCATGCTTCTTTGGCACATTCTTTTCAATTAGTTTACTCAATCTTGGGAGAGTAAATGGATACTTAAGCAGTAAGAATGCCATCCCTCCCCCTTCCCCCAATGAGGAGAAAGGTGCAAATAGGATTGCACATATAGCACTACTATTAGCAAAGTAGTAGTACATATAGCAATTGACTTGGGTGGGCAGTAAACAAAACAGTAAGCTGTAGGGTTGAACTGGGTAGAGCTTGTTGCATTTCTTGTTAGTGCAAAAATCGAAACTTGGGAAAATTGTGCATAAAGAAACATACTGCACGCTATTCAGACATTGTTCCCCTATTTATCAATCATGTATGAGCTAATTCATGTTTTATAAGCACCTGCTATGTAAGAAGCTATAGGAATGGTACAGCTTTCACCAACTTGGCACTGCCTTTGATATATTGAGACTACTGTTGGAAGTCCTGGCAAATCAAGCATGCCTCATTAGCACATGGATGGTTGCTCTAGGATGCAAACTCTCCATGCTATTGAGGAAGCTGTTTGTTGCCACTTCCACTTCCCCTCTCTCTCTCTCTTTCCACCTATTGAGGAGGCAGCAAGCATGCTGGTCTCCTCTGCATCCATCTTGGGCCTAAAGCCATGTGCCTAGCCCTTTCTTCCATGCAGCTCTTGGCAGCTATAGGGCTGAGAGATCACTAAGTATAATTAAAGAACAGAAGAAACAAGGAACATCATTTTCCACCAGAGATGGGTATAACAGAACCAAGAATAAAAGTCAGTAAGACTCCTTTTACTTTACTTTTGAACTTACTATGTCTAAGCATGGGATTCTTTATGCTTGGGAGGGCTGAGTGTGTAAGATCAATAACCTGTGTTTCGCTGACATGCTCATTTAAGCTATTTAAGATAGTATTCTTTTTTTGTGTGCAGCTTCTCCGCTGTGTTAAGCTCTGCTCCATTTCAGTGGTCCTAGCTGTCCACTAACTGGCTTCAGCTACAACTCTTGAAATCTCATGTGAGAATGTGATCAATTCTGCAGGTTGTATTCCCAACACATTTAGAAGACACCAGGCTTGATCAAGCTGATCTTTGCTAATTGGCAGGCTTGTGGAGCCTGAGACCAAGGACAAGATGGCATCTTCTTCCATAAGTATTCCCAGAAGATCTGGCTCTCCCTCCCACAACATGCTCCCTCTAGTTCTCCCAGCAAGGTGACAGGTCATTCCAGAGAACCATGTGCCTTAGGCAAAAAGAACCAGAAGCTCCCAGCTCAGGAGGGCAGTAGGAGGGGACTTGGCCCCAGGTCTCCATTCCTCTTTGGATGCTACCTGAAGTGGTTCTGTCAGTTTGCCTAATGATAGGGCTGGCCCCGCCTCTCCTCTCCTATATGGAGAGGATGGCTGGACTTGCAGCTGACTCAGGTTTCAGCACTAGCAGACCCCTTCAGTTACCTGAAAGGAATGAGTGACTTTGGTGTCATGGTGGGCTGGCCATGTGGCCCTAGTTCTGCTGCTTGTTCACCTTTCTCACAGGCATAGACTCACTGCCACCTTATGCTGCAAAGTAGCAGCAACAGCAGTGCTACCAGTCGCATCAGACAGTGCCTGGACAGTGTCTGCTAGCCTGATCTATTTGCTTGGCCAAGTTCTTTTTTCCAAGAGCGCTACCTGTGACTTGATATCCCACAGCACTATGGAAAGTGGAGCAATGGTAGGATCCAGGTCTTTGATCCTGACCAGAATGCTGGGCCTGAAAAGACCCACCCCCAAAAAAGCAGGTGGGGGGGGTCATCCCAGGGAAGAATCAGGGTTGGGCTTTGGCCGCTTCCCAAGGATGTCAAACTAGGCTTGTTCTGAAGGGCATTTGCACAAAATGGTGATCCAGATGGATGAATGAATCAATCAATCAATCAATCAATGAATAGGAGCACTATTGCAAACTTGTCCTGACAACAGACAGTATAGAGGAAGCTTCTGCTCTCCTTGCCAGAAAACTAGGGAATATTGATAAGCACAGCAAATCGTTTAACTGAACATGGGACACAGGAACACATTTTTGGACTGCATGTCTTCCTCACAGGTGCCATTTGAGAATTGCTTGGATGTATGCTCTGAAAGAAATTGCTGTGACTCTCCTGGTGTTGCTACCAGCTTCTCTGGGGTGCGACAGAAAGTAGAATTCTAAAAAATCATATCCCCTCAGGACAGACTTCCAATTGAAATATTGCAGCGGTGGTGATGGTGGAAAGAAGGTATGCCTTCCACTGAGATCACTGAAATGGTTTCTTCCCTTCATTAAAATATCTGTGTGCCTGGGATTGCTGCCATTTTCTCTGTGGCCTTTGTTTTACTTGACAGATAATCTCAAAGTACAGGGCAGTGCTATGTGGCTGTGTGGTCCAAATAATTTTGTCTTCAGCCCAAGCCTGGTCTGACCCTCTTGGAAAGTCCTCCCCTTCCAGGCCTTATGCCACGAACTGAGTATCTCTCTCTTTGATGGTTGGTTGGTTGATTGGTTTTGTTTTTCGTAAAAGGAGGCATCACATGGCTGCCTCCCAGTCCTTAGGTCTAATCTTGTACCATTGGATCACTGGCACAGAGAGGACACAAGCAAAGCATGCAAACACATTTTTTCTTGGACTTTAAAAATAAGAAGGCATTTGAAGTTGATACAGATGCCTTGTTCTCTGTGGCTTTACTGATTCAAAAGAACGGGAGAGGAATCAGCAACAAAACTGGCCTGTGTGTGGACGCCCCAGGATCAGAAATGTTCCAAGTCTCCCTGCTGAAGCTAAGATAAGTATGCAGAAATGAGCCAAGAAAGTGGCTGGAGAATAACAATGCCAAGGGCTATTACTCTTACGTCTTGCTTGTGGACTTCTTAAGGCTCGTTCTTACTGAGCTATATGAAGATATCTTCATATTCTTAATATGAAGACACCTCAATAACTCTTAACAGAGATGTTCTCATGATGTGGCCTCTGTCTTACCCCCAGCCTGCTGTGGAGCCAGCTTAAAGTCAATATTAGTTATTCCGCTGTTAAAGCAGTGTTTTCCCTCTTCCCCCATCTTCAGTTCTGTGGTGCAGCAATCTACGATGCCTTGGAGACAATGTAGGTGATGCCGTGGCCAGGGCCTGGGATCTGCCCAGCTCCTCCGGGCTGCTTAATGATCCTGCAAGCATGCCCCCATCTGCCCTAGCTGCTGGGCACTGTCTTCTAAGGCTATTTTGGCTTGGGTTGCAAGAGAGACACAATACCTGGCTTGTGCAGGGACGGGCTCCTTAATGCGCTGAGTTTCTTACCTACACGTTTTCTAGAAGACCAACGGACTTGACACGCGTACAGCAATCGTTCAAAAGATTGATAGACCTGTCCGCATGCAAAAAAGATGGCCGGTCAGTTTAAACTGGGGAAGAAATATGTCGGCGGTTCTGTCCAAAGGAGTGTATTACAGGGTTCGGATGAGAAATGTTTCCGCATGGCTGTTCTCCTGCTGCCCCTGTTATTAATTGGTGGGAAGACACCCCCGCTTAGTCTACTCCAACGCTGTTCTGAATGCTCTGTAACCTCCTTCCAAATGCTGCTGCTGGTTGGCTCCCTCTTTAAACAGGATTACTGAATTTCCGAAAGAGGGAAGTTCATTTATTAATTTGTTGGAGGTTTTTAATATTAATGTTGCTCTTCCAGAAGATCAATATTCACCTATTAATTTTTTTAAAAATATATTGTGGCTGACAGGCGGTGGGGTAAAGGAGGTGGGGGAGCGCTACAAAATGAGCTGTGTGGATGTCCTGCAAGCTTCTCCTGCTTCACCCCACAGACTCCAGCTCCCCGACCTGTCAGGTGGGATGTGTGTTTTTTTTTTTTTTTTTACTAATGGTGGAAGAGCTCCCTTCAAGAAGATTGACAGGCCCACCTTCACTTGGGCAGCTTGAAAGGGGTGAATCCCTCATCTCTGACACATGCCTGGCGTCCCTCAAACTTGCCCAACCACACCTTCCGGAGAATGGTTGGTGATGGTTTTCCCCAGCCTTAAGGGGAAGGAGAGAGCCAGTTTGGCGCAGTGGTGAAGGCATCAGGCTAGAAACCGGGAGCCATGAGTTCTAGTGCTGCCTTAGGCACAAAGCCAGCCGGGGGACCTTGGGCCAGTCACTCCCTCTCAGCCCTCAGAAGAAGGCAATGGCAAACCACTTCTGAAATTTTGCCAAGAATACTGCAGGGACTAGTCTAGGGGCCAGCACTGACTCAGAGGCAAAATGTTTTCCCAAATCCCTTGCATAGTGGGGTCGGGGTGGGGCGGTGGGGGAACAATCATTCTGATGCGAAAGATGAGGTGGGAGGAAGCTCTTTCCTGTCCAGTATTTTTTTGGGTGGGTGGGGGTGGGGAGAAGGTCTGGAATTAGAAGTTTCACTTATTTCCCTGTCTTTTTGTACCAGGGCTGTTTCCCTTCATCTGTAGTCAAGCAAACATGTAATTGAATGGGTGGGCATTGTGCATTGTAATTTCTTGGGAAATAGCATTATGGATGAACGGCAATAGATATGTAAATCTCTACAAATTCATTTGTCCTGGTTTTTATTCTATTACGGCTGAGATAGAAAGAAAACTTACCTTTAGGACATTTTCTTTTACCCCTGTGGACACGACAGGGACCAGGTCCAGTTGCCAGTTTAACACAATCCCATCATGTCTAATGGAACTACTCTTTTCCCAAGACAAAGCTCCTTTATCCTTTCTTTACTGAAAAGGAAGAAACACCACTTACCTTGACAAAGACAGAATGAAGATGACTCAGAGCAACAGAGATCCAGCCCCATGTAATTGTCTAAGGCAGATCTGATAAAAGAAAGGTCAGTCTAGCCCAGCAAAACTGCAGACGTCACATGCAAACTGGAGACGCACACCTAACCCCATCCACGTTCCACCACTCCTCAGCTGTTCCAGTGCTGCTGCTGAAAAGCGTGGTGTCCTTACCAACAAAGCACCTCATGGACAAAATCAGTTTGATTTTCCTTTTATGGTCAAAAAATTCCAAGAGCAAATCAGAACTCTGAAAATTTCCCACCCCACAGTTCAACATTCTTCTAAAGGTTCTTTCCTTCCTACTGTATTCTGTTCCTCTTTTTCTGTAAGCTGGAACCCAACCACCATGGCTTTAATAAAGTGTGATCTTCCTTGCAATCCATTTTTTGCCACCCAGGACAACTTTTTGGAAGTCTGGAGCCCCTAAAATGAAGTCGTCATCTGCCGAGGATTCACCAACTTTCTACATTTCCACAATAGGCTTTTGCTGGTTAACTTTGGTCCCTTGATCACCAGATCAAAATGCAATAGAAATTGTCCTTTTGAACTTTGATGTGACCTAAAATTGTCCAAATGTATTTGAAAACACTTGGCAGTTCCTTTCTGGACAACTTTGTGACGAATAATAAAGGACATTTTACAGGGAGAATACCCTTCTAGTGTTCTTCCTGTTGGCAGATTGCTGGGAAAGCCTTTAGCCCAGGAGAGATCAGAAAAGTCACACACCAGGCATTTCTATAAAAATAATTTATTTACAGAAAGCAAAACGAAAGCAAAACATATTTAAAGGGCTTAGCTCTCATTGAGAGCAAGCCTGGCTTGCTACATGCCGGCAGACAAGAGAAAGAGGAACTGAAACAAGTCCGGGCAGGTTCCTCCCCCCAGGTGCAATAATTAACATTCGAAAAGGGGGCAGTTGAATTCAACCTCTGCACCCGGCCTAAATGATTAGATACAATAGCACCTTAATCTGTTAGTAGGAAAACCATTAACACTTCCATTGGCTTCTTGTATGCAAATACGAATGAACTATTTTGCTGTTGGTTTTAATTGGATGTCTCTAAGTGTGTGTCTGTCTATCTGGGTTTTCTTCTGTTTTGACCAAAAGCCACTCTCCCCCCCCCCCACCATTTTTTTCTCCTTTGAGGGCAAAAGAGGATGTGTCGGCAAAATAATAAGGTCTCTGAAGATGGGGCTGAATTTTCGGGCCCTTTACGGTTATTGGGTTTTGGTCAGTTTAAGATAAAAGAGAAGTGTTAAGACTAGCAGAAGCTTCACACATGTGCATTAGGTTTTATTTCTCCCCTACCGGCATGTTCAAAATCACAAGTCATATCTTTCTGTAATGTTGAAAAAAAAATTCTCTTGTATTTTCACACCTTTTTAGTTTTTCTTCTCTTTTTTGTAGTTTTTTGTTTTTTCGTAGGTTTTATCTTTCTCTTGAAACTTAATAAAATTCATAATAATAATAAAAAAAGCCTTGAGTGTGTCAAAAAGACAGAAAGTGGAGAGGATCATGGTATGCCATTAAAGTTAGATTGATTTCATTTTTTGTAAAATTACTGTAAAACACACCTACCTGTGAAACACATGTGCAAATCAGAGGCATTTCCCTTTGGCTGTCTTAGCTGGCAGTTTTTCAGTCACCAGAAGACCAATATTTGGTTTATTCCTGGGTTTTGTTATTTTTTTTTCACAATTGGACATATTCTGCCCCCCTTTCCCCAGCCTTTTTTCTTCTTCCTTATTGCCTGGTCAGACTCATATGGGCTCCAGAGGAACCACCTCCTGCCCTGGAGTTGAGAAATGTCTTGGAAGAAGGCCACGATGACCCCCTTCTGCATCATCATCAGGGAAAATGCCTGGACATGTTTGTGAAGTCACCTGGAACCAAGCTCAGCTCAAGGAAGGTTTACCGCCTTATGATTTGTGACATTCATATTCAGAAGAGAGGAATTCAGGTCGACAGCAACTACCATGAAAAGCAACCAGGATGATTACAGATATGGAGAACTTCAGTTATGAGCTGAGATGAAAGGGGATGACCAGGAGAGCTTAGAAAAACAAGACAACATGACCGTATACCCAAAGCTCATTTCTGATATTTCTATAACATTTCATGTGCGTTAAAGTTGCAGCTTCTGTGTAGTGGAAGGTTGCCTTTGAAGAATATCCAGAAGCTTCAACTGGTGCAAAATGCAGCGGTGTGGGCAGTTATGTGTACCCCTAGGAGGACACACATCACACCTCTCCCTGCTCCATGGGCTTCATTGGTTACCAGTTTGCTTCTGAGTACAATTCAAGGTGCTGGTTTTGACCTTTAAAGCCCTACATGGCATAGGGCCAGGTTTTTTGAGGGACCTCTTCTCCCAGATTACCCATCTACCCTTCCCATCAGATCTGGCAGGAGAGGCACATTGCAGGTCCTGTCTGCTAAGGAGTTCCATCTGACAGGACCTAGGAGACAAGTCTTTTCTGCTGTGGCACCAGCCCTTTGGAACATCATCCTACCTGAGGTGAGGTTGGTCCCAGTCCTTATGGCCTTCCAGAAAGCTCTCAAAACGTGGTTTTTTCATCAGGCCTAGGGATCACCCGACAGCAGGGAGCCTGCGTGTTGGCTGCACCATGTATAATATTCAGATATTAACCCTCTTGCAATCTTGTTTTATTTATGTTTAATTATTTAAGTGTTTTAAGTGGCTTTATAATATGTTTTAATTGTTTGTTTTATTGTACTCAGCCCAGAGTCACTTTGTGTGTGATGGACGGCCATATTAATCTGATAAACAAGCAAACAAAAAACAAATAATTAATATGCGTCCTGGCCAAATGCTATTCTTTTCCAGACTTTGAATAAGAATCCACAGGGTTGCAGTTGAAATCAGAGCATAGCACTGAGTGGCTAGTGGCTGTCACGTCATGTTCCATTAACCTCATCCCTAGGATAAGTTTGCCACACTTTCAAAGGTTGCTTCACTTCCACCTTTTTTGAATCAAGGTACATCTGCCATGTAGGACAGGAAGCTCTGGCGTGGGCTGGTCCATGAAGTCACGAAGAGTCGGAAGCGACTGAACAAATAAACAACACATCTGTCTACTGTCTGAGAAGCAAGGCAAGACCATGTCATGCGCTGCCTGCCTCTGAATAATACTCAGACACTGGTTCGTGGATCAGGCTCTGATTTATTCACAGCGCAGTTACAGCGTCGGAAGAAAAAAGCTGAGAGTGACAGGAGCGCGCCGGTGCAGGGTTTAAATACCCCGCGCCGGTCAGCGCCCCCTCACTCGCGGTCACGTCACCCCCCTTTGTCCAATACGTTGCCCTGCCGGTGGGTGAGGGGTTCCGGGATCGCCCATCATCAGGTTTTCTATTCCTCTGTTGATTGCTGTCAGCTGGGTGATCTCCGTTGTATTGGCGCTGATGGCTTGGGTGTGCTCCGTGATCCGTTTAGTTATTGTTTGTTGGCCGTTAGTCGTTGTGGGTTGATGGCTACTTATCTTGAGCCCCTTCACCTATTTCCTTGCTATTGTCATGTGTGCCATTGCGCTGATGACTTCAGCTCAACGGCACTCATGACATACTGCCCCCTTTCCGAATAGTGCTCCCCCCTGGTTTTCTGGTTTTTTTTTTTTTTTTTTTTCGGTGGAGCTGTCAAACGGCACTTTTTTTTTTTTTTTTTTTGAAATTCCCGCCGGAGTAGTTGTCGCCCCTCCCTTTGCTCCTCCCTCTACCACGTGCCTTCCCAGGGTGTGTCCATGGTGCGCATGCTCGGGTCCTGTCCTGGCGTGCGCATGCTCCAGCCACACCCTGTTTGTTTGGCTCAGTTCGGCGAGGAGAGAGGCGTGGCTGGTCGGGTGCTTATCAGCTCCAGGTAGGGCCCTTCTTTTTTTTTCCATTTAAAGTGCGTCGCCTTTGTTGTATCTCCTGGGCGTTGCCCCCAGGTTGCCCTGTTGACTTGCTTGCCACTCCCCCGCGGCCGGGGGGGCGGGGGGAGGGTGCTGGCGAACGCTTGTCACCACCTCGTGGGCCCGGGGCGGGGGGAGTGAGTCCCGGGGGGGGAGGTCCACCCAAGTCGCGGGCTTGGGGGGGCCCTTTCCCTTGGGGCACGGGAGGCGGGGGGGGCCTGCGGGGGGGGTTTGGCTTGCTGACCTTGGTTGTGGTTTGTCGGGGTATGCCCGGTGAAATGCTCTGGTCAGGTCAGGCGCGTTAACGTTGTGCGCCGCCACCCATTCCGGGTGGGGGAAGTGTTTCCACCTGACCAGATAGTGTAGAGTTCCTCGTTGCTTGCGGGAGTCGAGAATGTCCCTTATCTCGAAGTGGTGTTGCCCGTCGATCATCACCGGTGCGGGCTGTGGCGTGCTTGGGTGCCATCGGGAGGTGGTTGCCGGTTTCAGGAGGCTGGTGTGGAACACCGGGTGGAGTCTCCGTAGGTTGTGTGGCAGGTCCAAGCGTATTGCTACCGGGTTCACTATTTGCGTGACTCGGAACGGCCCGATGTACTTAGGCCCCAGTTTTTTCGAGGGTTGGGTTGACTTTAGGAACTTGGTGGATAGGTAGGCCATATCCCCCGCTTGGAACGTCGGTTGTTGGCGCCGGTGCTTGTCGGCCTGCTCTTTGTAGGCTGCCTGTGCCTCCTTCAGCGCCGCCGTGATTACTGGCCATGCTTCCGCGATCTTCCGTCCCCAGTCGCTAGTGTCCACCTGGGGTTCCGGGGGTTGAGGTAGCTCCGGTATGGGGACGAAGTCGCGCCCCGAGACTACTTCAAACGGAGTTTTCCCCATGCTCGTGTGGACGGCGTTGTTGTATGCGACTTCGGCGAACGGGAGCAGTTCAGCCCAGTCGTCTTGGTGGTAGTTAGTATATGATCGTATGAATTGCTCTAAGGTGGCATTAAGAACCTCTGTGGCTCCGTCCGTCTGGGGGTGCCAAGCCGTAGATAGGGCCTGTTGGGTCCCCGTCAGCTTTAGGAAGGCCCGCCAGAATTTGGAGGTGAACTGTGTGCCCCTGTCGGTCACCACACGTGCGGGACATCCGTGTAGCCTGTACACGTGGATGAGGAAGAGTTTGGCTAGCTGTTGTGAGGATGGGACCGACGTGCAGGGGATGAAGTGGGCCTGCTTTGAGAAGTAGTCCTTCACCACCCAAATGGCCGTTTTCTTCTGGCTGGGTGGGAGGTCCACTATAAAATCCATAGAGATTTCCTCCCATGGGCGGGAGGGTTCTGCCACCCGTTGTAATAGCCCCGCGGGTTTGCCTGG
This sequence comes from Candoia aspera, assembly GCF_035149785.1. NCBI lineage: Eukaryota > Metazoa > Chordata > Lepidosauria > Squamata > Candoiidae > Candoia > Candoia aspera. The sequence continues at coordinate 149,982,089 of NC_086153.1, forward strand.
TGCCCGTTTGGCCCTAGCGCACGTTGGGCAGGACGCTACGTAGGCTTTTACGTCTCGCCTGAGCGCGGGCCACCAGAATTGACGCCGTGTTAGGTGTAGGGTCTTGAGGAACCCAAAGTGTCCCGCTTGTTTGGCGTTGTGTGACCTATGCAAGATCGCCTGGCGTTGCGAGTCCGGGACGTAGATTCTGCCTTCCCCCCATGCCAGGTCCTGTGCCATCGTTACCTTGTCGGGGTTTGCCAGGAACCAGGGGTCGGTTTTGAGGGCGGCGGCGAGGTCCGTGCGCATTCCCCCTGGTAGTTGCGGTTGGCTTCTTCCGGTCGCCGGTTGTCCCGCCGTCGGCTGCGCCGTAGAGTCGAGCTGCCTCCGCGCGCCGCTTCGGGTGGTCACGGCCATCCCCAGTTGCGAGGCGGATAGGACCGTCCCAATGGTGTCTGGGGCGGGCTCTTCGTCTTGGGGCAGTCGGGAGAGGGCGTCGGCCAGGAAGTTCTTTTTGCCCGGCATGAACTTCAGCTGGAAATTAAAGCGGCTGAAGAATTGGGCCCATCGGACCTGTTTTGGGCTAAGGCGTCTAGGCGTTCGTAGGGCCTCGAGGTTCCGGTGGTCAGTCCAGACCTCGAATGGTTGGGTGGCTCCCTCGAGTAGGTGTCGCCATGTCTCTAGCGCTGATTTCACCGCGAAGGCTTCTTTCTCCCAGACGTGCCATCGCCTTTCTGTCTCGGAGAACTTCCTTGACAGGTAGGCGCATGGTTTCAGGAGTCCCGTGGGGTCTTTCTGTAGCAGGATGGCTCCCAGGGAGAAGTCTGAGGCGTTGGCTTGGACCACGAACGGCCGTTCGGGGTCCGGGTGCGCGAGGATTGGCTCCGTAGTGAACAGCGCTTTCAGTTTGTTGAATGCGGTCTGGCACGCGGGAGTCCAATTCAGCACTGTGCCTGGGTTCTTGGCGCGTCGGGTGTCCCCCACCCCTTTGGTTTTGAGGAGGTCCGTTAGGGGGAGGGCTATCTCTGCGAACCCCCGGGCGAATGACCTGTAAAAATTCGCGAATCCGAGGAAGCTCTGTAGTTGGCGTCTGTTGCGGGGGCGCTCCCAGTTTAGCACCGCTTCGACTTTTGCGGGGTCCATTTCGATGCCGTCCCCGGAGATTCGGTACCCCAGGTAGTCTAGGCGCTCTTTGTGAAACTCGCACTTTGTAGGCTTGGCATAGAGCTGCGCCCTTCTGAGCTTGTCGAGGACTTGCCTGACTAGGGTCACATGTTCCTCGTGCGTTTTTGTGTAAATAAGGACGTCGTCGATGTAGACCAGGACCCCTTTGAACAGATGTTCATGCAGTACCTCATTGATGAGCTGCATGAACACCCCAGGGGCCCCCGCGAGTCCGAAGGGCAGTACTTTGTACTGGAAGGCGCCTAGGGGGCAGTTGAACGCCGTCTTCCATTCGTCCCCCTCCCTGATTCGGATGCGATAGTACGCCTCGCGAAGGTCCAGTTTGGAAAAGACTTTGCCCGTGGACAGGTGGGCGAGCATGTCCTTCACCAGGGGTAAGGGGTATTTGTTGGACAGGGAAGCCGCGTTTAGGCCCCGGTAGTCGGTGCAGAGCCGTAGGGTGCCGTCTTTCTTCTCCCGGAATAAGACGGGGGCTCCGACCGGTGAGCATGCTGGCTCTATGAATCCCCTGTCTAGGTTTTTATCGATGAACTCCCGGAGGGTTGCCATCTCCTTCGGGGTCATCGAGTAGATCTTTGGTCTAGGTAAGGGGACGTCGGGCAGTAGGTCGATCCGGCAATCCGTCTTGCGGTGGGGGGGTAGTTGGTCAGCTTCTGCCTCTCCGAAGACCTCGGAGAAGTCGGCGTATTGTTCCGGTAGGTCTGCTGTGGTAGCGGCGTTGTCTTGTGTGGTCGCCTCCGCTCGTCCTACAGTGGGGTTGGTTCTGCCCGCTGGAACTGGTGCTCGATACTCGCCGTCGCCGAATGTGAAGGTGCGGGTCTCCCAGTTGATCCGCGGGTTGTTTGTCGCGAGCCATGGCATCCCCAGGACTGCAATGGGCCGTCCGATGTGCGTGACGACGAACGATGTGCGCTCGGTGTGAGTGCCCATTTGCAGGGTGACTGGCTCGGTTTGTAGCGTGGCTGGTTTCCCTCCCGCTGTGGAGCCGTCCAGCTGGTGGAATGCCAGCGGCGTGGGGAGGGGGAAGCAGCGGAGGTCGAGTTTGGCGACTAGGTCGGGGTGGATGAGGTTTTTTGAGCACCCCGAGTCCACTAGTGCCGCGGCCGTGGTGGCTCCGTTGCCGGCAGAGAGTTTGATTGCTGCCATTATTACGGGGCTTTCGTCGTTCCGTCGAGGTGGTCCGCGCTGCTGTCCCATCGCCTGCCTCGCCACGCGTTTCAGGGCAGGCGGGGAGCTTTTCCCGCCGGCTGGTCGGGGTCTGCGTTATCCTCTTCCCCCCAGTAAGCGTCCCAGCCTTCCTCTGGTGTCGCTGTGGCCACGGTCATTCGGCGGTGAGGGGGCGGCCCCAGGTTGGGTGGTTTGGGGCTAATTTTCGGGGTGGGTTTGGGTGCACTGGTCGGCGGTCGGTTGGCGAAGCAATCCACCGTCTTGTGCCCTAATTTGCCACACCTCCCGCAGGGCTCCCGGTTGAATTTCTTTTTTGGGTATATGGGGCCGGCCATCCCCACGTGTGGTGCGGGTACCTTTTTTCCGGCATAGTTTGTGTCTTCCGTGGTTGTCATGAGGAAGGTGCGGTGCGCGTGTTCGGCTTTCCCCGCGAGGTGGATCCACCCGTGTAGCGTTTCTGGGTCGTCGCGGTAGAGGGCCCATTGGAGAACGTCGCGGTTGAGCCCCCTTTTGAACATTTCCAGCAGGGTGGTCTCGGACCAGTCGCTGACCTTCCCCGCGAGGGCTTTGAACTCCAGGGCGTAGTCAGGGACCGTGCGTGTGCCCTGTTTAAGTCTTTGGAGTGCGCTTTTCGCCCTTACTTTGGCTAGGGGGTCTTCGAAGTAGTTTTTCATCTCATTGATGAAAGCAGGGAAGGTGGCGAGGGCGGGGGAGCTGGACTCGTACAATTGGACGTACCAGTCCGCCGCCCTGTCTTGGAGTTTGATCGCCATGGCGGCGATCTTGTCGGCCTCGGAGTCGTAGGAGTGTCCGTGCCTCCCCATGAACTCTCTAGCGTTTGTGACGAAAAACGAGAGTTTCGTGGGGGTCCCATCGAAGAAGATGGGGAAGTCCTTTGGGGCCTGGGCGTTTTGCGCGGCCCTGCCTCTCGCTTCCCGGTCTGTGGTGTCGTCCGCCTGTGCCGTCTGCTGACCCTCCGCTGGCCCGTGGGGGTTCGGTGCTTCGCTCGGGGTGTGGGCCTGTGCGGGGACGTCGTTGGGTGGCGCGAGGGGCATAAGCGACTGGAGCATGGTCCGGAGTTCCGTCAGTTGAGCCCGCATGGCCGCGAGTTCAGCTCGTGCCTCCTCGTCCACAGCCCGCGCCGCCGCTGGGGCCGGTTCCGTTGGCGCGTCCTCGGGGGTGGGTTGCCGGCGGGGTTCATCGTCCCTCTGCCGCGGGTCCGCTTCCTCCGCCATCTGCTGGGTGTCTCCATCGTCCTCCTCCATGTTGACCGCCGTTGGGCTGTCGCTCCACGCCCGTTGCTGGGGTGCGATGTGGGGCGCGGGGTCCTCCGCTGGTTTCGGAAGTCGTGCTGCTCCCTCCCGCAGTCGGGTTGCCTCCGTCGCCATCTCCCCTTGGGGTTGGAGCTGAGGCTCGGGTCGGGTGGGGTGGGCGTCCATGGCTCCGGGAGTCCGCGGTGCCTCTGGCCTTGGTCGGTCCTCCTCTATCTCTTGCCGCGTGGCTCGCCCTCCTTGCCCGCGCCGCTCCGGCCTCATCTTGCTGGTCTTCTCGCCGTCTACTCCTCCCGCGGCTCGTTGTCGTCCGGTGGGGCTCGGCGAGGCTGAGTTTATGACTCTCAGCTTTATGTCATGCGCTGCCTGCCTCTGAATAATACTCAGACACTGGTTCGTGGATCAGGCTCTGATTTATTCACAGCGCAGTTACAGCGTCGGAAGAAAAAAGCTGAGAGTGACAGGAGTGCGCCGGTGCAGGGTTTAAATACCCCGCGCCAGTCAGCGCCCCCTCACTCGCGGTCACGTCACCCCCCTTTGTCCAATACGTTGCCCTGCCGGTGGGTGAGGGGTTCCGGGATCGCCCATCATCAGGTTTTCTATTCCTCTGTTGATTGCTGTCAGCTGGGCGATCTCCGTTGTATTGGCGCTGATGGCTTGGGTGTGCTCCGTGATCTGTTTAGTTATTGTTTGTTGGCCGTTAGTCGTTGTGGGTTGATGGCTACTTATCTTGAGCCCCTTCACCTATTTCCTTGCTATTGTCATGTGTGCCATTGCGCTGATGACTTCAGCTCAACGGCACTCATGACAGACCAGAAGATCACATCCTAAAGGACACAACCATACTAAGTTAGAAGCATTTTATAGCATTTGCTATAAAAGGGTGTGTATCGGGAGGATATGTGTGTGTCAGCTTTGTATGCAAAAGAGTTGTTTCCTTGCCATGTCTTTTTCTACTCACCTATGTAATCCTGTTAATATGCAAAATGAGAAAAACTAATATCCAGCCACCAAACACAATAGATGATTAACAGTCCATCCCTGATTTCCCAATACAGTGAAAAGGAATAGTAACACAAGAAAATCAGTATTGCCAAAAAAAGATCACCAGCAAGATATTTCAAGCCATGATATTAATTCTGAATCCTGCAGAGGTCCAATCTGTGTCCATATGGCATGCATTTGGTCATTGTGTCAAAACTTCCATGCCATTTTGCTGTTCAAAGCAAGGCAAGGTACCCCCATTCCCTTCTAAATGCAACACATGCATTTGTGTATATACTATTTTTTCCAGAGGTATACATTTGCACATGTAACTTTTGGCTGGAGAAATATTTCTAGACAGAGGCTTGTAGGCTCTGCTGATTACTTACTTGTTTGTGTGACAGTGGATCCCTTTTTCTCCCAATAACTGCCCTGATATTCCCACCAATGAATTTTAGTTAGGAAAGAAAGGAATTCTTTTCCCATTTCTGGCTACACTGGGTCTTGCCTTGGAGAGTTTTCACCTTAAATGCACCGGTCACCCATCCTTCAGTTTCAAATGATGCCATCATCTGGAAATGCCCAACTATAATTTTTTGGGAAGTTACTATTCCCTAACCCCGCCCCCCACAAAACTTTAAGAGATTAATAGAAACCCTTATAATTAAAAAAATGATAGTCATATAAATGTATTAGAAATATATACATACTTGAATAATATTTGTATTAAGTATATATAGAATGGTAATTGTTTACTGCTATAATGACATATTACATTTTTCTTGTTGTATTTCACTCTTGTTAAAACACATGTTTTCTTCTCTTCTTGTAATTAAAAATTTAAATGAATAAATAAGAGATTAATAAAAGAAAAATGTGCACGCATATTCAATTGCACAGTCTATTCAATTAGTTTCTTTTTTTCCCTGACATCATATAGCACAATTAATCTCTTTACATCTAATCAGTTTACCTAACTTGGAAAGAGGAAAAATTCATATGGAAGAAAGCACCAGCAGAGAAAATTTCTAAATCTTTACTCCTTCAACTGGGTCTTTTATTATCATGATCTCAGAAAGTGAATCTTTCAGCCAGCTTGCTGCCAAACAATCTAGGTCATCAGTCCTATGTCTAACCTGCATTTTGGCTAAGGAACACACCTGATTTCTCAACAGTTGTTGGAAAAGGCCTGCTACTGAATTATTGCCATTTTTCTGACATATGAACTGTCCCATGGAAGAAAGGTGATTCACTTGACTTTAAGCAAATATATTAAGCCACCTAGGTTATCTATCATTTTTTTTCCTAACTAATCACCATTGCTAATCATTCTTGGCAACACAAGAACAGAGAGGGTCCAAACCATTGAATAAATTTGAAAGGACTTTTTGCATGATTGCCTGCTCATCTTCGGCTCAGAATTTCACTGTCCTGAAGACTATGAAAAAGAAGATCGTAAGAACTTTTTCTGGATCAGTTCAAAGATTGACTCCAACAATCAGTTCCCATGAGGTCAAATAAACACTTGTGGTCTTTAGAAAACATAAAACTGAAACTCAGCTACTCTTTGAAATGTGTACTTCTCTACACTTTCCATTACAGTGTCTTCAGTTAAAAAACAAGGCGTGCCAAACAGCTAAGCAAGGTCAGGTTTTGTTAATACTGGGAAAGCAGACCATCAAGACAACTCACTATTGTAGGCTAGACTGGCAAATCAAAGAGCGTCTTGGAAGAAAGCAACGGCAAAGCGCTTCCACGTTGCTGCCAAGAAAACTACATGGATGTACTCATGGTCACAAGGAGTCAAGCTGGACTTGAAGGAGACTTGATCTTACATTACTGAAAAATCTACATAACAGGGCATGTATTCATGGAACTAATAAGCAAAAGTGTACTACATTGGGAAATTTCTTGCAAAAACATGTGCATTAGGCAAAACTGACCCCCAAAATATGTATTTTAGAGAAATGTGCAACAAACCCCACAGACGCATATATTTTTTCTTAACCCCCCCTTCAAACTAGCCTATGTGTGGAGGAAACTAAACTTACTAATTAAAAATATGAGATGCTGAAATTGACAGATGCACCTATCTCTTGATTTTCATTGACCGAGAATCCAGTTCAAATTTCCCCAACACTGAAAGTGTTGTGCCAGGCTATGCTATCACCACTTTGCATCCACATGGTATAGGTGTTGGTATTACTTGTCTTCCTTCCTATGAGCACAACCTCCCAGCCACAACTCTGTCAGATATTACCAATCTGCTGGCTTATGCAGAGCGTGCCACCAGTTCCATCTTTATAGCCACAGTATGTCTCCCACTTGGCCAACTTTCACAGCCTCTTGGCTGGCAGATTTTATTCTAGCTGGCAGAACCTCAGGATTCTGCCATTAAAACAGAATGGGAATTTCAGCAGGGAAACTGTACAGTCCAATATTTCTCTGGAGGGCCCCAGCCTGGAAGTCTGTTTTATCATTCCCTGACTTGCATGCCTGAATTCACACACTGTCCCAACTTAGGGTTTGTTAGCCTCGGTTACGGGCTGCATCATCATTGCTGTGTTCACTCACAAAGCTATAAGCTATGATTTGGTAACCACAGTAGCTGAGTTCATACAACACAATAAACCAAACCAATCAAACCACATTATGGATCGGTGTGTTTTGCGAAACAGTCCTGTCTGAGCATGCATTTTCATGCCGATGAAGTTCTATTTGTGAAAAGTTTGGTTTCACAGCCTTGTTCCTAGAAGGAATCTCTAGAGAAAGGCAAGCCATAAACTTGTATTATAATTATGCTGGCTAACCTGAGTGGTGGGGGTGTTGTTACTGTCATACATATGACTCTGGGCGGCTCACAATTAAAACAGTAAAACAAACAAACAATAAAAACAATCAGAATTAAAAACAACAGAAATGACATAAAAATAGCAACTGAGAACACTCATAAACTCTCAAACTAGACATGAAAGGGCTCACCCAAGCTACCAGGGCCCTAGGGTTGATGGCTTCTGCTGCTGCTGCTGCTGCTGATTATTATTATTATTATTATTATTATTATTATTATTATTATTAAACATTTTTGTCAAGGCTCACACCTCAAGACCTCAAGTCCATTTTCAATTTCCAATCCATTTTCAATTTCAAGGCTGAGTCTTGGAATAGGCAGAGGGGTAAGGCAGAAGAGAATTTTTTTGCACCAATGCCAGCTTGTCCTCTCACTTTTAAGGATCAATGCTCTTAGAACAGATGTCACCATTTCCAGCTTTGTCAGTTGCGAACAGTTCTTCTAATAATATACAAGCAAATATGCATTTTTATTATTCTGCTGAGCTGGAGAGGAAAAATGTGCAAGGGAGAGACACTTTGGATGGAAGTGATTTTTTTGCTAAATACCTCTTATGTTAGAAGTGCAACATACAAGGCAGTCACAATGAAACTGAAAAAGCAGTTTCCTCCCTAAATCTACAAAAGGGAGAAGAGATGCTGCCAGAAAATATTTATGGATTGGCTTTTGGAAACCAAATTCTAGGGTTAAAAAAAGAGACTGGGCTAGCGCTGGAGCAAAATATCACACAACATGCAATGTGGTCCAAATTTTTGAAGTCTGTTTTTTGGATTTGGACATACTTCATTTTGTTTTTCCAGTTTCATGTTTCAGAGAACTTTCAAAATATTCTGGCAAAGAAAACGCAGTTAAGCCTCACATTATTTCCATGGACATCTTGCTTCTTTTCAAAATCCTGAATTCAGAACCAACAGGGGAAGAAGGTCCAAGTAGGAAGAGCAGATTCAAGTGTAGCCAATTAGAGATTCTCCTCACTCTTTGCTCTCCTCAGCTCTGTCCTTCCAGCAGCACTAGACTCAGCTTTTGGGATTGGCTAGTGTCAGAAGAAGCCCAAGATTTTGTGAGAAGTTAACTGCTGAGCAGAGGTCCAGGGGGGCAGTCAGAAAATTCAAAAGATGGTGCCTCTGATTGCATTGACGTGGCTGGCATCTTTACTTTTTGACTGACCCTATGGGTGTTCCCTTGTCTATAACTACACCCCTATTCTGCTTAGTTTCCATTTTCCTCTTCTGAAACCAGAGAATGCATTTTTTTATAGCAACTGAGGGATGCAGCAAGAAAAGAACACAGTACTTCAATTTCTTTTTTAATTGCTCTTACAAAATATACTCTGGCCCATTTAGGAAACAGGTGCTCTCGGACAACGCCATAAAGAGGTGATAACATGCTCTCTGTTAGGAGCTTGGTTACAGATGTACAGTACGTCGATGTGTGCCTTTTTTGATAATATTCTCTATCAGAGTTAATTGCTTCGATATGCTTGATCAGTTTTAGAAGGTTCCCCCCTCCACTAAATTTGTAATTTAAAGAAAAGGATTGCATTATAAAACATTGTAAAATGATTTTTATTTAAGCAGATTATTCAAAAAAATCTTTATAAAGAAGTTTTTGAACGGTGGGGTGCAAATTCTGATGGTCTGCATGGCATTCATTGAATACTTCCCATTATGCATGACATCATTTCGACATTTCCAGGAAAAACGATAAACAGTCTTGTGGCCTCTTATACTAACATATTTATTATGACAAAAGCTTCCGGGGGTCACAATCCCCCATTAGGTGCATGAAGTCTCATCCTGGAGTAGAGCTATAAAGACATGCTGCTTGGCAAGTGAGCTTAGAAAGAAAGGAAATGCAGAAGCACCTGATAAAACGGAATGTTATCTGCAAAGCCTTTTTTCCCCCTAACAAGTCCTTAGTCATGTGGTGCTGCAAAGCTATTTGCTCTTGTCTGGCTGCAGCAGACTAACATGGATACCCCCTGATGATACCAGGGTTGCTCATTTTCCAGCCATCAAATTGGAAAAGCTCCCAGCCATCAAACTCATTAGCAGAATTTACGCTGCATGGAATTTGTTTTCCAAGAGTTCTGTGAAGGGCTCTAGATCATTAAAATAATTGTCTTCCCTTAAGTGTTTACTTGCACTATTGATCTGGATGGGACTGGTCAAGGAGAAGAGGTTTATCATCTGGTCTGCTGCGTCCCTCAAACCTGCTTTCTGTAGTGTACCCATACGAAACAGTATTTCCTACTGGGTTTTTAACTTGAGAAAACCTCTTTGTTTCTCTTCAGAGGGGACACCTCTCTTCCAATGCCATGTCAGTCCACGTGTGAGCTGTGAAAACTCACCTTACAAAATACTCACCTGGAAGATACCACAAAACCATGGCAGCAGTTTCCAAGTGGGATAACATGGTCACTTCTAGAATCATCACTATGTCTTCACCTCAATGCCCCGTCTCCCACCCTAGTCACTTTTGCAGTGTGGTAAAGTTGTAAGGAGACAGCCTCGTGTCACACAGAGTGGTAGGCGGCAGCATTGCACCCGAAACTCTCCCCACGACCCGAGTTGGATCCCAGGGGAAGCTGGATTCTCTCTCGGGTAGCCGGCTCAGGTCGACTCAGCCTTCCATCCTTCCGAGGTTGGTAAAATGAGTACCCAACTTGCTGGGGAAGGTGACGACCGGGGAAGGCAATGGCAAACCGCCCCTCTATAGTCTGCCAAGAAAACATGAAAGTGGCGTCCCCCCAAAGGGTCAGACACGACTCGGTGCTTGCACAGGAGACCTTTCACCTTTCACAAAGTTGTAAGGCTTGCCAAGAACGCAAAAACTAGCATTTATTGCTCCCCCAGTGAATATAAAAAGGACCTTGCTGTAATTTGCTATTCTGTTGCCTGGACTCCGAAGCCAGAGGCCTCCCAGATCTTCTTTCAAATTGCAACCTCTGTTCTCCAGATTTTCTTTGCCATCTTGTTTTTTTTTCCTCCTCCCTTCCTGGGGAAAAAAGGCTTTCTCTTCCAGAAAGCCTGAGAAAGCAGAGGCTGCTGACAAAAGGACCTTAGGCCAGGCCTGATATTTATAGCAGGAATGAGCAGTGCTGAGCTATGACAAAAAGTATCTGCAGATCCTTCCTTGGCTTAGGGCTTGAATAGCCAAGTGGTGCCTGGGCACTCCTTGGGTATTTGCCAAACTTCCTGCCATGTCTTTTTTTTAAATGAGTTTTAAAAACACTTTAAATAAACCTTAGAAAATTAAGAACTGGTTGGTGATTGCAGACCAGTGATTTGTTTGGAAGTGTGCCCATCTGCCTGGGAGAAGTCTGATAATGGGTTGGGATATGGGGAGCAAACCCACCACTTTGTACCCTGCTGTTTTGTCCCTAGCCAAACTCACAGTGGAAATGATATTATACTGCTTGTAGGGTTTCTAGGACCATCTCAAAGTAAAACTCTGTTCTACTGATTTTTAAAAATTACACCAAATGGGAAACTAAAAAAAAAGATAACTTAGCTGAAAACTAATGGATGGAAATGCAGTTGTGTAGTTAGCATGCAAAAACCCCATGGCACTTCAAAAGAAATGGTATTATTTTATTTTTGTCACCACTCTCTGTCATCTGAGGACTAGGTTAGGGCAAACTTGCTAAACTATAATTCCCAGCAATCTCAGTCAGCATGGTCAAGGGTAAGAGATTCTGGCAGTCATGGTTCAGCAACATTGGAGGCCCACAGGTTCACCAACACTACTGAAGATAATATTTGCAGCAAACATTGAGGCTTCTTGCTTAGTTTGGAAGGAGTTCAAGCTACAGCCCCACTGAAGAGGGTTGACTTGTTGCAGGTGTGCTTCATTTCATTGACAGCAGATGGCAACCCCTAGCCAACCTTGGTTGATCTCAGAAAAGCTAAGCAGGGTTGGACTTGGTTTATTCTTGGAGGGGAACCAGTAGGCAAACATTCCTGGGAAATAGCAATGGCATACTCTTGGCCAGAAAACCAAGGGTTGATCTTAATTCTAGGTAGTCTTCAACTTTTCCTAATGTTATTTGTCCTCATTTATTGCAGATGATATGCCTAATAACCATGTAATCGCCAAGCCTGGTACCATGTCCTCTTCTGTTCACCTTGCCCTACCCATAATGCTGGCTCACCAGTTGCATTCCAATGCCAATTATCTTCACTGAGCATGGTCAGTACCGTAACCAGACTGGCTGATGGATGGTGACAATTGTAGTTGAACACACCTGAAGAACACCAGCAAAAGAGTGGCTCCTCTCTTGTTCCTGGTGTGTCAAGATCACCAGCTAACTTTCTGAAAAGTGTCCTTTCTCCACAGCACCTGTTCTCCAAGTGAGTTCCTAATAAGGTCCCAATGACCCAATATTTCTAACTATAAAATTCAGGGGAAAAATGAGGGGAATGCAAAGCAGGTGAGCGGTCCAAACCGTCTAAAGGGCTAGAAGACTCTGGTTCCATCTGAAGGCTGCCTTCTGTATGAAGACTAGCAGCTTGCCTATCTCACTGGATGCCCAAAATCCACAGAGGGAAAAGGCAAGGCAGCCTTCTTTTAAAGACAGCTGGTGCATCTGAGATGAACTTCCCTAGATACGTAAATTAGACTTCGGTTCTGAAAGAAAACAAAGGCTGACAGGGGAGCAAGATGACTTCTGTAAGAGGGAGTAGAACAAGCTGAGGAGATGGCATCCAGGGACTTGGGAATTCTTGCTTTCCTGCTACTGGATTGCTCTTCTGGGCTGTAGATTTCTCCTTGGGAGAACATTAAAAACTACTTCAAAGCTTTGCTAAAGTCTTATCCTTCATTCAGGAGTTGTGCATTAAGTGAAATAGCAGCATTCTTGATTTGCTTGCCTCTGGGCTCATCTCTCTGAATTGCTGATTTTCTGTGTAAGATATATTATAGATTGGGAGGCTTAGAGAGTTCTCGGGAGACTTCAAATATGTCATCAGCTATTAGCTTTAGTGGGAAGGGATAGGCTTTCTCTCCAAAATCACCCCCCTCCAAATAAAAAAAAGCCCCACACGCTTCCTAGCCACCAAATTACTCAGAGAGGCTTCTCCCCACTCCAGATGATAGGGAGTAACAGCTAACAGAATCAAAACGTTCAAGGGGGAACCTGCAAGATACCACTGGGAAAGAAGGTGCCAGTGGGAGGGGTCCTTTCCCAGCACAAAAGACTTGAGGTGGGATATAAAATTACTGACATGGCGTCTACTTATTAATTTCCAATTCTTTCTGTGTGCACGGATTTCTGAATTAGCCGTAACAGCGTGACGCACACGTACGTACAGTAGAGCTTGCCTGTATCTATTCTCTCTTGAGAATGACTGTGAGGATCGTATTGCATCCTTGCAATTATATTCCAAAGGCCTACCCAATTCTTGTTGTGATAATCGCTTCCTTGTGGAAGGGGACACACGACAATATCTTGCATCCTTGGCTTAAATGAAGAGTTGTCTTGGAATGCGCACACTGAGATTTGTTAGCGCTGAACTGAAAATTGGCTGCTTGACTTCTTAGCGAAGGAGGAAAACCTGGGGGAAGGGGGGGAATATTTGTGTGGGGTGTGGGTGGATACATGTAGAGGGGCACTGTGGGTGTATTTAGGGGGACAACATTCACTGGTGGTCTCTGGACTAGCTCTCGTGTTCTTTTCCCTCTTAAAGCTTCCGGGATCAATGCTATACATTATGGACTTTAAGAAAAAATAAATGCAGTCCCTAAACACAGTAATGCATTTGACTAGCACTCCCAAATTTAATTTTGCCTTGTGAAGTTTTTACAACTTCATCCATGAAAACAAGCCTGCTGCCAATGTTAACTGCTATTTAAAACTGGATAGAAAAATTGTCTCCTGAACACTCCTACCAAATTTCATTCAGCTATTTCAGTCTTCAAAGGTGACTGTGTTTTATGCACACACACAAAGACACACATGTATCCAAGCATGAGTTTTGATATAGCCAGTGTCACAATCCACAAATAAAAGGGAGCCATCAGCAAGCTTGGAGGGATGCTGTTGTTTGCAGAAGGACAAAAACAACAACAACAAAAAACCCTTAAGAAAATAATCTTAAGGAGGGCAGACTTCCCGAACCACCCAATGAGGACAGAGTATTCCACACTGCAGCATCTTTTTGCAGCCAAGGTTCAGACATGTGCACCTTGACAGAAGAATCTTCCACATGGCTGCCCTCAGTGCAGGAGCTGGCACATGAGTATGTCGGCTCCAAGAAGTGCTGACCCTGCTTTGGACCCCTATTCTGTTTTGTTGGTGAAACAGAATAGGAGGTTCTCTCTGTACAGAGAGCCCAGGACAAGGAAGACACAGGGAGGAGAATACCTCCTTTGCTCCCAGGAGACCTGTGTGGTTCTTCTGCTGTCTGATTCCATAGGTACAGCCCTGAGATGGCACTGATCATGCTTGTGGATGACCTCTGGAAGGATGGGGTGATGTGACTCTCCTGGTCCTGCTTGATCTCTCACTGGTGATCAATACCCTGAATCATAGTCTCCTTCTGGACCATCTCCAGGGGTTGGGAGTGGGGAGCACAACATTGCAGTGGTTCTTCTTCCTCCAGGGTTGATCCTAGTTAACATTGGTAGGTGGAGAGAGATTTAGCCCAAAGCCCTTACCCTGCAGGGTCCCACAGAGCTCACCTCTCTACCACTCCTATTCAAAGTCTACATGATGCCATTAGGTGAGGACATGTATTAGAGCACAGACAGGTGATATCCAACTTTATATCTTGGTGCTTGGCTGGACCAGTGATGCTCTGGGGGTCTTATCCCACTGCCTCGAGGTTGTAAGGGTCTTGATAGGGAAGAACAGGCTTAGACTCAACTCTAGTAAGACAGGTTGCTTTGGTTTCAAGGACCTTCTGATGACAGGGAATTACCATCTTTGATTCTTGATAGGGTTGGAACTTGTATGTGATTTGGGGGTCTTCCTGGATTCTTGTCTCCTGACTGATGAGCAAATGGCACCTATGGCCAAGGGGACCTGTGCAAATCTATCTTGTGCATCAATTATGACTTTTCCCTGGATTGGGTGACCCTTCTTGCAATGGCTCACACCTTAGTCACCCCTCCCCATCTGGACTACTACTGTTGTTTATTCGTTTAGTTGCTTCCGACTCTTCGTGACTTCATGGACCAGCCCACGCCAGAGCTTCCTGTCGGTCGTCAACACCCCCAGCTCCCCCAGGGACGAGTCCGTCACCTCTAGAATATCATCCATCCACCTTGCCCTTGGTTGGCCCCTCTTCCTTTTGTCCTCCACTCTCCCTAGCATCAGCATCTTCACCAGGGTGTCCTGTCTTCTCATTATGTGGCCAAAGTACTTCAGTTTTGCCTTGAATATCATTCCCTCAAGTGAGCAGTCTGACTTTATTTCCTGGAGGATGGACTGGTTGGATCTTCTTGCAGTCCAAGGCACTCTCAGAATTTTTCTCCAACACCACAGTTCAAAAGCATCAATCTTCCTTCTCTCAGCCTTCCTTATGGTCCAGCTCTCGCAGCCATATGTTACTACGGGGAACACCATTGCTTTAACTATGCGGACCTTTGTTGTCAGTGTGATGTCTCTGCTCTTAACTATTTTATTGAGATTGGTCATTGCTCTTCTCCCAAGGATTAAACGTCTTCTGATTTCCTGACTGCAGTCAGCATCTGCAGTAATCTTCGCACCTAGAAATACAACGTCTTTCACTGCTTCTGCATTTTCTCCCTCTATTTGCCAGTTATCAATCAAGCTGGTTGCCATAATCTTGATTTTTTTGAGGTTTAGCTGCAAGCCAGCTTTTGCACTTCCTTCTTTCACCTTCATCATAAGGCTCCTCAGTTCCTCTTCGCTTTCAGCCATCAAAGTGGTATCATCTGCATATCTGAGATTGTTAATGTTTCTTCCAGCGATTTTAACTCCAGCCTTGGATTCCTCAAGTCCAGCATGTCTCATGATGTGTTCTGCGTACAAGTTGAATAGGTAGGGTGAGAGTATACAGCCCTGCCATACTCCTTTCCCAATCTTAAACCAGCCCGTTGTTCCGTGGTCTGTTCTTACTGTTGCTACTTGGTCATTATACAGATTCCTCAGGAGGCAGACAAGATGACTTGGTATCCCCATACCACTAAGAACTTGCCACAATTTGTTATGGTCCACAGAGTCAAAGGCTTTAGAATAGTCAATAAAACAGAAATAGATGTTTTTCCGAAACTCCCTGGCTTTTTCCATTATCCAGCGGATATTGGCAATTTGGTCCCTAGTTCCTCTGCCTTTTCTAAACCCAGCTTGTACATCTGGCAATTCTCGCTCCATGAGTTGCTGAAGTCTACCTTGCAGGACCTTGAGCATTACCTTACTGGCATGTGAAATGAGTGCCACTGTTCGATAGTTTGAACATTCTTTAGTGTTTCCCTTTTTTGGTATGGGGATATAAGTTGATTTTTTCCAATCTGATGGCCATTCTTCTCTTTTCCAAATTTGCTGGCATATAGCATGCATTACCTTGACAGCATCATCTCGCAAGATTTTGAACAGTTCAGCTGGGATACCGTCATCTCCTGCTGCCTTGTTATTAGCAATGCTTCTTAAGGCCCATTCAGCCTCACTCTTCAGGATGTCTGGCTCTAGCTCACTGACCACACCGTCAAAGCTATCCCCGATATTGTTATCCTTCCTATACAGGTCTTCTGTATATTCTTGCCACCTTTTCTTGATCTCTTCTTCTTCTGTTAGGTCCTTGCCATCTTTGTTTTTGATCATACCCATTTTTGCCTGGAATTTACTTCCGATGTTTCTAATTTTCTGGAAGAGGTCTCTTGTCTTTCCTATTCTATTATCTTCTTCCATTTCTGTGCATTGCTTGTTTAAAAATAATTCCTTATCTCTTCTGGCTAACCTCTGGAATTTTGCATTTAATTGGGTATATCTCCCCCTATCACTGTTGCCTTTTGCTTTCCTTCTTTCTTGGGCTACTTCTAGTGTCTCAGCAGACAGCCATGTTGCCTTCTTGGTTTTCTCTTTCTTTGGGATGTATTTTGTTGCCGCCTCCTGAACAATGCTGCGAACTTCTGTCCAGAGTTCTTCTGGGACCCTATCTACTAAGTCCAGTCCCTTAAATCTATTCTTCACCTCCACTGCATATTCCTTAGGAATATTAGTGAGCTCCTATCTAGCTGATCTGTGGGTCTTCCCTAATCTCTTTAGCCTGATCCTAAATTGTGCAAGAAGAAGTTCGTGATCTGAACTACAGTCAGCTCCAGGTCTTGTTTTTACCAACTGTATAGATGTCCGCCACCTTTGGCTGCAAAGGATGTAGTCAATCTGATTTCGGTGTTGTCCATCTGGGGAAGTCCATGTATAAAGCCGTCTCTTAGGTTGCTGGAAGAGAGTGTTTGTTATGCAGAGTGAGTTGTCTTGGCAAAATTCTATCAGCCAATGTCCTGCTTCGTTTTGTTCTCCCAGGCCATGCTTACCTGTAATTCCAGGTGTCATCTGACTGCCCACCTTAGCATTCCAGTCTCCTGTGATGAAAATAACATCTCTTTTAGGCATGTTGTCCAGTAGGTGCTGCAGATCCTCATAGAACTGCTCTACTTCAGCTTCTTCAGCACCTGTGGTTGGGGCATATATTTGGGTCACTGTGACATTAGATGGCTTGCCCTGAATTCGGATTGAGATCATTCTATCATTTTTTGGATTGTATCCAAGCACTGCTTTAGCCACTTTACTATTAATTATGAAGGCTACTCCATTTCTTCTGTGGTGCTCTTGTCCACAGTAGTAGATCTGGTGGTCATTTGATGTGAAGTGGCCCATTCCAGTCCATTTCAGTTCACTGATGCCCAAAATGTCTATCTTTAATCTTGACATCTCACCAGTAACCACATCCAATTTGCCCTGGCTCATAGATCTTACATTCCAGGTTCTAATGGTGTGTTGATCCTTAGAACATCGGATTCGCCATTCATCACCAGCACCGTTGGCCGCTAGCCGTCCTTTCGGTTTTGAGCTAGCTGCGTCATCACGTCTGGGGCTAGTTGAACTCATCCGCTGTTCCTCCCCAGTAGCATTTTGACCATCTTCCGACCTGGGGGTCTCATCTTCCGATGCTATACCGACATATCTCTGGTTGTACTGATCCATTTAGTTTTCACGGCAAGAATACTGGGGTGGGTTGCCATTACCTTCCCCAGGGATCGCATTTAGTCTGACCTCTCTGTCATGACCTTCCCGTCTTGGGTGTCCCTTCACGGTTTAGCTCATGGCATCATTGAGGTGCTCACGCTCCAGCACCACAACAAGGTAACGATCCTTTGCTGAAGCTGGACTACTATAATGCACTCTATATCGCCCTGCCTTTGAGGACCACTTGGAAGCTACAACTAGTCCAGTATGTGGCTGTGTGAATAGCTTTGGGCATTCCCCATTTTGTCCCTGTAACATCTCTGCTCTGCAAACTGCAGTGTTTACCAGTGAACTTCCTGGTGCATATCAAGGTATTGTTTGTCACCTATTAAGCCCTCAATAGGACTTGATAAGCCCTTAGGACCTGGTTATCTTTGGGACCCACATTCTCCTGTTGTTTCTGCCAAACTGGCAAAATCTGCCAGAATTGTCACACTCCAGTCCCCAGCTATAAAGCCCTGTCTTCTTGGATGACCTAGCAGACAAACCTTCTCTGTAATTGCCCCTACCCTATACAATAGCATTGCCCCTGGGCTATGTAGGCCCCATTCAGCTGTGTTTTTGCAAAGCTGTAAAAACCTGGCTCTTTCAGCAGGCCCTGGGGTATGATGAGGGGATCTGCTCCCTGACACTATTATGATGGAGTGAGTTGCCTTCTCCAATGCGTTGTATTTATTCTTTTTATCCTGTTATTTTAACCTTAATATGTTAGCTGCCTAGAATTACTTCAGTGATGGAAGCAACACATGAGCTGGTAAACAAACATCTTATATTCATGTACTCAAAAACAGTGGGGGATCTTTGCGTTGGCACATGATAGATGTGCTGATGAGCCCAGGAGAAAGTAAACAGGTATGTTAAAACAAATGTCTCTGTGTATTACTACAATCATCAGCAGAAATCAAAGAAAACTAAAGGATCACATAAGCTGCTGAAGATCTGAGTGAACAGCCCTTGTAAGGGTATAACCAGGCAGTTGGTTCAACATGCTTTCCTCCAATCTGTGAAGTGGCACGAAAGCATGCTGGCATTAGTTGCTCTGTTCCAATAGGCATTTTCTGTGAAATAACTGGTAACCCTGGTAGGCTAGCTTTGATGTGGGACAAGTTGAGAAAAGTGATTTTCCTGCTGTGTGGAAAAACGTCTACCAGTTGCTCTCTCTAACAAGGCATCGTGGGAGCAGATGAGTTTGGGTAGACCAGCAAGCTTAGCCATCTGTCAGTGTAGGGGGGAAACTTTCTGCCTCTCCTGCTATACCAGGAAGCCCAAACTCACTTGGATCGTCTCTCTCAATCCCTTACCCTTCCTGTTTCTCTCACTCCTGTCTCTCCCTCTTGCTCTTCTGCCCTCTCTTGCTCACTGCTCTCTCTCCCCTGCTCCTCTGTCTAATTCATGTGAACTTGCTTGTCCTTTTATCGTGTGTTCTAACCTTCTCTGTTGCCTATCATTGTGGCATTGCTCTGTCGCTTGCTTCATTGTCCATTCTATTGCCCACTGAATCACCCACTCCGTTGCCTCACTGGTCGCGGATGGTGGGAAATGGAGCAATGACGCCAGTAATCTCCTTCAATGGATTTCCAAGGATATTCATTTTTAGCTCCATCACCTGCTCTATTGTTGGCTCTTCTACCCATTCCATTGCCAACTTCATCAGGGCTTCTGCCATTGGCTCCAACAAACTGACTCTATCACTGGCTCCATTACCAGTTCTATCACCCTCTGTTGCTGGCTCCATCACTAGCTCCACCATCTGCTCTATCACTGGCTCTGCCCCCAGGTCCATCGCCAGCTTCATAATCTGCTCTATTGCCTGCTCTGTCATTTGCTGTATCACTGGCAATAGAGTAGGTGCCATCAGCTCCAACTCCTCATCTGCTCCATCACCAACTCTATAATCTGCTCTGTTGTCAGATCTACCTCTTTCTCCCTCATTTGCTCTAGTGCTGGCTCCATCGTCTGTTGCTAGATCTATTGCCTTCTCCCTCATTTACTCGAAAGCTGGCTCCAACACCTGCCCCAATGTGTGCTCTATTACTGACTCTACCATCCACCACCACAAGCTGCTTGTCAGTCATGGCAGTTATCTACCCATATAGAAGATGAGCCCATGTAATGCCTGACCAGTTCTTTACATCAGATGCCCAGATCTCCTGCAGTTTGGAGTGGGAAGGGGTATGGCCTCAGTGGTTCAAAGCAGCCCCTAGAAGGTGGGCAGATCCCAGCCTCTGCCAAGTCATCCTCACAATCACCTCTGAAGCAGCACAAATTGTGTATATAGCAAGACTTGTACTGGAAGAAGGCGGGACATATCACTTTAACACTGAATCAACTAAATGTGGAATTAGGTGGCCTCAGCTGAGGATGTGGCAAAGAACATGCCCTTAAAAAACGATTCGCAGGGCATCTTTGAGGCAGTCAGGAGGACTGTGGATGAGCCCTAAGTCATCTACAGAAATAACTGAAATAAGGCCTCCCCTCTATGTATGGAGAGGGGATAAGTATTAAGAAAAACCTTTGGAACTGAAGGGCTTTAATCTGAAATCAGCATCTTGAGTTAGGTCCAGTAACTCAGTCCTTGCTTGTGTTTCTCCCTGTTCAGGTTTGAATTCACCTTCGTCTACATCCCTTCTGTTCGTTCAGCGTTGTTTGCCAAGATCAGTTTTATGAAGTTTTTCCTGATAAGTGCAACAGCTTTTTATCAGTGACGATTTCTTTTCCTTTCTTTGAAATGACATTGCGCTTCCCTTCTTTTTTTCACTCTCTGCTCAGTAGACTGAAAGGAAGATTTGAGGGCTGATGACGGCTTACGTCAGGAGTATTTTGCATCCCAGATATGATAGGCACAGCTCTGACTGTGGGGAAACAGGAGGCCTTAGGGCCTGAAAGTAGATGAAATATTTCACTGCACCATCCACAAGTTTCAAGATATTGCCCCATGCTGGGGTTCATTGAACTACCTAGCAGGCAAATGGAACACTGAAAGAGGTCGGAAGCTATGGCATGAAGAGAACATCACACAAGCAATCATAAACCATGTTGGGTAAATATAAGAGGAATAGATTGAACACCATTCAGTCATATCTCCTTTGAGGAGGCAAATATTTGGGGCAACAATGGGATGTGCCTATATATCCCTGGTTTTCAGTTTTTTCTGAGGAAGCAGTATATTCTCTTCAGTTACAGAATTTAGTCTTCAGCATCCCAACCCTTAATCCTCAGGATTTCTAGCTACAACCAGGAAAGAAAACTATTTGAAACCTCGAACTAACCCTGCTGGTATAATGGTATGTGAGAATAACCCTGGGAGACAGGGGGAAGATCCGCAGCCAGGGGAACAGTCAGGTAAGAGGCAGCTGAGCCCGCAGAAGGAATGTGGGCGTGGCAAATGTCTCAGAAGGGACCCTCCCCAGTTTCTTGGGCTGTAAAGGCAACGGGAGGAAAATGTACTTTCAGACTTGCAAGATTCTGTTAATGTAACCTTACAATAAAGCAGAGCTAGTACTTCTGGTGTGCTTCTTGCCTGGACTACCTCGCAAGGCTGACAGCTGGTCAACTCAGGCTGACAGTAGTGAACTAGGTGGACCAGAGATAGAACTTGGTCAAGGCAGTTACCTACATGTCAGTGACAGGTAATGGTGAAGTGACAAGAAACAATCCAGGACCTCAGTTCAAATCTCAGCCCAGCCTGAAAGCCCTATATGATCCAATAATTGTATCAGTGACTACAAAGAATTGTTCTGAGCTGTGCCAAAAATACACTGGATCTTTAATATAATTACATGATAATAAAGCACTATCATCATCATCACCACCACCACCACCACCACCCCTGCTACCATAATTTGTTAGATTTATAACCTACTTTTTCTTCAGAAGCTCAGAACAACTTATATGGAATTCTTACTTTGTTTTATCACCACCGTTGTGTGAGGTAAGTGGGCTGAGAAGAAGTGGCTGGCCCCAGTCACTCAGACAACTTCCATGGCTGAGGATGAACTTGAACCTGAGCCTTCCCAGTATAAGTTCAGCACCTTAACCACTACACCACACTGGTTGTGGTGTACAATTACTGTACAATGTCAGAATTACAGAAGGTAAAGTTTCCCGTGAGTCAAACTTGATTCTGGGTGACTTCAAGGACATTTCATATGATTTTTCTTGGCAATCACTGCCATCTCATGAAATGTTCTTTCAACTTCCCAGCCCTGGGGTTTCCCGCTAGTCTTTCATCTAAGTACTAACAGGGTCTGACTCTTCATAGCTTCTTTTGAGGTGTGGCAAGCTAAGTTAGGTGATTGTTCAATATTCTTATTTGGAATGCATTTTCCTTGTATCTTTAGTGTCCTTCTTCCCTTCCTTATTACTCTCCCAATCCTCTGGTTTATATATTTTTTAATAAAATTGGGAATATGTGGGTTTTCTTCATCTGTCCACCATGGTTCTTCATTTGCTTTGCTTTCTTGCAAATAGTTGTGTCTTGTAACCTAGCCTGATTAGGCAACAAATAAGCCCATGATGCACGGGAGGGCCATAATGACAGCATTAACATTACACACAACTAATGTACCATAATCCGTAGTCATTATCGTAATGGCTCTATTAAAGTAAGCCACATACGATGGTTATTACAATCAGTTTGTGGGATTCCTAGCCAAACACAGTTTGCAGCACTGCTAAGTGGAAGTGGAAATTATCTGTTTCTTTTCAAACATGAATGGTGTTCTGCATAGTAACATTACCAAGTGAGGGAGTTTTACATGAGAGTAAATGCAGATCAGGAGCTCAGCTCGGTGCAGTCCCAGCAGACTGATGTGTGCTTTGCCTTAGGGCAAACTTGATGTGATCCTGACCCTTGAACTTGCAGTTGTTTATGGTCTGATTTCTTTCCTTACAACTCCCACTTTTTTAAAAGCTGAGTTATGATAAGCACGAAAAGGGACTGAGTATATAATTCCCATGACTGTATTAAAAAGATCTAGATTAAAAGTTATTATGCTACCCTTCATCCTTTCTTAGGTCTTCAGGGCAGTGTACAGTTAATCAGTGTAATAAGAATGCAGCAATGAAATGATACATTAAACATTCTGTAAAATCACCTTAAAATCCTGGTGCCGGAGAGATTGCAACACTGGTGTTAGGAGGGCTGCTTTGGGGAATATTCCAAAGTTGGTGGAGCCATGACAATAAAAGTCTTCTTTTCATGTTGTTGAGTGTCACGCTGCCATAAGGAGGCCCCAGTAGAAGGATCTCCAGGCAGGGCAAGTTACTACAGGAAAAAGCATTCCTATAAATATTTGAATTCGTAATTGTGGGTGTTGGGGGCATATATAAATTCCAACTCACATTTGTGTCCCAAAGCTGTTTTTGAAGGAGTCTCCTGAGAACAAAAGAACCTATCTAGTCCTATTAGCAGCTTCAAGAGGAGAGATTTTTATCAGGGTCATAGTGAGGAGAGGGAAGATGGGGAGGAAAGGTTGTTGTTGTTTATTCGTTTAGTCACTTCCGACTTCGTGACTTCATGGACCAGCCCACGCCAGAGCTTCCTGTCGGTCGTCAACACCCCCAGCTCCCCCAGGGACGAGTCCGTCACCTCTAGAATATCATCCATCCACCTTGCCCTTGGTCGGCCCCTCTTCCTTTTGCCCTCCACTCTCCCTAGCATCAGCATCTTCTCCAGGGTGTCCTGTCTTCTCATTATGTGGCCAAAGTACTTCAGTTTTGCCTTGAATATCATTCCCTCAAGTGAGCAGTCTGACTTTATTTCCTGGAGGATGGACTGGTTGGATCTTCTTGCAGTCCAAGGCACTCTCAGAATTTCCCTCCAACACCACAGTTCAAAAGCATTGGTCTTCCTTCTCTCAGCCTTCCTTATGGTCCAGCTCTCACAGCCATATGTTACTACGGGGAACACCATTGCTTTAGCTATGCGGACCTTTGTTGTCAGTGTGATGTCTCTGCTCTTAACTATTTTATCGAGATTGGTCATTGCTCTTCTCCCAAGGATTAAACGTCCTCTGATTTCCTGACTGCAGTCAGCGTCTGCAGTAATTTTCACACCTAGAAATACAAAGTCTTCACTGCTTCTACATTTTCTCCCTCTATTTGCCAGTTATCAATCAAGCTGGTTGCCATAATCTTGGTTTTTTTGAGGTTTAGCTGCAAGCCAGCTTTTGCACTTCCTTCTTTCACCTTCATCATAAGGCTCCTCAGTTCCTCTTTGCTTTCAGCCATCAAAGTGGTATCATCTGCATATCTGAGATTGTTGATGTTTCTTCCAGCGATTTTAACTCCAGCCTTGGATTCCTCAAGCCCAGCATGACGCATGATGTGTTCTGCATTCAAGTTGAATAGGTAGGGTGAGAGTATACAGCCCTGCCATACTCCTTTCCCAATCCTAAACCAGCCCGTTGTTCCGTGGTCTGTTCTTACTGTTGCTACTTGGTCATTATACAGGTTCCTCAGGAGGCAGACAAGATGACTTGG
This sequence comes from Candoia aspera, assembly GCF_035149785.1. NCBI lineage: Eukaryota > Metazoa > Chordata > Lepidosauria > Squamata > Candoiidae > Candoia > Candoia aspera. The sequence continues at coordinate 150,006,219 of NC_086153.1, forward strand.
TATCCCCATACCACTAAGAACTTGCCACAATTTGTTATGGTCCACAGAGTCAAAGGTTTTAGAATAGTCAATAAAACAGAAATAGATGTTTTTCCGAAACTCCCTGGCTTTTTCCATTATCCAGCGGATATTGGCAATTTGGTCCCTAGTTCCTCTGCCTTTTCTAAACCCAGCTTGTACATCTGGCAATTCTCGCTCCATGAGTTGCTGAAGTCTACCTTGCAGGACCTTGAGCATTACCTTACTGGCATGTGAAATGAGTGCCACTGTTCGATAGTTTGAACATTCTTTAGTGTTTCCCCTTTTTGATATGGGGATGTAAGTTGATTTTTTCCAATCTGATGGCCATTCTTCTCTTTTCCAAATTTGCTGGCATATAGCATGCATTACCTTGACAGCATCATCTCGCAAAATTTTGAACAGTTCAGCTGGGATACCGTCATCTCCTGCTGCCTTGTTATTAGCAGTGCTTCTTAAGGCCCATTCAGCCTCACTCTTCAGGATGTCTGGCTCTAGCTCACTGACCACACCGTCAAAGCTACCCCTGATATTGTTATCCTTCCTATACAGGTCTTCAGTATATTCTTGCCACCTTTTCTTGATCTCTTCTTCTTCTGTTAGATCCTTGCCATCTTTGTTTTTGATCATACCCATTTTTGCCTGGAATTTACCTCCGATGTTTCTAATTTTCTGGAAGAGGTCTCTTGTCCTTCCTATTCTATTGTCTTCTTCCACTTCCACGCATTGCTTGTTTAAAAATCATTCCTTATCTCTTCTGGCTAACCTCTGGAATTTTGCATTTAATTGGGTATATCTCCCCCTATCACTGTTGCCTTTTGCTTTCCTTCTTTCTTGGGCTACTTCTAGTGTCTCAGCAGACAGCCATGTTGCCTTCTTGGTTTTCTCTTTCTTTGGGATGTATTTTGTTGCCACCTCCTGAACAATGTTACAAACTTCTGTCCATAGTTCTTCCGGGACCCTATCTACTAAGTCCACTCCCTTAAATCTATTCTTCACCTCCACTGCATATTCCTTAGGAATATTAGTGAGCTCCTATCTAGCTGATCTGTGGGTCTTCCCTAATCTCTTTAGTCTGATCCTAAATTGTGCAATAAGAAGGTCGTGATCTGAACTACCGTCAGCTCCAGGTCTTGTTTTTACCAACTGTATAGATGTCCGCCACCTTTGGCTGCAAAGGATGTAGTCAATCTGATTTCGGTGTTGTCCATCTGGGGAAGTCCATGTATAAAGCCGTCTCTTAGGTTGCTGGAAGAGAGTGTTTGTTATGCAGAGTGAGTTGTCTTGGCAAAATTCTATCAGCCTATGTCCTGCTTTGTTTTGTTCTCCCAGGCCATGCTTACCTGTAATTCCAGGTGTCATTTGACTGCCCACCTTAGCATTCCAGTCTCCTGTAATGAAAATAACATCTCTTTTAGGCGTGTTGTCCAGTAGGTGCTGCAGATCCTCATAGAACTGCTCTACTTCAGCTTCTTCAGCATCTGTGGTTGGGGCGTATATTTGGGTCACTGTGATGCTACATGGCTTGCCCTGAATTCGAATTGAGATCATTCTATTGTTTTTTGGACTGTATCCAAGCACTGCTTTAGCCACTTTACTATTAATTATGAAGGCTACTCCATTTCTTCTGTGGTCCTCTTGTCCACAGTAGTAGATCTGGTGGTCATTTGATGTGAAGTGGCCCATTCCAGTCCATTTCAGTTCACTGACGCCCAAAATGTCTATCTCACCAGTAACCACATCCAATTTGCCCTGGCTCATAGATCTTACATTCCAGGTTCCAATGGTGTGTTGATCCTCAGAACATTGAATTTGCCGTTCACCACCAGCACCATCGGCTGCTAGCCGTCCTTTCGGCTTTGAGCTAGCTGCGTCATCACGTCTGGGGCTAGTTGAACTCATCCTCTATTCCTCCCCAGTAGCATTTTGACCATCTTCCGACCTGGGGGTCTCATCTTCCGATGGTATACCGACATCTCTCTGGTTGTACTGATCCATTTAGTTTTCACGGCAAGAATACTGGGGTGGGTTGCCATTACCTTCCCCAGGGATCGCATTTAGTCTGACCGCTCTGTCATGACCTTCCTGTCTTGGGTGGCCCTTCACAGTTTAGCTCATGGCATCATTGAGGTGCTCAAGCTCCAGCACCACAACAAGGTAACTATCTTTTGCTGATGGGAGGTAGGGTTACATCTACAATAACCTGGGCTGCTGACTTTATAAATGCATTTTAAGTCATGCATTTAGTGGCACATCTAGGGCACTTCTACACTTAGCTTCCTTCCAACCCCCAAACTCTCAGAAGCATTTTTGCACCACCTTAGGAAAGTTCTTACTATTTATGTACTTGCAGGGGTCAGTACTCCCATGAGTTGATCAGTTGACCAAAGGGGCATCCAGCCACTAGTCTGTTCCCAGTTCATCATTGCCTTGGTGCATTTCTTTTCACAACAAGGAAAAACTCTGATCACTCAATTTGAAAAACACAGTGAAATGGAGACCTTAGTACCTTGAATTTGGCAGAATTGAACTGGAGACAGCTAAAAAACTGGGCGGTGGGACAAAGTGGCCATGTTGTGTGCAATGACGTCATTGGCTGGTTCTTAGGTAGAGGTTACCTCATGCCAAACTTTCTCCACCTGGTGCCTTCCAATGCATTGGGCTATACCTTTTATAATCCTAATGGTGTCCTGATGAATCCTGCAATTCCCAGCATAATGGCCTTCAGTGATTGTGACCATTGTAATGTGGCACAACTAGAAGACAACACTTTATTTTTTAATATAATTTTTATTAAGAAATTTGATTACAATAGTAAAAACTAACACCAACTAAACTTAGAGAAAGAGAAGAGAATAGAAAAAAGAAGAAGTGCAAGACAGAAGAAAAAGAAAAGAAAGAATATAACAAAGACCATTGAGTTTGGTGGATCATTCCTATCGCCCTTTGTGTCAACGAATGGCAGCACCTGGTCACCTTGTCTGGGCTCGAGAGTAGGTCTAGGTAGGACTTGGATGGGAAACCATGAAGGAATCCCTGGGCTATAGGCTAAGCTGAGAAATTAAAATGAAATATAGCAAAACAATGCCTAGAAGAAGCAACTGCTTTCCGGAAATCTATACGGACAGCACCATGTAGTCCCTAGGAGGCAAACATTTTGAAGGAGGCTTTATCTTTTACTTCTTTGGATGAGTCTCTTAGTTTGCCACTCAAACAAACTAGCCGCTGATCATGTTTCATCAGAATAAATCAAATCCAAGTTTCTCCTGGACTTTCTGTTATGTTAATGAGCCTGACTGTGAAAAAAAAAATCCTGAAAGACAATAATCTGAACCATTATTTATTTGTTTGTTTGTTTGTTTGTTTGTCATATTTCTTTACCACCGATCTCATATTACAACGACTCTGGGCGGTTTACAGACAATAAAAATAACTTATCACTAAAACAACACAGTATAAATATAAATATATAAATATAAAAGTACAAATATAAAATATAAAATTCAAGATGGTGAATAATGATCTTTTCATTGGCCCCATCAAGGAGCCAACCAACCCCATGGTTGGCTATCTCCCTCCCATCCCAAGCAAGGGGGCTCAACCAAGTCTTAGCCCCCTTCCAGGAGGCTGAGAGAGTGTGGGCCTGCCTTACCTCTGGGGGTAACTTATTCCAAAGGGCAGATGCCATGGCCGAGAAGGCCCTCCTCCTGGACCCTGCCAATTGGCAATCCCTCATGTACAGGGTCCATAACATGCCCTATCTGCCTGACCAGGTGGGAAGGGTCAATGTAGCGGGGTTGAGACAGTTCCTCAGGTAACCTGCACCCCTGCCATGCAGGGCTTTAAAGGTGATAACCAACACCTTGAATTGGACCCAGAAGCAAACTGGCACCCAATGCAGCTTGTGCAGCAATGGTGTTATATGTGCCCTCCTTGGGGTTCCTAAGACTGCTTGTGTGGCCACATTTTGCACCAGCTGTAGCTTCTGGATACTCTTCAAGGGTAGCCCCATGTAGAGCTCATTGCAATAGTCTATACGGGAGATGACCAGGGCATGAGTGACTGACCAGAGGGACTCCTGAGCCAGGAAGGGGCATAGCTGGCGCACAACACAAAGCTGTACAAAGGCTCCCCTGGCCATGGCTGCCACCTGCTCTCCATGAGTCCAGGAGAACCCCCAGGTTCTGCACCGGGTCTGTCTGGGGCAGTGCAACCCCATCCAGAACCAAAGATGGTAAATTCCTGGATGCCCAGGAGCCCGACACACAGCCACTCTGACTTGCCAGGGTTCACCTGAAGCCTGTTGTTCCCCATCCAGGCCCCTACAGCCCCCAGGCACCAAGAGAGGGCAGTCACAGCCTCACTTACCTCACCCAGGATGGAGATGTATAGTTGAGTATCATCAGCGTATTGATGATACTTCACCCTGTGGCAGCAAATGATCTCGCCCAGCAGTTTCATGTAGATGTTAAAAAGGAGTGGGGAGAGCACCAAACCCTGCAGCACCCCACAAAGGAGGAGCCGCGGGCCAGGTCTCTTGCTCCCTATCAACACCAATTGGGACCAGTCCTGGAGGAAGGAGGTGAACCAGCATAAAACCACGCCACCCACCCCCAACTCCCTGAGCCCCCTCAAAAGGATGCCATGGTCGAAGGTATCAAAAGCTGCTGAGAGGTCAAGAAGAGCAAGGATGGATCTATTGCCCCCATCCTGCTCCCGCCAGAGATCATCCAAAAGTGCAACCAGAGCTGTTTCCATCCCACATCCAGGCTTGAAACCTGACTGGAAGGAGTCTAAATAATCCGTTTCCTCCAGAATCCTCTGGAGCTAGCTCCTCTGTAATGGAGAAAGATAAATGTATCTGAAGATAGGAATAGTGCATTAATACAAATCAACATCTCACTCTTTTGTAGATCATTCCTTTGCAGATGGGTATTAATACAAAACTTGTCTGACAAATTCCAGATCCACATCGTGATTAATTATATAAATTGCTGCTTCATTCGGTTTTGAAACTAGTTGTCATAGTTCATCCTTTAGAAAAGGTATTGAATGAACCTCACTTTACACAGGTTCAAAATGGAAAACAAACCCTTCAAACCCTTTTATCTGAAAGATAAAATTGCATGCTCTTAAAGAAAAAAATTGGTACAACAAAGCTCTTAGGACTTTTCTGGCATCTCAAAACCCTTCCCCCCTCTTTGGTTGTAAGAGATGAAACAAGGAGTCCTCTGATGTTTTGCTCAGTTTTTTGGCTCTGTGCATGGCAAGTCTGACTTCAAACAGAAGAGGTGGGGGAAAGTATTTTCCAGAATTACACGCTATATTTTAGATCATTTGATGCATTTGGTACCGACTGATTTCAATGCATAACATTTTCTAACGCTGTGTTTAGTTTTTTGTCCATGTGTGATTTTGTTATGTCAGGTGTTCTAATGAAGAGTGGCATCCTAAACAAACAACCATTTTCATAACAAGTTTAAATATTGTCAGTATTTAGGCTGCACACAAACATGTGTTATGAAGATTTTTGTCGGCTTTATTTTTGTAGGCAATGAACAGCGTTGGGTGTTGTTTGTCTCATAATACATTAATTTTATGCATTATGGTTTGATTTTGCAAACAAAGAGAGACTACACAAAATGTGTTTGGGACTGTTTGTGCAGCTGATTGGTTGAGTCCCAAGGCAAATATACACAGCCTTACAACCTTATGATGCTCCAAGGGGAAGGGGAAACCTACAGGATGGTCCTCCAGATACTGAGACTCCAAACATCCGTCAACACTATGTTTTACAGGATCATTGGGAATTATAGTTCCACAACATCAGAGGGGCCATAGGGTCAGCCCTCCAGATGTTGCGGAACTATAATTCTGTTCATTTCAGTTCCGTTACTTACCTGAAAGCAGATCCTATTCAATGGAGTTTAGACACGGAACAATGTTCCTTATTAATCTGAAGACTTTACGGACTTCAAAGCTGCAGCCTTTTAAAAAAAATTTGCTTTTCTGTGTGTTTATTTTTAAAATGCGATTCTCCATGATGCTTCGACAGGAGGAGTCAGTGATTTCTACAAATATATCTGAGAAGTTCAGGATGGACCACCTCTGTTCCATAAACCAGCCCCACTCCCCAAACTGGGTATCTCCAGGTGATTTGCATCACAGTGGCCATGATTCCCCACAGCATAGCTATACAGCAACATGGAAACTGTAGTCCAAAATATCTGGAAGACCCCCAGTCTTTGCCACAAAACTTCTACTTCTTTTTGAAGGTGCAGCATGGCTTAAAAGTTTTCATGGATGCTATTCAGGCAAAAAGTCCTCAAAGAAAGCAAGGGAATGAACATTTTATATAGGTCAAATCAATTAAAAACCACTTCTTCCTCTCTTTGGTTAATTTAAGCAGTCATTTAATTGGGGATCCCAATGTGCCTACTGTAACTGCACGGCTGGTTTTATTGAAGTACTTGTAGACTTGTGTCTTGATTTATTCTCCCTTCCTCTCTGCGTTGACTCCTCAACTGCCTGCTGATACCATCTTTCTTCAAGACTGTGCTCAGTTCCCTCCTTGTCCTAATTATCACGGCCTCTACATAAAGCTGAAAGAGAAAATCCCCCACTCTATTTTAAAGTGGAGACAATAACCTTGCCAAGTGGTGACTCCATGGGAAGCAGAAACAGTTTACAGAGTGCGACTTCCACTTGCAGAAGATTATTCAGTGCAACTTCTTTAAACATTGTGTATGTGTACAATTTTATTGAAGATTTTAATTACACTAGTAAAAGCAAATACAAATTAAACTCAGAGAGAGGAGAAATAGAAAGAAAGAATAACAAGTGAAAAGAAAGAAAAAGAAGATAAAGAAAAGAAAAGATGTAAAGAAGTGACTTCCGAACTTCATCACAAGCATAAACGAACTTAATAACTCTTTACCCAGTCTAATGCTACGGCAAATATCTCTTCTTCCCATAACTCATCCCTTACCTATACGCAAATCCATAAATCATCAGCTTTTCAGTCGTCGTGTCAGCAAAAAGCCTGTAAAGGGTTACCAGAGCTTTATAGAAACATGTCTTATTTTAACCTTGGTCAAATCAACCAACTTTATATTCCTTCCTTTTACTTCTAACAATCTTGATCTTTAATTCATTCAGATGTTGTTGCAGGATTTAGTCTCTCTTCAATTTTTATTTTTCCCATCCCAAAAGCTTCTTTGAGGCTTTAGCAAACCTCTTTTGTAAATCCAGTAAAAAGTGATTATCTAGGTCATTCTCTTGGTTTATCATTTGTATTTCCACTTTGATTTTCAAAACTTTAACCAACTTCTTTTGTGTATCCAGTAGAGAGTCCTTATCCAGATCATTCTCTTGGCTTGTCATTTGTGTTTAGCTGCCTTTTCTGTCTTATTCACACTTTTTAAAAAAATTATCCAGTGTTTCTGGCTCTAATGTTTCTGCATCAGGCAGAAATTTCACTTCTGCCATTCATTAACATGAATGCCTTCATTAACATCTTTTGGACATAGACTGTCCATAGACTGTCCATAGAAGTAGACATCATTACTGACATTGCTGGCACCGTTGCTGCTAATTTCTGGCTCCATTCTTTGAAAATCTCCTGCAGTATTTCAACTATATAACATTTTGTGCCATTTTGTACATCTCTGTACTAACCAAAACCAAAGGCAAGTTTTTCCTTTTCCTTTTCTGCCTGGAATCTTTGGTCCCCTCTACTGTCCAACTTCTGAAATCATAAAATCTCTGTTATGACTTAAGATAGACAAAACAATTTGGTTCCCACAGAAAGCTGTTTATTTTATATAATTATTTCCAAAATCTTATAGTAAAAGTCTCAATATTCCAAATTTGTCTGGACCCTTAATCCATTTATAATTTTCTTAGATCAAAGTTTTATTTAGCTTTTTGCTGTTTATTTCCAATAATTTGTAAACCTATGGTTAATTTTGTTGTTCAAGAATGAAGGTAAACTTACCAGGTGGCTTTTCAAACTTGTCATTCCAAAAGTCTCTAATAGCCTTAAGACAGTTAAACAGGGAAAGTGGAAGGCAAAAGGAAGAGGGGCCGACCAAGGGCAAGATGGATAGATGATATTCTAGAGGTGACAGACTCATCCCTGGGGGAGCTGGGGGTGTTGATGGCCGACAGGAAGCTCTGGCGTGGGCTGGTCCATGAAGTCACGAAGAGTCGGAAGCGACTGAATGAATAAACAACAACAAGTTAAACAGACAATTTCCAAAGGTGATTAGAAAGTGAGGTTAGCAAACCCAGTGTCCTTTAAAAGGCTCCAACACAGCTGTGAGCATGATAGCTTGATCCCTTCATCTCCCAGTGCTCAAACTTGGTTTCTCGTGAGGAGCAGCTGTCCATAGTACATGTGGATAATCTCCCATCTTCTCCTTGTCCAGATAGGTTCTGAAGAACCAATCTACTCACCCGTTCTTCAGTCTTTGCTGTGGTCATTGTCTCCGCTCTTTCAGAAACATGCTTATTTCACCTCCCCTGGAAGTCTGCAACTTCTTTAAACATATCTCAAAGGGAGATGGCTGTTGTCTCTGGATGTTCCTTGGAGCCAATGTTGCCTTCCGCTCTCAATGCTCTCAGACTTTTTTTGTGGTTGTCCCAGCTTCTTCTCTCCCTCCTCCCCCATGAAACTATAGAGATCTTGAACTTGCATGAAGTTTTAATGCAGGGATTGGGTAATGTATGCCATTCTTGATGTTGAGAGACCTCAGTTTGCTGCAGAGTGCTGTTAAGCGTTTGGCCTGAGAGATCAGGAAAAAAAGACACCAGGCATTTCTACAAAAATAATTGTATTTAAACAAAGCATAGAACATAAAACAGTTTCCTTATCCAGAGCCCTGGACAGGCAAGTCCTTAAATACATTTTAAAAGCTCATACACGCGCTGAGCTGAGCTGAGCTGAGCTGAGCTGAACAGAAACTGAAACTGAAACCTTCTGGTGGCAAGTCCAGCAAGTTCCCCCAGGCAATGCAGCAGCTTTTTCTTATTTGGTCATCCTTTTCCACACCCCAACCTGAGGACAATTAAGTCTGACCTTCTCACCCTGCCAATACTTAATTACCATGGATACTTGGCTCCTCTGTGACTTGCTCCTTGCATAACACCCTGAAATACCAACACTCCTTTACTAAGGAGTAAGACACAGACCGATTTTCTCTGACAAGCCTCTGTGTCTTGGTAGACCAAGAGGCTTGGTTAAAATATCAGCAATCATGTCTTTTGATTCACAATATTTTAACATTATTTCCCCCTTGGCTATCAGATCTTTAATATATTGATATCTGATATCTTTATGTTTTGTTCTATTCTTACAAGCTTCAGATTTTGCCATTGCAATGCAAGCTTGATTATCCTCATAAATAGTTAGAGGCTGGTTCACTTCCATGCCTAAGTCTTTTAACAGTTGTTTAATCCATAGAACCTCTTTACAGGTTTGTGCTAGGGAATAAAACTCTGCTCCTCTGGAAAGAGCAACAAGTGTTTGCTTTCTAGAGTGCCAGCCTAAGCTTGACCCAGCAAATTTAATTAAAATCCCAGAAGTTGATTTCCTGTCACTGAGATCTGCTCTCCAGTCAGAATCAGCAAAAGCCTGCAATTTCTCTATTGTTCCAGAGGCATTTAGCTTCAGGCAACAATTCTTCTTCGTTCCTTGCAAATACCTCATTAACCCCTTCAATGCTGCTTTTCTAGTAGATGTAGGCTTTTCTACCTGTCTACTTAAAATGGACACAGAATTTGAGATATCTGGGCTATGATGATTTGCAATGTACAGTAAACTTCCAATTGCAGATCTATATTTCTCTGCCTCAGTTAAATGAGTTTCTCCTATTTCTTTCTGAAAATCTGGTATCATAGGAGTAGAGACTGGTTTACAGTCTTGCATGTTAAAATCTTCTAGGAACTTTTGAATTTTACTACGTTGGCTTAACAGAAAGCTACCATCTTTCTATCTGTGTATTTCCAAGCCTAGGTAATTTGTTACTGTTCCAACGCTTTTTAATGTTAAATGGCTTTTCATGCAGGCTTCAAAATCAAGCTTTGTTTTTCTGTTGATGTGAACAGTAGTAAATCATCAACATAAATGCACAGATTCATATAGCCTTGTTTGTCTTTCTTCACATATACACATGGATCTGCTTTTCCTTCTTCAAAACCAAAATTCTGCAGTTTTTCATCTAATTTTTGGTTCCAGGATCTAGCTGCCTGTTTTAATCCATGGATTGACTTTTGCAGTTCACAGACTAGATTCTCCCCTTTTTCATAGCCAGGGGGTTGCTGCATATATTTGTGGTCTAAATCACCATAGAGAAATGCAGTTTGAATGTCATAGTGGTGAACTGACATTCCTTTGAGTGCAGCAATTTTTAACAGTAATCTAATTGATTCACCTTTAATAACTGGTGCAAAAGTCTTGTCAAAGTCTAAATCTTTCCTTTGAGTGAACACTTTTGCAACCAACCTTGCTTTGTATTTTTGAATTTTTCCAGTAGCATCTCTTTTCAGTTTGAAAACCCACCTACAACCTAGACAGCGTTCATTGGGAGGTAGATTTACTAGTTTCCAAGTTTTATTTTCTTTCAAGGTTGCTAATTCCTGTTGTATTGCAGAATGCCAATTTTGTGCAATTTCGGGTGGCAAAGCATTTACTTGCTCTAAGGATTCAGGTTCTGTAAAGATGTGAAAGGCCTTGACTGTTTGTGTCTGGAAACGTGATGGAGGAACGCCTTTATTACTCCTCTGAGACCTGCAAGGTAATACAGGGCTTAAATTTTGACTATCACTTTCCTGAGAAGCATCTGCCTCATCAGACAGATCTTAAGTTTGCTTTTCTGGTTTAATGTCCTCACTAGGCAAAAGATCACTATCAGCAAGTCCTTGCCATTCCCTTGTAGTTAAATCAACTGGAGAGTTAGAATTTAATCTCCCCCAGTTTTGCTCTGCAAAAGAAGCGCTTTTGCTAATTATTAATTTCTCTCCCATTATGAACCTGTAGCTTCTTTGGCTTTGTTCGTATCCAACAAAGATAGCTTTCTTTGTTGTGGGGCCTCCTTTCCTTCTCTGTTGTTTTGGAATATGAACTCATGCAGTGCTACCAAACACTCTAAGATGTTTTACCTTTGGTTTCACACCATAAAACAAATGGAATGGAGTGTCCTGAATCACAGTTATACAGTCTGTTTCACACATAACAAGCAGTGGATATTGCCTCAGCCCAAAATTTAAAAGACAGTTTGGAATCTTTAAGCAAGAATAACATTCCTTCTTACAAGGTTCTGCCCTTTCTTTCAGCAACAACATTTTGCTGAGGGGTGTAAGGGTTAGAATGAATTTGTCTATCCCCTTTTCCACTAGGAACCTTTTACATTTGAGAGAGAGGTACTCTCCTCCTCTATCACACTGCAGTGCAGATACGGGCCTTGGAAATTTGCCCATGTCACAAAACCTTTACATTTCTCAAATGCCTCATCTTTGTGTTTTAGCAGATAGATAAATGTGTATCTTGAGAAATCATCAATTATGGTCATTGCAACCCTGGCTTGTCCAAAACTTGGAGCAAAAGAACCAATAATGTCAGAGTGAACAATTTCTAGAGGTCTAGTTGTAACCCTGTCACTGTGCTAACTCACAGGAGCTTTTAGTGTCTTGCACTCTTTGCAGACTACACAGTCTAAGTATTTATCACAGGGTTTCAGCTTCAGGTCAGCACATGGCTGTGGCATTTGTGCTGTATACCTGAAATTAGCATGACCAAATCTCCTATGCATCAAATGTATACAGTGGTCATGATATGGAGTGTTGCCAACTGCAGCTTTGCAGCTTGGCTTCCTTGCATTTTGCACAATGTACAAGGAGTCTTTTAAAATACCAGTAGCACCCAATTAACCATTTTTTACGTATCTCACAACCATTTTTCTTAAATGTTATGACATAACCAGTTGCTGCTAATTGTGCTACAGATAAAAGATTTGACTGTAGATTTGGAACATACAACACACCTTTCACAGTTTCTCCCAAGCAGGATAAATACAAGTCACCTTGACCCATACTTTGTCACAGACCCATCAGCCAAAGATACACTTTGTCCGTCAGTTTTAGACAGTGAGACAAAAGAGCTTTTACAATTACATAAATGACAACTGGCCCCAGAATCTAACACCCATACATCAGAATTACCCTTCTCAGAAACCTGTGCAATTTGGGTTGTCTGAAGAGCCTTCTTCTGTGTTGCCCTTGTGTTCTTCTTCTCTGTCTTTCTAGTCTTGGGTCTCATGGCACAGTCTTTCTGCAAATGTCTAGCTGAACCACAATTGAAGCATCGCTGGCTGGCTAGTGCTGTTGCCTGTTGGTATATTGTTTTCTGCTACAGGAATTAAGTTACTATGGTAACAAATCACTCTGGCAGGGTGAGCAGGTCAGACTTAATTGTCCTCAGGTTGGGGTGTGAAAAGGATGACCATATAAGGTAAAGCTGCTGATTGCCTGAAAAAAAAAACTTGCCTAGGCTTGCTACAAGCAGTTCAGTTTCCTTTTTGCTGTCTCCCTTTCCAGTCCTGCTCTGCGTGTGTATGGGCTTGTAAAGCTTTTGTGCCTATCCAGGGATTCTGGATATGAAACCGTTTATGTTTTATGCTTTCTGTAAATACACTTATTTTTATAGAAATGCCTGGTGTGTTTTTTTTTCTGATCTCTTGGGCCAAACGCTTTCCAGCACTCTGAACAGCCTCAGCTTCATTCCCCTTCCTTTTGCTTGCTTTCTCACACTGTAGTTTCCCAGAAGAGATTGGGGGAGGGGGGAGAATCTTTCCTGTCTCTTCTCCCATTCAGTAAGTAAATGCCCAGTTACATACAATGGGGTGAGGTCCACTTCAGGCATAGCCTCTAGGGTACAAATTAGTGTGTCCCACATTTCATTCAATGAGGACAATGATGTAGGATTTTGGGAGAGGCGTAAACTCCATACCTCTCTCTTGCAACTTAACAAACAGCTGCTGAATATGATGCAGGTGCTTAGGAAGGCTGTCACCCTGTGCTAGGTAGGCCTTATACAGCTTTTTTGTCAGGGTAACTTTACTCCCTGCTGTTGCCTTCACATACAAGTCTCTCAAAGCATCCCAAAGTTGCTTTGCAGACTGCATGCCATGCAGATGCACTAGCTGATTGTCCTCAACTCCCAGGATAATGGTGGCTCTAGCCTGCTCATCCTGTCTAAGCCATTCAGCACTGGGATTTTGGGGGGTTTGCTCACCAATTGGCATCCAAAGTTTTTCTTTCCAAAGGTACATCTCGATTTTCAGGGCCCAATTCAGGTAGTTGGTCCCTGATAGATGCTCAAGCAGCATCACTGAGGGCTGGTAGGCAGCCATGGCTTCTTCCTTCTTTTGCAACTCACCTCAGCTCAGCTTCTTTGTCCTGCAGACTGGCAGTAGCTGGAAAGCATCCAGGCAGCTCCAAGGAAAATCTTCACAGGTCCTTTGTTACCTGCCTTTAAAATGTGAATGAGGTGCCAGTCTGATCTCTCTGCTCTCTCTGGTGCTGGGCCCATAACCTGTTGCAGAGTGCTGGAAAGTGTTTGGCCCAAGAGATTAAAAAAAAAGACATCAGGCATTTCTACAAAAATAATTGTATTTAAACAAAACATAGAACATAAAGCGGTTTTATCCAGACCCCTGGATAGGGAAGTCCTTAAATATGAAGAATCATTTTAAAAGCTCATACATGCACACACATGTGCTGAGCAAAAAGAGAGGGCTGCTGAGCTGAGCTGGGCTGAACAGAAACAGAATCTGAAACCTTCTGGTGGCAAGTCCAGCAAGTTCCCCCAGGCAATGCAGCAGCTTTTTCTTATTTGGTCATCCTTTTCCACACCCCAACCTGAGGACAATTAAGTCTGACCTTCTCACCCTGCCGATACTTAATTACCATGGATACTTGGCTCCTCTATGACTTGCTCCTTGCATAACACCCTGAAATACCAACACAGTTCCCATTGATTCTTGTCACAGTGTGATTATTAGCAGGACAAATCAGGAGAAGATATTGTTTAGGAACATCTGGAGGTCTTGTGATTTCTGCACTTTTTTAGTTTTTCTTTTTTCTTTTAGCTCTTTTCTCAAGCTTTTCTATACTTTGTATTTTATCTGTATTTTGAAACTCTAATAAAGTATTTGTTTAAAAAAGGAGCATCGAGGTCAATTCTTTTCCTTTATTTCTTTCTACACTTTGTGTTTTCCTTAATCTTCTCCTCAGAATGAGGGTTGGTCTCTCCTCTAAGCTACTTTCCTCATCAACCTTCTCTATATTTACTATTTCCCTTCCTTTCTCCTCCCAAACTGACTGTATAAACATACCTGGCTAAATATAGACAATTGAAATGATTGCTAAAATCACAATAACTCTTAGCCCATTTTTGACAGACCTGTTGGGAGTATGAATATGGGGGCCAGCCACTGGCCCAAGCAGAACCAAAATACATTCTGCTGGGCTTCCAGGTCTTATAGGAGCATCAGTGGCTTGTAGACAACTTGAGAAAAGACTTTTCTGAGTCAAGTCAATAGGCTTCCTGCAAAGATACAGTGCAAACTACAACTTTAGATAGAGAGGGGCTATTATACTAGGGTATATTAATTGACTTTAGATTTCAATATCAACTCTGAATTAATAAATATAAGTAATTAAGCACCACCTGGGGAAATTAGCTGAGTTCTCCTGCACCTGTGTTAATGTTATGCAAAATTCCCCAGGGCTGATGCAGATGAGCAATTAAAAAGCAGAAATGGAGAACACTAAGATAACATTTTTTAGACATTCACATTCATTTGTAATTGCCTCTTCCTGTGACTGCCAAATCCCTTGCCTTTGAGGTGCTCTCCATACAACTGTTCCATTTTGTCTGATCTCCCAACCTCCTTTCTCCTTTTCATTGCAACCGCAGTGGCTGAGGTCTCTTCTCCCCACAGCATTTGGAGTTCTGTTATAGTAACATTGCAGATAAGAGGTATCTGGCAAACTTCATTTTCCTAGGGCACTGATATCCATATTAATGTTTTCTCTAGCAGGGGATAAACATTTTGCTAATACTTCAGGCAGCAGCTTGGTTAACTGCTACAGTCCAACTCCACACACTTTGTAAGGCGGAGATAGCATGGCCCATTGAAACGCCTCTATGGCATGATATCACAGTGGTTCAGATTGGTGGTCTGTCCCTGGTTGCAAGAAGAAACTCGACTGGACTTGTAAGAGGAGCCAAACAACTAGGCAAGCTTTTTGTTGTAGCTCCTGTTGTGGAAAGAAGAAAGGGAACCTCAACCACCTCATCCCTGAAAGAAAAGTCCTATTTCTTTTCCCCCCAAGTGATTGTTCCTGACATGGGTGTCCCTCTGAATTTCACAAGGGAAAAAAGGATTCCAGAAATGTAAGTTGGGATTATTGTTTGTTTGTTTATTTGCTCAGTTGATTCCGACTCTTCGTGACTTCACCTTAAAAGAAATCTAAATTCTGGTGCCGGAGAGATTGCAACACTGGTGTTAGGAGGGCTGCTTTGGGGAATATTCCAAAGTTGGTGGAGCCATGACAATAAAAGTCTTCTTTTCATGTTGTTGAGTGTCACGCTGCCAAAAGGAGGCCCCAGTAGAAGGATCTCCAGGCAGGGCAAGTTACTACAGGAAAAAGCATTCCTATAAATATTTGAATTCGTAATTGTGGGTGTTGGGGGCATATATAAATTCCAACTCACATTTGTGTCCCAAAGCTGTTTTTGAAGGAGTCTCCTGAGAACAAAAGAACCTATCTAGTCCTATTAGCAGCTTCAAGAGGAGAGATCTTTATCAGGGTCATAGTGAGGAGAGGGAAGATGGGGAGGAAAGGTTGTTGTTGTTTATTCGTTTAGTCACTTCCGACTTCGTGACTTCATGGACCAGCCCACGCCAGAGCTTCCTGTCGGTCGTCAACACACCCAGCTCCCCCAGGGACAAGTCCGTCACCTCTAGAATATCATCCATCCACCTTGCCCTTGGTCGGCCCCTCTTCCTTTTGCCCTCTACTCTCCCTAGCATCAGCATCTTCTCCAGGGTGTCCTGTCTTCTCATTATGTGGCCAAAGTACTTCAGTTTTGCCTTGAATATCATTCCCTCAAGTGAGCAGTCTGGCTTTATTTCCTGGAGGATGGACTGGTTTGATCTTCTTGCAGTCCAAGGCACTCTCAGAATTTCCCTCCAACACCACAGTTCAAAAGCATTGGTCTTCCTTCTCTCAGCCTTCCTTATGGTCCAGCTCTCGCAGCCATATGTTACTACGGGGAACACCATTGCTTTAGCTATGCGGACCTTTGTTGTCAGTGTGATGTCTCTGCTCTTAACTATTTTATCGAGATTGGTCATTGCTCTTCTCCCAAGGATTAAGCGTCTTCTGATTTCCTGACTGCAGTCAGCATCTGCAGTAATCTTCGCACCTAGAAATACAAAGTCTTCACTGCTTCTACATTTTCTCCCTCTATTTGCCAGTTATCAATCAAGCTGGTTGCCATAATCTTGGTTTTTTTGAGGTTTAGCTGCAAGCCAGCTTTTGCACTTTCTTCTTTCACCTTCATCATAAGGCTCCTCAGTTCCTCTTCGCTTTCAGCCATCAAAGTGGTATCATCTGCATATCTGAGATTGTTAATGTTTCTTCCAGCGATTTTAACTCCAGCCTTGGATTCCTCAAGCCCAGCATGACGCATGATGTGTTCTGCGTACAAGTTGAATAGGTAGGGTGAGAGTATACAGCCCTGCCGCACTCCCTTCCCAATCCTAAACCAGTCCGTTGTTCCGTGGTCTGTTCTTACTGTTGCTACTTGGTCGTTATACAGATTCCTCAGGAGGCAGACAAGATGACTTGGTATCCCCATACCACTAAGAACTTGCCACAATTTGTTATGGTCCACACAGTCAAAGGCTTTAGAATAGTCAATAAAACAGAAATAGATGTTTTTCCGAAACTCCCTGGCTTTTTCCATTATCCAGCGGATATTGGCAATTTGGTCCCTAGTTCCTCTGCCTTCTCTAAACCCAGCTTGTACATCTGGCAATTCTCGCTCCATGAGTTGCTGAAGTCTACCTTGCAGGATCTTGAGCATTACCTTACTGGCATGTGAAATGAGTGCCACTGTTCGATAGTTTGAACATTCTTTAGTGTTTCCCTTTTTTGGTATGGGGATATAAGTTGATTTTTTCCAATCTGATGGCCATTCTTTGTTTTCCAAATTTGCTGGCATATAGCATGCATTACCTTGACAGCATCATCTTGCAAGATTTGAACAGTTCAGCTGGGATACCGTTGTCTCCTGCTGCCTTGTTATTAGCAATGCTTCTTAAGGCCCATTCAACCTCACTCTTCAGGATGTCTGGCTCTAGCTCACTGACCACACCGTCAAAGCTATCCCCAATATTGTTATCCTTCCTATACAGGTCTTCAGTATATTCTTGCCACCTTTTCTTGATCTCTTCTTCTTCTGTTAGGTCTTTGCCATCTTTGTTTTTGATCATACCCATTTCTGCCTGGAATTTACCTCCGATCTTTCTAATTTTCTGGAAGAGGTCTCTTGTCCTTCCTATTCTATTGTCTTCTTCCACTTCCACGCATTGCTTGTTTAAAAATCATTCCTTATCTCTTCTGGCTAACCTCTGGAATTTTGCATTTAATTGGGTATATCTCCCCCTATCACTGTTGCTGTTTGCTTTCCTTCTTTCTTGGGCTACTTCCAGTGTCTCAGCAGACAGCCGTGTTGCCTTCTTGGTTTTCTCTTTCTTTGGGATGTATTTTGTTGCCGCCTCCTGAACAGTGTTGCGAACTTCTGTCCATAGTTCTTCCGGGACCCTATCTACTAAGTCCAGTCCCTTAAATCTATTCTTCACCTCCACTGCATATTCCTTAGGAATATTAGTGAGCTCATATCTAGCTGATCTGTGGGTCTTCCCTAATCTCTTTAGTCTGATCCTAAATTGTGCAATAAGAAGGTTGTGATCTGAACTACAGTCAGCTCCAGGTCTTGTTTTTACTAACTGTATAGATGTCTGCCACCTTTGGCTGCAAAGGATGTAATCAATCTGATTTCGGTGTTGTCCATCTGGTGAAGTCCATGTATAAAGCCGTCTCTTAGGTTGTTGGAAGAGAGTGTTTGTTATGCAGAGTGAGTTGTCCTGGCAAAATTCTATCAGCCTATGTCCTGCTTCATTTTGTTCTCCCAGGCCATGCTTACCTGTAATTCCAGGTGTCATCTGACTGCCCACCTTAGCATTCCAGTCTCCTGTGATGAAAATAACATCTCTTTTAGGCGTGTTGTCCAGTAGGTGCTGCAGATCTGTTGCAGATGCTGGGAAAGCCTTTAGCCCAGGAGAGGTCAAAAAAGTCACACACCAAGCATTTCTATAAAAATAATTTATGTACAGAAAGCAAAAACAAAAGCAAAACATTTAAAGTACTTAGCTCCGTTTGGAGCAAGCCTTGCTGAGCTACATTTCCAGCAGAGAGAAAAAGAGGAAGTGAAGAACAAGTCCGGGCAGGTCCTCCCCCCAGGCTATTTTGCATGAAGCACGTGAGAGGAGACAATCACTTGCAACCTTTCACCCGGCCAAATGATTAGGTATAATAGTAGCTTAATCTGTTAGTAGGGAAACCTTAACACTCCCCTTTTTACACTATAGATTAAGTTGCAAACCAATCTTCTCTGACAACTCTTTGTGTCTTGGTACAGGAAGAGGTTTGGTTAAAATATCAGCAATCATGTCTTTTGATTCACAATATTTTAACATTATTTCTCCTTTGCTTATCATATCTTTGATATATTGATATCTAATATCGATATGTTTTGTTCTACTTCTGCAGGCTTCAGATTTTGCCATAGCAATGCAAGCTTGATTATCCTCATAAACAGTTATAGGCTGGTTCACTTCCATGCCTATGTCTTTTAACAAATGTTTAAACCATGTAACCTCATTACAGGTTTGTGTTAGAGAATAAAACTCTGCTTCTGCAGTGGAAAGAGCAACAAGTGTTTGTTTTCTAGAATGCCAGCCTAAGCTAGATCCAGCAAATTGAATTAAAATCCCAGAAGTGGATTTTCTGTCACTGACATCTGCTCCCCAATCAGAATCGGCAAAAGCCTGCAATTTCTCAGTTCCAGAGGCATTTAGCATCAGGCAATAATTCTTTGTTCCTTGCAAATACCTCATTAACCTCTTCAATGCTGCTTTTCCAGTAGATGTAGGCTTCTCTACCTGTCTACTTAAAATGGCCACAGAATTTGAGATATCTGGGCGAGAATGATTTGCAATGTACAGTAAACTTCCAATTGCAGATCTATAGTTCTCTGCCTCAGTTAATTGAGTTTCTCCTGTATCTTTCTGAAAATCTATTATCATCGGAGTAGAGACTGGTTTACAGTCTTGCATATTAAAATCTTCTAGGAGCTTTTGAATTTTACTACGTTGGTTTAACAGAAAGCTACCATCCTTGTCTCTGTGTACTTCCAAACCTAGGTAATTGGTCACAACTCCAAGGCTTTTTAATATGAAATGGCTTTTCATGCAGGCTTCAAAATCAAGCCTTTGTTTTTCTGTTGATGTGAATAGCAGCAAATCATCAACATAAATGCACAGATACATACAGCCTTGTTTGTCCTTCTTCATATATACACATGGATCTGCTTGTCCTTTTTCAAAACCAAAATTCTGCAGTTTTTCATCTACTTTTTGGTTCCAGGATCTAGCAGCTTGTTTTAACCCATAGATTGACTTCTGCAGTTCACAGACTAGATTCTCCCCTTTTTCATAGCCAGGGGGTTGCTGCATGTATAATCTGTGGTCTAAATCACCATAGAGAAATGCAGTTTGAATGTCATAGTGGTTAACTGACATTCCCTTGAGTGCAGCAACTTTTAACAGTAATCTAATTGATTCACCTTTAGTAACTGGTGCAAAAGTCTTGTCAAAGTCTAAATCTTTCCTTTGAGTGAACCCTTTTGCAACCAACCTTGCTTTATATTTTTGGATTTTGCCATCAGCATCCCTTTTCAGTTTGAAAACCCACCTACAACCCAGACAGCGTTCATTGGGAGGTAGATTTACCAGTTTCCATGTTTTATTTTCTTTCAAGGATGCTAATTCCTGTTGCATGGCAGAATGCCAATTTTGTGCAATCTCAGGTGGTAAAGCATTCACTTGTTCTAAAGACTCAGGTTCTGTGAATATGTGAAAAGCCTTTACTGTTTCAGCCTGAAAACGTGATGGAGGAACGCCTTTATTACTCCTCTGAGATCTGCGAGGTAATACAGGGCTTAAATTTTGACTCCTATCACTTTCCTGAGAAGCATCTATCTCATCAGACAGATCTTCAGTTTGCTTTTCTGGTTTAATGTCCTCATCAGGCAAAAGATCACCATCAGCAAGTCCTTGCTGTTCTCTTGTGGTGGTCAGTTCAACTGGAGAGCTAGAATTTAATCTCCCCCAGTTTTGTTCAGCAAAAGAAGCGCTTTTGCTAATTATTAATTTCTCTCCCATTATGAACCTGTAGCTCCTCTGGCTTTGTTCATAGCCAACAAAGATGGCTTTCTTTGTTGTGGGGCCTCCTTTCCTTCTCTGCTGTTTTGGAATGTGAACCCATGCAGTGCTACCAAACACTCTAAGATGGCTTACCTTTGGTTTCACACCATAAAACAAATGGAATGGAGTGTCCTGAATCATAGAGTTATACAACCTGTTCTGAACATAACAAGCAGTCGATAAAGCTTCTCCCCAGAACTTAAAACATAATCGTGAATCTTTTAACATGCATTCCATCGCATTTTGCAAGGTTCTGCCCTTTCTTTCAGCAACACCATTTTGCTGAGGGGTGTACGGGTTAGAAAGAATTTGTTCTATCCCTTTTTCCACTAGGAACCTTCTGAATTTGTGAGAAAGGTATTCTCCTCCTCTATCACATTGGAGTGCAGATACAGGCCTAGGGAATTTTCCATTTGCCCATGTCACAAAACCTTTAAATTTCTCAAATGCCTCATCTTTATGTTTTAAGATGTAGATAAATGTGTATCTTGAGAAATCATCAATGATGGTCATTGCATACCTTGCTTGTCCAAGACTTGGAGCAAAAGGACCAATAATATCAGAGTGTACAATTTCCAAAGGTCTAGTTGTAACTCTGTCACTGTGCTTACTCACAGGAGCTTTTAGTGTTTTGCATTCTTTGCAAACTACACAATCTAAGTATTTATCACAGGGTTTTATCTTTAGGTCAGCACACAGCTGTGGCATTTGTGCTATATACTTGATATTAGCATGACCAAATCTCCTGTGCATCAGGTGTACACATTGGTCATGATATGGTGTGTTGCCAACTGCAGCCTTGCAGCTTGGCTTCCTTGCATTTTGCACAATGTACAAGGAGTCTTTTAACATACCAGTAGCACACAATTTCCCATTTTTACGTATCTCACAACCATTTTTCTTAAATGTTATGATATACCCTGTTGCAGCCAATTGTGCCACAGATAAAAGGTTTGATTGTAAATTTGGCACATACAACACACCTTTTACAGTTTCTCCTAAGCAGGATAAATACAAGTCACCTTGTCCCATAATTTTGGTGACAGACCCATCAGCCAAAGATACACTTTGTCTTTCAGTTTTAGACAGTGACACAAAAGAGCTTTTACAATTACATAAATGACAACTGGCCCCAGAATCTAACACCCATACATCAGAATTACCCTTCTCAGCAACCTGTGCAATTTGGGTTGTCTGAAGAGCCTTCTTCTGTGTTGCCCTTGTGTTCTTCTGCTCTGTCTTTCTACTCTTGGGTCTCATGGCACAGTCTCTTTGCAAATGTCCAGCTGAACCACAAGTGAAGCATCTCTGGCTTGCTAGAGCTGTGGCCTCAGGTTCCTTTCCCTTCTTTTCCCTCATTTTCTGGTCTTGCAGCTTTCCAGAAGAGATGGGGGGGGATCTTTCCTCTCTCTTCTCCCATTCAGCAAGTAAGCGCTGTGTAACATACGATGGGGTGAGGTCTGCTTCAGGCATAGCCTCCAGGGTACAAATCAGCGTGTCCCACGTTTCATTTAGTGAGGACAGGAGGATATAGGATTTTGTGAGAGGTGTAAATTCCATTCCTCTCTCCTGCAACTCAACAAACAGCTGCTGAATATAATGCAGGTGCTCAGGAAGGCTATCTCCTTCTGCAAGGTAGGCTCTGTACAGCTTTTTCGTCAGAGTAACTTTACTCCCTGCTGTTGCCTTTACATATAAGTCTCTCAAAGCGTCCCAAAGTTGCTTTGCAGACTGCATGCCTCGCACGTGGACTAGCTGATTGTCCTCAACTCCCAAGATAATGGTGGCTCTAGCCCGCTCATCCTGTCTCAGCCATTCAGCATTGGGATTTTGGGGGGATTGCTCACCAATTGGCAGCCAAAGATCCTCTCTGCGAAGATACATTTCCATCTTCAGGGCCCAATTCAAATAGTTGGTCTCTGATAGGCGCTCCAGAGGCATCGCTGAGGGCTGGGAGGTAGCCATGGCTTCTTCCTTCTTTTGCAAGTCACCTCAGCTAGCTTCTTTGTCCTGCAGACCGGCAATTGCTGGAAAATCTCCAGGTGGCTCCAAAGAAAATCTTCACAGGTCTTTGCTACCTGCCTTTAAATTGTGCACGAGGTGTGGAGCTGACCTCTCTTTTCTCTCTGGGTTTTACTGCGTTGTTTACTGGGCACATAACCTGTTGCAGAATGCTAGGAAAGCCTTTAGCCCAGGAGAGGTCAAAAAAGTCACACACCAAGCATTTCTATAAAAATAATTTATTTACAGAAAGCAAAAACAAAAGCAAAACATTTAAAGTACTTAGCTCCGTTTGGAGCAAGCCTTGCTGAGCTACATTTCCAGCAGAGAGAAAAAGAGGAAGTGAAGAACAAGTCCGGGCAGGTCCTCCCCCCAGGCTATTTTGCATGAAGCACGTGAGAGGAGACAATCACTTGCAACCTTTCACCCGGCCAAATGATTAGGTATAATAGTAGCTTAATCTGTTAGTAGGGAAACCTTAACAAGATCCTCATAGAACCGCTCTACTTCAGCTTCTTCAGCATCTGTGGTTGGGGCGTATATTTGGATCACTGTGATGTTAGATGGCTTGCCCTGAATTCGAATTGAGATTAAGTTGGGATTATGGCCCAGTCTAAAGTAAAATTAGGACCAGAGGAAACTTTCATTTCCCAGATCACTCTGAAAATAAACTTACATACATCAAAGAACAGAACAGGGAGGCGAGCAAGAGATAACTCTTCTTCCAGCTGGCAGAGCAGTGAAAAAAGGAGTGAGAATAGAAATGAGGCATGTTCTGCCTCAGGTTAAAATCCAAGCCAGAGATGAACTCAGGGATGGGAACATTTTCCTTGTGTAGAAGGAAAACATTGTGCTTTGCTGAAACTCCTATTCTAAGCCAAAGCATTATCAATGCTTCACTTCATGAAGATGATGGCCAATCTCTACTTTTTAGAGCCAGGCTCCTGAAAACTTCTTTATGGTGATGAGATCTCTCATCATTAGATGAAAAGAAAAGTGTGAGCACCTGAAAAGTAGAGGTGTTGGAAAGGCTCAAGTTTCTGAATGTATTTTCACATCCTTGTGCATACTTAGAAGCTTGAGATTAACAGTTCATTTGAAATGGGAGCCAGTATGTACTCCAGGAAATAAAGCCAGACTGCTCCCTTGAGGGAATGATATTAAGGCCGGAAATGAAGGACTTTGGCCATGCTGATGCTAGGGAGAGTGGAGGGCAAAAGGAAGAGCGGCCGACCAAGGGCAAGGTGGATGGATGACATTCTAGAGGTGACGGACTCGTCCCCGGGGGAGCTGGGGGTGTTGACGACCGACAGGAAGCTCTGGCGTGGGCTGGTCCATGAAGTCACAAAGAGTCAGAAGCGACTGAACGAATAAACAACAAAAATGTTTCCAGGCATAATTAAAAGGAATGATCTTCAGGGTTCAATGCTCTTTGCAACCTCAGGCCTGCATATCTAGCTGCCCCTTCCTTAACTGGGCCCTACACCAATTCAGTGTAAACTCTATTTCATTGGTATGGAGGAGAGTACCCTGACTGTGTAAAATAAGTATAATGGTTCCCCTTTGGGGGGTTCTATGCCCCCAAAGGTTCAATATTCAGTGGAAAGAGCAAGCTAATCAACCTTCTCTTCTTTAGCAGGAATAATGTGTGGAAGGTTTACCATAACCTTTTTCATCACCCTAACTTTCCGGTAATAAGGAAATTAGCTTACTTTTACTTTTCCAGAGGTGGACTTACCTTTTGGTAGAACAACACGGATATAGATACAGTGGACTTGTGATCTTCTTCTTCGTCTTACCCAATAAAAAGCCTTATGCCATTCCTGGAGTCCCTGGATGTTGCATATCAGGTATGTTGGATATCAAGCAAGTAAAGCAGAAGAAACTGGACAGTTTTAACAACATTATTTAAACATGTCTTCTGAAGTACTGGAGATCCACTTCCTTCTCAGAAGATACAACTGTCCTGGCTTACCTTTGTTTTGGCTGGTTTAAGTACTGAGATAGCAGACCTGGGAGTGAGAACCCATGGAGGAGACGTTGCAGACTGATCACTCCCACATTGCTGACCATTGTCACGTAGGCAGAGGCTGCTGGTGTGAGCTGCAAGATCTACAGTAGGGTTCCCAGACTGTGAGGTGTCCCTGCCTTGGAGAGGTGCAGGCAGAGCCCAGGGGAGATGTGGAGAACCTTTCAGTTACATTGTCACAATAAATCACTGTTCCCAAAGTTTCATTGTATTGTCTTCGTTGTTCATTTGTGTTCATTCTGGTGTTTGGATGTTTAGGAGAGATGTGTACATTAAGATCACACTAAAGGGAGGTGGGATGGCAAAGTGTCTTGGAATCCCTGATCTAGAGGGCTACAATTTCCCCATCATGGATTTAGGGGGTGTTTGCCAGGCTCTGTTCTTTCATACTGATCATATTTAGTGTTTGGTTTGTTGCTGTTTTTCATAACAAATTCCAGTTCATGCAAAACAAAGGGAGAAAAATCTGGTTTCTGAATAATGAAGCAAGTAAGGCTCTGCAGCAATGCATGCACATTCAATAACATTTTTGTCTGCTTTTCTTTAATGTTCACTGACAGAGTAACATTTACAAACCTTTTTTGTTGTCGTTTCCAATTGTTCAAGGCTTGATGGTGATCTCTGTTTACTGACTAACACTTGCCTCAGGAATTTCTCAGACAGAAGGAGCTGTGTCCCTGCAGTCGCATTGCAATTTACTCCTTCCTGGCATATTGTAAGCAATGTCTCTTCAACTGTGTTCAGTCGACCACCCGAGTTGCCTGAAAAATTTCAAGATGTTCTTTGCAGTCATTGGGGGCTTGGATCAGTTCTGTCTCAGTAGCTAAACAAGAACCCTGTGAATGAAAATGAGATGTTGGCAGATATCTCCTCGGATATCACACTGAGTGATTAAAAAAAAGAACAACCTATAAGACTTTAAAGTTCTCAGAGAGTATGAGCTTTTTAAGTGAAAAAGTGTTTGAAGTACCTAAGTTTTCCATGAACATATTTTTATCGAAGTGGATTTTCAGAATTCACTAAAATTAAAACTAAATATAGAAATTGGCAGGATGTTATATTAACTCTAACACGGTCTTTAACAAATCTGAGTCCAGACATTTATTTATTTATTATTATTTATTTATTTTCTATTCCGCCTTTATTATTTTTACAAATAACTCAAGGCGGCAGACATACCTAATACTCCTTCCTCCATCTATTTTCCCCACAACAACAACCCTGTGAGGTGGGTTGGGCTGAGGGAGAGTGATTGGCCCAGGGTCACCCCACCAGCTTTCATGCCTAAGGCGGGACTAGAACTCTCAGTCTCCTGGTTTCTAGCCAGTTGCCTTAACCACTAGGCCAAACTGGCTCTACATTTATGAAATATGCCATCTTATGCAAGCTCATAATCCCATTTTTATAATGTATGAAACATAGGGGGAAATGATGACTATTAAAATAAGCTTTGTTTCAATATTCCTCTAATTTTCTTCTTTGTATTCTTTCCAATCCAATGGAATGTTGGAAAGAAATTATATAAAGAAGCTCAGGTATCTATTGATCCTTCAGCAGGATAACTTTCCAAAAACAGAACTGAACCAAATTTGGTGCAGAGAGACAAGCCAGCAGGAGAAAAAATGAGTTTGAAAATGGGCTGGATCAGGCGGGGGGCAGCTGCTCAGAATGTTGCTGACTGTTTCACAGTAAGACTCCTCCCTCCTGATCATGTGACCCAGAATGGAACATGTGGCGCCTGCCCTGGACTTCCCAGGGCACTCAAACACAGGCATTGATGGAACATATGACTTCATTACACTGAAGAAAATACAGACCTCTGCTATGGCCACTGCTGGTAAAGGGGTTGGAAAGAATTCCAGACCATGCTCTGCATGCTTTGCTGACCTTGTTTAAAAGAAAGTTATCCTCATTAAAAAAAAATAAAAAATCCTGCTTGGTGGTTTGTGATTTGAGAAGTTTAAGAAACATTATTATGGGGAGACTTTTATGCCTTACAGCATTAGAGTGATTATAACCTTTGTTAAGGTTATATAATTAATAAATAAATGCCTCAAAATCGTGCAGTTGCAAAGGTCTTTAAAAAAAGGTTAAGCTGCTACAGTATGTTAATCTGTAGCCATTACCATTAAAAATGTTTCAGCAGGGACATTTGGTACATATTTTTGTGGGTTGGTCCTATAGGTCATCCCACAAAGCAGGCACTAGATCATGTTGCAATGCATTCTGTTATTCCTGAAGGACCCTAAAGATGTGGAGGTTGTTTTCACACAAGCTGTTCCCTCTCGATGTGCAGGAAGACCCACTGTACTGTTAGTCTGGGGACCTGCTTCAAGGAGCCAATTCTGGAGTCAGGGATGGCAGCACAATTTGGGGGGGGGATCCCCTCCAATCTATAGCCTTCAGAGATGCTTTGTCCCCTAAACTAGCTTGCTGCCATGAGGTGTGATAGAGGACACTGTACCCCCATCTATGGTAAAGCAGAAATTCCATGACCAAGTCAGTTTGCCTCTGTATGTGGGACAGGTGGGTCCCATCTTCACCTCTCAGATAGTCAATTGTTGTAAGAAGACCCAATCACTGTGTAGGATGTTTGTTTACCTTAAACCTTAGATTTCCTTAATTTGAGTGCAGGCAATTTGCAATGTGAAGCCTACATTCAAAATTTTGAAATTCTCTGCAAATTATCATCTTGCCCCTCAAAAAAAGTGCTGTGTCCCTCTCATTGGGCATGTGCAGGAGAGAGACATACACAAAGAGAAAGTGGTATAAGAAAGTGACAGGGTATCCTGTCTATTACAGGCTTTAGCTTTACCATTGCTGGCATGAAGGTCCTTATAGATTACTTCCAGAAGAGTGTGGCCCCTGACAGAAAAATCTATCCCAAAACTTGATTTACTATATAGTTCTTGTTAGCTTCAGCTTTTCTGTGGAGGCCCAGTGACCATGGGTTCTACAATATGCAGATTTGCTAAACCAAATAGATTATATAATTAGTTCATCTGCCTTCTTTTTTTTCCCCTTCTCCCTCTCTCTTTCCCTGTACCCATGTATGATGGCTCTTAGGATGTCACTAGTTGGCAGTGTTCTTCATGCAGAGCTACTGTGGGAGCCATCAGGAGTGACTGTCATTGTGACTGGTGGACAGTCACATACTAGCCAGGAATCTAAGACCAGCTGTTCTGAATATGTACTTACTGTACATATTTGAATATGTAATGTTTCGTGTTTAAATGGAAGTTACGGTGTGTTGTATTATGCTGCTAGGAATGTGGCATTAGTAGATCACATCAATTGTTATAATAGGGTTTTATGATCAACCTGCCCAGTTTTGTTTTGTCTTTTAATGTCTTTCCTTGTTTTGAAGCAGTAAGTAGTCAATACTTTTTTGGCAATATTCTTCAAACAGCTTGAAGCTGTTGACA
Source organism: Candoia aspera (assembly GCF_035149785.1). NCBI lineage: Eukaryota > Metazoa > Chordata > Lepidosauria > Squamata > Candoiidae > Candoia > Candoia aspera. The sequence continues at coordinate 150,034,310 of NC_086153.1, forward strand.
GCACTCTTCTCAGCTGCCAAAGTGAATGGACAGTCTAGAGTCAAAAGTGTTCGTTCTGCTGCAGAATTTTCTAATTTGGAGTCATTTAAATGTTCTTGTTTTGGGGTATCCCTGTATGCCAGAATGGCCTAAAACAGCTAGAATCTAAATCTGGATTACTTTTGTCAGATGAATTAGCTTGGCTGAGGCAGATTTACAGTATAATCCTGGGTCTGTCGTTACTTCTTCCCAAGAATATCCTGCATTCTTAGGGTTGCATATTTCTAATACAGTATTACTACATTTTAAAGCACGAACATAAAATTAAATTTCTCCAAAGAAAATCTCTGAAAAAAGACAGTGGCTAACTCCATTAACTACAGTAGTTTATAACCAAGAAATCACGATCTAATGACTAGAAACACGATTTATATATAAATTGCATAATTGTGGAAACAGTTGATATTGTACAAATCCTCACTGGAATTATTTTATTAGTTACTCCTAGAAAACCTTTTAGAGGATTCTTTCTTCCACTAAAGAAGAATGAAGTAAGAGGGAGGGAGAGTCAGTCAGGCATAATCAGTTAACTATACATTTTGATTTTGGACTTAATGGGTTTGAGAAGTCACCTTCTTTGGAGAGTAAAGAATACCTTTTCACATATTTCAAAAGTTGCTGACTAATTTAAGGGCCCTTCTGCTCATTTTGTTGAGTAGGGTTTTGGGTCTGTTCCCTAAAGTCCTGTTCTAATGGCACCCCTGAGAATGTCAGTCCTCCCAGGTAGACCAGACCAAGAAATCAACTCCTCAGGAAGGCTAAAACTACTTTTATTGAGATTGGCTATAATAACAGAATCTTGCAAGTCTGGCTTGGCTGTACCTAGAGCTGGTTCTGGGCCTAGGCAACCTAGAGAGTTGCTTAGGGGGTGCCAGAATTGAAAAGACTTCCAAAGTATACAATATGAGTATAAAATCTGATCATCTTTCCTCATTGTTTAGAACTTTTTCTTTCTATACTTTTTGAAAACACTTCCCTACAAAGTCAGTTGAGTGGTAATGAACAGGACACTAACCAGATGTTGCAAGTCATGAAAAAGAAATTATGATTACAGCTATGGACCTCAGGAAGCTGATAATATTACCGAAGGAAGGCAAAGGTCTGAAAGGAAGGTACTGAGCAGGCAACTCGCGTGACTATCAGCTTATCGAAGTTATACTCGGAAAAGCAGTAATGGCACACTCTGTCTGTCAACCCACCCGCCCAAAGGTTAAATATAATTTTGTAATCCAGTCTTAGAAATATAGTGCATAGGCAGCACCAGAATAGGACTCTGCATAGGGTGCCAAAATATCTAGAGCCAGCCCTTGCTGTACTTCCTCCCTCTTATTATTCTCCAGAGAATCAGGGAAGTGTCTGCCAGAGCCACTTCTGAATGTTATCTGGAAGTTCTGGGCTCAAAAAATGTTTCAGCCCCTTTTGCCTAGGCAGCAGCTTCTGCAGTGTCATCTTCCCCTCTCTCTGCAGAGAATGATGAGCCTGTTTATATATTTTACAAGCAAGTACTCATACAGAGCAAGAGTTCTCAAAGATCATCAGCTCCTGCAGGTGGGAGGGGGTGGATTATGGTAAAGAAAGATGGTGGTCAGGGCAGCGTAGTTGAAGCCCTGCCCCTTTGTATGTGCATGCAGTGTTGACACGTGTACAAAAGGGGCAGGGCTTTGATTGTGCTGCCATGACTGACGTCTTGACTTTTTTGACTCCCATCTGCAAAAGGAATGGGATTTGCACTCTCCTCCGTCTTGCCAGTGTTGATCCCGTTCTGTGGATGCTGATGGCCTAGATCTGGCATAGCAGGGGGAAAAAAACCAGCAGAGCTTGGAGCTGCAGTCTTCCCTGATCACACTTGGGTTTGTTACAAAAATAAGCCACAACTAATGGTTAGAAAAGTTTTGTATTTTATTTTAGCAATGTGAGATTCAGAATTTTCCAGACCTTTGATCCTGCTTCTCACCTAAGTGCAGCCTCAGGATTCTGGTCTTCACTGATGTTATCTCTGCATTCATGAACAGCTGACTCTCAATCCTGCTTTGGGGATAGGCAGAAGGTGCCATCATGCATTCTTGCAAAAACCTGCAGCTGAACCTCTCGCTACGACTTCCCGCTGTGCTTGTGTTTTCATTATCTGTTGTGTGTCTTGTTTTCCAACTCAGATGGTCTAGCTTGAAGAAGGGAGGGGTGTAACAATAACCCAAACTGAAGAATGTTGACAAATTAAATATTGATCTAGTTCTGCATGCAGGAAGGGAAAAAAAACACCACCAACAAACAAACAAAACACCCAGAAGCAAGCAAGCAAACAAATGAAAGAAGTCTGCAGTGATTCATTCGCCCCTTTGTTGCTGGAAGTGATGCCAGGAGAATTAATGGGCTTAACCATTTCAGCAGCCGACTTGCTCATGCTGTCAGATGCACAACGGTGTGGGAACCTGGGGAAAGAAGAGGGAAGATGCTGCCACTGTAGCTATAACCTTCCTTGAACTGAGTTCAGGCATTCAGAGTCAGACAACATTAACAAGGATTTGATGGTCAGATGCGTAGCGGATGGATGCCTCACCCACTTAAACTGGAGCTTAGTCATTTTATCTGCTACATTAAGCATTCCAAGCAGGACTGGTTTTCAGAAGACATTTTTCTTAGAAGAAATACTATCTAACTTCCCTAAATAGATTAATAATCTATTCAGGCAACTTAATGAGTTTCCCTATAGCCAAAGCTGTCAAAGCCACTCACAAACAGTGAAAATAAAACAATGAAATCCAATAACCAAAACCGAGCTAGACAATTAGGGATGTCAAATGAAATAAACAAACCAGCCTGGATGTCTCTGTGAAGAGGCATGCAAGTCTTGCCAAAGAAACTTTGGTCAAAATGGAGTGGGATGGCAGCAGTGACTGCAAATTGCTTGGGTCATATCAACAATTCAGTGTGGAAGTCTGTTGAGAAATGCATTGGAAAAGAACATTGTGTACAAAAAGGAGTGGTTACATAAAAGAGAGCTTACTATGGAGAAATGTAAGAGGTCTACGCTGGGAAAATTGAGCTAAGAAAGGATAACATCAGAGAAACCTGTATTAAAAAGTGTTTCTTGAGGAAATGACCTTTAAGACTGCATATGTTCTGAGAAATTATCTACCAAGGTCTGCCTGTTTTGAAAAGCTGCAGACAAAAATGAAATCAGTTTTTTTTTAAAAATAGATCTTTACAAAAATCATTTTTTTAAAAAAAAACTATGATGGGTCAGAATATGCTGTAGTAATGTGGAGAGCAGGAATACTCTCAGCCTATAACAAACAAATGGATCATTAAACAAATCAACCCAGAATTCTCACCAGAGGCACAAAAGACCAGGCTCAAATTACAGCATACTACTTCAGATATCCTATGTAGCTCTCTAGAAGAGGCTCTAATGCTGGGAAAGGTGAAAGGAATGAGACAACTGGCAGCAAGGTGGATAGGCTCAGTTACAGTACAGTGGTGATGGGTGCACCATTAGAGGACCTGAAAGACCAGGTTAGTTGTCATGGAGGAAATCTATCTTTGTGGTCGGTATGAGTTGACACCAATTTGATGGCAATAATCAATCCATCAATGAACCTTCTGGGGGAGTACAGTTACAGCCACACCAGACTGAATCCCATTATCTCCGGTGCAGCATCCATCAACAGAACTTCCATCTTAGCTGAATTGAACTTCAATTGATTAGCCCTTATCCAGCCCATCTCCACAGTTACATACTGATCAAATACTTCCAGTTCCTCACCTAGATCAAATGCAACTGATGTCCCAGTACTCTACAGTAAAACTCTTGATAATTCCATAGCACACAAACTCAACAGAAGGAACATATTTTACTCTTTGCTTCTTCCAACCCAAGTGATGGAGTTTTATCCCATGGAATGGCCAGGTCTCTTTGTATTTCCTTATTGTGATGCAGCAGGATCCTAAATGTATGCTTGATGGACCAAAAGGTTGAGCTAGGGAAGATAGGGCCAAAATCCAGTACTGTGATTTCTTGGCATGCAGGATTATGGACATGGTTGAAGGAGGAATATGGGGAAAGCAGTGGATGTTTTGCTTCTTTGTTCTTGGATATCCTGGGAAAGATGCTAAACAAAATACCAGAAGCTTAGAAAAAATCTGAGATGTGGCCACTCTGCTTATGGTGACTCAGTCCTGCAGCTAAATTCAGTGACACTCATTTCCACAGCCTCAGTCAGTCTGTGATACTGCCTTCAGGTGCTGATATGGCTGTATCATACCTTCTCCACAAGCTCCTGGCTCTATAGCCATGGTGCTCTTTACATTTGCTGACTGTTATGGAAGACTGGGTACAGCAACCTCACAGATTGAATAAGGAGATGGTTTATTCTTTATTCGTTTAGTTGCTTCCAACTCTTCATGACTTCATGGACCAGCCCACATCAGAACTTCCTGTCGATCATCAACACCCCCAGCTCCCCCAGGGACGAGTCCGTATAGAATGTCATCCATCCACCTTGCCCTTGGTCGGCCCCTCTTCCTTTTGCCCTCCACTCTCCCTAGCATCAGCATCTTCTCCAGGGTGTCCTGTCTTCTCGTTATGTGGCCAAAGTATTTCAGTTTTGCCTTGAATATCATTCCCTCAAGTGAGCAGTCTGGCTTTATTTCCTGGAGGATGGACTGGTTTGATCTTCTTGCAGTCCAAGGCACTCTCAGAATTTCCCTCCAACACCACAGTTCAAAAGCATCGGTCTTCCTTCTCTCAGCCTTCCTTATGGTCCAGCTCTCGCAGCCATATGTTACTATGGGGAACACCATTGCTTTAGCTATGTGGACCTTTGTTGTCAGTGTGATGTCTCTGCTCTTGACTATTTTATCAATGGTGCATTAGCCTTTTTCATTGATGGATGGAACATCTCAGCCTTCAAATCAAAGTGAGACTGTCGGGACACAGAAGAAGTGTGCCTCAAAAGCAGCCATGAGTTATAGCAAGAGGGAGTACAGGAAAAAGGAGAACCCATGCCTTGGACTTATGTGTGTGCATAGCTTCCCTATCCTAACAGCTTTAAGTAAACAGGGGTGAATATTTTTCATATTCGTCCTTTCCATCAGCTGTGAAAAGAGGCAATGGGATTCAATTAACTTTTGATGAAAGAACATGGGAGACTTCATCAGATTTGGAAATCATGGAATAAAACATGGGCTCATACTGCAGGCTGCAGATTCACTCATCTTGTGTCAGTTTCCCAGACAAGAAGAACTGCGTTCTATTCTGCTGTGCTCTACTTTCAGCCAGCTCAGCTCCCTCGCTCTGTCTTCACTGAATTCAACGCATAGGCTGCTTTCTCTCTCTCTCCAGAATACTTGTCTCAAATCAGGCCTTCCCTTATACAAAGGCACAACATCAGCTGGGGTTAAGGAGGAGGTGAGAGGGATTAACATGGTTCACACTCACACATTTGTTCACGTTGATGGAACAGCACTTGTCCATTTTGGACTATTAGCAAGTGTTAGGGGATATAAATGTGTTGAAAGGACTGAACAACAGCACTGATGTTCCTTTCCTAAAGTCAAAATTATTTTTCCTGTTTGGTCTTTCCTGCTCCCCCACCCCTCACATCTCCCCTGCAATGGCTTCTGTAATTTTTTCAGAATAAAGGTGCCAGTTTCTTGCTTCTCCAGATGTTTCAGCTGTGAAGGTTAGTTACAAATCTGTTCTCCAAACTCAGCTTTTAAATGTTTGTTCTTGCCAGATTTGCTGAAACCAGATGCTGCTGGTTGTCTGGGTGCTATTATTGTATAGTCAGCAGGGTCATGGCACAGTGTGTGTGTGTGTGTGTGTGCGCACACACACACACATATGCAGGGGAGTGTCTGTCAGTTTGCTCATACAACATTCACAATCCATGTCCACTCCCTAATATCACTTCAGACTTGGATAATACCTCGAACCTGTAGTCCAGTGATTTAGTTTCCATTTCTGCAGCTTTAAAAACAACACAGCACAAAACAAAACAAAATGGAACATAATAAATCAGATATGATATCTATGTGGTGTCTTGCATATATTATTTATTTAAATTTATATGGACACCCATCTCAAAATCATGACTCTGGGTGACTAACGACAGTTAAAAACACAATAAACAACAATATAATGGATGCATAATTGGCAACTGAGATAAAATAGTAAACAAACAAACAACCCCCAGCATATCAGCATTAATATAACTGTTTTGTGGGCTCTGCTATACATCCTGCTCCCCATGCTTGGTGGCATAGCCATGTCTTCGAGGCCTTAAGGCCAACAGGGTTGGGGCTAACCTAATCTCTAGGGGATCAGGTTCCAAAGAGTGGGCATCGTACCAGACAGGGCAGTCTTTCTGGGTTGCACCAGAGCACACTGTCTAATAGATGGGGCCCAGAGCATACCTCTGCTTCTGGATCTGATGGGACAGGTAGACACAATCGGGGAGAAGCAGCCCCTCAGATAGCCCAGTCCCATGCTATGAAGGGCTTTACAGGTCACTACCAGCCCCTTGAATTGAACCGGAAAGCATACTGGCAACCAATGCAGTTTGTGGAGGTGTAATATGTGCTGCACCAGAAGCGCACGTGACTGCCTGCACTGCTGAATTTTGAACCAGCTGCAGCTTCAAGATGCTGTTCAAGGACAGCCCAATGTAAAGGCTTTGCAGTAGTGCATATATCTTATCTTACCCATCAGTTCTGAATGATGAATTGTTCCCAGGAACACCTGCTCCAAAGTAACCTCTTTATACCAGATGCCCCCAAACCCAAGGCAGGAAAATGGTTTTTGTTATGAGTACAAATCCTTACAATTGCCTAATGTAAATACTGGCAACATCACCAATTCTCATGTAAATGCTAGGACAGTCCTTTGCAAGCTGGCAAACTCTAGATGCATTAATCATTCGTAATTCCAGAAGGCTTGGGCATCATGTCCAGTGGTGAGAGATTCTGGGTGTTTTACATCAGCAACATCTGGAGGGCCACAAATACCCTACCAGTATGTGTGTTCTAGTGGTATCAGAGCATTCTTCCCCAACATAGTCTTCTCCAGAAGTATTGGATTCTAACTGCCACCATCAGCATCCAGAACTGGCAATATCGGCCAGTCATGATTGGTTGATTATGTGCCGTCGAGTTGTTTTCAGCTTCTAGAGACCACATAGATAAATTTTCTCTGTGATGATCTATCCCCAACCTGATCTTTCAGGTCTTCCAATGGTGCACTCATTGCCACTGTAACTGAGTAACTGAGTCCAGTCATGACAGGAGTTATAATCTAACAAATCTTGAAGGGACCAGATTGGAGAAGGCAGTACCTAAGAGTTGCATCAAAAGCAGGGAAAATAATTTTCAAAGCCACAAAGTTTATTCAATGTCCAATGTGAACCCATAACCCATCAGTCACATTCCATAGGACTCTGTAAGGATATGAAAGAAGTGGAGGCAGAGAAGGAAGGAGATCCTTCTATATTGTCAACAACTCCTTGGTGAAAGGACAGGTTAAAAATATCTCTGTTATGGAGTCCTGGACTCTTGTATGTGTCTCTGGTTTTTTGTTTTTTTCTGGATTCATTTAAAAATAATGTTTTGTTAAGCCTCTTCACTTAAATGCTTGGATGGCTTTGGAATTAGCTATTTCATGGAGAACAATGCATTTATTGCTTGGAATATCTACTTAAATTGCTTTGAAAAGAACTGCCTTGAAGGCCCACCTCAATTTAATGTTACAATTTTAAAAAACTTTTAATTTAATACTTGAAGTAGCTCATCAGTTAGCATTCTGTAGCAGGCAGGGCCAAATGGATTTAGCTGACACAAGTTAGCAGCTATCCTGGAGTTGCAGAACACTTTGTCCTAAGACCCTGAATCTTCCGGGAGAACTTTATGATTTTGTTCTTTTAGCTAAAGGCATCTCTGCTGGGTGGCATTACCAAAACAAGAAGGCAAAGATCTTTGTAAAGTCTACACGTGCTAAATTATATTGCAGATCCAGATTTAGAAATGTTCATTAATTTGGTATACATTAAATAGAAAGGCAATATATCACCCTATAAGAGAAGAATACTAACCAGCAGATCTATTTGCCCATTTAGTTTGCAATTCAGGTCCTACCTATTGAGGAGCAACTTCTCTGTGTCTCTTCCTTTTAATAGTTCTTTTTGGTGGGTTTGGATTAGTCCTGTAATAGAAGATGTTCCTCTGAAAGTAGGAGACGCATGGCCACCTGACCTGTTCAGGCTACCTGATTGTCCCTTTCTCTGAATGTTCAAGCAACTTCAACCCCAAATCTCCAATAACAGAAAATATATTTCAAAATGCATGCTTGCTAGGTGAGTCAAAAGAGTCATGGATTGTGTTAAAGACTGGATAAAGAAACCCGGGGCAGTCCTGATAAAATTTCAAAACTAGCATGGGTTGATATAGTCAAGAAGAGGTAGCCAGGAGGCTAGAGCTGGAGAAGCATTTCAAGGTACCACAAATGTTCTGTACATCTTGGGGAGCCAAACAGGTACCCATGTCAGCATCACTGATTCAGACAACCTCCCCAAGCTGACAGTTGCCTTGTGCTATAACTCACCGGCCCTAGGCGACAAAGTATATTGCTTTTCCCAAATCTGAAATAACTGTGGGGAAGGACGGAATGGGAAGCTGGGTAAGAAGATGTCCTGTGTTGAAATATATAGCTTTATTGGGGCATTAAAATTACAAGTGGTGAGGACATGCATGAAAATACCTGTTGGTTTACCTGATGGATGTTATAACTAGCTAGAACAGAACTCACATTAATTAGATAACAGATTAAAGATAGGCAACCACTAGCTTATAGTTCATAGTTTAATGGGGGGGATTTTATCCACGACCACCACAAAGCAACAGAAAACAAAACCAGAAAACCCTGTGCATATGCAGTCTTCTCGTCTTCATATCATTTCTCTGTTCGCTGTGATTTCTCCCTCTCCTGAACATTGCATGTAGCCTGTAGCCATCAAAAGCTTATCCATCCTGTAATAATAACTTAACCTTGGGATTGGAAACAAATAAAGCTATGACTTAGAAACCTGGGCTCCTGTTGGTAACCCAACAACCCCAAAGTGCACCTTTTGCATTTTTAAGCTTGAAAAGCTGCTGAGATTTCAGAGTTCATGTGTGTTATTAGATAGTTGTACAACCAGGGTGGGAAACCTTTGCTCTCTGTCCCCCTCTACAACAATGGCTCCTTCACCATTGGCCATGTTGACTGGACCTGCTGGGAGCTGAAGATTGTCAGCATCTGAATCAAGTGCCTATCTCTGCTTTGCAACAATTCTGTAAGACAAGTCTGTTATTACTCCCACCCCAGCAAAAAGGCTGAGGAAGAGAGAGAGAGAGAGAGAGCGCCTTGCCTAAAGGCAGCAAGGGAATTAAGGGCCAAGATAAAATTCATATCGGGAACATAGGTCAATCTCTTAGCCATTATATTACACCAACAAAGGAGAAACCGGTAAATTAATTCCATTAGCAAATCTGCAGCCTAATTGTAAGGCACGCAGACAGAGAGGCAAATGAAATTAAATGCAATGGAACTCCACAGTGGTTCAATGTTATGCCCTTCTTTATTAATTTGGGGGCACTTTAAAATGAAAATAAATACTGCTAATTGCTCTTAAAGAGGAACAAAGAAGCAGCCTCTCCAGAAAAGACAGCCAGAAATGCATGCTGAAAGCTTGATCAGCGTGGGCAACGATTTCCTACCCGCTCCCCCAGAGAATTCTCCAGATAGGCCCAGAGTACTCATAAAGCCTGCTGTTGTCAGGTAACCTTTAACATGGAAGAGAAGCCTTAGAATATACCTTTGCTCTCCTGAGATTTGCTAGAAGGGTTTGCTTCAGATGGCAGTGTGGGGAATGTGATTGAGGAAGGAGAGGCCTGGAGTTTGAATGGCCCAACAAGACTTTTTAAGATATTGGCCCTAAAATAGGAAGGGGGTCCTTTGGTGTTGGCCACAGTTTGTAGTGGTTAAAGACACCAGGCTAGAGACCAAGAGACTATGAGTTCTAGTCCTGCCTTAGACACAAACCCAACTGGGTGGCTTTGGGCCAGTCCCTCTCTCTTGGGCCTAGGAAGAAGGCAATAGCAAGCCATTTCCAAAACTGTTGCCATGAAAACTGCCAGGACTTGTTCAGGCAGTCGCCAGAAGTCAAGACTCGAAGACATCTCATTACAGTTCTGGATGGGTCCTCTTAGAAGGAAGGCAAACCATGGAACGTGTGCCATGATGATGCAGCACAAACGCTGCCCCTTACGCTCTTGGGTAGGACAAGATGGAAGTGGGAAAGGATGAGTTGGCCTTTCCAACATTTTGGTGTAATTGTGGCTGATGGATTGTGCACTTTGTGGTTGTGAGTAAAAATTGGAGAAAGGAGTGCTATGCATGCTGCCTTGAGAGTTAGGGTATAAATCTAGCAAGCAAGCAAATTAATTAATTAAAATAAGAAGGAAGGGATAGGATCAAGTTAAGTCTCTATTTAATTTTTGTTTTTTTTTAAACCTGTATGCCCTACCTCTCTCAAAACTTAAAATATGTACGTTTTACCACTCTGTGATATAGGGCAGCCTGTCAGTCCTAACATTACCCAGTAGATTTCATATTTGGGCCCAGATTTGAACCTGGGCACTACTTCTCTGCCTTAACATGACAGAATCTAAGGTTAGTGGAGTGTAGGGCAGGGGTGAAAAAACTATAATCCTCCAACTGATATTGATTTATAAACCTGAGCCTCACTCACTCTTACCCCTGACAACTGGAGCTACCAGAAGCTATAACTCAGTCATGTGCATGGAGTGCCATCTGTTGCACACTCCAGGAGGAAGAGGGTGATATAGGACTTGAGCGCTGGAGGAAAAGAAGTCAAGTACTTCTGACCTCATATGACTGTCTAGGTCCTGGCTATTCCCTGGACCAGGGTTTCTCAACCAGGGTCCCATGGAACCCCAGGGTTCCCTGAGAGATCACAATTTATTTAAAGAATTATTTCAGATTCAGGCAACTTCACAGTAAAGAGGTAAGTTTCATTCTTTATTTTTAGTTGAAGAACATTGTTAATGCATATATACAGGCCTACCCATGAAACGAATATAACAATTTCATAACTTCTGGCCTATATTGGAGCCTGAATGTGCAGGGGTTCCCCGAGGCCTAAAAAATATTTTGAGGGCTCCTCCAGGGTCAAAAGGTTGAGAAGGGCTGTCCTGGACTGTATCTGCTCTTTAGAAAGCTCTGAAAGCTCATCAGCAGGAATGGTTTCCTCCTAAGAAACTGGTTTCACATTCAATTCCCTCATGTATGTAACCGCTGACAGTTTCCAAGGGTGTCATTTTGAAATTATCACAGGACTTTTAAGCTGCTTGGGTTCTACCCAGTGGCCACCCAGGCAGTCCTGTTGGTTAGCCTTGGGTTTATCGGGAACGACGCACCACATCTTGTCTGTTCAGGACAGGCACTGAGTGTTTGGCACTGAGTAAAAAGGGAAACGTTATAGCAGGACTTGCTCCTGGTGGTCTTGCTTTCAAGGAAACCCATGGCAGATTTTCCCCTTGGGGATTTTAAGTGCTGTTTTTATTCTGCCTCACCACATTTGCAGCCCATGCTTTGAGCAAATCATACTCCTTGTGCAAGGCATATATTCAGATCGGAGGGACACTGCTTCAGTTAGACTGGCGTCCAACGTGATGCTTATAGTTGCTCTTGACACTTAACTTTCAGCCTTGTCACGTAATGCCTCCAATTTGTGGAGACAGATTTAGAAAAGGAAAAAAAAAAGAACTTGAATAACCACAAAACATAAAGCCTTTATCCTCTCCTGAGTTAAAGTGCTCTTTGCCATTCCTTGATTTGACATAGAACAGCATTTTACAACCTCAGCAAGTTTAAGATGTGTGGACTTCAACTCCCAGCATGCTGGCTGGGGAATTCTGGGAGTTGAAGTCCACACAAGTTGCCAAGGTTGAAAAACACTGATGTAGAGCAATGCTGGCATAAAACTGGCAGTCTCTGTTGCCAGCCTCTGTCCTGCCTCGGTTGTGTCTGCGCCTATTGACTGCCAAACAGCATTAAGCTGGTGAATGTACCACTCACTAGAGGCAAGGTAATTTGCATTCTCTTATCACTTTAGTGCTTCCTCCTTTCAACAAATCACCATCGAGCAGGGAGAACATCTGGCAGCCGGGGCGGTGCAGCAGGAATGGGGAGAATCTCTTTGGACCTCTGCTTGGACTCCTCTAGCTGGTGTGTCTGTCCCTCCTCCCACAGCTCATTTGGGCATCTTCCAAGTTTAAAAAAGAGTTCAGAAATAGTCTCCAAGCAGAGAGCGACAGAGGCTGCCATGACTGTGCAACCAGCTAGGCCCTGCAAAGGGGAGAACCGAAATGGACCATCTGCTGGACAAGCATTGCTCTTTTGGGGGGCAGACTGAGGGTGATTAAAAGTGTCAAATACATGGAAATTGAATGTAAGGAGAAACACACCCTGCTTTTTCTTCCCCAAGTGCAACTGTAGAGGTCTGTCTTCTCTACCGTGTTGAAAGGCCGGACAGAAGGTCACATCATAAACAGAGAGAGGGAGGTGGTATGTCTGAAGGAATTCAGGAAATAAAATGCTAGCAGAAAAGGCAAAGGCTGGGAGAGAAATGACCTGAGGTGAAATTTGTTCCTGATCAGTGGGGAGAGGTAAAATTTCTGGAGATGCTGAAACTATGGGGGAAATATATTTTCTAGACATTTTTTCTAGATAAAAAGTCAGCAAGATAAACCCATAAGCATATCAGGCATTAAATCCTCCTTCCGTTTTGGTGAAAATGGCAGCAATTCCCCGCCCCGCCAACCTCCCAGGGCAGATTGAAGTATTGTATTGTGGTACCCGGGAGTCCTAATATACTGCTTGTCATCTATTTCTTCCTTTTACAATTACTAGAAAGCTTTGGGGTGAGGAGGAATAAAGGATAACAGAATTTAAACTATTGTTCTCCAAACCATTTTAGGGTTTTTAAAATTCTTTTTTCATTTTTTTTCTTTTTTAATAATTTTATTGAATTTTTTAGAAAAAACATTAATAAAAAACAATACAAACTAAACTCAGAAAGGAAAAGAAAAGAAAAAGAGAATAGAAAGTACAAGAGGAAAAAATAAGAAAAAGAAAAAATATTTAAAGAAGTGACTTTTGATCTTCATCACAAGTACAAACAAACTTAGTAATTCTTCACCCCCTATAAAGTTAGATGCAAGTATCTCTTCATTCCGTAACCCATCCCTTATCCATATGCAAATCCATAAATCATTAACATTTCAGTCCTGGTGTCAGCATAAAGTCCGTAGGAGTTCCCAGAATTTTATAAAAACATGTCTTAGTTTAATCTTGGTCAAACAAACCAAATTTGAACCCCTTCCTTTTGCTTCTAACAATCTTGATCTTTAATTTGTTCAGATGTTATCATAGGATTTGATCTCCAGTTTTTCTTTTTCCTATCTCAAAGGATTCTTCAAGGATTTAGCAAACCTCTTTTGTAAATCCCGTAAGGAGTCCTTATCCAGGTAATTCTCTTGGCTTGTCATTTCTATTTCCACTTTAACTGTCATCTCTGTCTTATAATCCACATTTTTTTTTTATTTTCCAGTATTTCAGCAATGTCTTTATGTTCTAATATTTCTGCATCAGATGAAGTTAGTTTCAGCTCTTTATCCTGTATGTCTTCCAAAGTATTCTCTTTCACATCCGTCATTTCTTCTTTAACATCTTTTGTACATAGAAGCAGACATCATTGCTGATATTGTAGCTGTTAGTTTCTGTCCCCATTCTCCCTTCATCTCCCAGTGCTCAAACCCATGGAAAAACACTATCTTGCAAGGAGCAGCTGTCCAGAACACAAGTGGGCAATCTCCTGTCCTCTGCTTATCTGGAGAGGTTCTGTGGGACCAGTCTACTTGCCAGTCATTTGGTTGTAGCCACAACATCATCTCCACTTGTTTAGAAAAATGCTAGCTCATCATTCCTCACCTGGAAGTCTGCTCTTTTTTCATTTTTTTTTAGAATACAACAACAAAAGGCTTAGGGGAAAAACAGAAAATATCTTCCACCCCCACCCCATTTTTCTTTTTTTCCTCCCAGCTTTTCCACTTCTAGAAGGGGTTGTGTTTTTGCTTCCCATAGTCCCAAAACACATTTCTGATCACACCTGTCATGAAAACTCAGAAGTACAGAGCACAACACTGAGAGGAAGAACCATGTTTATTGTTGGGTGCCTGCTTTACAAGAAAGAGGGACCCTGAACAATGGAAAAGCAATGGTTTTTATAGAAGTTAAGGGCTACAAGGCAGGAAATCCTAGGGATGTGATTGGCTGGTCAGTTTGGGGAAGCTAGGCATGTCCTTGTCATATACCTGTGGTTATTTCTGTTGTTTGGCAAAATGAGCCTTTCAAGAGGGCAGCAAAGCTGGGGAAGCCCCTTGTTAAAGGAGGTGGAATGCTGAGGTCATCAGCAGATGGAGGATGGAAGGCTGGGGTTTCTCTGGGTTGCAATTGCCTTGCCAGGCTGTCCTTGGGCTCCACTGCGAGCTGTTGAGGCGGCTTCTATTCTTTGCTTTAGACGGGATTGCAGGGGGGCTTTGTCTGGGGGCAGGGAGGGTCAATTTGGCTCTGGTAGCATTAGGCCAAGATTAGAACTGGGTTTGACCCTGGCCAAGTCTAAAAGACAGGGAGGAAAAGGGTGCAGCCTCCATTTTATTTGATCTATTTATTTTCTCCACCACATACCTACTACACATCATATGGCATAGGCTCCGAGGGAATCGGTGGCAAACCATGACAGATTTTACACACTGTAAGGCTGGCTGGAATTTGAATAGCATTGGAATAAGGCAGAGAACACTAGTGGAAGTAGTGAATAACTAAGCCTGTCTCACTCAAGGACTGAGAATATGATAAAGGTGGTATTACGGGGACAAGGAGAGAAATTTCTGATTGTCAAGGCCTGACTCTGCAAGTGGGGACAGGGCCCTAGTTTTAATACATTGTAGAATCAGGAGATAGAATGGGCCATAACGATTACAAGACAGAAGGATCCATTTTGTTCATGCACTCCACATAAAAGCCAGTCAGCCAAGCATTTATATTAGCAAATATTTCTGTGTTGGGTTATGTAAGGGAAAGTCTTCTCACCTGGAGCTGGATTTCTCGCAATTTCATGGATGTGCCCACATTATTTGCTAGCAATAATACAGAAGTGGTTTGCCACTGCTTTCTCTTGGGATGATGTTCAACTTCCCAGTCTAGCCTACAGCCCTGATAGTCTTCCATTTAAGTGCTAACCAGATCCAACCCTGCTTAGCTTTTAAGCTGAGGTCAGACAGGTACTGCCACTTGCTAGGGAAGCTTTAATGAATGTGATTGCAACCAGAAAGTGAAATGGTTCTGTTAATTCTATCACCTTAGGATTGTTCCCATGAGGTATTGGTATAAACCTTGAATCTTGTTTTAAAGAAAACTTAGCTAGTTGCATTACTTGGAGCTATACACAAACCAGAACAAGATTGTATTCCAGTATTTGCACTTTCCACAGTTTTGTGATGCATTTTCCCATTAAAAATGCACTGAGGGAGAAAGTATGCACAAAATGCATTACATTAAGGAAAATTGCTAGCAAAAATGTGCACACCAGGAAAAGTACATATGGAAATGTATCAGAAGGAATTTTCAGATAAATTCAACAGAAAAAACAGAAGCTCTGAGGTATATAGCTTTTATGTCTGTATACTAATTCATGTATGGGAAATATGACAACTGAGTACTTCAATAAGATTTGACGGATATTGCTGAGATTTGGTGGGATAGTATTTATGACTGGAAAATAGAAATGGAAGTATAATAACTAGCTCAAAAAGAACTGGAACTCAAAAATGGAGGATGAGTAGTATATATTAAGTGCGTCTATATATGTGCATGTATACTGTATTACACACACTTTTTCATGGAGATCAGTGAATCTGAACATAGAAGCTATGTAGAAAGCATCTGGGTCAAAAGAGAACAAAACTGATATTGTTATAGCAATAGAGTATAGCCAGTTCAGCCAACAGGAAGACACGGATGGAATATTTGTGGACTGACGAGATCCAGGGAAGGGAAAACACACTCATGCTTTCAAGGCGGTTGTCAGTTCTTCGTGATACTGTAGGCCAAGTCACAAGACAGACTCCATAAGTTTCATAGGAACGATACTGTATTGATATAGGCTATAATAACCAAAACTTGAAAGCTTGACTGAACAACAATCCCTTCAACTGCTCATAATCTCCTGTGAATACCGCGCTTCCATTAAATCCCACGGAAAGACATTATTAGAAGTGGGACTTCAGTGGTATGGACTGTGCAGTATCTCACATGCTACTGACCATATGATCCAGCGCGGTGTAGATAGAGGTAAGGATTGACTCCGTTGTCCCCTCTTTGTCTGTTACCCTGCCCTACTCTTTGTCCAGGAGATTAGTACCCTCAGGGTCACCTCCTTCTCCATGTTCCTCGGCGCACACACTTGGAGCACTTATTCTCTGACTCTTTTCCTGGTTGGATGTAATCAACTAGGGGCTAGGCTTGGCCTTCCCTATCCTTATCCTGTATTTTCTTAAAAAATCTTTTTGTTATAATCATAAAACCTGCTTCATTAATCCTTGTTCAGGTTAGATTCCTGCTGTCAGGAATGCTCACATGCATACACAAATGCTTCTTTCTGACAGACCTCCTGAGTGAACTCCTCCCACCGGGCTTTTTCAGATTGGGAAGCATTAGTAGAACGATGGGAGAACTGTGTAATGAAGCAGTAGCACTGATAAGAAGGAAGTTCAAAATGCCATGGGGAAAAGATTGAAATGAATTCTTCTTAATTCTTAATCCTGGAACTAAAACAGAAAAAGAGAAACTTCTTTCAAATCAGAAAGAAAATGGCTGAGAAATTTCAGTGCACATTTTTATATAGAATTGCTGAATCTCTATCCTGTATATATATATTTTTAATCATATGGCATAGCCGTTCAGTGTTCATGCTACTTTTTCTTGCTGGGAAATCCTTGTGAGGTCCAGCAGCCAGATGTGTAGAATATTTAGCTGTGACAAGTCACGATGCCCAGGGTGCATCACGAGGAGGCTAGACTACATTGCACTGATAACCTATAATTTAGAAAGAGATTTCAAAAAGCTTGATTAAAAAAGTTCTCTTGACCAGATATTTGGGAGATAGAAGGAATTTATGGCTTGAGAGGTTTTAAAGAGTACAGTCTGAAGCTGTAGACTATTTTAGTGAAAAGGAAGAAACAACAACAGTCACTCTGACTGATGAGCTGGCATGTATATAAGATGGAAGGAGTGGGGAAGAGCCCTGCCTAAGGACGAATATCTTACCAAAACTCTTGGGTTGGGAAGACTAAGGACCAAACAAGTTGAGGATTCGGACTGATATTATAAATAGCAAAGGGAGGTTCCGTGGTTATGTTTCAAGCTAGAGGAATAAAATGATGGAGTGAATCCTACTTCAGTCTATGACAGTTTTGCATGTACAGTATTTGTTCAAGAGCGTTTCAGCCAGTTTCATCAGTCAGTGTTTCTTTTTAAAATGCACCTACGTTTTCATACATTTCTTACTCTAACTTACATAGCTTTCATGCAGCATATTTTTTCCTTCCCTCCGGTATAAGATATGAAGAAAAAAATGGCATGCTTTGCCAGTAGCTCTATTAGATCCTACCTAAAAATCAGACCTGGTGATTCCAGGAAGGAACAAGAAAAGCCCATTCAGCAGCTCCTATTGCCCCATCCCATGATCCTGGATCCAGGAATTCCCACCTTGAGGCTGGCAATCTTGGACGGGCTATCCTGTTCCCCTCCCCAGGTCATGGGCTGCGAAGGAGAGGACAGCACAGCTGGGGGGCAGCACAGAGGACAGCAAGGCACCCAGCTTGCTGGCTGGGCATCTGCTGAGGAGGAGAGGTCAGCCTTCTCTCCAGGAAATGGTGGAACTTTCAGCTCATACACGTTCTCCATTTGAGCTGCATCACTGCTTTAAAGCAAGCATTTTCTTGGAGCAGTTAGCACCAATACAAATACTTCCTGAACTGCAAAAATGGACATCCATGTCCTATCTCTCCCTCTTGTAAAAGTTCCTCTTTTGGAAATAAAAAAGTAGCAAAGAGCAGATGTGGAACTGCATAGGCACACTCCTATTTGTTGCTCTGTCATTTGAAATCTATTGTGCTTCTGCAAATAAACTCTCCAGGGCCAAGGCCACGTAGATGCCTCTTCCTTATCCAGCTGGATTGAGAGACCGAATCAGTTGATTTTCCGTTGTCTTAACAATGGCTGTTGTAGCTGCTAAAAGGGAAACTTCAGGCCCTGTGTTTGTGTGCCTTTGTGACACAGCTGCTTGTTCGGCAGCCCTCAAATAACCTCTTTCAGAAAGAAGAGGGAAGCGTGAGTCATGCCCAATTCCTCCAAACCCATAAAACCTGTGATATGGCATTTCAGCTAATCTTGGACCCTGGAAGGTAATTGACTCCTTCTATGTGCTGCCTTCCATGCAAGTCACAATGAGTGGGAGTAATCTTTGAAAGCTATTTTAATCAGAGTAAGCTTAAAATTTAGACAGCTTATCAGACTGCAAGCAAACTAAAGACTTTCCAGATCCTTGCTTTGGATGGATTTGCTGAGCATGATGGAAAATTGGATCATATACGAATCAGATATGTCCCAGGTCAATTGTCTCTTGCATTTGTGCAGCATAAATGCTACTGATCCTCAAGTGTTGATGTATCCCAGTTCTCCCTTTCTCTGCTTGTAGCATAGGAGTATGGTAATGTAATTTTAGATTGTACTTTAATTAAAGTGCATAATATAGCTTCCAGTTGTACTATCATTATGGTTATTGCGATGATTAAATATAATGAAGGATCAAATTCATAGCTCTTGGCTCCATCCTTGTCTCTACAGCAAGAGTGAGGAAGTTATGGCTCTTCAGATGTTACTGAACTACAGCTCTGCGACGGTTCTTTGCTTTCCAAGGACCGGACACGCCACAGCCTAGCTAACCTGTACACAGTGCTTTACTGCAGCGCAGACCTTCCCCAACCACAGGCTATTGCTCTCCACCCAACTGGCACTTGCAAGGTGATGTTGCCACGTAAACAGTTCTTTAATATTCCTTTCAAACACAAGTCTCAAAGTCTGTAAAGCGGCAGACAACCTTGGCCTCCTTCCAAAAGTTCTTACGCTGGTTGGGATGAGGGGCTGCTTCAGTGGGGTGGTTCTTCTTCTGGCTGCTCCTGAGCTCCCGGCAGGACACGCTGCTCACCGTGGCTTGTGGTCCGGGCAGTTGACCGACGGCCCTCACGCCTGCTCCTAAGGGCTGCCAGGCTCCAGGCGCCGCTTCCCCTTCTGCGGGCCGTCTGCCTAAATCCTCCCCGGCCTTTCCGCTCTGTCGGAGCGTTGCTTCCGTCCGCCAAGGGCCCGGGTGGGGCGAGGCGAGGCGGCCTCTGGAGGCCCGCCCTTCCCCGGAAACGCCGGGCGTGGCTCAGTCATCACAGGCCGCTGGAACGCCGGCTTGGATGCTTGTGAGTGAAGTTGGGAGCTGATGAATGGGCGTATGAGAGAAATGGGGAGGGAAGCGTTTCTGCCTGGCTGCGGCTGCTTTTCCCATCGTCACTCCTTCACAAGCTCCCAGTATTTCTCCCCACTGGCTCTGCTGGCTGAAGCTGCTGGGACTTGTAGTTCAGCAACATCTTAGAAGGCCACAGCTGCCCACCATAAGGCTCAACTGGACAGGGGAGCCAGGGATGAAATGTGCATTGCAACATAGTGATGCAAACTCCATCCTTTATGTGTTTGTGACACTGCAATACACATTGTATCATTTGGGGGGTGTTGTGGCTACAAATGGTTGCCTGGACTCCTTACCCATGGGCTATGGGCTCACACAACCCTGATGGCTTGGAATACCTTTTATAGACTTGGGAAGAGAACCTTTTGGCTGTGTCACTTCCAGGCAAAATTATGGGAGCAGAATGAGTGGTAAATGAGGCCAAAGCCAAACATGGGTAAGAAAATCTCATTTCTCTCCTGCTGCTGCTTGCTTCCCACTCTCTCCCTTCATTTTCATACATGCACAAAGCCTTCACACATCTGTCTACTCACATATCCACAACTCTTCACACACAGACAGGGATGTACTGATGAGCTTAACAACATGGCTGTGTTTTTTTTTCATCCATCTCTTCCACTCAGTGCCACCCAGCTGACTGGTAGTTTTTCATGGCTTAGCTGAGTAGTGCAGAAGGAAGGGAACTGTTGGAAATGCTCAGCCCCCTTGCTCATTCTGCAGTAATGCCTAGTGCGAGATTGCTGAACAATATGGGCTGTTGAGTCACCCAGCGAGAAGAATTACACCCCTCTTCCCTGTAATTTACCCTGCATTCTGTCGCTGTGCAGGAAGGAAAATGGCATCAGATAGGGGGAATGCAGGCCAGCTAAGCAGGTGGAGATAAGGGCTGCAGATTATTAGGCTCAGGTTTATGCTGATATGTCATGTGCTGTCATGTCCAAACAGAGGTAGCTTTGCTGTAATCATCCATGCTTGTTTAACTTCTCATTTGGATACCTGGAATACATTACCAATGGACTGCTTTGAAAATAGCCTAGAAGCTTCAGCTAGCCCCCAAACAGGACAGCTTCCTGACTTGGGCTCCTTGAGGCAATTGCCTCATTCTGCCTAATGTGAGGGCCAGCCGTGTATTCCATCTTACTTCTTCGTCAATGCAGAGCTCGTGGTTGGCTTCTACCACCATCCCCGCCAAACTTTGCCTCCCCCCAACTTTCTCTCCTTTTGCCTCCATGCTTTCTAGCCAAATTGTAGCTTTTAATGTGACAGGAGGGGAAGGGAATTAAATAGATGACTGGGGTGCAATTTTACCAACTACATTTAATTTAATTTATTTATATATGTTTATTTTATTTATGTTCTATCCCACCTTTATTATTTTTATAAATAACTCAAGGCAGTGAACATACCTAATACTCCTTCCTCCTCCTATTTCCTTAAATATAAACTGAAATGAAATGAAATTTGGTTTCGTCCTGGTCCACCTACTATTTTGGGGGCTGCTGAACTTAAAAAGGCCACATGTAGTTTTCACACCACTTTTTCTCTGATCTTTTTTTCTTCATTATTTCCATTTGAACCTTGGCAGGAAATCATGTCACTGGAAATTTCAGTGATGCGATTTTCTGTGTTTGTGTAAAGCTCCAGAAAAGTAGCTTGAGCACTACAGATTGCCAACCCCAATTCTAGTAAGCGGAATCTAGCTCTTGATCAAGTTTCTGTAAGGTAAAGCCAATTTAACCTGCCCTCCCATAAGCCAACAAAGATCTCACATTAATGGAAGTGGGATGTTATTTTGACTCTGGAGAACTTATCCTTTTCCATGAAATCCTAGGATTCCTGCTGGGATTCTGACAGCAAGCCACTGACCTGGAAAAGAAAAATCATGTGAAAAAAATAGAATCCCGATTGCAGAGAGCTTTTGTTCTAGCTCTACCACACATATATGTATTCTTTACACCCTGCAGCATTTTGCCACATAAATTCTACTAGTTTATGCACACACTTCTTTTGAGACTGTGGGTAAGTTCTGTGCCACGGAGGAGGCCAAGTCATGTCACCAGGGACTATTAGCATCTGTCAGCAGCTGCAATGAAATGGGCCAGTGGTCTCTGTTTGTTTCTGCAGTGGTGATGACATCCAGGCTAATGTTGTGGACTGCATTGGAAGAACCTGAGATTTGCTTAACAACAGTGTGTCAGTGGCCCCAGTTTTTGGCTAGCTTTATTAATTATAATGGCTGTGCTTTTCTCAATTGACTTCACATCCTCTCTGAGCTTCATGTTAGGTCCTTCCAGTAACTGCAGCTGTTTGATACTCCCTTCGGCTTCAATCTGCAGCCCATCAGAAAGGTTAGCCAGCATTTTGTGTATGCTACTCAGGAAGGTCATTGTTTCCTTTGCTCTGCATTGCTTCTGAAACTTGAATGACTGGTAGTTCTCCTCTTGGCTTCCTCTGTGCTTGGCTGATAGGCCATTGAATGCATCCCCTTCCTACAGAGAAAAATTACAAAGATGGTAGCTTTTTGTTGGCCTCCATTTCATGCCAATGACTGTTACTATGTTATTACTAGCAGTAGAAGTAATAATTATATATTAAAATAATCATCACAATGTGGTCTTTTTGTTGTAAATGCTGAACTAGCTTTTCCTAGTCTATGTAGCCTTAAGGTCACATAGACCACTGCAGAATTTCTGGAGCTGATGTGTAGCACAACCCTGTTTATCATTTATAGGAAAATAAGATCTGTGGTGTTCAGTGGCATGTTCTCTGAGCACCGGTAGATTTTCAGCTTTTTAGCATGCTGGCTGGGGAATTCTGGGAGCTGAAGTTCACACTTCTTAAAGTTGCCAAGGTTGAGAAACCCTGGTCTAAATACCTTAGCTGGAGCTGAGTTGTGTAATTGTATAGAATGGACTTTTCTAGGGTAACACAGTAGTGACGACACATAGTCTTCACATCACATCCGTGTGATATAAGATGTGGCCAATGCCAGGAAAATGTGAGATAACTTTTCATTTCTGCTGCCCTTCAGGGTGGAGCAAGGGCAGTTTGGTGTAGTATAGAATTATAGTAGCACAAACAAGTAGAGCTATAAAGAGAGAGTTTCCACTCTGACATTATGCATATAAATCTCTTTCCAGTACTGAGTGGTGTTTGCAAATGCTGAAGCTCAGGGGTTTCTCTCTGTATCTAGACCTCCCAGATGGACAATAAGAGAAAACATTGCCTTCTGTAATTAATTTCTGACAAACTGCCCATGTATTCTTTTAAAAACAGCCTACTTATCACTGTTTGCATTCAAGCAGATTGTTCAGCTGCAAAATTTGACCTGCTCTGGCTCAGAGAAAATCTGTTTGTTATTGTGCTTCTTCAGTTTGTCCTTCCTCTGCATGGGCAATCCAATGTCTTGGCCAGCAAAGGGAGGGCTGATTTGGGGGTCTATATTCTTGCTTTAGATAGGCCATTTGCTGATCAATAGATACGTGATTGCATTTCAGCTTCTCGTACCTTTACTTAGTCTACGTTGTTTTTCAAAGCCCATCTTCTCTTTGTCAGAACAGAACAGAATGGAACAGAACAGCAGCTGGTGGGAAGGGAGTTTATGATGTCCTAAGTGCCAGTGAATCAGAGGTCCTGATGTCATGGCCAACTCCTTCTGCAAGTAGGAAGAAATGGGGAAAGTCCGTTCTCCCTAAATAGGGATTATAGGGAAATAGGGTTATAGGGATGACTGTATTATTCTTCAGTATTATAGAAGACATGGACAATTGGTGCCCTCCAGCTGTGGCTGGATCTTACAGTATCTTATTAACTGTTTCTCCTTGGGGATTGTCTACTCCCTCCTCCTTTTTTGTTAACATGGCCACAGCCTGAGGTTAGTGTGCAGATGACCTGCCCATTATGGAATGAAACTCCACTAGAATTCCAAATACACATTGAACAGCATGCATTAACATCTGTATGCACCTCTAGTTTCTAGTTTAACATTTGTCACCATGACTGAGTGCAGGATGTGCAGTAATGTGAGTTTTCCGGAAAGTTTTGATTTCAAAGAACTTTTTGGGGAAAAAAAATCAACTGCCCTAAATAGATTTTTTTCAAAAATTATGCTTACGGTCAGCTCTTCAAGGTAGACCAGACTAGGCGATCAAAGCTAGGAATGCTAATTCTACTTTTATTATAAAGGTTACAGTAACAGAATCTTTTAAGTCTGAATGTGCCTCCCTCTCTTTATCTTCAAGAGAACTGGGGAGGGTCAAGACTGAGACATTTTCTCAAATTACATTTCTGCCTTAGACTCAAATTTTTGCCTGGACGTTTTGTTGGTTGCAGCTCTTCTTCCTGTTCCTCACAATTATTCTTACTGCCCATTACATTATTTAATTGATAATGTATATAAATTTGATAGTGTTTATTCTATCTGAAGAAAAAGCACCATTTTAATATTATGTATTCCACATTAAAACTGTAGCTATAAGCTGCCAGAGGATTCTCCCATAG
Source organism: Candoia aspera (assembly GCF_035149785.1). Taxonomy (NCBI): domain Eukaryota; kingdom Metazoa; phylum Chordata; class Lepidosauria; order Squamata; family Candoiidae; genus Candoia; species Candoia aspera. Next base: position 150,058,537 of record NC_086153.1, read on the forward strand.
CAGGCATTTAGTACCTAACCCTAACATGTAATGACTGTTAATGCTGTGGTTGTTGAAGAATGCTGTTCTTCAGAGAGTCTGTTAAGAATCAGAAAAGTGACACTGTGTCTTAAACTTTGGTTACTTTCGTGATTTCCCTTTTCTGCTGCATTAGCATTGCACTGCAAGTTTTAGAGGTACTCTGGGAAGGTTTTCAGGGACCACATGTTGAAGCAAGTTATGCATTTCTCCTAGAGTATGTCCTAGTAATCTGAGCCTCCTTTGAAAGCTCCCTGAAAGAGAGAGAAATGCATTGAACCAAAAAGTTAATCAAACTAATAACACACTTTAATATCAATTTGTAGTGTTCCTTGGAGGTAGAGCAACATGGCTTACCAGGTTTGGGAGAAGTTGACCCCAAAGACTTTTGAGGTGATCTTTCCTGGAAGGAGGGGTCATGGAGTAATGTGTGCATTCATGCAATAAATGCTCATTTGTTGGAGGGGGGAATCCAATTTTGTCTTCCCGCTCTCAATAGTGCTCCTTATATTACAAATGTATATGTTGAACAAAGAATTGGCAAGACCCCATCAACTACTCTCTGATCTTCAGGACTGATACTGTTTTCTCCTTTTCAGAGTTTAAAAGTGCACGTTGCAGTAAAAGTATATAAAAAGGGACGGGGGGACCTCTCTTGTGTCCTGCGTGGAACAGATGTTCTCTTCATGTTGTTCCTTGGTGCTCAGTTCCCTCTACGGAAGCCTAACCCAGGGCATAGTCTGCTCACATCCGTTGCTTCAGCCAGCTTCTAGGATCAGCGACCCACAGATTTACTTAGCCTTGAACATTATTCCTACTCCATAAGCTAATGCCAAGGCATGACATCTTATGGCCAAAAATGAATTATATTCAAGGAATAAAAAGATTCTCCAGGACTTACACCTTGTTCCAGAAGCTTGGGAGATCCTTGCTCCCGACTGAAGAGCATTCACAGAACACACTTGTCACAAAGCTGGGATTCTGACTCCTCTAAGAGGCTCAGAGAAATGACAGCCTTATCTTTGAAAACCACTCTTGCTAAACTTTTAAGCAGCTGCTTTAAAACTTCTAGAGATATTTCTAGTTTCAACACATAAATGTTCTCTGGCTTTGATGATCTGCAGACAAAAAAAAAAGAAACCACATATTTCTGAAATACATGTCAGGGCAGTTTATTCAATAAGTGAAATCAGCTGGAAAGCATAAAATACAGAAGAATTAAGCAAAGCTGCTTTGTCGACCTAAACACCCACCATACAGACAGGATCTTTAATATCAATTTATTTATTTATTTATTTTATTTACCATATTTTTATTACTGCCCATCTCCCCCATTCGGGGGACCCTAGGCGGTTCACAATAAAACAATGTTGGTTCAGCTACCTTGATGGCCAGTCCAACCAGAGAACAGAAGACTGCAGAGCCAGATAAGCACAGTAAGCAGAAAAAGACCCAGGTGGGCAACAGAGGTCCTCTGAAGACCAAGGTCTTGGGTTCCTTTTATATCCTCCTTCAGGCTTTGTGGTCCTGCTTTCCTAGTTCCAACTGGTCCAGAGTTCAAGGCACAGGGCACTCTTAAATGGCCAAGATACACAGGGTACATGCTCCATTTTTTGGACATGAATTGTGATTGCTTGATCTCCCTGAAGCCATCCAGGACCAGGAGTTGGTTCATTCTGATAAACTTCGTGGGTTCATCTTCGTCATCCATCAAGCCACTTACTTCCTTCTATATCTCTGATGAGGGTCATGATAAGATGTTACATCATATTTTGCCTTCTTCACTTCTCTTACTTTTTGAGTAAACAAGATATATAACTAAGGCATCTACACTTTTATGCATCTACTGAGACCTGAACCAATATTCAAGTCTCTCACTTTATCCCATTTCTTTATTCTTATTGTACCTATAAAGCACTGCCAAACAGTAATCAATACATAGTGCTCAATACCACTGTGGTACAAATTCGATCATGCCATAATTAACTTCATTTGATCACCATAAACTCAGTACAGTAATGTTGGCCTGTTTTCTGAAGAATCTGAATTGTTATTTGGACCCTGCCTATCAAGAAAGATCTTTGCAATCTGTTTAATACTCTCTACCCACCCACCCCCAAGTTAGAATAAAGTACCTGTTTTATTTATATTTATATTTATATTCATTCATTCAACTCTGGATTTTAAGGGGACATTTGAAATCAGAATTACTTTCTAGGGCCTGAATCTGGTGAATATAATAGATTCATCCACTGCAGATTTGCATGGTCATTTTAGTAACTCTTTTGTGATCAAAAATAATGGATAGTTCAACTATGTATCTTGGATTAGAGATCAGTAGAGATAAATCAGGTACTCACTTTATTTGTTACTTGCTCTCTTAAGCTAGTTTCACATATCCTACTAAGACACCCTGTGGTTTGTTTGTTAGTTTGTTTATTCATTTTCTATCCCGCCTTTATTATTTTTATAAATAACTCATGGCAGCAAACATACCTAACACTCCTTCCTCCTCCTCTTTTCCCCACAACAACAACCCCGTGAGGTGAGTTGGGCTGAGAGAGAGTGACTGGCCCAGGGTCACCCAGCCGGCTTTCCTGCCCAAGGCGGGACTGGAACTCTCGGTCTCCTGGTGTCTAGCCTGTTGCCTAAAGTGTGGTTTACATAATGCACCATTATTAGAAAAATTGTCTTATAGCATTGTGTGACCCAGACATGAAATTTTTGACTGATTATTTTCATAATCTCCTACTGTAATAACGTGCTTATTTACAGTGATGCCAAACAGAAATGCATTGCAAATGGGAAAAGCAGGTTTCCCATGTCCAGGCCTCTGGGCCATCATAATTTTGGCACTTGTTGCCTTTTATAGTTCAGCTGGGAGAATCTGCCTCCTCACTTCAGCCTAAGAAGGAGACTGAGTTTGCAGTTGGCTTTGCAAAGCAAAGAGCGGATCCCGCTGTGCTCTTTAATCTGCTCCTCCCATCAGCAAATGAGAACTCCCTCCAGAGTCTTTGATGATTTTTTAAAAGCTCCTCATGTGAAACATTCATCAGGAATAGAATATTAATAGGGTTAGTATAGAACCTTCCTTCCTAATGTGGTAACCTTCCATAAGCAGAGTGGGATGTGTGTGCATGTGTGCCTGGGTGTGTATGTGCAGGGAGGGTCATGCAGAGATGAGGCTCTATCTGCTTCCTGATGGCCTTTCTGAATATGCACATTTTCAGTTATTGGGGAGTTTTCCTATATTTCTAAGAGCGGCCGAGTGTTCTATATATCAAACGAACCATTTATGACTACCTTAATCATGAGCATCCAGCTTTTCTGAACTGATTTTACCCTCTATTCTGCCAGTCTGGGAATCTTTTTTTCTGTCACCATTGAGCTTTGGTTCCATGATATAAAAGAGGCAGCGATCTGGTCAAATTGTGGAACTGTAGTAACAGGATCATCTTCAGCCATCCTATTATTATAAAAAGACTTTCAGATGGAAATCCAAGTCCCTTCATGGCAACATGAACAGAGTCCTTCTGAGGTGTGGACCTGAGATATGGACTCATCCAGTCCTCCCTAGAAGTGGAAAGAATTTTGAGGAAGATGTGCAAAAGGAGGCCCAGCACATTTATAAATCCAGAAATCCAGACCTTGCCTGGTTTGAGATGATGCTCCTTGGGCTTCACACATGGAATCGAGCTAGAAGCCCACTTTTCAGAGATGCTACCACCATTGTAGAAGGAAGGCTGCAAAGAACTCATGTCTGAAAACTGGAAAGTTGCTGCCAGTTTCTATCAAGACTAAGCCAATGGACCAATTGTTTGTTATATTACAGGGCAGCTTCCAGTGTTCTTGCCTGTGCAGAAATTATCATCATCACCATCACCATCACCATCGTGTTGTTTGTTTACATGTTATGCTGTCAAATAATAGGAGCTCTGAGGGTGGTGTACAGTCAGATAAAATATATGAAAAGCTAGCAGCACCTTCATGGATCTCAAAAAGCAACGCAAGATTGGACCTGGTTAGGACTTGGCTGGGAGGTAACCCAGAAATCCCAGGGCAATAGATCAGGGTGGCAGAAGGCAGTGTCAAACCAATGTTGCACTGTTGCCAAGAAAACTATATGGACACATCCATGAAATCATAAGCTTGAGTCAAGAAGTTTTTAGCATATCTTTTTATGTGAAAATTTGTACAGTAGTGTCACAACGAAGTAAAAACAGTAAAAACTGAAAGAGACAAGTGGATAACAGGCAAGATGAAAAAATAGGGAGCTGCAATACTTTTGTCAATAAATACACATCATGGCTTGTACGATGTAGCTGCTTTGTCAGTCTAAGCTGTTAAAAGGCACTTTGAGGGTAACTGCATTGGATCCAAGGGATCCTTTAAGGCAGTGTTTTTCAACCTTGGCGACTTTAAGATGTGTGGTGGCCGGGGAAGTTGAAGTCCATACATCTTAAAGTTGCCAAGGTTGAAAAACGCTGCTTTAAGCAGTGTGCAACCCCTTACAGAAAACTGCATGCAATTCCCAGGCATTTAGGTTGCATGCCCTCAACAGCCCAAGATAACACAATGTAAAATAGGTGGCCAAATGACTACTGTGATGTTACCCGTGGTCCATTGGAAGGCTAAATTACAGAAAGACCCCAAGCTTTCCAAGGTTGCCCAGTGTTGACCTAAATGGTCAGGCAAACTTTTCACAGAGAGTATCTCAGTGTTATGATGACTGAGTCTCAGATGTCCCATCCCATACCCTGTTCCTGAATAGTGGGAATTAGGGAGATTTCATCACATCATGGAGCAGGATTAGCAGAAACTGTAAATATGGAATACTCCTAGGAGACATCCCCTCTTCCCAATCTCATTGTGCCACCCAGACTAAAAGCTCCTTGTTCACCTATGTATTTTCCAGCTGCACCTGTAGTGCAGGGCAAAATGTAAGTAAATGATAGGAAAGCATCTTCCCCCACATGGGCGATGGCTGTATAATCACAATGAAGTGTCTTTACTGCAGGGATAGGCAGAAGATAAAACAAGATTTTCTTTTTGTCCGTGTTTGTGGTTGTGTTTGTAGATATGTTAAGTTTTTTTCCCCCTCCAACAAATCATCCACTTTTTGAATTGATAGGAGATTGTTTTGGGCGAAGGAAATAGCTTTAATATCATCCTTCACATTTCTTTATGCACAGCTTCAAAAGCACTCATGAATGGCATCACACCCATGGTGATGTGCAATCTCTAGAACATGTTCAATCCAAATAAACCTTCTTAAAAAGGCAGAAATTGAGCAAGCAGTAATGGAGAGGAAGAATGCATCCTTTATCATCCTTTACATTCATCAACAAGTGCACTTGACAATCCCCAACTTGATGGGAGCAGGAATCAGATTCTTCTACAATCCTTTTCCTTATGACTTACTCCCCAGTGAGTGTGTACAGTACTGCAGATTGATAGTGCAAGACTGTCTTGTTGATTCAGAAGTAAACCCTAGGGAGCTCGGTACGTAATCCAACATCTGCCTGCGGATTGCCTGTGATGAAGAGTATTCTCCATAATTTCACACAGTAGAAAAAGCAACTTGGTACCTACTGGAAGGTATGGTTTTCAACTACAACCAGTCCTGGGTACTGTCATGCGCTGCCTACCTCTGAATAACGTTCAGACACTGGTTTGCAAAGCAGGCTCTGGTTTATTTCAGGGTAGGTACAACGTTGGTAGAAAAAAGCTGAGAGTGACAGGAGCGCGCCGGTGCGGGGTTTAAATACCCCGCGCCGGTCAGCGCCCTCTCGCTCTCGGTCACGTCACCCCCCTTTGTCCCATGCGTTGCCCTGCCATTGGTTGAGGGTTTCCAGGATCGCCCATCCTCAGGTTTTCATTCTTCTGCTGATTGCTTTCAGCTGGGCGATCCCCGTTGTATTGCCGCTGATGCTTTAGGTGGCTCCGTGATCCGTTTAGCTATTGTTTGTTAGCCGTTAGTCGTTGTGGGTTGATGGCTACTTAACTTGTACCCCTTCACCTATTTCCTTGTCATTGTCATGAGTGCCATTGCGCTGATGACTTTAGCTCAACGGCACTCATGACATACTGCCCCCTTTCCGAATAGTGTTCTCCCCCGGGTTTCTGGGTTTTCCCCATGGAGCTGTCAAAATGCCACATTTTTTTTTTTTTTTTTCAAAGTTCCCGCCGGAGTAGTTGTCGCCCCTCCCTTTGCTCCTCCCTCTACCACGTGCCTTCCCAGGGTGTGTCCATGGTGCGCATGCTCGGGTTCTGACCTGGCGTGCGCATGCTCCAGCCACACCCTGTTTGTTTGGCTCAGTTCGGCGAGGCGAGAGGCGTGGCTGGTCGGGTGCTTCTCAGCTCCAGGTAGGGCCCTTCTTTTCTTATTTAGAGTGCGTCGCCTTTGTTGTGTCTCTTGGGCGTTGCCCCCAGGTTGCCCTGTTGACTTGCTTGCCACTCCCCCACGGCCGGGGGGCGGGGGGAGGGTGCTGGCGATCGTTTGTCACCACCCCGTGGGCCCGGGGCGGGGGGAGTGAGTCCCGGGGGGGGGAAGGTCCACCCAAGTCGCGGGCTTGGGGGGGGCCCTTTCCCTTGGGGCACGGGAGGCGGGGGGAGGCCTGCAGGGGGGGGTTTGGTTTTGCTGACCTTGGTTGCGGTTTGTCGGGGTATGCCCGGTGAAATGCTCTGGTCAGGTCAGGCGCGTTAACGTTGTGCGCCGCCACCCATTCCGGGTGGGGGAAGTGTTTCCACCTGACCAGATAGTGTAGGGTTCCTCGTTGCTTGCGGGAGTCGAGGATGTCCCTTATCTCGAAGTGGTGTTGCCCGTCGATCATGAGCGGTGCGGGCTGTGGCGTGCTTGGGTGCCATCGGGAGGTGGTTGCCGGTTTTAGGAGGCTGGTGTGGAACACCGGGTGGAGCCTCCGGAGGTTGTGTGGCAGGTCCAGGCGTATTGCTACCGGGTTCACTATTTGCGTGACTCGGAACGGCCCGATGTACTTAGGCCCCAGTTTTTTCGAGGGTTGGGTTGACTTTAGGAACTTGGTGGAGAGATAGGCCATATCCCCCGCCTGGAACGTCGGTTGTAGGCGCCGGTGCTTGTCGGCCTGCTCTTTGTAAGCAGCCTGTGCCTCCTTTAGCGCCGCCGTGATTACTGGCCATGCTTCCGCGATCTTCCGTCCCCAGTCGCTGGCGTCCACCTGGGGTTCCGGGGGTTGAGGTAGCTCCGGGATGGGGACGAAGTCGCGCCCCGAGACTACTTCGAACGGGGTTTTCCCCGTGCTCGTGTGGACGGCGTTATTGTATGCGACTTCGGCGAACGGGAGCAGGTCAGCCCAGTCGTCTTGGTGGTAGTTCGTATATGATCGTATAAATTGCTCTAAGGTGGCATTAAGAACCTCAGTGGCTCCGTCCGTCTGCGGATGCCAAGCCGTAGATAGGGCCTGTTGGGTCCCCGTCAGCTTCAGGAAGGCCCGCCAGAATTTGGAGGTGAACTGTGTGCCCCTGTCGGTCACCACACGTGCGGGACATCCGTGTAGCCTGTACACGTGGATGAGGAAGAGTTTGGCTAGTTGTTGTGAGGATGGGACCGACGTGCAGGGGATGAAGTGGGCCTGCTTTGAGAAGTAGTCCTTCACCACCCAAATGGCCGTTTTCTTCTGGCTGGGTGGGAGGTCCACTATAAAATCCATAGAGATTTCCTCCCATGGGCGGGAGGGTTCTGCCACCCGTTGCAGTAGCCCCGCGGGTTTGCCTGGTGCCCGTTTGGCCCTAGCGCACGTTGGGCAGGACGCCACGTAGGTTTTTACGTCTCGCCTGAGCGCGGGCCACCAGAATTGGCGCCGTGTTAGGTGTAGGGTCTTGAGGAACCCAAAGTGTCCCGCTTGCTTGGCGTCGTGTGACCTATGCAAGATCGCCTGGCGTTGCGAGTCCGGGACGTAGATTCTGCCTTCCCCCCATGCCAGGTCTTGCGCCATCGTTACCTTGTCGGGGTTTGCCAGGAACCAGGGGTCGGTTTTGAGGGCGGCGGCGAGGTCCTTGCGCATTCCCCCTGGTAGTTGCGGTTGGCTTCTTTCCGTCGCCGGTTGTCCCGCCGTCGGCTGCGCCGTAGCGTCGAGCTGCCTCCGTGCGCCGCTTCGGGTGGTCACGGCCATCCCCAGTTGCGAGGCGGATAGGACCGTCCCAATGGTGTCTGGGGCGGGCTCTTCGTCTTGGGGCAGCCGGGAGAGGGCGTCGGCCAGGAAGTTCTTCTTGCCCGGCATGAACTTCAGTTGGAAATCAAAGCGGCTGAAGAATTGGGCCCATCGGACCTGTTTTGGGCTAAGGCGTCTAGGCGTTCGTAGGGCCTCGAGGTTCCGGTGGTCCGTCCAGACCTCGAATGGTTGGGTGGCTCCCTCGAGTAGGTGTCGCCATGTCTCTAGTGCCGATTTCACCGCGAAGGCTTCTTTCTCCCAGACGTGCCATCGCCTCTCTGTCTCGGAGAACTTCCTTGACAGGTAGGCGCATGGTTTCAGGAGCCCCGTGGAGTCTTTTTGTAGCAGGATGGCTCCCAGGGAGAAGTCTGAGGCGTCGGCTTGGACCACGAACGGCCGTTCTGGGTCCGGGTGCGCGAGGATTGGCTCCGTCGTGAACAGCGCTTTCAGCTTGTCGAATGCGGTCTGGCACGCGGGAGTCCAATTCAGCACTGTGCCTGGGTTCTTGGCGCGTCGGGTGTCCCCCACCCCTTTGGTTTTGAGGAGGTCCGTTAAGGGGAGGGCTATCTCAGCGAACCCCCGGGCGAATGACCTGTAGAAATTCGCGAATCCCAGGAAGCTCTGTAGTTGCCGTCTGTTGCGGGGCCGCTCCCAGTTTAGCACCGCTTCGACTTTTGCGGGGTCCATTTCGATGCCGTCCCCGGAGATTCGATACCCCAAATAGTCTAGGCGCTCTTTGTGAAACTCGCACTTTGTAGGCTTTGCATAGAGCTGCGCCCTTCTGAGCTTGTCGAGGACTTGCCTGACTAAGGTTACGTGTTCCTCGTGCGTTTTTGTGTAAATGAGGACGTCGTCGATGTAGACCAGGACCCCTTTAAACAGATGTTCATGCAGTACCTGATTGATGAGCTGCATGAACACCCCAGGGGCCCCCGCGAGTCCGAAGGGCAGTACCTTGTACTGGAACGCGCCTAGGGGGCAGTTAAACGCCGTCTTCCATTCGTCCCCCTCCCTGATTCGGATGCGATAGTACGCCTCGCGAAGGTCCAATTTGGAAAAGACTTTGCCCGTGGACAGGTGGGCGAGCATGTCCTTCACCAGGGGTTAGGGGTATTTGTTGGACAGGGAAGCCGCGTTTAGGCCCCGGTAGTCGGTGCAGAGCCGTAGGGTCCCGTCTTTCTTCTCCCGGAATAAGACGGGGGCTCCGACCGGTGAGCATGCTGGCTCTATGAATCCCCTGTCTAGGTTTTTATCGATGAACTCCCGGAGGGTTGCCATCTCCTTCGGGGTCATCGAATAGATCTTTGGTCTAGGTAAGGGGACGTCGGGCAGTAGGTCGATCCGGCAATCCGTCTTGCGGTGGGGGGGTAGTTGGTCGGCTTCTGCCTCTCCGAAGACCTCGGAGAAGTCGGCGTATTGTTCTGGTAGGTCTGCTGTGGTAGCGGCATTGTCTTGTGTGGTCGCCTCCGCTCGTCCTACCGTGGGGTTGCTTTTGCCAGCTGGTACTGGTGCTCGATACTCGCCGTCGCCGAATGTGAAGGTGCGGGTCGCCCAGTTGATCCGCGGGTTGTTTTTCGCGAGCCATGGCATCCCCAGGACTGCAATGGGCCGTCCGATGGGCGTGACTACGAACGATGTGCGCTCGGTGTGAGTGCCCATTTGCAGGGTGACCGGCTCGGTTTGTAGCGTGGCTGGTTTCCCTCCCGCTGTAGAGCCGTCCAGCTGGTGGAATGCCAGCGGCGTGGGGAGGGGGAAGCAGCGGAGGTCGAGTTTGGCGACTAGGTCGGGGTGGATGAGGTTTTTTGAGCACCCCGAGTCCACTAGTGCCGCGGCCGTGGTGGCTCCGTTGCCGGCAGAGAGTTGAATTGCTGCCAATATTACGGAGCTTTTGTCGTTTCGTTGAGGTGGTCCGCGTTGCTGTCCCACCGCCTGCCTCGCCACGCGTCTCAGAGCAAGCGGGGAGCATTTCCCGCCGGCTGGTCGGGGTCGGTATTGTCCTCTTCCCCCCAGTAAGCGTCCCAGCCCTCTTCCGGTGTCGCTGTGGCCACGGTCATTCGGCGGTGAGGGGGCGGCCCCGGGTTGGGTGGTTTGGGGCTAATTTTCGGGGCGGGCTTGGGCGCGCTGGTCGGCGGTCGGTTGGCGAAGCAATCCGCCGTCTTGTGCCCTAATTTGCCACACCTCCCGCAGGGCTCCCGGTTGAACTTCTTTTTTGGGTATATGGGGCCGGCCATCCCCCCGTGTGGTGCGGGTACCTTTTTCCCGACATAGTTTGTGTCTTCCGTGGTTGTCATCAGGAAGGTGCGGTGCGCGTGTTCGGCTTTCCCCGCGAGGTGGATCCACCCGTGTAACGTTTCTGGGTCGTCGCGGTAGAGGGCCCATTGGAGAACGTCGCGGTTGAGCCCCCTTTTGAAGATTTCCAGCAGGGTGGTCTCAGACCAGTCGCAGACCTTTCCCGCGAGGGCTTTGAACTCCAGGGCGTAGTCAGGGACCGTGCGTGTGCCCTGTTTAAGTCTCTGGAGTGCGCTTTTCGCCCGTACTTTAGCTAGGGGGTCTTCGAAGTAGTTTTTCATCTCTTTGATGAAAGCAGGGAAGGTGGCGAGGGCGGGGGAGCTGGACTCGTACAGTTGGACGTACCAGTCCGCCGCCCTGTCTTGGAGTTTGATCGCCACGGCGGCGATCTTGTCGGCCTCGGAGTCATAGGAGTGTCCGTGCCTCCCCATGAACTCCCTAGCGTTGGTCACGAAAAACGAGAGTTTTGAGGGGGTCCCATCGAAGAAGATGGGGAAGTCCTTTGGGGCCCGGGCGTTTTGTGCGGCCCCGCCTCTCGCTTCCCGGGGTGTGGTGTCGGCCGCCTGTGCCGTCTGCTGGCTCTCTGCTGGCCCGTGTGGGTTCGGTGCTTCGCTCGGGGTGTGGGCTTGTGCGGGGACGTCGTTGGGTGGCGCGGGGGGCATGAGCGCCTGGAGCATGGTCCGGAGTTCCGTCAGCTGAGCCCGCATGGCCGCGAGTTCAGCTCGTGCCTCCTCGTCCACAGCCCGCGCCGCCGCTGGGGCCGGTTCCGTTGGCGCGTCCTCGGGGGTGGGTTGCCGGTGGGGTTCATCGTCCCTCCGCCGCGGGTCCGCTTCCTCCTCCGTCTGATGGGTGTCTCCGTCGTCCTCCTCCGTGTCGAGCACCGTGGGGCTGTCGCTCCACGCCCGTTGCTGGGGTGCGATGTGGGTCGCGGGGTCCTCCGCTGGTTTCGGAAGTCGTGCTGCTCCCTCCCGCGGTCGGGTTGCCTCCGTCGCCATCTCCCCTTGGGGTTGGAGCTGAGGCTCGGGTCGGGTGGGGTGGGCGTCCATGGCTCCGGGAGTCCGCGGTGCCTCTGGCCTCGGTCGGTCCTCCTCTGTCTCTTGCCGCGCGGCTCGCCCTCCTTGCCCGCGTCGTTCCGGCCTCATCTTGCTGGTCTTCTCGCCGTCTACTCCTCCCGCGGCTCGTTGTCGTCCGGTGGGGCTCGGCGAGGCTGAGTTTATGACTCTCAGCTTTATGTCATGCGCTGCCTACCTCTGAATAACGTTCAGACACTGGTTTGCAAAGCAGGCTCTGGTTTATTTCAGGGTAGGTACAACGTTGGTAGAAAAAAGCTGAGAGTGACAGGAGCGCGCCGGTGCGGGGTTTAAATACCCCGCGCCGGTCAGCGCCCTCTCGCTCTCGGTCACGTCACCCCCCTTTGTCCCATGCGTTGCCCTGCCATTGGTTGAGGGTTTCCAGGATCGCCCATCCTCAGGTTTTCATTCTTCTGCTGATTGCTTTCAGCTGGGCGATCCCCGTTGTATTGCCGCTGATGCTTTAGGTGGCTCCGTGATCCGTTTAGCTATTGTTTGTTAGCCGTTAGTCGTTGTGGGTTGATGGCTACTTAACTTGTACCCCTTCACCTATTTCCTTGTCATTGTCATGAGTGCCATTGCGCTGATGACTTTAGCTCAACGGCACTCATGACAGGTACAATAGCAAAGGATTGTGGGAATTGTAGTCCAAATTCAGACGATGTATTCTTGCAACAGAGAACCGAGGATCTGACCCTGACAGAAAATTTCAGAGAATGGTGCAATGTTTAAAAGCAAGGGGTTGGTTGGTATATTTTCATCCTACAAAGAACAGGACCACCTGAAGCTAAAATCAAGATGGTGGTGTCACTGCAGTACATATTCTGGAATTACTGGTATTGGGAATTGAATCTTTTTTCCTTCCCTGGCAATGGGATGGTCCACTCAAGGGCAAGGACCTTGCTTGGAAACCCAGGGTGCACAATGTAGCATATACAGTTCTGTCCATCACCGCTTAATTGACACTTCTCAGCCTTAACAAAATTTGTGATGGCATTCTTTTACACTGCTAGCAAGTATGTGAGGTATGGAGAAAAATATGCAAATTCCAGGGAAATCCACCCACAATCCATACAAGTAGTTGCATTTTGGAGTGGCTTTTTTTTAAAGAAGTTTGTATTTAACAGACTGAAATAATATGTGAGTTTATATGTTCAGCTAGATTAAGACCAGCTCTTATGATGTTCATCCTAAATGTATGCCCTGCAGCCTTTTTGTTGTGGTACTGTTGTTGCTTTTAAATGGTGATAAGAAAGGTCATGACTTTAAAGGTTGGCTTTCTTCTGAGCTTGTCTGCCAAGAAGCTCTGTGAATTTGGCAAGTGTTTTTTGCCCATTGGGCCTGCTGGTCAAAATGATGGGCAAAGGAAGAGACTACAGGCTGTTTCTAATGGAAATAGTAGCCAACAACCCCAAATCCTTTTGTCCTGAACTTAGTGAAAGTAGAGGCCTGTTGGCTCTGCCTTCCCTCAATCTGGCTAACTTGTTTCTAAGAAAGGCCACCATACTTTTGCTTTCTCTCCTGTTGGGCCTAGAGCCTGCCACTCCAGCTTGTCAGGATGTCACATCAACAGATACTCTGTGCTCTAAAGCCTGGAAGACATTCTTGATCCCTGCGCCAAAAACAGGGTGACTTGCAGCAATGGGATTGAAATGCAGGCGATGAAGCCATCTTTTATTCCTGCCTAGGAACTTCTAAGCCTATCGGTTACACATTAAAGGTCACCAGTCAGGGGAGAGGCTGTGATTTTGTAATCTGTGTAATCCCATTCCCAGGCCCCCTATGCAGGCAGGGGGGTGATCTCATTTGGATCTTCACCCATTGTAAGGTATAGAAAAATACAATTTGTAAATAAGCAAGATCTATATAAACATATAAGGCAGTATCATATAGATCTTGGTTGGAGGAGATTTTAAGGTGTAAATACTAATAATAGTTAATAGCAAAGTTTAAGCTAGTAATACAATGTTAAATAATTAAACTAACACGAAGACAGAAAGAGACAGTTAACACAGGTAAAGCTTTCAATGTGTGAAAACCTTGGGATAATGAGGTGAAAACTGGCAGGCTTTCAAGAGAGAACAAAGGGAAAAGATGGGCCTCTTTGTGAGTAGCTTAACAGAAAGAGAGACGGTGGGACCCTATGCCATTAGCACTATGCAATCAACATCAGGATGACCTCCCCATGAATTAGGGTAGGATGTGCCAAAAGAATGCAAGGGAGGAAATAGCAGGCAGGGGCCTCCACTGGGAACAAGGAGATAAGGTTTGGTGAAAATAAGGGTAAGAGGGATGAGGAGGTCGGAAGATTGTACGTCTGAGTGCCCAGCCAATGGGTAAACAGGCCAGAAAGGGGAGGGGGGAGGCTGGACAGGGAAAGGTATAAGAAAATGTGTATTTGTAATTTTGGGTGTGGCATCTCTCCTTTCGATCAGACTCTGCGTAGCCTGGTCGAGGTGCCCACCGCGCTTTGCAAACCGCTCAAATAAAGTAAGTTCCTTTTCAGAGATCTCTGGTCTAGTTTTCGTGATTTTTATATCCAACACCATCCTGAACAAAGGCTCACTCCTGTTGATAGCCAGCAGACTTTTGTCAACCGTACAAACCTGATCAAATGGCCCATATCATCAGAGCCTGCCCTCACTTCTGCTTGGTACATATTTCACACAGCTGATGCCTGTCCCAGCTTGGGCTTACTTTTTTCTGGAAAATAAACTCTCTTGAACATCTTAGGGCACTGTATGGAATTACCATTATTTTCAGATTACTGAGCTCTTAAGCAGTGCAGAATTTTTCTGGGTAAAAAATCTACCCTCTGGACCTGAGATGATTTGGAAGCTAGTAACACTGGATAAAGACCAAATGGACATCCTCACAGAACCTAGAACATCTTGTGGGGTTTGTACATGTTCTGGTAATTTGGCAAATTTTAAACTAGAAGCCACTGTGGTTTCAGAGATTGGCAGTGGGTGGATGTCTCCTGAATTTAGAAGCACCCTGTTCCCTCATGGAAAATGTGGTGAGCCAGAATCCAGTAAAATGACCTGGAAGACCTTTTATATTGAAGTAAAGAGAACTGCGACCCTCTGTTTATGTAATTATCTTTTCTCATAAGAGGCACAAACTGAATTTAATAAAGAATATAATAAAGCCAAGTGATGTGTTCAGATAAAAAGAACAGGCAAAGTAAGCCCAAGCTACCTTTAGCTGCTCAAATTGCAACCTATGTTTCTTTTCATTATTTGAAAAGAAATGAAAAGCTTAGGACATATTTTTTGCTAAGCTTGCTATATGCTGAAGGGGTCACTTGCAGAGATGAGGATGGTAATAAGAATAGGAGTTAACAATTTTTAATATGAAGGCCTTTTCTGGTTGGTTTTCACGCAGATGGTCTCAGAACCCTTCACAACATCCTTGCAGACTAGGACAGCTTGAAATAAACATTTGGTTTCAGTGTTCTCGTTTTAACCGAAGGGGGGGGGGGTATGAGTCTATTAAGTGTGAAAAGTGTGTCGTTGAATAATAGAAGTGGGACGTGCAATGTGCAGGTTCAGCTGCAGGTGATATCCCTTGGTCATGATAAACATCTCTTTAAGTTCATTTTGTACATGTCTCTTAATTGTCTTAGTAACACATTGATTGATTTGATCACTGGAGAATTGTAATGAAAGGGCAAACAGGGCGTGGGTGGGAGATGAGTTTTCTAAATTTAATCACCAGGACAATCTGCTGTCTCACAGTATCATGAGGGAAATGAAGGGCCATCTTTTCTTTTTTTCTTTTTCAAATTAATGAGTGGAAACAGCAGAGCAACAAATTGTTTAACAAAGGCATCTCATGGTGCTTGCAGTTCTTATAATTAGAGAGGCATTTCCATGGATGTAAATGTGCTTGGCCTTTGAAATGAGATACTCCTTTGCTATCTTTTACAACTGGCCCATTCTTTACCCTGAATTATAATTTAGATGGGCTGGAAGTATGTGACATGTACAGCAGAATGTTCAACTCAGTAACTTGACTAAATAAAACAAAAACAAAGTTAACTAATCTGCTTGTGCAAGAGTCATAGGAAAATTTGGCCTTTTCTCTGCTTTCTCTGTGCAGTAAACCAGAGAAGCTTGTTATATGCTCAGCCTGAGGATATAATTCCATTCTTCAGCTCTGACTTCCGGGCACATTTTGAAAGGCTTTCTCTCCTGTCTTACCGAATTGTCTGTTCGAGGGCTTGAACCATTGCAAACCATTTTTGCGGGAGGCATAGACTTGCTGTCTCTTCCTTCAGAATAGGTTTATCTAGACTATTTATTTCTTTTATTTACTGGACTTACCTGTTGCTCTGATTGCCTCTGATGCTAAGCAGCTTCCATGTCCTCCAAAAATATAACCACAACATTATCCATTACTTACTAGCCAAGGATCTCTACAGTTCCATTGACACCTGCATCATCCCTGAAAGGCCTCTAAAATAAAATAAAATAAAATAAAATAAAATAAAATAAAATAAAATAAAATAAAATAAAATAAAATAAAATCAATACAAATACAAATACAAATACAAATACAAATACAAATACAGACCTAGAATTAACAAATGAGTGAGTTAATCTTAGGATGCAAGCAAACAAGCAAGGGCAGTGGTCTGGCTGGTGACAACTTGAAATGTGGAGGGTCTTCTGTTGAGGTGCTTAGACCTTGATTGGGAATCCCCTCCACACACTGGTGACAATGTTTAGCAAAGAGTTCAGTGGTACCATCAGAGTGGGAATGTCGGGCAGAAGCTCACGGTCCTCTGAGCAGAAAAGCATGGACATGCAGGATGGTCTCATGTTTTGAAATGCATGATGCACGTAAAAAAGGGTCAACAGATGTGATTCTAAAATTACCTAATAGCACCCCTGTGGAATGGCAGGCGGGGTGGGGAGGTGGAAATGGTACACTGACAAAATGTCTTCTAGACCATCTGGCTCTACCCTAGCAATCGGTAAGCTGGGGAAATAATAATAATAATAGCCACAGCAGCCCCATTTTTATTAAAACATTTCCTTCCAGGGTGGAAAAAGGGAGAACTGCAAGATGGAAAGAAGAGCAGAGCTTCTTCACTAGGTAAAGAGGGAGTTTATGGATATGACAGGATCTCCATGGCAAGTTGCAGGTACTATTGTTTCTCTACTCCACAGTGTACAAGATGGCCATACATTGCAGAAGCAAAAAGAAAAACTGAGTGCTCTGTTGCAGGTGGGAGTCAGGAAAAAAAAGTTGAAAATAGTCTGTGCGATAACAAATTCAAAGAATTGCCTTTGGACTCCCTCCCTCCCTCAGACACACACACGCACGCACAAACACACACACAGTGGTGGACAGCATGTAGCCCACCATATGATGCTGAACAGAAATTTCCAGCAATTCTCATCATTGGTCATGCTGTCTAAAACTGTTAGGAATTATCATTCTGTTATATCTGGAAGTATAATGAAGAATATGTCCTCTTTTATATATATATCTCAAGAGAGAAGCCTATCAGATGTTTTTATTACCTAAAATTCAGATTTGAGACCTTTCGTGCTGGTAGAATTTGTTGATCTTTCTGAATAAGATTTTTTTTTGTATGATTCAACCACCACCACCCTTTTTTTTTTTTTTTTGCTTGCCATGTATCATTGTTTGTGGAAAGATGAGATACTAAACAGACAAACCACAGCAAATTTACTGTTGGGAAAAGGGTGACTCCACAGGGTTGTTTGTCAAGGAGGATTTTGATGGGTTGCCATGTTATTGGAACATTCTTGCAATCATATGTTCTATTCTTTTCCCATCACGCAGTGTTGGCTTGAATTCTCAGAGGTGCTCTGGGGCCCGCAGAATAAAGCTGGGGGAATGGAAGGTACAAGATGAAATATATACCTATTATTCAGCCTCCTGGAGTGAACCGGCTTTCTCTGCATCTAAATCAAAGCTGCCAGATGGTTATTAAAACAAAGAGTATTTCGCATCTTTCTTGGGCATCTTTGGGCAACATGCCTACATGTTAAGAGAAACCATATTTGTTTGCAGCATAAATGCGTTGGTTGTATCTGTCGTCCTGGAGGCCAAATTATAAATTGTTCTCTTGCTTCTTTGAGTTATGTTAAAAGAGCTGACGTGCCTTACCTTCAATCCATAATCTCCTTTTCTTGAAGCTGCACATGCTTGGCTCCTTTAACCATTCCACATTTGGCATAGTTTAGAAAATATTTACTGCTCCCTTGAATTTCCTCTTTTGTTAAGTTTTCCAATGAATGTACCAATCAGCATACTTCTCCAACAATGACCTAAATGCTGCTGAGAAGGGTTATCATAATCTTGGAGAAGAGCACTGTGTTAATGCTTCCCAATGTAACACTGATTTTTTTTTCATCAAGTACTCTTTATTGCTAAATCAGAGAATGTGTGATAATGAGGTGCACCCAGTAGTATAACCGGGGATGATTGCTAATGTCATTCTGATTTGAGAGCAGACCATCGACTCCAATATTCTCCCTTCCTTCTTTTTCCACCATCATTTTTGATGTAAGGTATTCAAGCAATGAATGCATAATTAGTGAAAAACAGGTCAGGACCAGAGCTTATGGAGAACCAGGGCCAGGAGTGATTCAAGCCTTGCCACTCTGCTGCAGGTAAATTTTAACCTGTTGTGAATAACCTGCTCTGCTTTGGCATCAGGGCTTGGCCAATGGAAGCCTCTACTTTCCCTTTTCCACCTATTTCCATGATACAAGCAGTCCTGCTCTGTACTTTATAAACACTGAAGCCTGCAATCCTCAGTTAGAACTGCTGACTTTGGAGCCATATTGTATTAGTTTGTGAAGTCTAGAACTTCAGTATTAGTTTTAGTCTCAGTTCTTCTCTGCACCAGTGAGACAGAGCCTTAGGGTATATTTGACTCAAGGAAGGATCTAAGGCAGTGTTTTTCCAACTGGGCAACTTTAAGATGTGTGGACTTCAATTCCCAGAATGCTAGGAGAATGCATGCTGCCTGGGGAATTCTGGGGGTTGAAGTCCACACATCCTAAAGTTGCCCAGTTTGAAAAATACTGATCTAAGGTGTCATGAGACAAGTTAATAGGAGTATTAACTTGTACTTAACCAGTAGCAAGGCAGGAAGGTGGAGCAGGAAAAAAAGGCAGAAAGAATGAGAGTGCAGTGAAAGGGTGAATGCAGACAGGGATTTGGAGGTATAATTTGTGGACGTGGCAAGAACAGATTGACATATGCAGATGGCATGTTGGAGCTGAGGTTTCAGCTAGGATCAAGGGTTAGAGAAAGGAAAGATCAAAGAAAGTTGATCCCAATTATGGAGCATAGGAAAGGGTTTGAAAGGGAAGGAGGCAGCCTGCACTGGCTGCCTGCAGGGAAGATGTGATAACGCAAGAAGGGGATGTCGACCACAGATAATCCCTCTTGGTCTCGCTGTAGCTGCACAGAACGATTCCTTGTGAAAAACAGGGCAAATATTCATGGAATGCTTTGATGCACTCCAGCTCTAGTGAGTCTGGGGTCAGTGGGGAGAGCAAAGCCCCAATGGGATGTCACTATCTTTGTCCTGTTTTGTATTCCTTCCAACACATTGAAAAGCAAGATCAGATTCCTAATGTCCAAGCTCAATTCCATCAGCTTTGGTATTTGGTACCCTGCTGGGCAACTGCATATAAACTCAGATTTTATTTAAGCTTTTTCTGGTTCTGAAAGCCAGAAACACCATTTCAAACTGAGCCCCGAAACAAATAAGCAAACAGTGAAGTCTGCACAAGGTACATTCAGGTCAATGATTATGAGCATGAATCTGATTCGGCATTTGGACTGAACGCTCACTATGATTCTGCTTTCTGCCTTCTGCCCTTCTGATCTTTTTATGTTTGCAGAAAATTGGTTTTGCCCCACCTGAAAGCTGGCATCCCTCGGTTTCGATGCAACATTAGTATCTTTTCATGGACATATTCCAGTATGTACGTGTCGAATAAGTGGGGATTTAGTGACCTGGATGCACAAGAGGGGGCCGCACTGAAGGTGGACAAATCTTTGGAGATCACATATGAGCAAATGGAAGAACATCTCACTCCAGGCATAGGGCATAGCCCTGCAGTGGTCCCTGGGCCATTATCTTTATGACCTGGGTTATGAGGTGTAGCTGTGAGCTGAGCCCAAATCCCCAACTCCCAGAGCTGAAGCAGCATCTCCACTTCCTTCAGGCATTATGTATTAGTTCATGCATGATGCATTAAGATGCCATATTTTTCTGAACAATGAAAGGCAGCCTGAAAACTGGCAGCCTGCTACATTTCATGCTTAATTTAAACATCTTGTGCCTATTTTCCCGAGACCCTGCAAGGGACAAAGAGTGTCTGAAATTCTCTTGACATTCCATGCTGGGATCCATGCTTTCGGAAACCATTAAACCTCATGTAACATTTATTCAAGACTTCCAGTGACATTAGTGGAGAGGCAGCGAGAACACAAAGCTTGGGGTGGGCTGGAATCACGGCGGGCCAGTTGGCTGCTGATATGTGAGGGGGACGGGCAGGTTTTGCTTCCACCAGATCGTTCTCTCTCTCCCCTTTCCCTCATTTAGTTTTTCTTTTCTGATTTACAGATTAGCAGGTCTGGGAGGAACAGCGCATCCCAGGAAAGCAATCAGGGTATCATTATGAATAGTTCACTGAAAACATTAGCTTTCTGTGCTGCACCTGTCAGACAGGAAAACAGAGGATTAGAGGCTATTTGGAGCAAGCGAGAGAAAGGATAAAGACTACATTATGATGGCTCCCACTCAGTTATCTTAAATGGGGAAGGACGCAGGCTCTCAAGAGGGACAAGCAGCAATGGGTTTAAGTTACAAGGAAGCAGATTTTGGTTGGACATCAAAGAAACTTTTTTTACAGGAAGAGCAATTCAGCAGTGGAACCCCAGTGCCTCGGGAGGTGGTGGGCTCTCCTTTGCTGGAAGTGTTTTAACAGAAACAGGATGGCCCTCTGCCCAGGATGCTGCAGGGGTGGATTCCAGCTCTGGGAGTGGGGTTGGACTAGGTGATCTCTAGGATCCTTCCAATTCTTCCACTTTATGATTCTAAGGGAGTTGCAGAAACTCACCGATCTTGGCTTTTAGGATCAACTTAGCAGTACAAGCAGGTTGAGCAATTCATCAATACGTTTTTGGAGCTGCTTTTTTTTTTTTTTTTAATAAAGCCACCTGCTATCGCCCTGCCAAAACCCAGTGACCAGCTGCTGCTTAAAAGCTGCAAAAACGATGTTATTGCTGATTGGGGGAAGAGGCCTGTCTTCTTCGGTTTTGCTGAAGTGTAGGAGTCGGATGTTTTAATCCTCTCTTCCACGACTTTGCTAAATGAATCATCGGATTCCTACTCATCTAGCCAGTTTGGCCTCTGGCCAAGAACATTTCATTGCTCTTGCTTTGCCGGAGAAGAGTTGGCCACCCCTCCTTCAAAGTGCCCAATTTTTTTATCTTGCACTATGTCTCCTGATGCTACAAGACAGGGCAGAACAGCCCCTGCCCCTGCCCCTGCCCTGGACAGAGAGGGTTGGGGCTGCAAGAGAGGGGCTTGGCCATTGCCATTGACTGATTTTCTCTTGAGGGTGGGAAAGAAGAAGCAGGTATGAAAAAGAGATCTGACTAGTTACCCAGTATAGTTACAAAATTTTTTGATAAAACGAAATACTCTTTACTGATAACTGCTTGTGGGGGACGTAGTACCTGCACTTGTAGTTCAACAACCCTTACTAGTATTCATCCAGATCATTGAAAGGCTGTTGGCTGCACATATGGAGACCTTTTTCATGATGGCAAATGCTTGATAAGTTAAAAAGTGTTGGATACGTCATCCCCCTCCACCAAATTGTTTCTTTAATGGTGCGACACAGAGGATGGATCACTTGGTGTCCTCCTTTCCATCTCTGTTCTGCTGCTTTTGTGTACCTAAAAGGGTTAAGGATGGAATAACCAAAGGCCACTTGCTTTGGGACTGTGCAGGCTAACTCCCCACCATATTGTTTCCAGTTGCTTGGCAAAGATGTGTGTACTTTTGGTATATTGGTTATGTAGATTGGTGGGTTGGTCTTACCTCAGCTGCTGTATATGTTACCTATTGTTTTGTTATGCATTTGAGATGGGTGGCCATAGGAATCAAATTAATAATTAAATAATAAATAAAATAGGTATATATGTAAACTTAAATTCTTGCCAGTTGTTCATGTCTCTCTCCCCCCCTGCTTCTGCCTGCCTTTTAACTCCTTGTTTTGCCAATTTAAACATGTTTTTATATCACATTATATTAAATAAATAAACAAAAGTGATATTTTTGCTATGTGAACTGAGAGGCATATCCTTGCTCTGATCTGGTTCTAGGGATTGACTGGGAGTGAGCTGGTGTCATGGTTCCTGTTCCAATGTTCCTGTGAACATCGTAACCGGTTCCCATGCCATGCTGGTGCTGACACGTGTTACTGTTCGGGAGGGCGCTGCTCTTGTTCTTTTGTACCAGGCACTGATGTTGAGGCTTTGGAATGTCTATTTGGGTTATCTCACCTTTTCAAGGACACTTTCCCAAAGACCGGCAGGAACCGTTAGGAACACCTGCAGGCTGCAGGAGTGGACTCTTACTGACTCTGGGGGGAGGGATTGGAACTGTCTAAGCTCTAATTGTTTGAAAGACCCGCGCTTTTGCCATTCGCAGCTTTGCTCCTGAACTTGCATACTATCCAGTAATAAATCAGATATCCATAAGCTTCTTGTGTGAGTCTGGCTGGAAACTTGGGTAGGCTTTCATCACAGCTGGATACAAACTAAACTGGAAATTACCCACAGTAATATTTCAACAACAAGAACCAAACCATATTATAGTCAGTGGTACTTTTAAAACCATCATGTTTCATCTAAAATTGGTTTAATGTATGGTCAGATTACGGTCATTTCCCTATTAGCAGCTTTTATAAACTTCTAGAGTCATCCAACCATTGTGGTGCAACCCCCCCCCCCCCCCCCCCACATTAATGAGGACAGGCTTTAGACTGTCCCAGTGATTTTATTCCAGGAAAAGATTAGCTAGTCAAAGGATAGATAGATAGATTTAACTGGAGTGTCCCTGCGGAAGTTTGCGGGTAAGGTAGGAAAGATATTTTAGTTATGCAGCCCCATCCAAAACACCACAGGGTGGCCAACATAGCATAAGGTTTCCTCTAAAATGAGGACCTCAGGAAGTTAGGTTTTCTTGCAGTCCTATTTCAGCAGTATTTGATAATACAGGTAGTCCTCATTTGGTGATCATAATTGGGACCAACAACTCGATTGTTAAGAGAAGTGATCTTTAAGTGAAACCGCGATTGTGCATATAATCTTACTTCAGCTTTCCTTTGCTTTACAAGGTCATAAATGCAAGGATTGGTCACAAAGTTATTTTTTCATCACCATTGTAATTGCAAATGGTCACTGTATGAGGCAGTCACTAAACGAGGACCTCCTATATATATAAACCAGTATTACTCTGTTTGCTGGCATATGGAAAGGGTGCTGTACCTTTTATGCACATTCTGTGTTTCTGCCCCACATTTCAAAGGAGAAAAAATGCTATTCCCATCAGCTGCTTTTTTATAGGACTTAAGGAAGTGGGGGAAAAATGGGGCATAGAATTTGTTATGGACTATGTAGTGATATGTAACAAAGATAAATGGGATCCCTAGCAGAAATTCAAGATTGCATAATCATAGATGGGTAATAAAATGATGCTTATGTATGGCAATTGAATGCTGGAAGGGGTTCCATGACATAATCAATTCATATCAATTTGTCTTTTGGATAACTGTGCCAACCTCTGCCTTTTGGTTTTGAGTGCTCTTATTTCCTTTCTCATTAATCACAAATATACATTATTTTATCGTTAAAAATACTGTTAGGTCACTATTAGGTCATTGGGTCATTGGGTGGATCAATTGTGTTGGGAGGAAAACTTGCCTCTGCCATTAGGTAGGTGTTTGGTCAAAAGAGCTGGGTTTTTCCTGACTCTCCATAATCCAGTGTCTTACTCACAGCAGCATCTCCTGTGTTTTCTCTTAATGCCTTGATTTTCTGGGAATAACTGCCATGTGCAGGACTGCCCTTGAGAAACCACAACTAGTCCAAAGTTCTATAGCTGGTGTCTGGTGGGGACAGCCCTCTGCAACTCTATCATACCTGTTTAAAGATACTGCACTGGCTCCTGGTCCGTAACTCAGCCGATATCTGGCTACCCACATCACATGAACCTTCAAAGGGAATAGCATTTAACAGAGCTGTCCGGCATGGATTTATCCATACCTTTTCAAAATCGTCCAGGTTAGTGACCCTCCCTAGGTCTTGTGGTAATGAACTCCGCAGGCTGTTGTCCGCTCTGTGCAGAAGGGCTTCCACTGTTCTCTTTCCAATCAGCATTCCTGGATGGCCCCTGGACCTAATTTTCTGAGAGACAGAGAGGTCCACTTTTTCCAGGCCATGCATGATTTTATACCCCTCTATCACATCTCCTTCACGCAGACTCCCAGGAGGTTTTTTTTTTCCAGGCTAGGGAAATTCTAGACACTTCTTGTAGGGAAGGTGTTTGAACCTCAGAATAATTTTGTTTGTGCTTTTGGCCAGTTCTGTTATACCTTCTTTCAAGTATGGTAAATGTGTAACACTGTACACAGAACTCCAGTACACTCATATAAGGGCATTCCAATGTTTGCATTTTTATTTTTAATCCTTTTTCTACTGATTCCCAGCATGGAATGTGCCTTTCTACAGCTGCTGCATACTGAGTCAACACCTTCATGGCTGAGTCTTTTCTTACAGTTGTGCAAAGATCACATGGATTTACCAGCTATACAATATATAATATATAATATACAATAAACATGACAAAGGCCACTTCGACTAACTGTATTTAGGTTTGGGAGTCTGGAAGGAGAAATATTAACCTGTTTCAAATGCAGTGCAGATTATGGTTTCGGTGAGAGAAAGAATAGCTTGAAACAAAATTATCTGATAATTTTTGCACAATGTCAAAATAAGACAAATGCTTTGGCGTGCGGATAAAGGGACAAAGTACAATGGCAATTATGATAATGGCTGGGTACTGGAATCTGGCATCTTGTTCACAGCTAGGAATAAAAGGCTTGATTCCTATTCCTATTTTATTAAACCTTTCATATGGCTAATCTGAAATTCCATATGCACATTACTAATAAGATTTTTTTCAAAAGAATCCATCCTCTGATTGCAACAGATAGCTGAATTGCCCCATCAGAGATCAAGGAAGGTTAAGCACTGTGTTTCTCTTCAGTATTAAGTAATTACGATGCAACAGGATTAACTCTTTGAGCTTGCTTCATTCCCCAGCCTTTGCTTCTTGCCACCATTGCCTAGTTGGGTAATTGGGCCACTGTTCTTTAGGGCACCTTGGCACTACATTTCCTGTGACTGCATGGTAGGGGTTACGATTATGGGAGATGCAAGAATGTATGCATTTGCACTGTACTTTTCTTTGTGTTTTGTTCTTTCTCGTGCCCCATTGGGGTCTTACCTATCTTGAAAGAAGAACATGTTCAAGCATTACACCAGCAAATAGTTAAGAACATGTAGTGGCACTTATTTTTTCTAATAAAAAGGCATTTCTGTAGGGGTTCCCATATTTTTGGCTGTGATCACCTTGAATCTTTCCCTCCTTCTTTCTCACGTGTGAGTGTATGTATGTGTATGTGCATACGCATACACACACACACATATATAAATAAATGTGCCAGCAATGAGTTGCAACCTCCAGGTGGAGGTTGAGGATCAGAACCTGGGAGCCCCAGAGCTTGATGGACTAGATGGTCCAGGAGCCAGGGGATCTTCCAGAGACAGTGAAGAGAGCAGCTGAAGCAAGCAGCAGAGTAAGCACCAGGTGGCACCAACTGAGGAGAGGAGAAGGCTCCAGCGCCAACAAATTTTAAATTGATTAAACTGAGGGCCGCTGCATCAAGGATTTGCTTCTTACCAAGGTCTGGCTGATACTTCACCATGTTGGATTGTTAAAGGCACGCCAGTTCCCTGAAGGTTGAGAGGTTGCAAGCTGGCAACATGTCCCTTGAGGTGCTTCCATAGTTGGGGGAAGGCTAATGGCATTATGGCAATACTGGCATTTGTTTAGATGTATAAATGGAAGATTAAGGGATAGGTAGAAGGGCACAGCTCCACATCCAAGGACTGTTGCTCCTTCATCAGATTCATCATCTAAAGGAGCAGCAGCTGCTGCCTGGAGCAATTTCAGCCCACCTTCTTCAAAGCTGCAGTTTCATCACACACAAAGACTTACTTCACATACTGCATTAATTATTTATTTTAACCATAGCTATTGTAATAAATTAGAATTGGCTGAATTTGCACATATAGGCTACTGCAAAGTATGATTTGTTTGGTTTTGGCTTAGCGTGGCTTATGAACTCAGCCACCATGGTTCTTAAACCATAGTTCATGGCTTAGGCTGATGTGTGGCTCCAGCCAATGGTGGCTTATTGAATAAATCATTATTAAGCAAACCATGTCTGATTGTGTCCATGACATACTGCATTCTAGCTTAGTGTGATGCATGAACCAGGTCATAATTTGATGACATCATTTCTAGCTAAGGAAGGGGAAAGGTAGGAAAAGAAAGACCTACCTCTCTTTTAAAAAATTGCTGCCCCTTTCCTTGCCACTATATGCCATCAACTGAGAGCCATCAGCTCTGCTCTAACAACAACCCGAGATTTCCTCATAGAAAGGATTTCTCAGGCTAGATGCAGCCATGCAAATTTTGATCCCGGAAGCAGCCCTCCTTTTACAATCACAGAATAGCAAAGTCAGAAGTACCCCTAAAGAGTTAATTTACTCCTGCTCCAATTCTTATGATCCATCTCTCTAAACTGCCTACTGCTCTGCCTCTTGAAAGTTTCAGATGTCTTATTAGGAGATTCCTGCCTTAATCAATCAGCTCTGCAATCAAGTCAGCCATTTAGTAGCAAAAATAAGCAATGGTTAGGCAGTGCGTCCTTTCCTCCTTCTAAACAGCCTGAGCATTTCCTAGGATTTCCAGGGTTAAAAAGAACGATGTGGAAGAAAGAAGGAGTGCAGCAACAGGCCGTGCCTCCAGTGGCAAATTGTATATTTACCCAAGTAACATGGGGAATAAGAACCCTATATAGAGGATGTTGGAAAAGGATAAAGATTGGTGGGCAAGATTAAAGAATCCGTCCCATTTATTGCATTCGATTGGCCTTGTCTGTTTATCTTCTGTACTAATCTATGTCAGCTTGAGCAGGCACCCTCCTTCCTAGCACATTCTAGTAATTTTAATTAGGACACAGATACCTCCATAGTGAGAAAGCTATGTCATCATCTGTGCATGTCTTTAGGACGTCAGTGCTGAAAGTGAGGACTGTGCCAAGGGGTGGGTGTACTGTAACTTGGAATCACTATCTGTGTAAGAGTTGCTAACCACATCCTATAGATCCATGTCTCCCACTGGAGACGCGAAGCCTAATACAGGCCCAGAGCTGATTTGGCGTAATTTGAAATCCAATCGTGGTATCGTCAGATTGGTGAGGGTGCTGAATTTGATCCATGAGAGGAACTGTATCCCTATCTGGAAGTGACCCACACATTCTTCACTTGTTCCTCATTCATTTCTGAATCCAGTGCAATGTGCAGCATTTAGCCTATAAAGCCTTGTACAGCTTGGGCCATGATTTCTAAAGGAAACTTTCTTGCTGTCTATTCCCACCCTAAACTTGAGGTCACCTCCAGAGGCCCTGCTTGGATTGCCCTCCCAAGCTGATATAGAGGCACGAGTGTAGGGCTTTCAATAGTGGTTCCTCAGCTCAGGAATCCTATTCTCATTGAGAAGTGCCTGGTATTATTTCCTTACTGTTTTCATTCTCTCAGGCCATGTAATATTAATAATCTAACTAAGCTGCAATGAAGCCTTTTCTTTTTGGCTAATAGCTATTGGTTTAAGCTGGTCTATTTGTTTGACCTGTATTTTTAAACTGTTTTCATTCCATGCTGCTGTTCTAGTTTAGATGTTTTAATCCCAGCTTTAAAAAGGTTGTAAGCTGCCCTGGGAAAACTTTGCTTTGAAGGTTAACATATACATGGTTAAATAGACAAACTGAAACATTTTTATAAACTGACCGAAGTGAGGTATTGAATGAGGGCTCCATGACGTTCTAATTTAAAACTTAGTTGAGTTGGGTTTGATGGTATGATGTTGATACATAGCTAGCTTGAAAATAGTACTCAAAGAGTGCTCATCAATAGTCCCTCAAATACTGAATTATCAAGTGGGATGCCATAAGTTTCAGTCCTGGGCTTGGTGTTTTTATTTATGGCTTAGATGAAGAGGTAGAAGGAATGCTTATCAAATTTGCAGATATCATAAAAGCAGGTAAGATAGTGAGTGTCTTAGAAGACAGGAACAAGAGTCAAGATATCAGAAAAAGTTAGAGAAGTGGGTTGACAACAACAGAATGAAATTAGCAAAATACAAAGTTCTTAACTTAAAAAACAAACAAACAAACATTTAAATAGTTACAGAATGGTGGATTGCCTGACTAGGCAATGGTCTTTGTGAAAAGGGTCTTAGAATTACCATCAATTTAAAGCTGACGATGAGTCTGCAGTAGTTTGTAACTGTAAAAAAAAGCAGGTGCAATTTAAACTACATTATCAGAAATATATTTTCCAGCTCACTAGAAGGAATTCTGCAATAGATCAGATTCCCATCCTAGGTATGATGTCTAGTTCTAGGTTTCTCGTATTAAGAAAGATTCGGCCAAACTGGAATGGGTCCAGAGAAGAACAGTGAGGATGATCAGAGGATGTCAAAATGGATTTGTTTTGCCTGGGAAGAAAGAAGTTTAAGGAAGGATATAATGATCCTCTTCAAGACTTCACAGGATACCACACAGAAGTAGATCAAGTTTTGATCTTTCTAAAGCACAGGACACAGAATAGTAGCTTTAAATTACAGAAAGGCAAATTCTGGTTGAATGCTAGGAAAGAAATCTTAATTAAAAGAGCACTGCAAAAGTGGAACCAATTACCAAGGGAGGTGGTGGATTCCCCTTCACAAGATGATTTCAAGCAAAGTCTGATAGCCATCTCTTGAAGATGCCTCAGTCTGAGTTCCTGCACAGAACAGAGCTTAAACACGATGGTCTAAATGATCCCTTCCGGTGTTATGGTTCTATTATTCTAATTTATGGTTTGAGCTAGATATATTATTACACATTGATTTCTACCCTGCCTCTGCAAGTGTATTCAGCCAGGGTTACAAAGCAAGGAATAAGTCTGTGTGTGTCAGAGTACACAAAATAATACCTCCACGTGCCTATAAGCCAACAACCTCCTTTAAAGAAAAATGAAAGCAATTTAGGATGATTCAAAACAATATCAGTGGTAATTTAAAGTAAAGATGCTGTATTGAGATAGATGGTTGAAAGGGAATTGCCTCCACTGCTGAACAGACCTTTGTGTGGATTTGATGACAGAAGGACTCAAGGGGAATCACAATGGGTTTTCTTCCAGATCATAGAAGGTAGACACTTCCAGCATGAAGACCATCCATCTCACTTTTTTGATCCATCAAGATTTACATTTACTACACACTGGGCTCCTGCCTTGTCTGACAGATGCTCATTGACACGTTCTGCTCTTGCTGCTGGCATGTTGTCAATATAGATAAGAGATAATCTGTTAGGAGGCATTGGTTTGGCACTTGCGTTGGTAGAGGGGACCGAACTAGGTCATTTTCATCTTCCAGCCCTGACATCTAGTCAGCGGATGAGTTTTGACTTATGGGTAGATTAAAAACCCAGACGGAGGAGATGGGTGCTAATGCTGTTGACTTCTACTCCAGTGGCACAGTGGAGAGACAAATGGTTCTGATTTTAAAACCACTTTGCTTGGGAAATGCAGGAAATCAAGCCAAACACCCAGGGAATGCTTTAGAAACTCATTTGCAGAATTGAAATGTTAATGTAAATATTTTAAGATGGCTCCTTAAAGCTTTTAACCTCGGATAACTTTGTGGTGCACCACTCCATTTGATTGTTTTCCTGTTTTAACTGTTCCAAGTAGTTTGGGCTTTAATTACAGGACTGATTTAGGCTTGATGTTCAAAAGCAAACCTTAATGAAAAGGACTCCGTGGGGGGAGGTGGTGCCAGCAGCTGCAGAGATCCTTTTTGCTCAGGGATGCCAGCAGGATAGCTAAGCCTAGGCTGTTGGCTGGTGAGGATGCTGAGGAAAAAGCATTAAGCAACTGTTATCCCCCCCCTCTTCTTGGGGGATCTCAGGGCAGAAGAGGCCTGAGTCCCTTCGCCTTATGGGGGCAGGTAGCCCTTGTTTAGTGGCTGCCTCATTTAGCAACCGTTCGCAGTTACAACAGTGATGAAAAAGCTTTACGACCAATCCTTGCATTTGCACCCTTCGCAAGTCCGTAAAGCAAAGGAAAGCTGAAGTAAGATCATAAGCACAGTCACAGATTCGCTTAGTGGTAGCTTCACTTAATGACCAAGTTGCTGGTCCCAATTGTGGTCACTGAACAAGGACTGCCTGTATGCAGGGTCAATCCAGGGCTTAGAATGGTAAGCTGCTTGCATAGAATAGGGAGTAGGGATAGACAATTGTGTCATTGGCAGTTTCCTTAATTTTATGTTTTTCCAGGCTTAGCTTTGGTTCATTCCATTTCCATATCCATTTTTTTTGTTCAAAAGCCAAGCGACCACTGAAATACATGCTCTTGTGCGTTTCTCAGAAATAAGCACATTTCAAGACTTCATATCACCTCATACACCCTTTTGTATGTAATTGTCACAAATCTGGCCATTCTCATGCATATTTGCCAGCACATGGGCACTTCAGCTTTTTTTTTTAATTGAAGAATATTGCTTTGCAATATTCAGAATATTGCTTCTATCCAAGGAGAACAAGATTTTCAGTTTGCAGCCTGGGCAAAGTTTGCATTAACATGTGAAAGAAGAGGACAAAATGGGGCATGTGCTAGAATTCAGTGGCTTCTATCATCTTAACTGGCTAAGAACTTCAGTATGAACTCATCTGAAGGGCACCAGGTTGGAGAAGCCTTATGTAAGAGAAGCAGCATGGGACCTGTGCAGGAAATGCCTTACTTTGCACGAGATGAACTGGTTGGTATTGTTTTAAAATGATGGCAGCCCAGCCAAATTGAGGATCCTACTTTTAAATTAGATCTGCCCTCCTTGCATCTTGCACTGACACCCTTCCACACCATACAGTACTGTATATGGACACCATGTGCAATTGACGATAGGCTAGTGGACTGGATCAGCTATTGACATTCCACCTTTCATTACATTGGAATTGAGGCTAGGCAACCTGGGGCTGTAGTATTTGGTCTCAGTTTAAAAGCCCCCTACAAGGGACCAGTTCAGACTTCCAGCAGAATTGCTCTTTCCTTTCTTCACCCTCTGAAGCATGGGAAAGGGGGGTTAGGGTTAGGTTATGGGGATAACACTGGGAGAGCGTAATACTGCACCACAGGTACACGCACACTACGTTGGTTTCAGCCTCATCTGCTAATTGGTATACAGTCCTATCAGGTGACCCAAAGGAAGCAAGTCCTTCAGCAGAACAAGAGGCTACCCACCTCTGCCTTAAACCCACAGCCATGGTGCTTCTCTCTGCCCTTCACATACCCCAGAAACATTTGGGGAAGACAGATGAATAATGGAGTTTTTCTGCTCCAACATTTCCTTGTTGGGGAGAATATGGGCAGAAAATAATGCTGCATGTTTAAGGTCACTGGAAGCATTTCCATTCTCATCGGCACTGTCATGAGTAAAGATGGCGAGCAGGGGGCTCCCATCCAGACTGTCAAGCGCATGCGTAGCACTGAGGAATTGGTCAGCCATTCGAAGAGACACAGATCGGGACCGCCTTAACCCTTGGGGGTTATATGGTTGGGTTTTCCCACGCTTCTTCAGTTTGTTAGGATTCCTGTTAAGTACTAGCAATAAATATTAGAGACCAGTTCCTTGTCTCAGCGTGTTTCCTGGCTGTTAGGACATCAATCCTAACAAACTCCTACTCCCATCGAAAGAAGGAGGAACAAGAAATTAAGGAGATACGTTTGGAATGTCTTCAGAAAACCAAGAAATGATGCTCGCCATCCTTACTCATGACAGGCACTATTGGGAAGCACCTAAGAACTCTTAACTCCCAGAGAGCAATAATGGTTGGCAGGAGATAAATATATGACACTTAACAAGAAAGGGAGCCCTTTCAGCAAAATTATTATTATTAGATTTTTGTCCTTTTTAAAAAAAATATAACTCAAGGTGGCAGACATACCTAATACTCCTCCCACCTCCTATTTTCCCCACAACAACCCTGTGAGGTGGGTTGGCTGAGAGAGAGGGACTGGCCCACGGTTGCCCAGCTGGCTTTCATGCCTAAGGTGGGACTAGAACTCACAGACTCCTGGTTTCTAGCCCAGCACCTTAACCACTAGACCAGACTGGCTCTCACAGTGAATTATATACCAATAAATGGAAGGATTGGGAGACTGGGAACTTTGTTCTGGCCTCAGGGAGAGCCCCAGCAGTGAAATTTCCAAGCAAGATCTGCCAAGCTGGGCTTTCCATCCTTTCTGTCAGAGACCCTCTTCATCCCACCGAAAGCAGGACAGGGCTGCTCTTCAGCTGGGAGGAGAGGTGGTTGGCAAGAAGTAAGGTTGGCTGTGAAAAGAAAGGGGCTGAGCATTATCTTGCCAGGGTAATAAAACAGGACAGATGCAAGACAGCCTCCATAAAGAGACAAGTCGGCTGTTTCTAAAACATAAAAGACATATTCCTGAGAAAACTCTATTAAGAATTTAAAAGGTGAGAACCTTTCATCCAGCTGACTCTGGAGAGAAGCTTCTCAATAAAGGATGGATAAATAAAGGCATTTGCCCTTAGCTATCCTGGCATGAAAAGGACATCTTATGAATACTTAGCAGATTAATGAGACAGAGGACTCGTAAATATGTCAGGAGTAAAATGAACACTGGGCTGGCAGTGAAATAGATGCCTCATTGGGATGCAAGCTTGTATTCATGAGGGCAGGTGTTCTGCGGGAGGTTGCCCTGATGGTGGGGATGGGGGGTGGGTGACCTTCCTGGCTAGAGTGCCCTTGAAGTCTAGGTCAAGAGAGCAAGTTGAGTCCCTGTATAAATTCAGAAGATTGGCATCTCATGGGCAACAGGAGAAGCTCAATCTCAGCCGCTAAAGGAATCAACGGGCCTTCTTAGAACAGAAAAGTTCAGGGCCGGCCCTACCATGAGGCAAATTGAGAGCCAGGTGCTGTGTGGTAAAATATTGGACTAAGATTGGAGAAACATAAGTCCCTTCTCAGCCGTGAATCTCCACTGAGTGCCTTTGGGCCAGGTACTCTTAGCCCAACCTACTTCATGCGGTTACTGTTTTTAGGGTAACGTTGGAGAGAGTACTAGGCACTCTGCTTTG
Source organism: Candoia aspera (assembly GCF_035149785.1). NCBI lineage: Eukaryota > Metazoa > Chordata > Lepidosauria > Squamata > Candoiidae > Candoia > Candoia aspera. The sequence goes on from NC_086153.1 coordinate 150,091,668, forward strand.
AACTCCTGGAGGATAGTCAAGATATAAATCTATCTATTATAATAAAATAAGTAACCAGCATGAATGTCTGTGAGGTAGGGCAGCAAGTGATGAAACATGCATCATGTTGCAAATACTGCAACTTACATACTTGCGTCAGGACACAAGTGCCAAAGGGTGGAATTTGCATCACAACCTCACCATGTCTGTGTCCTTCTTGGGTCATCAAAGCTTGCCATGGATGAGACCCATAAGAAGTGATAATCATCACTTCCAGCAGCAGATTTAGAGTGTCACAGAAAGGCCATCATTAGTTTATTAAGTATTAGTGCATTTTTTCTCCTGATAGAAGAAGTATTTACCAAGTTTTCTGCCTCCTTTGCCAAAAGAACTTAGCTGGCCATAATTGCTCTCCACTTAATGTGGATGCTAAAGGGAGGTCAAATATCCTGCTCTGCTTCTGGCAACAAAATGCCCTGGGCTAGCCCTGTTGAGGATCTCACACAAAGGGTGTGCTCCTCCAGATGTGGAATTCCAAATGGTAAGCTATCATTTCAGAGGTTAGACAACATTTGATGGGCCATCAATTGCCATACAAGGATTGTCCAAATCTTGAGAGGGGCATTTCAAATTTCACTGAAGCCTCCCTTTGAAGTGGCCTCCCACTTCTGACTGTGGCTTGATATTTCTCAGAGGCAAGGCATGTGTTTGCTACAAGGCACAGCACCTCCCTGAGGCAGATTGGGTATGATCAGCTCAGGCCTACTGCTCACCTCTGTTAAATCCCCACTCCTGCTGGAACTCGTTACAATCTGCTATTTTTAGCTGACCAAGAAGTGGAATCCTTATATGGTAAGTGGACCTTAGTGTGGAAAAGCACCATGGCTTAGCTCAGCTTGATTATTAAAAGCCTTGATAACCAACAATTAGGGATACTTAGCCAAACTAAGGAATGTCTACATTTCTTTATCTATGTTTGATTGGCAGTCTGGATGACAAAGTTCAGAGAGTGTAATGGAATTGTGGCCAGCCAAAGATATTCTGATACTTGTGGCACCTATCCTTCCATCTCATGTACAACAGCTGACTGGACTGGCAGATGAAATTTGCTTTGACACTGGTGATGGGACAGCATCTCACACCATCCCAAAGGACAGCATGAAAGTTTGGTGGAAAGCATAGGGCTGGCTGCTGTTATACAGCTTTGTCCTCTAGCCAGTTACAAGGGCTTCCTGTCTTCCAGTAACTGCTGCATGAAATGGTTGCCTCGCTCATCCTGGAGGTATAAGTGACCCTGTGAAGAGTCAATTCATCAGCATCTACTCAGAACCAGGGACAAACAGCAATGGCTTAGCAACCCTCCACAGCTTGATGACATTTTCTAATATATTCTGCTTGACACATAAAGAGTCTCTCCTTTGGTGAAGTATGCCCATTAATCTCCCAGATGGCAGCTACAAAATGGCAACTCATACCTACTCTCCTGGTCCTCAGTGTACTGCAACAAACTTTACTCCAGGGGAATATGTTGAAAATTGTAGATTCAAAAAGGAATTGAATTTTTGTGAAGGAAGCCTTCGCTTTTGAGCCTCTTCCAAGTCCATTTCCCAGATTCACTGGAAGCTCTCGAGAAAAGCCTGCTTGGAAGGCATTCCACTGTATTTATGCTACTTGCAGTCTTCTTGGGGGGCATCTCTTGTAAGGCCGCTTAGCTTGAAACACCTCCAGGAAAAATAATTAAGTGAGCGCACGTACATTTTAATAATGGCTCCAAGCCATTCACGCTGTGCTTTAATTGCTTGGCCCTTGATTTGCGGGACGGTATCTTCCTGTAGGAAGGCTGTATCTTCCCTGTTCTGCTTATTTCATAAGGTTGCAATGACACTATGGCCCTGGTAGGCTTAATCCATGAAAGGTTATGTCTGAGAGAGATGATAGTCGTAGGGCTTTCTTCCATACCATAAAGCAGGACTGGGCAAGATTTCTTTTCCATAGGAACAGATTTTTAAAATCATTATTCCTGGCCACCAGGGGCTCAGGGGACAAAGCAGTGACACAGAGTGGGAAGAGCAGTGGGAAGAGGCCAACTGGCCAGGGTTTTTTTTAACAGTGTATGTTAAAAATTAATTTCTTTACTGCCAGATTTCAGCAATACAGTCCTGGAGGCAGTGGAGCTACTGAAATGGGTCTGGGGGCCATCTGGGACCTCTAGGTTGTCCATCGGTCAATAGACCTCCCTCCTATCCTGTTCCTGGCTGGTGCTTGCGCTCTGCAGTCGCTGACTGCTCTCATGCCTTATTGGAAAGGGCTGGCAACCATTTCCCTTTCCTTATTCCAGGTATGACCACTTGCCTCAATCACTGCTTCTTTACCCTTCCCCAAGGTAAAGGAATCTAATCCTCCTTGCTAGAGAGGCAGAGCTATGGAATTATCTGGAGAACTCCAGGCGGTGATGAAATGAATATTCACTCATATTTAAATGTGGCCAATGTTCACTTTCACTGGGCAATCTTTGATTGAGACGTGTCTGCTGAAAAATTGGAACGAGCGTTTCTGAATGGAAAACATATTACTTCCAGATGCAAATAGCTTGGCATTTGTTATTCATTTATTTGGACATTTACACCCCCACCTGTTAGCCCTGACAGAGAAGAGACCTCCCAAGGCATGTAACGAGGATCAGTAGTTGGCCGTTTCCATTTTGGCATTTCTAGTGATCCTTGGCAGGGCATTGGCTTTTACACCCTTGTAAGAGACTGTCAGATCTATGTCCACTCAGAAATAACCCCCAATGAACTCAAGAGAGGCAAAAAGATCTCGGTAGCTGCAGCTTTACCCACCCACCCATATCTATTGCATTTAACATGCACCAGCAGATCAGCATGCTATAAGTTATCATAAAGCAGCCGCATTTACACCTTTACGCCTGCCTGGAAAAGGAAGGCATCCATTGAATCTTTTTATTTTGTTCTACTTGCTCCAGTTCTCCAGGCTGTGAGATTCCCCTGACTTGGATCTTATTGGAATGAAACCACCAGAGACGTACTGCCGTTTTGAAAAGCCATGTATTAATGTCTAACTATTCCAATTGACTGCCTATGGGCATTCAAACTTGGTTTTCCAAATATCCCAAAGTTCACTGCTCCTCATCAGGTATTCCAGGAGATCAGCAAGACCATCTTCTGTCCTTACAAGGAGCAGTCCAGCCTTCTGTAATCTGATTTCAGTTGCAGCTACCAAGCTTTAGGTCTTCCCACTGCATTCAGAGAGGGAAAGAAGGAAGCAGAACTTGTAAACTCAATACCCATTTTGGAATCAGAACTTAAACTATTACTTATTTATTAAATTTATAAATTGCATTTTCCTCTTACTGGGTGCCTACAGCAATGAAAAATAAAAATATCAAAACATTTTTTTAATATCCCATGCTATATAATTTTAGAATAATGTTAAAATGAGAGAGATAGGACATCATAGCAGTATGATTGTACTGTCCATCTGGACCAGAATAAGGAATATTTTTCCATATTCGGAAGAGTCCTTCGATTGGGAGCAATTTCCTTAACAAAGCCAGGGTACTTGATTGCTCTGCCGCTAAGATAATCTCCAGGAGTCCTGTCAGCATTTTAGTCACAGAGCACAAAACTGTGAAAGGTTTAATCCAAGCCAGACTCCATCCCAGAATAAGTCTGTGAATGCTGAAGTTGTTTCTTAAGAGACTTGAGGCCTGCCATCTCTCCCTTCCCTTCCTTCCTTTTGATGGAATTCCCTCCTAAATTTCTATGCCACATCAATACATGTTTTGGTTTTCTTGTGTAAGTTTGGGGAGGGCAAAAAAACTCATTCCAAAATACAATGTGTAAATTTCACTTTTTTCCCTTTAGGTCTATCAACATTATGATTCCTTAAGAAACAATTAACTTGGGCATAATAGCAATATTCCAGCTCTGAAATACCAATCCAACTGTGTGGGGGTAGTAACAAATTTTAGCTGCCATTGGAAGATTGATTACTAATTACAAAGCTGTCTCCAGCTATGCCAACTGATGGAGCTGTATTACTAGATCTGTGCCATCCCGAGAGCCTGAGTTCAATTGAATGTCTATTGTTACAACTCAAGAGTGAAAATAATTCTTTCCCTCTAGCACCAAGGCACAGCACCAGGGTATGTCAATCAAACAGTAACACAGCCCATTATCCCATTCAGGCAGGAGTCAAAAATAGCAACTCAAGAGCAGCGTGAAGCAATTGCCTTACATTTCCTACTTCTTAGCCCTATATGCCCCCAGGGACCGTGCTACTGTTCAGAGTGGGTATTGCAATCAGCTCCTGTTATTTTGGTCAGACACCGATTGCTGGACACACTGGCTGACAGCAGAGGAAGCAAAATCTAGCTGGCTTATTTCAGACTTGTATTACCTACTGAAAAATACACAAATCCTGGACTGTCTTGGCCATCAAAGCTACCAGCGTTGTCCGTGATGATGTTGGATCCAAGATCACCCCAATTCACCCCCTCCTTCAGTTTAAATTTCTTGGGGTCAATTAACACCTCACAGGGTTGTGGTTGTGGGGAAAACAGGAGGAGGAAGGAGTATTAGGTATGTTGGCCACCTTGAGTTATTTATAAAAATAATAAAGGCAGGATAGAAAACAAAGAAAATAAATAAACGTGTTCCTGAACATTAAATCCTGAAATCCTGTATACTAATACTAGAGCCACTACACAGCTATCATTACCACCCACAGAGCCAATCTAGCAGGATATAGCTTGACTGACACTATCAAAGACACCGAGAAATCAAGGGTCATCAAAAGGGCCACACTCGAGCATCTCTCTCCCACAGAAGAGGCTGTTTCGTTGTTAAATTCCACCTAAGTCTATTTGATTCAACAACATCCACTGTAACAATGTCACCGTTAACAACCTTGCCCCCAAAGGGAGTATTTATTTATAGTAGTTGGTATACAATCCCCAGGATCCACTGGGTTTTTCTTAATATGTGGTCTCATCATATCCTACAAACGTGAACAACCTCCTGGACTTATCCCATTATTTTAGCTTACTCTGGGAAGACAAGTTGGGGCAGCTGAAAATACAGATAGATTTCTGCAAGCATCCTCAGACAGCAACAATAAAACAGATGATATCAAACCATAAAACAGTAGTTGATACCCTGGAACCTCTCAAAAGATGCCTAGTACCACTTGTCCTTAGGAATTAACTTAGGGTTTCCAAGGTATAAAACTCAGGATCTGTTACTAAACATGCTTTCTTGGGGTTTAACTACACACAGTGATAAATACACCTTTAAGAATCTGGTCATTTTAATGACTGTGTCATTCAGGATAGCGGCAAGGCAACTGTTCCATTGTTGGCCCACCGAGAACTGGGCAGCAGTAGGAACAGATAGCAACGCCTGCTATTAAAGAAATTAAGGCACCTGACAAAGTTTTTAGTAGTGCATTAGTGTTGCAGTAGCTTAATCCTGATTTTCCCAGAGATGGGAAACATGTAGAGAAGCTGTCACAGATATTAGCTTCAGATCAAAAGAAGAACTCAGACATCAGAGAATTCAATAAGCTGTACAGGGGAGAAAGTGGGAGAAAGTTAAGAAAGTCAGTGCAAAACCGTGAGATCTTGAAAAGGTACAGTACATTGAGAATCTTGTGGTTGGTGAAAACGGTTCCCAAGTGTAGGTGTTTAATAGGGCTATCATATCAAACAACATTACATTAATCACCATGGTAACACAATACAGCAATACATTCTCAGAAATTGGCCCAAATACTTCATGCAATAGGCTTTAATGAGAAAAGCAAGCCAACACATGGGCAATAACACTAGACAAATTGTCTATTAGTCTTTTCCAGCCTGGGTGCCCTCCAGGTGTGTAGACTTCGACTCCCAGAATTCTCGGCAATGGCCATTCTGGCTGGGGAATTGTGGGAGCTGATATCCACACATTGGTAGGATGGCCATGATGGAGAGGCAGCTTTATGTAATGAAGGCAGCCTGAGGAGTAAATGCAGGTATCATCGGGTGGTATTGAGAAGAGGAAATATATATAAAATGCTGGGGAAATTCAACACAAAGAGAAATTGGACCTCTCTCACATCAGTCTGAAACTAGTTTACTGCAACTATCTTCGTTCTCATAGGACTCATAGACGCCCGCCCCCCCGGCCAAAATGTCCTGACCCACATCTTAAAGTGATTTGGCCTGGGAAGAATTATTTCAGCTGTGGTGAGAATTTTGGAGGCTTTGGTCTGGTCCTTATTTTTAAGTGAATCAACCCAATCCTATATTAACACACATACTGTACTTCCTTTAAATATAGTAAGTATAGTTCCCAAGTGAATACCCAAATTAGAATAAGGTTGTTCTCCAAACTGGAAAATTGTTTTGTGAGCAAATCCATGCAAAAATGCATCTGGTGTGTACAATTTAATTGTGATATTGGGTGCATTTTAAAAACAGACTCAAAATCAAAAGTATATAAACCCTCCATGGACCATAAATGAAATAATCTCTCTCTCTCCTATGGGATATAGAGACATTCATGGGTAAAGTTCAGCTTTCCTGTACCATCCACCCATACGATACTTGAAATTATCCCTACTCATTATTAAATTGGTGGCCCAAACAGAATCCTGCCACACCTTGCTGTGACCTTTGCAAAGCAGAAAAAGCAAATGTCTCATTGAACAAATAATTTTTCAACATGACTGTAGCTAAGCAAACTGAGTCAATTAAAGATTAAATCTGAATCTGAATAAGTCCAGGTAAAACACATTCTTTTTGGTTAAAAACTGATTCAAAATGTAGACAATCTTTGAGATAAAATATATCGATTGATTGATTGATTGATTGATTGATTGATTATATGCCATCAAGTCAGTGCTGACTCTTTGTGACCACACACACAGACCTTTCCATGATGAACTCTTCCCAACCTGGAGTTTCAGGTCTTCCAACAGTGCATCCATCACCACTGTAACCGAGTCCATCCATCTTGCTGTTGGTCGTCCTCTTCTTCTTTTCCCTTTCCAAAGAACATTCCATAATGTTCTTTCCCAACATTATGGACTTCTCAAAGGAGATGGATCTTCACATAATGTATCCCAAATATGATAATCTGAGCTTGATCATTTGTGCCTCAAGTTAAAACTCTGGATTGATTTTTTTTATGATCATTTGTTTGTTTTCTTCACTATTGTGGTATTCTCAAGATTCTTTTCCAACACCAAAGTTCAACAGCATAAATAATTTTTCTATCCTGCTTCTTCAAAGTCCAATTTCCCCTTCCATAGAGCTCTTGTTGGATGCTGGTAGTACTATGGAGGAGTTGTATGGTGATGTGACTCAGGACACATGAACTGGGCTTCAATAATCAATTAGTTAGGAAAATGGCAAAATGGACAAAATTAATATTACTGTGGTTTGGTAAGATAAGGTAAAGGTAAAGGTTTCCCTTGACATTAAGTCCAGTCATGTCCAACTCTAGGGGGCGGTGCTCATCTCTGTTTCAAAGCCGAAGAGCCGGCGTTTGCCCGTAGACACTTCCGCAGTCATGTGGCTGGCATGACTACACGGAACGCCGTTACCTGCCCACCAAAGCGGTGCCTATTAATCTACTCACATTTGCATGTTTTCGAACTGCTAGGTTGGCAGGAGCTGGCACTAGCAATGGGAGCTCGCCCCATCACACAGATTCGAACCACTGACCTTCCGATCGGCAAGCTCAGCGGTTTAACCTGCAGCGCCACTGCATCCCATTGGTAAGATAGCAGCAGTAAAAATGTATTTACTTCCTTGCATCTTATATCTCTTCCAATCTATCATCTATCTATCTATCCATCCATCCATCCATCCATCCATCCATCCATCCATCCATCCATCCATCTATATCTCTCCCTCCCTCCTTCCCCTTATATATACACACATCTATCTGAAAACAAATCTCAACAAATAACAGTAAATGATTAGTAAATCTATACATAGTGGCAAAAGAAAAGCAAGTAATTCACAGATTCTCTACAAAAACACCAATGAAGGAGGCCTTGGAATTCCAACTACTAAATCTTATTATGGTGCTAACCACATCAATATCATTTTTAGCTTGATTAAAATCAGAAGAATTAACATCTTGGTTAAAGATGGAATGTATAAATATACTACTAGCAAAAATTAGGGCGCTTTCTTTTGACAAAAATAGTCATAAAGAATTCAAACATATTCAAAATCCATTTCTTCTGAATATGTTCAACATTTGGAAAAGATGAGGTCCTAAATTAACTCCACACCCATCACCACTTTAACCTTCTATATTTCATCATGCATTTTATGATGAAGATTAAATTAAACAGTATCAGGGTTGGGAAATGAAAGAGTTTTGTTATTTCAAAGAAGAATTTAAAACATTTTAGAAAAGTTGGCTCATTCAGCATTTCACATATATCAAATTTTACATTTCACTGCAATTCCAGCAGTCAGAACACAAGCAATTAGAGCCATGACTAAATTGGAAATTAGGCTAAATTCGTCATATAATAGGAAGAAAGAGAAGTCTCCAAAAATTTATAGTGTTCTGTTGGAAAACAAACTTCCCAGATGGGTTGAAAGCAATAAGATATAACAGCCTCTTTATCTATGACTTTATGATTATAGAATTGGCACAGAAAACCACTGAAACTGATTTCAACCCAAATTAGAGAAAAGTCAGTTAAAGCATTTTATAGATGGGATTTAACACCAAGGAAACTTAACATAATAAATTCTAGTATAAACCCCATACATTGTGGAAGAAGAAAAGAAACAGGTACATATCATATGTGTGGTCTTGTAAAGTTGATCAATATTTTTGAACTGAAATATTTATTAAAACAGGACAGATCACAACTCAGGCCATTAGATTAGATCCTAAATTGGCCTTCCTAAGTGTTTTGATAATCCAAATGATGCCTTGAAAAACAAAGAGTTGATCATTTTCTTATTTGTTGTGGCCAAACAGGTGGTAGTAAGATCCTGGAAAACAAGATAGAATTTGAGTATTTCCATATGGTGGCAAATATGCTGGAAAATCAGTTTAAAGTTGATTCTTCCTCCACCCCCAAAAAACAGCAATTTCACATTAATACAGAAGATGATTTTCACTTCATCTGGTAGTTTGAATTTATTAACGATGCACAGCAAAGGCCTAATGATTGTCTACTATCCAGTTCCAGGTTCCGAGATAATTTAATTAAATAAGGTCATATATAGTTTCCTTATAAAATATAAGGAAATTGTTAACAATTACAATTCCTCCATTGTTAATAAAGTGAAATAAAAGAAACATCAGAAACAAAAGTACCTGTGTTTGTGCATTCTTACGTGCACAGTGGTATGAAACTTGAGTTGCTCAGGACAGCATAACTGCTGGTCCTAATGCACAGGCAAAAGGCATAAATCCCCCATGAACCACACGCTTCATCACCCATCAGCCACCATTGCCTTCTCAGGGACTTCAGCACATACAGAGCCACTGGTGAAAAATCAGTCCTGCTTGGGAACAGTCTGGTCATTCCCTGCCTAGATGTCTGGTTGACTTCCATGCTACATTTGGCACCCCACAGGCAAAAAGTGACACACTGCTGGGCCAAGGACACCTTCTGGCTTCTGCAAGCCACAGCAGGGGGAAAAGAAGAATCAGCGTGAAAGTCTGTGGGGTGTTTTTAAGGAACTCTCCTGCCATGTCAACTAAATGAAGAAATGTCCTGCCAGTCCAGCAAGTTAGCTCTGTTGCTCCTTGGATTAGCACTCTTTTCAAATATTAGCCAACAGGGCTTATAGAAAGACTTGCTCTGAGTTGGAAGGGGTATGGAGAGACTACAACCACTGGCTTTTCCCTTCAGATCAAGAATTTTGTGTTGTTAATTATCACTGGGCTTGTGAGACAGTGTGAAGGAACGATGCTGTTCTGTTTACTGTTCTTACATTAAGTGTTTTGGCCTTCGAGCTCTTTGATGCTCTTCGAGCTGTATGGGGATGTGCTTTGGGGCATGTGATGATTACTTCGGGCAGAATGCCAGTCTGAGCCATCCTCCACTCTCATTGGCCACATGGCAGGAAACTCAGGCATTGTGAAAAATAACATCTTTGTAGTGGAGTTCTTCCCCTTAAGTCCTGCTGTGCTGCCTCATGGCAGGGGGGTATTCCTGAGAGGGAGGAGCAAAGAATGAAGGGTGTGTATGCCAAAAGTACCTAATCCCAGTGGGGTCACCCAAGGCATGAAGGTCATCTCAGCTGCCCAGCTAAAGCAAGCAGGCACCTATATTGGGCAGCAGCAATATGCTGTAGGAAGATGCTGGAGGTGGAAGGTCACTTTATTGACAATGGCAAAGGCATCATTTCAAACTGTCCAGGAGAAGACAATGGCAAATCACTCCTGTATTTTACCAAGAAAACCATATGGATAGACATTACAAAGTGATTGATGATACAGAGCCATGTAATGGACCCCTCGAGTTGGATGGCACTCAATCCAATACTAAGGAAATGCTGAGATCTTTTGGAGTATTAATAGTATTTATGACAAGGCTAGATTAAAACCTTCTGGACATCTAGTTGCTGATATTGCCTTGCAGGAAAAGGAAACCTGAAGCTGCAAAGAGAGAATTACAGTGGGACCATGGAACGTAAGAAGCATGAACATGGGGAAACTCAACAAAGTGCATCAACAGGTGGTTAGCAGGAGAAGCAAGAAACATCTACTCCAACAAATTTAAGCATAAATTGTGTGCTAAAGTAACATACCCATTTACCAAGATTTCTTTAACCCTTTTCCCTTTTCCCTTTCAATAAATCAGGATAAAGAAGACTCTAAGAATCTTGGGTGCAGGGGGTGGGGTTGGGGGTTGGCTGTAAGTAGCTGTCAGAGGCTTAATAACCCTGCATCTCTTTGGAATGTGTAATTCACTATATGAATATGGGCATGGAAGGATCCTCTAGTTGGTCATCTCAAAGGTCTCATCTAGTCCAGCATCTTCTTCTCTCAATGGCTGTTCAGATGCTTCTAGAAGCATCTAAGCAGATAAGGAGTGCATATCACCTCATATTTGCATTTCCCAGGAACAAATTTGGGCTTATTTTTTTGGTATGTGTATGTGTGTTTGTGTGGTGTGTGAGTGTAGTGCAGTGTGAGTGTAGTGCTTTCTAGAGGTAAATTTCTTAGCCACAGTATGAGGTGCAGAGCGGAATGTCACAGCAGGACCTATTGCTCAATTGGCCACGTAGCATCAGTGGCATTGGCTTCTGTGCACACGCAGAATCTGCTTTTGAAAAGTGAGGTGTCACAGGTGCTCCAGCAGTTGGAAGGAGGGCGATCCAGACTTAACAAAGTTGCTTCCAAGGAATACTTTGCTCATATGTTTGTTAAAGTGAAGCCTTTCTCCAAAGATCTGTTTGTCATAATATGTAGCGATGCTTTTCATGTGCTCATCTGTCAATCATTTCCTTTTCCCCAACAAAAGTTAAGAGTCAGGTGGAATGAGTACAAAACTCATGTCTGGAATGAAATGTTATTGCAACATCCCTAGAAAATACCATACCATTGTGCACAATGTCATTCTAGCATTCAGGAACTGAGCAAGTGGAAGCAGTTCACTATGGCAAGCAGCCCCAAACCATACTGCTCCTTCAAACTGCATCACTGTGCAGGAAAAAGCAGAGAGGGCAACCGGTGGTGGTGATGATTGTTGGAAGTTCTGGCAAATCCAGCATGCCTCATTTGCATGTGAATTAACATGTAAACTGAGTTGTCCCACAATGCAACTCTGAGGAAGCTGTTTGTTGCTACTCCCACCCTTTCCCTCTCTTCCTTCTTCTCCACCAGAAGCAAGTACACAGATGTGTGCTGCTCTCCTACATTCTAGGCACCATGTGGTGGGCCTGGAATCCCCCTTTCCTCCATGCAGCTCTTGGCAGCTGTAGGGCTGAGAGTTTAGGGCAAAACTAAGAATTTAGAAAAAAAAGAAGAGCAAAGGAACTTCATCTTTTCCTTCAAGACGGATGTAGCAGAAGCAACAATGAATGAAGTTGGTAAGCTTCTTTCTACTTCTTAACCTAATCTGTCTAAGCGTGTGATTCTTTATGCTTGGGAGGGCTGAATGTGTAAGAGCAATACCCTGTGTTTCTCTGGCATGCTCACGGAAGCTATCTAAGATAATTTTCTTTTTCTGTGCCAGCTTCTCAGCTGTGTTATAAGCTCTGCTCCATTTCAGTGGTTCTAGCAGGCCACTGAATTGGCTTCAGTGATGATAGCCTGTAAACAGGACATTTTCATTCTTCCCAGCCAGAAAAAAATTAGAAATGATCACTTCTGTAAAATCTACAGGGCGAGTTCCAGTCACTCAGCTAGATGTTCATCTAGTTCTAATTCAGCCTTGAAGTTGCACACAATTCCTTTAAGCTTTTGTAATTAAAATTAATCTTCCATGTTAAAGTGACTGAGTTTTGTTTTTTAGTTCTATTTAGGGAGAGGAGGGGAGAAGGAGATTCTGCAGTAAAAGAAGGAGTGTGATCCATCTATACTGCAGAAGGGAAACAAGAGGGAAAAGAGACAATATGGGATGAAACGCTATTTATCTATTACTAATTTTTGAGGCCAGTCGATGCCTTTCTAAAAGTGTGCACTGCTTCCCACTTTTCTGGACGATTTGAAATATAGTAAAGCTTCAGGCAAGCCACGCTTTCTTCTTTTGGTAATGTTGGAATAAAAGTAACTTGTAGTTTATGTTGCAAACATGTAATATGTTGACAGATTTGTGAGGTCAGTAAACTCACAGTTGAAATCATCACCTGGGACAAATCACTTTTCACTGGAACCTGACAAGCACTCCAAGGAGGTAGTAAATTTACTCCCTCTAGTGCCTGCAATGGAATCAGCAAACTTTCCTTGAGGCAAAAAAAAGTACTAGTTCAACTGTTACTTTGTAATTTAAGACTGAGCTGAAAGTTTGTATGTTCAAAGATTTGGGCTATGGATTAGCAATGCAGAGAGTGCTGCTTTATTCCTCGCTGCATGCAGCTTGTTAAACCAGAGTTAAAGGCTTAGCTGTAGCTTAGTGTGCACTCTGCACCTCCACAGCCATCATTTTGGATTTGTAAAAACTGGAGATTAAAACAAAGACTTGTAGATTTCAAATCCAGTTTCTGCAAATCCAAAACTGTGACTATTCCAGATTTGGACTCATGCTAAGCCACAGATAAGCCTCCAACCCTAATGCATCAGGAGGTACAAGGATGTCAAATGTCTTCTCTAGCCCCTGCACATGGCTTAGCTTATGTGAATACAGCCACTGTTGTAAAATGTAGGACCAGAAACTAGGCAATTTCAGGGAGGGGCAGCATTCAAATATAGTAAGTAGGCTTAATATGGGCAGCATTAGTGGCTTCCCCAATATAATCTTGTACATATTTATTCAAAAGTGAATCCCACTGATGCCAATGGAGTTTACACCCAGATAAGTAAAGATAGCGTGGAAAGCTTTTCAAAACTTTATTTTTGTGGCTGGCTATGAGCTGAAGTCCATAACCTTTATAAACCAAATTACTGTAGTAGAATGAATGTCCTGGTTACAAGTACAGCATGTTCGATGCCTTATTGACAACCATTCATGTCAGACACTTAAAACCCTAAATCAAGATGAGCCTTCCTTGCCTAAATGGACATTTAGAAATAATGGAACATGTTTGTCTCCTTTCGTAGCATAAAGATCTGAGAAAAAGTGTAACTTACCCATCTGGAATGCCTTTAAGCAAAGGGTATCTAGTTTTACTTAACGTTTTTACTACAAGGGACAACAAAAATCCATTATTCTTAACGTAATCAGTTGGAAGATAATATGATTTCAATGTGGTCTTAATTGCTTGCTATGAATTATTGTTTTCACTGTATATAGAGATGAGTTGTTTCTTTTTTTATAGTTTCAAAAATGACACGTCTAACTTTATGAACGGCTTTTCTTCTAGATTTCTTTTAGTTCACTATTTATATAGGATTGTTTAGCTTTATTCTCTTTTTTAAGGAGCAACAGACCTGTGATGAAACACTGCCAACAAGAATGCCACTGGATCATTCCAGGAGCAATTAGGGAAGAGATGGTGGACACTAGGCTTGAGGATTACCCATGCCTTCTCTGTTGCAGCAAAAATAAAGTTCTGAAAAATTAGAATTACATATTGCCCCTCTCAAAACTTTTGGAAAATCAGAGATCCATGGGATAATGAGTAAACTTCCCTCCTATATTTGCCATCTGAAAATGACATGATGCATTAGGATTTGATCTCCTGACAGATGTTATGAAAGAGCTGTTGTAAGTGCCAGCTTTCAGAAATGGGGGTAGAGTTAAAGCTTTTGAGGAGAAGCCAGGAAGGGAAGGGAGAATATTGTCCTAGAACAGGAAAAGCAAGATCCTTTCTTCTTTCATACTTTCTACAGTAGTAGATAGCATGGTAAGAATCCTTCACTTCTCCCCTATCTTCAGTTTTACTTGTGGAAAAATGGGATGCAGCCAGGTTGCATGAACAGATCTATTGCATGCTGCTAAAAAAAGGTAGGTGCTGAATGATGTGGGGAAAAGGCTATTTGAGGGCCATCGTACTTATCCTCACTGCCATCTTGTACCATAATCTTCTCATTTGAAGGTTAAAAACGCAGCAAACCCATGGCATAGGCTGTACTATTTCAGGCCAAGAACTCAAGAATTGTATCTGAATGCTCACCCACGTACAGTATCAAAAAGAGACCTAGCCTGGTCTCACCATTCATTTCTGAAGCCATTTAGTGGCCTGCCACAAATGGAGCAGAGCTTAACACAGCTGAGAAGCTGGCACAGAAAAAGAATATTATCTTAAAAATAGCTTTAAAGAGCACATCAGAGAAACATGGGTTATTGATCTTACCTATTCAGCCCTCCCAAGCATAAAGAATTACACAATGAGACAGTTTAGGTTAAGATAAGTAAAAGAATATCTTACTGACTTTATTGTTGGTTCTGTTACATCCATCTTGGTGGAAAAGATGAAATCTTTGTTCTTCTGTTCTTTCTAAATACTTAGTTTGCCCTAAACCCTCAGCCCTATCATGCTGCCAAGGGCTGCATGAAAGAAAGGGGAATTCCAGGCCCACCGCATGGTGCCCAGAAATGGAGGAGAACAGCACATAGCCATGTGCTTCTCTCGGCAGAAGAAGGAGGAAGAGAGAGAAAGTGGGAGTGTCAACAAACAGCTTCCTCAGAAGCACGGTGAATTGTACCTTGGGATCAACTAATTTACATGCTAATTCACATGCTAATGAGACATGCTGGATTTGCCAGGACTTCCAACAATTTCCTATGTCTTTGAGCGCTCATAGAGGCAACGCATATATGCCTATGCCCACAGACATACACACTCATACATACCATGCTCTGAAATCTACTATTTATCTCTGGGCCATACTAGATCATGAAATCTTTCTTGCCCCAGTGATTTTCTTAGAAAGAACAGGAATTCCCCAAAGCATGAATAGCCGTGTTTTAAAGAACAAGGATGTTCTGGGAAAGTGTTATTTGATTTCACTGAATAGTCAAGTCTGTCCAAATTGCAGTAGGATAATTCGTGGGTGTGGGGATGTGCTCCACTGATGCACCAAATCTTTGGGCATGGAACCATTTCAGCTGAGAGAATTAATCTAAAGTAGGGGTGGGAGAGAAAGCCTAGAACCGAGGCAAACAGCCCTGATCATCTTATCAGACATAAAATACCCTCTCCATTTCAAATACTGACATGTCTTTGCAGGCCATGATGGAATCAGGTTGAAAATAGGAAAAGCAATATCCTGTTAGACAGGCAAAATGAGAAACTGGCTTATCAGGACCACAAGTCATCTGTTAAAAGTGCTGCTACAGCAGGTGGGGAGGGGGAATGACAACATTTGTTCCCCTTTCAGCTCAGGGAAAAGAGATATACAGATCATGTGTCAATAATGAAAACTGCCACAACCCCAAATGACTTGCATTAGGTCAGTCCATGATCATAGGATAACAAACTAGCTGAGTTCCCGCATGGCACTGAGCCATTATTTGTTTGCTTTGGGTAATCACATTCATGTTTAACATGAGGTGTAATCCCAGTTGTTTTTTGGCTGCCCCTGTGGGTATGGATGTCCACAATAGCTTTTAAAGACAGAATTAAAGGGCTTAATTATTCAATTATGGAATGAATAATGAAAACTTACTATATTATGTACCACTCATGATTCTTGTTTTTTAAATGTTTTTATTGAGTGAATTATTATTGTACTGAACACAAGACTGGTTGAATTAATGTATTTTCACTGTTGGATTTGCTCTTACTCTGCCTTGTTTTAATATGAATCTGTGAATTACTTTTTTTTAAAATCCCGATTCCCCCTAAAAAAATCACATGCAAAAATATATTTAAGTACATACTTTGTCTTTTCTCTCACATTGTGCTTTCATATATGCATTTTGACTTTTTTAACTTAATAACAATGTTGAAACATTTGTGAAGTACAAAAAATGTGTAGGTAACAAAGCTCTAACCTGCTGATTAGATACGGATCAGATTATTCGTACTGAAAATTACAAAGAAAGAACTCTTCAAGCATCACTAACTGAACAGTGATTGTGAATGCAAATTATTATGGTGCTTGTTTGAATTGTATTAAATTATACTTTCTATATATGACTTTTTTTTAAAAAAATCACTGCTATTTAGTTTAGTTTGTGGAACTGAATCAAAGTTTATTTTTTCCCATGAAATCTTTATTAATTTATTTAATAAACATAGAATTACATACAAACAATAATATCTTACAATATAAAAAAGAAAAGAAGAGAGAAGAAAAAGAAAGAAGAGAAGAGGAGAGAGGGAAAAAGAAAGAAAAAAGGGGGAAATATATAAATAAATATATAAATAAATAAATAAAATAAAATAAAATAAAAATAAAAAGGGGGGGATAAGATGAAAAATAAATAAACAAATAAATAGAAAGATTAGGGTTTCCAACTTTCTAGACGGTACAGCTTAGTATCCTAGCGTGTTATTATTCTTTTTCCTTAATTCTCTAAATTGCCTTCATTAATTCTAATAAGAGATTAAACAATTAAGTAATTTGCTATTTATATACTATATATTCATATTAAATTTTTGAATCCATTCCACATATTTGAAAAAAGGTGTCCAGTCCTTTTGAAAATCTTCCATATTTTTATCGTTTAGTTGGTCTGTCAGTTTTGCCATTTGCGCCAAATTTAGGGATTTAAGTATCCATTCCTCCACAGATGGGATTAATTCTTCTTTCCACTTTGCAGCGTAGAGAATTCGGGCCGAAGTAATCAAATAAGTAGAAGTTCTCCATAGTTTTTTTCCAAATCTTTGTTCGTAAAGCCCAATAAATAGAGTTCCGGTAATTTATCAATATTAACTGCCAGCATTTTACAAATTATATTATGTATAGATGACCAAATTTTTTTTGCTTTTTTACAGGTTCACCACATATGGTATAAAGTTCCAATTTCTTTTTTACATTTCCAACAGACATTTGACGTATTTTGAAACATTTTCGATAATTTTTCAGGGGTGGTATACCACATATACATCATTTTATAAAAAAATTCTTTTAAATTATAATTTGATGTAAATTTTAATCCCTTAGTCCACATTCTTTCCCAAACATCATATTCAATATTATATCCATTTTTTCCCCCATTTATTCATACATTGCTTAATTTGTACATTTGGTATTCTCATTTGTAATAACATTTTATATATTTTAGAGATCATGTGGTCATTATTAGCATAGATTTGTTCATCCCACCAAGATAGTTTTTTTGTAACTTTGTAACTTTTAGCATCTATTTTGAATTGTTCTTTTAATTGAATATATGTAAACAAATGACATAAATATCCTTCATTTTCCAATTCTTCTCTTGTTTTCATTGTAAATTTAGTCCCTTCAAATTTTATTAGATCCGAATATTTTAGCCACTTATAATTTCCTATTGTTTCTCACCTTACAAAAGCTTCTTGTGGGGAAATCCATAGCGGTATTGTCGATGTTAGAATAGATTTATATTTTTCCCAAATTTTAAGAATAGACGATCTAATACAATGGTTATTAAATATTTTATTTACTTTCAATTTGTTATGCCATAAGAAGCCATGCCATCCAAATTTTAAATCATGCCCTTCTAAATTTAGTAATTTATAATCTTGTAGGGTGATCCATTCTTTTAATCATAATAAACCACATGCCTCATAATATAGCCTGAAATCGGGAAGACCCAAGCCTCCTCTTTCCTTGTCTTCTTGTAGTAATTTAAATTTAATTCTTGGTCTTTTCCCTTGCCAAATGAATTTTAAAAGATCTTTTTGCCATAATTTAAAAGTTTTATCAGTTATAAATATTGGAATAGTTTGAAATAAAAATAGCGTCTTCGACAGAATATTCATCTTAATTGCAGAGATTCGTCCCATAAGTGATAAATTTAATTTTTCCCACCTCAGTAAATCTTGTTTAATTTCCTTCCACATTTTAACATAATTATTTTGGAATAAATCACTAGTATTGGTTGAAATCTCTATCCCTAGATATCTAACTTTTTTGACACTATTAAATCCTGATTTAATTTCTAATACATTCTGATTATTTTGTGGCATATTTAAATTTATCATCTTCGTTTTTTGATTATTTATTTTAAAACCAATTAATTTTCCATATTCTTGTAGTATCTTTAATAAGTAATCAATTGATATTAATGGGTTTTGTAAAATAATAACTAAGTCATCCGCAAAGGCTCTTAATTTATATGTTTCTTGTTTAATCTTTATCCCTTCAATTCGATGATCCTTTCTAATAGCTTCTGTTAGAACCTCCAATACCAATATAAATAATAAAGGAGATAGCGGATAGCCTTGCCTTGTCCCTTTTTCTATTTGACATTCTTGTGTTATCTCTTCATTGATCACAATTCTGGCTTTTTGAAATGTATAAACTGATTTTATTGCTTTTATAAATATATCGCCAAAATCCATCAATTCTAAAGTCTTAAACATGAAGTTCCAATTTAGATTATCAAAAGCTTTTTCAGCATCTAAAAATAACAACATAATCTGTTTTTCATTATGGAATTGAGCATACTCTATTATATTTAAGACCATCCTTATATTGTTTTTTATGTATCTTTGGGGTAAAAAACCATTTTGGTCATAATTAATTATTTCTTGAAGAATTGTTTTTAGTCTTTCAGTTAAAATTAAAGTAAATATTTTATAGTCATTGTTTAATAACGAAATAGGTCTATAATTTTTGCATAGTGACGGGTCTTGTTTTTCTTTTGGGATTAGTATGATATTTGCCTCTGACCAAGATTTTGGTATTGGATTTCCTAACAGAATCACATTCAATAAATCTTTAAGTGGTAACAAAATTTGATCTTGAAAATATTTATAATAACCTGCTGAAAATCCGTCTGGACCTGAAATTTTGCCTATTTTCAATTTTCTGATTTGCCTCTATAATTTCCTGGGTTGTGATGGGATTATTAATTAATGCTTTTTGGTCTTTAGTTAATTTGTTTAAATTTTGTTTTAATAAATAATTCTCAATTTTATCAATTGAAATTTCTTGTTTCTTATATAAATTTGTAGACATTATAAAATGCCTTTTTAATTTTTTCATTGTCAACTAATTCTTTCCCATTTTCTCGAATTTTAGTAATAATTTTTTTTCCTTTTCTTTTCTTAATTTATATGCTAGCCATTTTCCAGGTTTATTAGCATATTCAAAGTTTCTTTGTTTAATATATCTCAATTTTCTTTCAATTTCATCTGTTGTGAGTATTTTTAATTGCTGCTGTAAAATTTTTATTTGATGGTTTATACCTTCATCTGATGGTCTTATTTGAAGGTTTTTTTCTTTTATCTTAATTTGGTCAAGAACTGTTTGAATTTTTTGTTGTGTTTTCCTCTTTAGGCAACTATTTAAATACATAAAATATCCTCTCATATATGCCTTGCTAGTATCCCATACTGTCCCAATACTCACTTTGAATTCCATTCAAAGAATTCTTTCAATTTCTTTTGGCAATCTTCTACAAGTTCTTTATTTCTCAACAAAGTTTCATTTAATCTCCATCTATAACTTTTTGGGTGGAGTTTTATAGCCAGTTGAACTGGATTATGGTCTGAGAAGGATCGGGGAAGAATTGATACATTTAAAATTTTATTTGCCAAATTTTTAGATACCCATATCATATCGATCCTGGAGAACGATTTGAATCTGTCTGAATAAAATGTATAATCTCTAGCCGTACCATTTTTATATCTCCAGGCATCTACAATAGCCAAATTTTGTGACATATCAAAAAAAGATTGGGGCAATTTTCCTTGATTTTTTTTAATTTGTTGTTCAGATTTTCTGTCAATAATTGGTAAGGTAACTCCATTCCAATCTCCCATCATAATCCAATTATTATAAGATAGTTCAGAAAGTTCATTTCATAAATTTTGATAGAAATTATTCTGATTATCATTAGGGGCATATACTCCAACCAGTATTGCTTTAGAGTTTTGTAATTCTAATTCTATTATTAAATATCTCCCATTTTTATCAACACTTATTAATTTAGGATTTAGATGGGGTTTTACATATATTGCAATTCCATTTTTTTTTTCATTTGCTGCTATAAATTCATTTCCTAATTTGTTATTTACCAGATATTTACTATCTTTTTTTGCAATATGAGTTTCTTGAAGACATATCTTGTTTTAATTTGTATAGATAGTGAAAAACTTTTTTCCTTTTAGCTGGGGTGTTGGCTCCATTTATATTCCAGGAAAGGCATTTTAATTCACTCATTGGAAAGGGGTATTGCAAATTCTTTAGAACTTGAAGCTAGTTCCTCTGCTCTTTGTTCCTCTGTACTTAAACATTTCACTTTACTTTCTTTATTTTTTGGCCTTTCCCTTCTATCTGTTTCTGATTCTAAATCTTCTTTATATTTTCTGAGAAATTTCTGAGCCTTAAAAATAGTATTTAATTTATATCTTTGTTGTTGGAATGTGACATTCACTCCTTCCAGTACTTCCCACCTAAAGGGGATTTTATTTTGTTTAAGGACTTCAGTAAGAAAGAAATAATCTCTTCTTTTTTTTAGTATTCTCAGTGGTATATCTTTCAATATCATAATCTCCTCTCCTTCAATATCAATTTTTTCCCCCCAGGAGGCCTGTATTATCAAATCTTTGGTCTTCTTCCTCGCAAATTCAATTATTATATCACTTGGTTTCTGATTAATTTTTGCATATTTCAAATTGACTCTAAATATTTTTTCTATATCTTCTTCTAGCCTTTCTTCCTCGCATTCAATTAAACTTGCAAGCATTTGAACCACTATTTCTTTTATTTCTGCCTCTTTTTTTTCAGGTACACCTCTAAGTCTAACACAATGTTCTTTTTCCTTTAACTCTAACACAGTTAATCGGTCTAATTCTATATCATTCTCTACTTCTAATTTCTCCACTCTTTCTCTTACCTCTTGAATGTCTGCTTTTATTCTTTTGTCCATTGTCTCTAACTTATGATCTAACCTTTTTTCAAAGCCATCTATTTTCTCCTCTAACAGTTGCATTAAATTTTAGTAATATTTTGAATTGTTTTTTGCGTAAAATCTTCAAACGTGGCTTTCAGCCATTCTCTTTCCCCAGTTTCTGAACCTCTCCTGTTCTGTCTCCTTGTGTTCATTTTGTCCTTATAAAAATCTTTATTTACCTATCTTAATCACTACACCTAATGTTATATTTATCTATATAAAGCAGTGTATAATATTTATAACTAAACATACAGAGCATACAATTCAAGATAATCTTATAAACATCTGCAATATAGTCCAATATGGCGTTAAATTAATTAATTAATTCAGTTCCTTTTGAGTGAGGACTGGCAGTAAAGTTTTTTGGTCTCCAAAGTATAGAAAAGTTTCCCCCCCCCCCCTCCGCTTAGAAAGTTTCTTCTTTTCACTTTTGTAGTCAAAAGTTGTTGTTTCTTTTACTAGAGGTGAAGGGGGCTGCAGAATTGCCTAGATGACTAGGCTACTCACCCGGGTTCTACCGATGTACCTCCAGGCTTCCTGGCTGCTTTGTTGTTGCGGCGAAAGTGAAGTATTGAAATAGAAAGCAAAGCTTTCGCCTGCCACTCCAAAGCCGCTGGAGTCTTTCATCGGCAGCACTCCTTTTCCCGCGCTGCCTACAAGGTCTGCCCATCTCTCTCTGACTCCGCAGAACTCTCAACCTCCGCGTGGTAGATATCAATTTTTCCCAGCTGTTACAAGGCTCGACCAGCCGCCATACTCCTTCACCGGAAACCCCGAACTGAATCAAAGTTTATTGTCAATCTATTAACCAATGAATGAATGGCTTGAAGTGATTATAGAGTAGTTCTGGCAACTTCCTCCCCACCCCCCTTCAGATTCCTGAGCAAGCCAAGGAAGATGGATATAGACTGAACTCATCTGAAGAGCACCAGGTAGGAAAAGGCTGGCACAAGATATTTCAGGAATAACCCCAGAGCTAGAGCCATTGATCTGTGAATTTCACTGACTCTTCCAAAACTGGACTGTTGAACCACAGTGACATAAGGTCAAGGATGCAGTCATGAAGAGATGCACACACTAAGGCACTAAATCTGATCCACTGAGATTTCTTCAGCCTGCAATTCTGCAGGTGTGTTAGACTACAACTCCTACACTCCCAAGCCAACATGGCCAATAAATGAGAGGAGTCCCCAAGTCTAGAGAGCACTCATTGGAGAACACCAGCTTCAAGCAACACTTTCTGCTCAGGTATCTTGTTTGTTCCCACTGGAGAGGTTTGTATGGAGTGTGAAAATACCTAGCTCATCCTTCCATAACCCAAGGTCCTCAAAATTGCTAGACTTCCACTCCTATAGTTCCTAGCCAAAGCCATACTGGCTAAGGATTATGGAAGTTCACGTCCAGCATATCTGGAAGGCCTAGACTGGAAAAATGGTCTTACTTATTGGTACCTGGTCTGCCTATAGAACAGAAGGGATTGTAGCCTCAACCCAGAAACCACTAGGCTAAGAACTGGGAGGGAAATCTTGGCCCTGTGTGCCGCTGGCCCACATGGTGAGGCTTCATGGTTGTAGTTTGAAACATGTTCTGGAGTTTTTAAAGGTTAATAAAAGAACTCCAAGCAGCTAAAAGCAATCTTGCAGAGTAGAAGCGTGAACCAAAAAAAGGAACTTGCACATTAAGCGTAATTACGTTCAGAAACAAATTCAGTCTTCACACTGTAGTTAGATGAAGAAAATAGAGATAGCTTACTTTTATTCAGTAGATCTGGAAACAGGTAGGTTCATAGCAGAAAGCACTTAATCATCACTGGATGATGAAAAAGGGGAGAGCTGCATTCTGCAGCTCTTCCTGCTTACATGTCTGCCCACGAGGTAATGGAGACTGTTAATCCCCAAGCCCAAGGAGGAGGAGGAAGTGGAAATCAGGTGACCCACGTGACATCCCACAAGCACAATAGAGAAGCGAGTGACCCCCTTATGCTTATGAGACAATGCTGAGTTGATCCCTGATAGTTCCAACAGTGAAGAATCCACAGGGTCTGAATTAGCTCTGCCTCCCTGGCAAAAGTCCTGGCGTTTCATTCCTGGCTCCAGGCATCCCTCTGAGGGCTGCTTTCAGCTGTGACGATGGGGAAAGCAGCTGAGCTCCATATGTGTGGGGGTTGTGTATGTTTCTCTCAGGAAAGATAGCGAGATCAGAAGCCCCACCTCTGAATAGCAGGGGTAGAGCTTTTCCTCCCCTTTGGCCGCTATGCTGAGGATAAAAATCAGAGCGCCTTTCTTCTCAGCGTCCCTTCCGGCTGCTAATTAGCTACGGAAACTGGGGACTGTTTTGTGTGCCTGCTTTGCACAGGCATTCATGCAGCAATCAAGCGTGCGTAGAAGAGGTCCTTCAGTGCCTCCTTCCTCCCTAGATCCATCTGCTGCTGCTCTGTGCTCTCATCTGTTTCTTCTGCCTGAACAACTCATGAATGCTGCACCCAATTTTTTTTCGACATGAAAAATGAGCTTGTACAGGGTGTGAAAAGTCCCTTGAAATCTTTCACCTTAGTGTCTTTTTTTGATTTATGTATGTTGGGGTTTACAACACTGAGATGGTACAGCTTTAGTGCCTTTGTCATTACTCTACTTCGCGGAATAGTTCTAGCCTATCAGGGATCACCTAGTGAACTTGATAGCTAATTATGTCCGGATAACTAATCCTATTCAGGCACACAGGTATGGCACTAAAAGCAAATGAAGCTTGCTGGAGCTCTCCCTCTGAATGTAGAACCAGGAAATGGGTCATCAAAACAACTGCATCCACGCCAGGCTTCCGCACATAGAGGCGGGCATAACTGCATGGATCAGAAGCCAAAGAGGTGGTACATGCTTTCAGGTAAATGCTCAAATATGCATCCCATTGAAAGTAATACTGTGTGGGTGAATGATACTTCCAGCCCCAACTTCAGAAACAGATGGCACTTATCTGCTCTGCGCTGCGCTGTTTCCAGTGAAATGTGCAATCGGTTATGCAACTGAATGCACATCCCTGCCCAGCACCTACTTGTCATCAGTGTGGGGGGGGGGGAACAGTGAAAGGAGGCACAGCCCACTTGGCACAGGAACCAGGCTTTATTACTTCATCTCCCCATCCCCAGCTCCAGTGCATTCTTATGCTATTAAGACAAGGACGATGTCTCTGTAAAAAAAGACTGACAAGCATAAAGGGGGCAGGGGAAGGAGAACCTGTAGCCCCTCTGATGTTGCCAGACTATAGTTCTCAGTGGTTCCATCTAAGATGACCATTGTGAGGCATGCTGGGAGTTGGAGTTCTACAAGATCTGGAAGGTGGCATGTTGCCCATCCCTGATGTAAAGGACATCATCTTTCTGAGAAAAAAATAATGTTTGCAAAATGCACTCCTGCTGAGCACTGTTCCCTAACCTTTGCATCACTGGACAGACCTGTATTTTTCTCAGTTCCGTTTGTACCGAGCCCTCTGTAACACAAAGCCATTCCCCTACTGGAGATTTTCTTTTTCCTCTACATATGCACAGAATGGACTGCCTCCTTGCCATAAATCAAGCAGCAGTGATGCTCACTGATGGCCATTTCAGCTGGATAGAAAGGCAACATATGAGGAGGTGGGAAGGGGTTAAGCCTCCTCTGGTCAGCTGTGGTATCCTCCTGATCTCTCTCGTTGTTGCAATAATGAATGACAGAAGAAGCACCAAAAACCCTCTATGTTCAAACGGTTCTCCCTTGCCAAGGCTATTAAATTCTCACTACTGTATACACACACACGGACATGCATGCACACATTCTCCAGCATGTTTTCTAACTCTCCAGAGTTCTTTACAAGCAGTCTGTCACATTTTAAAACCTGATGTCATTGCTATGGTGTCTATAGTGGGTCAGCTTTTGAATTTCATTTTACACGTTTCCCTGCCAGAACTTCTTCAGGGATCTCTCTAGTTTAGGCAGAAGACTTACAGTATATTTCACTTAACAACTTTTTCCTCCCTCTGCCAAGCCTTTTAAAGCAGAACTGCCAGCAGCAAATATCAACATTCCTCCCATCAATATTAAAAAAATGATTTATTGCATCCTTTTGGGGTCAACATACTGTACCTGTAACATAATTGTTCATAATATGTATGTAACAATAAAAATGAAAAAAATGCCTTTGTATTCAAATAAATATTTACTATGGATTTTTTCATTGCTCTTATTATTAAATGGGATATTCTGATAATAGATCATTACAATGGGATGAAATCCTAGATGTTGACCAGTCTGGCCTACGTCGACAGGGGAACTACAGAAGGAAGTTCCAAATGCAGAAGTGTGTGACTTCCTAACAGATTTACTCCCCATACAGCCTGTCAATGTCCTAACAGTCAGGAACCACGCTGAGACGAGGAATAGGTCTCTAGTGTTTTATTACTGCTACACTAAACAGAAAAACCTAACACACTGAAGAAGCGTGGGAAAAACCCAGACAGATAAACCCCAAAAGTTAAGGCGGGTCTGATCTGTGTCTCTTTGAATGGCTGCTTAACTCCTCAGTACTACGCATGCATTTTCCCCCCTGGATAGGGGCCCCCTCCTGCTCACCATCAGTACTCATGGCAGTCAAACTCTTTACAGCAGCTCCCAACCAAAAAAAACAAGAGTCTCACAAATTTAGAGCAGGCAGGTTTAGTGCAGTAAAAAAGGTGTTCGGTTAGGTTACAAAATCTCAGAAACTGGATATTTGTACCTGGCCCTCATTTATCAGTGAGCATGTTCAGGCAAGGCATTCCTAATGCTTTGATCTTCTTTCTAACTGAATCTTCATTTAATGGGGCAGATGCTAATTGCTTATTTGATACTATAAAAATGTCCATCTGTTCTTGTTCTGCAATGTTTTGGAAACATCCATTTTTGTTCCCAGGCTAGAGAATTGCATTGCAGGGTCCCTCCTTTCTGTCCTATTTCTACCTCATCTGTCATAATGGCAAGCATTTTAAAAACAGCCACACAACCAGATAGTTCATCTATGTAACTTTTGATCAAGGATCACACTAACAAAACACTTCCAGCTTTTTTTTGTTTGTGTGTATGTATGTGTGTGTGTTTGTGCATGTTGTATACATGATGAGTGTTTTTCTATGGGATTTTGTAGAAAAAAGTACAAAAAAAGAGGGATCCAATAGGATCATTTTTGAGAAATGCCTCTTCTTCCTTTTGTGATCCATCTGGATTCCACATACTTCTTAGGTGCATTCATATGATCCTGACTTATAACTTTAAAAATATGAAGTATATATTCTGAGATCCTTCTTCCATTTCTATAGATCCTGAAGTACTAAAACAAAATCTCCATTTTAAAGAAGCAATCATAACATTTTTGTCTTACATATCAGTTGGCTAGCTTGGAGCTAGGTATAATCGTAACATCAGTTTATTCACTTACAATGTGACATTGCTATAAATTCTTTGGGATTTATGGTGGCCATTGGACAGCTGGACTTTGAAGCCTGGTGATTCCCAGACAAGGACATTTCTAAACTAAAGCAGGGATGGTACATAGTTTCCTGCACAATATTGCTGTCAGCACTGCTACCACCTGCTGATATTTCCTGCCAACTGGTGCAGGTGGGCCTTTGCTCTTTTCCTCCTTCCTCTCTGTGCACTAGGACCACCTCACAGCTGCTTCCAGAAGCATATGGCATTGCAGTGGGACTGGGGATGTCTCCAGAACCAAGGTGACACTGGAATTTCATGAGGCAGATGGTGCTTCAGTTGAGGAAGACAACAGCAACAAGCCTCGGATTTCTTCCTACGCCTCAACTATTCTATTACTGCTGTTTACTAAAAACAGAAAAGGAGGACATTTGAGGACTGGAAGAAGGACTTGACACTCTCATCAGAGAGGCCCATCTGACCCTTGCATTGTTGTCTACTCAGCAGCAGGCTGACCCTTTTATTTTCTGGATTTTAGCTTTTCCGACTGTTTATGGCTCTTAAAAATGTGAATTTCTAATGGGCATATGAAGGACATGGGTGGCTGCTAACGATCCAAGCCCTGGCCACACATAGAGCAGGTGGTCATGGTCGTGTTTGCACTTCTTGTAAGCAAAGGAATAAATCTCCCTAAACCTTATATTTGCATACCTGCCCTAGCGAGCCACACAGTTCAACTTAAATGAATAGGCATAATGCTTGAGGAAGATACATGTCTATAGCCAAAAAAGGGAAAAGTGGAATGGGATGGGAGTGCGTGTGATGATCATGTACTATGGAAAGCAGAGCAGACAAGTTTTTGGTGACTGAGAAAGATGTAACAGGTCGATGCCCCCTAAAATTGCATCCATCCTTTCTGTAGCCACCTCACTCTACTTTGTATTTAATTTGTATTCAGCTGTAATCCAATACATACATACTAATCATGCTACTCCTTTTGGGATAAGGGACGCTAGGCAAAGGCAAAAAGAGCAGGAAATAATGTGTCAAAAAATTAGAGGCCTGAGATAACAGGAAACGTAGCTAAATCTAGTTTACCCCTACACCTTTATACCTCACCATACTCTTCTGCCTTGGCAGACCCGTCTTGCTTCTGCCATGCATCATACACTGCCTTTTGTTCTCTAAACTTCTCAACGTCTTTTCTTCTGAGAGTTTCATCAGTGTCATCAAGCATAACTACCTTGGTCTTCAGCACATTCATTTTATTTTATTTGCAACCATTCACTCCGTTTTCCCTGTTAAGCACAACTACCTTGGTTTTCAATACCTTCATTTTCAGAGCCATACCCCTTGCTGCATCATAGAAGCTATATAACTTAACATACAATCATTCATGTCCTCACCAACAAGGAATACAAAAGTACATAAATCCTGTCCCACCCCAGCACGCTCTAACATCACCACAACCATTCTTTATCAAGGTACTCATAAAGATATTAAAAAATCAAGAGCGTATCACATATCGTTGTTTTACTTCCTGCTCAATGTTGCACTGCATTTCCAAAATGTTGCCCATTCTCACCTTCTGTACCCTTTCAGTCAGAATTCTGCTAAACAACTTTCCACACACTCTTGGCAAACTAATCCTCCAGTAGTTTTTTTGTTTTTATTCTTGGCATCTTTCCCTTTAAATAGGGGAACAATAACAGGATTCTTCTAAGTGTCAGACACGTGTGCAACCTTCAGGTACACGTAAAATAAATTGCAGAGCCACTCAGTAAACAAACCACGTGCATATTTTACCATTTCTCCAGCTACACCATCTACACCTGCAGTCTTATCATTTTCCAACATTCTCACAGCATTTACGGTTTCCTTTACATCATTTGTTTCATGGCCACTTTCCTTTACAGCATTCATTGCAGTTCCAGTTCTTGACATATTATCATTTCCATACAAATCTCTAAAGTACTTCTTTGATCCCATAGCTCTCCAAAACTTCTACTTTAGATGACTGGAAACATGGTGAAACAGTGGAACTGCACTTAGTTATTTACTTACTTACATAAAGCAAGCACGCACGCACGCACAGGGAGACATAGGATACTCAGTAACCAAACTAATAAGTTTAAAAAGTTTCTGCTGAGTTTCAAACTGACAGCTTTTGGATTTATAAGGCAAGAATGATAATGACAGGGCCATTCCAGCAGTCATAATAAAGGTGTGGGTGTGTTAAAAAGTATTAGGCCTAAGTAAGTATTGGCTCAATTAAAGGGGTGTTCCTTCCTCTGAGAAGTAGCCAATGAACTCCTGGAGATAACTTGTATGAAATTAAAGCATTCCAGCCTAAACATATAAGAGCCCTTGAAGTGATCTAACAGGAAAAAAAAAACACTTTCAAGCTGCAGCAGGAAAACACACCCAGAGCTTGATTTTGCAATGGGAGGAAAGTGAATAAAAGCCCATCTGTTTTTGTCCTCAAAAAATAGTTGCTGGTGCATCCTAGCAATGGGGCAACCAGGCAGTACAGATGAGGATAGCTGATCAAGGATAGCTGATTCTCTTATGCTTTTCTCTACCTTCAAACCAAGACAGTTCTTAGAAAGGCAACTTATGAATTTCCTGGAAGTACCATATATGGTAGTTTTTTCTTCAAACAAATGTCAGAACAATTGAAATTCCCCATCAATATATTTTATGCCACTGAAAGATCTGCAATTTGCTTTTGAAAAACATCACGCCTTCTCCTTGGTTGGGCAGATAATAGTAGCTACAACGACAGTTTTGCTTTTATTCATTCCCCCACTCAGATGCTCTCTTCAGGGTTACCAAATGTATTCACTTAGATTTGTGAGCAGGTGGAGATAGCTTTATCACACTTTTTCATATAGTACAACTTTGGTTCCTTTTAAATAAGCTGTATCCTTCCACTGCCGTATTTCAGTCATGGGGATTATTATACCTATTAAATTATATTTGCCTTCCTGAACTAGAAGTTCATCTTATTTATTTCCTGTACTATGAACATTAGCGTGCAGACAACAGCCATGAACTTTATGAGCCTGCATTCTTAATTTTTTATTAGATGGTTTAATAGGTCCCATTAAAGCAAAGCTCTCACTTTGTTCTATAATGCATTTTACGTGAGGCGAGTTTTGGTTTCCGACCCATACAGGATTCAGTTTAAAGTCCTTCTGATCAAGTTTACCAGATTTTAGCTGAGCAAAGTCTCATGCCAGAAATCTATTATCCAGAAACTACAATCAACAGTTCCAGAAACTGTATCCCCCATTAGTATCATTTATATAGCTAGCCATTCATCACCCATATTCTTTTTTCCCTTCAGAGATCAATTCTACTGACTGAAAAGATAAATGTGACCACTACCTAAGGTCCCAAGTTCTTGAGCTTCTTTCCTAGAGCTTCAAAGTGCAGACTGATGTGGGTGTGATATGATGGTAGCTGCTGTTGGTAGTATCAGCGTACCCACCTCTGATATCAGAGTTGCATTTTGTATGTGAGTACGGCCATGCATCAAGATATTTGATTCCTGCATCAGGAAGCGTTGTGGATGGGGCAAGCACAAATACACCAGGTGGGTAGGTCAAAAGAGTGTTTAATCACCTATTTTCCCTGAGTGGGTAAAATAAGAAAAGGTAGAGTCCATACTGAGCCAATTTGGTGTAGTGGTTAAAGGCACAGGGCTAGCAACTGTGAGTCCGTGAGTTCTAGTCCTGCTTTAGGCATGAAGTCACCTGGGTGACTTTGGGCTGCTCATTTTCTCTCCGCCCTGGGAAGCAGGCCATGGCAAACCACTTCTGAAAACGTTACCAAGAAAACTGCAGGGACTTGTCCAGGCAGTCGTCAGGAGTTAAGATTGATTCAAAATCATGTGCATGCACACACCCACAGAGTCCATATTAGTTCAGTATTTTTTTAATATTCTATTCAGCCACCAGGCCAACAGATTATAACCAGTAGAAAACTGATTAAAATAAATATGTATTCACTGTAGTCAGTTTTCTAACATTTATAATGCTTTGAGTATTTCTGATGTCAAAATCCTTAGCAATGGCTTTAAGTTCTTTTGTCTCCATGAAATATGCCATGGATTTCTGAAAGCATAAACAGGAAAGAAGTTTATTCAAAATATCTGAAAAGCTGCCTCCCTAATAGGATGAGAAAACCATACATGTGTCCAGCATGACTATTTGATTTGCTTTTGCCTCTCTGAACAAAAAAGAAAATCAAAATAATGTTATGCGTCTTGCCTAAGGAGGAGCTCATATGGGATTCAATGCGCTTTCACCTTATTGATGCTGCGCTTTTCTAACAAGGTGCTTAGGTAAAGGCTCAGATACTCTTCAAGTAATAAAGGAGAAGGGGGAAGAGATGTTAATGTCGGGCATTTCAGGTACCCGTGGAAACTACATCGCTCAGAGCTCGATGACTTGCAAACGGTGTAAAAGAAATCTCGTGAAAGATCAGAAACAGCACCCCAAAAAACTCAGGCTTGATGTATGGGTTCAGCTAAGTGTTTTAAATTCTCCAGAAGTCTTACATCTGAAGCTCCTCATCAAAAAAGAGGGGTGGCAAATGTAGCACCTGTCTACAATTCTTTAAAGCAGTGGCTATGTAATCCTGGGAAAAGATACAGCTGCTTTAAAGAACTACCAGAAATGCTATGTTCACACCCCTGCACACATTATTTTCATCATGGCGTCATTGTGGACCCAGGGCACTTGAAGGATAAAACTGGCGGGCAGGATCTTACTTCACTGATTCCTCCCACCCCACCTGCTCCCAACAGCATTTTGTAATAGATTCCTCACTGGGTTCCAAAAATAAGGCATGGGCATCCACAGAATCCAGTACTTTTGTTAAAATGAGTAAAGGAATGGCATGACATTGCAACACCAGCTCTGCATCTTACATAGCTGCATGTGCCATCACAAAGCAATTACAAATGTGATGGTATTTGCCTTGTGATGTCAGAATGCTCATTTTTTCATTGGAATTCATGCTGATGAGTACATGTAGGAAAGTGAAGGCATATGATTTAATTGTGAATGAAAAGGATAAAATGGATGTCATGAAGTATGAATTAGTATAATCTAGGTTGTTATGGGTATGCATGAAGGTTAAAATCTATAGTTTGGTGACAGCTACATGTTATGCTCCAGTGAATGGTGATAATGGGACAACCAGAGATGAGTTTGGAGAAAAAATATGGAACATTTCGAATGTACGCAATCCATGGAGGTAAAATCTGATAAGTCACATGAATGGAAGGGTGGGAACAAGTTGAAGGTGTACAGAAAAATTATTGGGCTATTCAGAGACCCAAGAATGAATGAGAATGGTGGCTGGTGCGTATCTGCTTAAAAAAAGATCGTTGTTTATTCCAAACATGTAATTTAAACATAAGTCTATCCATATGTACCCATGGCAAAGGAATGAATATATAAATCTAAAAGCATGGCTGATTTTATTGTTTATGACGATAAATTGAAAGATTCTAAATGTGGGATGGATAATTTTTTTGGTGGTGTCAAGAGTGAATCCTGAGAACAAATGGACATGGTAGAAAAGGAAAGAAGTGGAAGTAAAATCACTACTGGAAAAGAAGGATTACAGGAAAGAACGATTTCCCAGCAGAGTGAACAGACAGTGGGCGTAAGGAAAGAGGATGTGGAAGCAGCTTGGAACAGAGTAAAAGAATTATATTCCAGAGTGCCAGAGAAGTGTTTAGAGTTACACTAATGGGAAAAATGAAAAAATATGCTTGGCGGAAGGATGAAGAGAAGGAGGCTGTAGAGGGAGAAAATACATATCTGCAGATTGGATTAGAAGAATTTGAGAAGAACACTGTTCCACTATATAAAAGGAAAGACAGAAAAAAATAAATGCAAAACCTACAGGGGGATTAGTTGATTAAGTGTTCCTGGGAAAATGTTTGACAGAACTCGGATCAAAGGGCTAGGAGAAGTGAAGAGTGAGCAAAATCTGGGAAATGCAGTGCAGCTTTGTGATAGGTAGGCTGTGTACAGTCAAGATTTATGCTCTTCCAAAGGTCAGTGAGAAATGTATGAATATGAGAAAGGAGTATGTTGAATTAGAGAAAGGGTATGAAAAAGTGAACAGGTTTGAATTATAGAATGTTTTATGTAAGGAGTTGAAAGGTGATTGCTGAATATAAGAGCAGAATGTGGTAGAAGGAAAGCATGTGGGAGAGTCACAGAATGCTTACTGAATGATTCAGCATTCAGGAGTGAGACAAGGATATGATATCCCCTTAGTTTTTAAATGCATTTAGGGATAAGTTATAAAGATTTAGGGATTACCTGGAACGACACTAGGTATGTGCCGTTCAGAACCATGAATATGTGTTCTCTCCCCTAAATGATTTGCAGCAAGTGTGAGATAGATAGCATGATGCAGTGAAAAGGATGGATCTGAAAAATAATGTAT
Organism: Candoia aspera; assembly: GCF_035149785.1. Lineage (NCBI taxonomy): Eukaryota > Metazoa > Chordata > Lepidosauria > Squamata > Candoiidae > Candoia > Candoia aspera. The sequence continues at coordinate 150,125,195 of NC_086153.1, forward strand.
TAAAGCCGAAGTAATGGAAAATGAACAATCGCAAGTTATACAAACGTAGCAGAAAGCTAGATTATGTAGATGAATTTTTGCATTTTGGGAGAACGTTTCCTAAAGATGGGGAAATGGATGAAGACATGCTGGTAGAAAAGTAGTTGGTAGTATGTTCGTGGAAAAAAACAAAAATGGCTGTGTATGAGAGCAAGTTTCTACTCCTTTTCTTATACAGAAGTAAAGCTGGGTACATTAAGAGAAACCTTAAAATAAATTAAATGAGCTGTATTGGGAATGGGGGATTTAAGAAGTGCCTATGTGGTCAAACAAGAAGAAGTGGGGTCAAGAATGAATGGACCTCATGGACATCCACTGGGGCTGGGCGTGGTAGATGATAAAATGAGTGTTGTGACGCTGTGCCCTTGTGGTATGTACAGTGTGTTAGGGTGTACTTAAGGTGTGGCGCTTGCGTGACCTTGTGATACTTGTTTTATCACTCAAGCAAAACTGTCCGTTTCGGAGGTCACCAATGAAGGGCACTGAATGAAAGTGGACTGAAAACAAAAGTGAATGACTAGCACAAAAGAAGTCCACTGAGAAGATTTGGCCATACAGAAAGAATGAATGGAATTGGATTGCGTAACAAATATGCGAGGGATGAGTGAATAGGTCGAGAGGAAAGAAAAGACTGAGAAAGTCATGGCTGGGTGTAGTGGATTAATTCCAGAAGAGGTAAGAGATGAGTAGTTTAAAGAACAAAAAGCAATACTGTATATTAAGTGGTGTATGGATGTGGTAGAAGGATGGTTTGCAAGGATGAATATATATATATATATATGTGAAGGTATAGCATTGAGGTAAACTGGTTTAGCTATGCTTCCTTTCCTTTTTCTCATCCCTCCCTTTAATTTCTTTGGCTAACACATTTTCTGCACAGTGCATAACACTGCCTATCCCAAAACAGCATGAGGGGTGTGTATCTATGTACGTATATATTGGCATGAAGATACTTTTTTAAAAAATGGAGAAAGAGGCAGATCTATAACACTTAAAGGATCTTTAAAGATTACTCAACAGGATCCCAAAATGCTAAACATCAAATGGCGCAGCTACTGCACAACATCACATTCCCCGGGAGAGGTGGAATGCAGCAAGGTGTACACAGAAAAACAATGCAGCATGTCTATGGTAATTTGGCTTGTAACTTATAATGAGAGAGTTCATTTTGGATTAGGAGTTACCTGCCTGGAGGCAGGCCGGCTTCCCCATTAACCGCCTTCTTTCCAAGTGTACACAATGATCGATCGTCTCTATAAACAAAGCCTATGCATCAATACAATGGCATAATAGCTGAGGTCATCTGGAGGCTGTTCTGGTGTAAACATTACAGTGAGAATATGTAGCATATACGGTAAAGTGATGAACAAGTATAGTAAGGACTGAGTGAAGAACCTGGAAAATACTGCATAGAATTAATTCAGTAAGTGAAAACAAGAAATAATAATAATAATAATAATAATGGAATAATCTCTAGGCAAATCATTTATTTTACCCACGTTCATTGTATTTTCATTTTGTTTTTAAAACAAGGTGTGAGCTTTAACACAAATAGTTTTAATGAGTGTTATAACAAAATTCTTAGCACCATCTGGCAGACCGTGAAGGAGTTTTCTTCTGTGAGTTCCTATTAATATTCTGTGGCTTGTAACCTACCACCTTTGAAACATTTGGAGTGAGTGGTCTGTGTGGCTGCCCATGGGCATGGGGCTGGGCAGCACTGTAACTTCATCTTAGGTACATACAGTGAAGAAGGCTAGGCTGCCCTGAGCTCCCATTCTAGGCAGAAGTGTGGGTCAGCAGCAAGCTGGGTTAATATACCCTGCCAAGCATTACTGGCCAGTTGGATGGATGTAGAAGGAAGCTATACCTGGACCCTGGAAGCTTAACCTCAGTAGAAAAGCCCGTGAGGGCAAAATGGAGTGGATGGGCACGTGATGAAAAGTATGGCTCGGACTGCTACTAAACCTATTGTCTAGAGCCGGAGGGGTATTGGTCTCTCATCAGCAGCTTTGTAATTCTGGGTGCTTGTTCTTGGCTTTAATTTTTTTATTATTTGTATTAAGTTATAGCATATACATTGTACGCTGGCTTGTGCAGGCTTAGAAGCTAAGCAGGGTCAGATCTAGTTAGTACTGCAGACACATTATGCGAAGACCTAGCCCTCTAGAGAAGGCTCTGATGCCGGGAAAGGTAGAAGGAAAGAGAAGAAGAGGACGGCCAGCAGCAAGATGGATGGACTCGGTTACAGTGGCGATGAGTGCACCAACGGGAGACTTGAAAGAACAGGTTGGGGACAGGTCGTCATGGAGAAAATCCATCTGTATGGTTGCTAGGAGTGGAAAATGACTTGATGGCACATAATCAATCATCGGTCAATCGCTAGACTAGGGAGTGAAGAAAACTTCCTGGAAGAAGGCAGTGGCAAACCATGTCTGTACTGTAGCCAAGAAAACTGTGAATGCATCAATGTAGTCACCCAAAGTCATGTTCAGCACATGGGGGTCTTTATTTTCATTGCTCAAAAGAATCCTCAAGTGGGATTGTTTTCTTGTTGTATTGATAAAAATGCAATTCTATGAATGCAGCATCGTTACTTATTTTCTGTAGGAGGGAGCAAACGAGCAATTAGAGGAATATTACACCTACTCTGTATAAGCACATTCCTTTCTCAAGAAATAACAGAGGTTCTCAACTGCTGACCGTTATTCTGGTGAGGTGAGAGACTGCGGAAAGCGGGGGATGCGGTCTTTGAATGTTCATCTCAGAAGAGGCATCTCAATTCAGCTGCTGAGACGTATGAGAAAAAGCATTTCAAAGAGACTTTGCCTCAATTAACTCAATATATGTCAGGCTCTGCCTGCGATCCAGTAAAGACACAGACGCTAGCGTGGGCTTAGGTTCTGGCTTAATTGAGGAATAGAGTGCATGCCCTTTAAAACGCTGAGAGTGAGGGGAGCGCGCCGGAACGGGATTTAAATAGCCCGCGCCGGTCAGCGCTCCACCCCACCTTATTCCAGGTGCATCCCACGAGTCCCACCGGTTCCGTCCCTGTCAGGTGAGAGGTCGTTCAGCCCCCCTGCGCCCCGGGCGTCGCCTCGATCACCTTCCTGGATGGTAATGATTCATTGCCGGGCGATCAGGCTCTTAATCCCTTTTGACAGCTCAGGCGCACCTCTCCTGTTGTTTAGTCAATTGCTTGTTGGAGACTTTGTATCGCTGTCTTCCGCGCCGCCGGTCTCGGTTGTTACTTAGTTTCCTGCACCTGTTGCTTTCCTTTGTGTTTCATAGTTGCCTTTGCCTTAATCCGCCAGGGACCCATTTCCCTGCATTGTCATGCGAGCCGTTGCAATGTCACAAGCATCGCAATGGTGATCATGACAATATATAACCGAGGCTGAGAATTTCCTCTTACAGTTTTCACGATTCTGTATTCACCACAGACCAGCATCCAAGAAACCTTCCTAAAATCGGGGTTGTTCTTGCTTTCCTGCTCATGACAGTTGGCTATCAATGAATTGCAAAGGAAATACCTCCTAGAGTCCCCTGTTGGGGGGAGATGGGCAGTGATATAAATTTAAATAAGAAATAAGAAATAAATAAATAGCCAAGCTTTATGGCGAGAGCCTTGTTGCCTGTCCCAAAATTCCATTAGCACTTTGAAGAGGGCTTCTGGGCAAACAGTATGGCGGCTACTTGGTTCATACCCCTTAAAGAATTGTGCCTGATGCTCTGGCCCACCAACTAATGTCCATGAAAGAGAGAGCAAGCAATTTAACTAGTAAATTAGGCACAGCAGTCAACTATTTAAATTAGCGGTCTTTTCTAGTCCAGGTTCAGACTGCACAGGGTTCTTACTAGCAACCAAGATTTAAGGTAATTCATGCAATCGGTTCTAGGCAAGGGTCAAGGTTTCCAAAGAAGCTTTCGTGGCTTTATACACAGCACAAGACACGTGAGTGGATTATTATGGAAGATCTTCTTCCAGCACTGTACTGCGATTAGCTAGATGGTTAAACCCAAAAACCTTCCAGCCCCTTTCTGAGCAAAACTAGCACCAATCAGACTGGATTCCCAGATCTAAGGTGCTCAAGGCACTAGCCTATTCCTGGGTAGGCCAGGCTGTGCCAGGGACTTTCCCATATAACCACCCATATCGCCTGCTTTTGGAAGTAGCAACCCTGTGAACGGGAGAGAGGGGATTCCGGATTAGAAGCAAGGTCCTCCAGGGCAGAATCAAGAGCCGTGGACCACAATCCTGCTTCAACATTTGTTCGGTGATTTCACCCCTCAGTGTACCTTCTACTAAGGGCCTCATCTTGTTTCCTTCTTCAGCTGAAGATTTTGTAGGCTAGATTGTGACAGCTGAGCTCAAGAACTGCTCAAACACTGCAGGCCATTCTGAAGTCATCAAAATAATGAAGGAATAATCTGTCTGTTGCTGGCCAGAGTGAGATTATGATGTTTTAACTGGGAACATATATTAATAGAAACGAATACTTGATAGTTGTAACTTTATTATTTTATTTCCACCTGGTTTGTTTTTCCAGTTATTTCCTGAGGATACAACATGAATGATTTCATTATTATAGTTAATTATAATAAAAAAAATTTCTTGGTTCCCTCCTCCACTTTCTTTCCATCCATTTGTTTGGTATTATTCTGAATTCACTGGCCATCAAATTTAATGTGGAACATCAACTTCTCTGTTTTTGAGAAAACCAAGGGGAATCTTCCTATCCACAGGATGCATATCAACCTCTATTTCCCTCCCCACCCTACACACACATTTCATTACTGTATCTTTTTTTATCCCTGGTAAATTACTCTTAAGGGAATCATTCCTGAAAGTTATATTGTTCAGTTTTTATTGGTATCCTTTTTGTGGAAAAATACATAAAAAACAGAGGAGCCAGTGCAATTTGCTCACACAATAGTGCCTAAAAATCAATGCCAGGACACAAGACTGAAAATAAAATATAGTATGATCCATGCCTGGAAACCTCCATCGAGGGATGCAGGGGGACTGTAGAACCATACCGTGCACGCACCAAGAAGTGTCTCTGTCTGAAATGGTTTCTGGCTCTGCTTATGTACAAGTTTTTCACCTGACTGGCTTTTCGATGAAACTCCTGAGTGCCTGGATGACTCGTACTGATCAACATAAGTGACTTTAGTGCCTCGTACCTTTGCCTGTGAAATTGCTGAAGACTGTTGGGAGCCAGCTGGCTTCTCTGATATGACAACAGCTTTTCACTTTGGAGCAAAGGCTGAATTGTTCTGGCCTGACAAAAGGTCTCCCTGTTTCTATTTAAGTATAAAATACCTATTTAAAAAAATGGAATCGAGAGCCAGGTGTAAGCTACATTGTAGGCTTTTGAAATAGTGTTCAAAATAGCTACCTGTATAGCAGGTGGCAGGCCTAGCCAACTACAGCTGATGTAAAAAAAAAACAAACAGCATGGATGGGACATATCAGGAAATCCCAGGCTGTAGACTAGACTGCTACTTTTAAAAAACTTCCTGGAAGAAGACAGTGGCAAACCATTTCTGTATTGTTACCAAGAAAGCAGCATGGACACGTCTGTGTAGTCAACAGGAGCTCACTCCTTCAAGAGACGAATTATGCACACAGAAATACCAGTTTGGTCCACTTTCAAAGGCTAGTAAAAAGTGGGGCATCTTCCAAGTATTGGAATGAGTGGTGTATGAATGTGAAGCACCCTTGCCTGTTTCAGATCCAAATTCTGTACACCACTAATTAGAATCCACAAAGGGATTTATGTTGATATATCAGAAATGAAAGGCCGGAGAAAGCATTGCCCTTTGAATCAATCCAAATTATCTGCTGTTTTACGTTTTAAACTTTCCACTCTTGTTTGTATGTGTACATTTATACTTTCTTCTTTTGAACATTTCTTCTTAAGTATACTATCACCATTCTCACTTAGTTTGGAGCCATTAATTTAATCCATATAACAAATCGGGAAGGGCTTTGGAAAATCCACAGTATATACAAAATGTAGGTATCTAAAAATGTTCTATGCTAATCAGGAAGGAGGAGTAAGAAAAATGGGAACCGGCTGCTAACTGGATAGGTTGAAGTTGAGGTTTCCTAAGGAAAACCAACACAATGAAATGCAATGGTAAGAGACAAGGGTGGGCAGTTAAGGAAAAAAGCGAAACTGAGCTGAGTCTGAATGGAAGTAATTCTGCTGCCTGAGATAAACACTTTAGAGTCTTCAGCCATAGTTATCACTAAGTAGCTATTAAATTATGTCCAACCATTTTGCTTTTTCACCCAACAGCAAATCCGCATATAAACTGGACTCACATTTTGTAATTAACCATGGTTTGCTAAGTAAGCCATAATTGGCTGGGTTAATGAACAGTAGGCCAAAAATAATGGTTTGCATACCATAAAGACTGGATTCTCACAATAGCTAAGCCAAATTAAGCAAGCAATATTTTTAATTCATCACTTTGAATAGATATCAATGAGGAAGTTCTGCTCTGAAGGCTCAGGATATACAAATTTTCCTTGAACAAAGATCTGGGTCTGCTCAGTGCCTTATGGTTCTCAGCCAGAGAAAAGGTGGAATGTACCAGGGGTAGGCAGGAAGTGGGTCATGGGCTTTGCTAATTGTGGGGGATTATCTGAGCCTCTTGTTAAAAAAAATAGTTTGATCTAAGTTAATACTGCAGCCATGGAGGGTGGTGAGACAATGAGAGAAACAACAGGGAAGAATCTGATCACAGTGGCCTCGTCACGTCTGCAGAGGTGAAGAAACCAAGGCAGGTATCCGAGTAAGGGGTAAGGGATGCCAGGTAGGACTGTCCTTTAAGACAACCTGAGAGAGAGAGAGCTCACACATTGTTATCTGGTGGTTCTAATAACTTTCATCTCCCCTGACTAACATGGTCTCAGGCAAACAGCAGAAAAGAGAAAGCAAGAGAAATATAATATCTTTGTTTCTCCAGACCACCTAGTAAAGACTTTTCTTGACCCTCTCCTCTCTACCATCTGTGACTGGAGAGCCCCTTGCTATCAAATTGGCAACACATTCTTCAGTAAATTAATTCAAGCAGATGTCCTTTTTCCATAATTGTCACATTACCATGTGGAAAGAACAGTATCGTCTACATAACCCACTAAGAAGCTGACCCCCAAACCTGTACAGGGCAGGGGAGGGGATGAAGGAGGGCAGTGACATTTCAGAAAAGACCACAGGAGGCAAACTGTAGACTGAGTCTATTCAGGCCTGCCCTTTCCATGAAGTCTGCAAAGCTGGAAATAGGAACAGAGCAGTGGCCACCGGTCTTGTTATCCCTCCTGAAGTGCTGAAGTTGCTAAAGGGAGTGAGATCAACCAGGAGGAGAGCCAAAAAGGAAGATTGGGGTAGGAGGAAGAAGGGAGGGATCTAGAACAACTCCTTGACAAGTAAAGCCTACTGAGAAATTGTGCCATCAGGTCTTTTCAAGAAAACCAAAGGTTGCTAAGCAGGGTTTAAGTGGGTCCTGGTGTTGGGTGGTCTGAGTTATTCTGTGCAGCAAAAGGCATGGTGAAGAATAGAAACTACTGGACAGTCTTGGGTTTATTACTTTTAGCTGGTCTCAGCTCTGCTTTTTATCTTCATTTATTTATTTATCAAATTTGTCACTGCCCATATCCTCCCACCAGAGCGACTCTGGGTGATTTACAACAAAGTAAACAATAAAACAACAGATATGTAATACAATTACCATATATAACAATATACTATATAAAAACAATTACAAATAACTAATAAATATAGATAAAAATAAAATCCAAATGGCAGATGACCTAATTCAGTACTTGCATGGGAGGAGCACTTTAGGGCACTAGCCATCCCCAGGCCTGACTATATTTCCCCTCCCTGCCCCAAGCCCGGTGGCAGAGCCAGGTCTTCAGATTCCTCCGGAAGGCCAGGAGCAATGAGGCCAGCCTCACCTCGGGGGGTAATTTCTCTCCTCTTCTTTCTACTTCCCTTCTTGAGCCAATTGCCCCACGCAAAGAATTATACCATCTTCGTATAAACAAACATGTACTTTATTTACAGTTCAGAAACTACCAGTTTCACAAAGAAATGGGAGAAAAAGACATTACCATGAGAGAGAGAGAAAAGGGACAGCAACAGGGGCAACAAACAGGGCAAAGTTAAGGGAATCCTCCAGAAGCTTTCCTCTCCCCAGTCAGAATTTCCCCCCAAATTCTCTACTGAACTTCCTTCTTTCTGCTGGTCTCCCTGTAAAACTTCCTGCTGCTGTTCCTGCCAACGGGTTTACCAGAGCTGAACAGGAAGCTGCTGGGTGCTTCATCTTACCACTAGGCTCCATAGAGATACATGGCCTTTTAAAAATGCTTTTTAGAAAACTGTTTTAGGCATGTTTGGAGGGAGGCTGCCCCCTCTTGGGGCCCTGGACCTTGTCCCTAAAACAGGAGAAGCACCACTGGCCTTACAGAAAGCAATTCAAGAAGAGGGTGAGAGAAGTAGACAAGTGACAGGGACCCCTTCTGATAATCGCCCAGATGGAAGCATGAGTTGGGACTTGTTCATGACAAGGAAAACTGCATCTAGGGCATGTTTCCATTCCGGTTTTCTCTTAAATTCCCCCGTATCGGGCCCTTGGCCTCTTCCTGAGGGTTTTGGATATAAAAGTGCCACCACTCAAAATAGAATACATTACGTTAGGGGCATAATTGCCTGAACAAGTTCATTGGTTAGTCAAAGAGGAATACAGGGTTCCTTTTCTCTGAATTGATGCCCCTGGACCCCCCAAGACAGGAGTCACGATGTGTTTTGCCATAATCTCAAGAGGCATCAAGGCTCATGACACAGTGAACTGGGGGCTTCTGGGAGGGAGGTTCAAAACTCAGGACCCATCTGCTGGCCAAATACGAGAGTGAGATCTTGCTTTGGAAATGACAAAGCAATATGTGCAAGAAACCCACTTGAAAGTTCAGCAACAGGTGGACAGAGATGACCTTTCGTTTGTGTTCTGGGCAGGATGGGCTGTCTAGCTGCAATGTCTTCTGATGTAATCTAAGCCCTGGGCTCTGCTGAGGCTCCAGTGATGCAAAGGGCAAGGAGACAAGAGGGACCCCCCACCTGGGCCAGAGAAATCTCCATTCATAAAACATTTATACCCATCTCTCCTAGCTCTGCCCCCTGGAGACAGTTGCGCTACAACTCTTGAAATTCTCTTACTGTTGCTGCTCTTGTTTTTCAACTTTTTTTTTAAAGCCATCATATTTTATACTCAGGAGTTACTGACTCTCCCTCTCTGGGAGGGAGGTTCAAGAATTGGGACCAATCTGCTGGTCAAATAGGAGTCCAAGGCCACTGTGCAAACAACAACCCAAAGAACTCCAGAAGAGCATCAGAAAAGACACTGGAGGGCAAAACATTTGCACGTGCTGATGTACGGATGTGATAGCCAGCAGTCAGAAGAGAAACCCAACGCTTTTCCCCCTTATGTGCAGGACTAGGAAGAGATGATCCACTCGGTGCCTGACCACCTGCCGCCTGGCTGCTGAGTGTGGACGGGCCATTTTCCCTATTAACTTTTCTTCCTTTTTAAACAGGACCTGGACAATGGCATGGAATATGCACATCTTCAGACTAGGGGATATAGCCCAATGAAAATATGATTCTTACTACGTGCATATTTGTTTTACGTTATACAGCTGGGGCTCTTCTCACCTTAGAGCGGCTCTCCTTGGTTTGGACAGCCTTCAGATCTGCCAACTTCTTTGAGTCCCAGAATTGCTCACTCTGCTTTTAGATGTGTGTCTGTTCAAGTCTTAATCTTTCGACTGGCTCAGAAGAGTAATATACACCCATCCATTTTTCCTGAACTGGTGGCAGTACAGAGCTCTGGTGATCGCAAACCTCTTTTGCTGTATGAAAGAAAGGACAGCACGGCAGGCAGTCTGATAAACTTCCGGCTTTGGTCAGAATATCAGATCTCATGATAGAACTATAGATTAAAACAGTCAAGACTTTCCCTTTGGATATTGCGTTGCAGCGCATTCGCAACTTTCCTCCTTCCTTTGGGGAAAAAAGTGTGTAGGGTTTGAGCTGGTGCTCAAGAAAGAATTGTATCATACAAGACTGTACTAAGTTTGCTCCAGGGAAATATTGCATTACAAAGTAGGACTCTTGATGCCAGAGGCATTTCCACTTACATAAAACCAGTTATAAAACCAGATTAACAGGTTTATGCTATGATCTCAGGGCTTTGCTGCTGGATTAGCTCAGGCTGGCTTTAAGAACTACAGGTCTGATGGCAAAAATAACAATGCTGGCAGTAGCAGGCCTGCTGGTCCTTTTGGAAGACAAGAGCGACAGACCGGATTGGGGTTTCAGTGCATGTGATGATGAAGTTCGCCTTTCCTATTTCAGCAGGGAAAGGGAAAGGGAAAGTGCAGAGGCAGGTGAAGCTGCATCTTCCATTGCCCCCTCCCAGGGATATTCAACTCTATCCAGTGTGGGTTAGTTCCACATAGAACCAGCCCTGTCACCGTTCTATGTCATTCTGCATATTAAAAGACCCATCTTTCCTTACATATTGCTTAACAACGGTTCCACTTCAGCTTGGAGCAGCCTGTGTGCTGTTCCACTGTTTTATCAATCACTTGGATAGGGAGTTGAGAAGTGATGAACCAAGTCTGAAGATGACACAAAGCTAGGAGGGGTGGCTATATGAAACAGAAGATTCAGAAAGATCTAAGGCTTGAGCAGTGGGCAGAAATTAATAAGAAGGAACTGAGCAGGGAGAAAGACAACTTAGTTGGATCCCCGTCAAACTTGACAGAAAAGTCTTTCACCCCCGCTCCTGTTGGAGCTGAATCAGCGGCTGCTTGAGTGGTTGGGCCCCAGGTTACAGTGGTTCTTCCTCCTCGGGGTGGGGACACTGGTGGTCGAACTCTGCGGGGTGGAGATTCATCCCGGCGCCGTCTCCGGTCCCGCTCCGCCGGCGGTCCGGGTGAGGGGATGGAGGATGATTGCGTGGAGCTGGAATCTCCTTCGCGTCTCGGCTGCCCCCCCCCCCATGACAGAGACAGTTTTTTTAGCATGTACTCCATCGATTCTAATTTGGCCTCCACTACTCTTAGCCTTTCAGGGGTTTGAGATTCCTCCCTCCCTCGCGCGTTAGGCTGTCTCCCTTCTGATACCGTGGTAGATTCTACGTTTGGGGTCAGCAGGAACCGATACTTCCAGGACGCCTGGGACATCCCTGGCTGGGGTTCTCCCATTTCATCCCAGGTGATCAACTCCGTGGGCGATTCGCTGGGTGCCAGTTGCTCTGGTGCTCTCCCATTGTCGGATTCCTCTACCTCAGGGCTGGAACGCGAATCCTGCCGGAAACCTGAAGGTTCTGGGGTGAGGCTCAGTTCTCCGCTCCTGACCGTTGACTCGGGCATCACGCCAGTCGGCTCCTCAAGTCTCTCGGTCGTGAACTTGGATTCGGCCATTGTTAACTGTTTTCCCTCACAAGAAACTAATCTTGGTAGGAGCTAACGGTACAACTTTGGTGATTCTCAGCTTTATGTAAGGATTGCCTATTCTAAAACACCATCAGACTCATGAGCAGGATCACAAAGATATCTGATTTATTAAAGAATAGTATGCAGGATCACAAAGAAAGCTGAGAATGGGAAAAGCGCGCCAAATGCAAACTAAAAAACCCTCGGTACAAACGAGATCCCTCCCCCCATAGAATCTTCCCAGGCTCACAATCCCAGGTGCTCCTAATGGCTTCTGATGGTCCACGGGAGAAGTCCTTGAACAGAGCACATAACCCAAACACTTTCCATTGAAACAAACACAGATACAGAGCTTGGCACAAGGATTCACAGCAGCTCCCTCCCAACAGAAACGCGCGTCAGCACCATGGCATGTGAAACGTTACGATGTACAGTGCACATTGAAACAGTGAACATGACACACAGAATGTGGCAACTAAGAAGCCCCATGGGATCAGAGAACTGGCAGCTGAGGTGTCACTCTTCTTATGCCATCCTTTCAAGCCCTGGCAAATGGGTAGTCTAGTGGCAAGCTTGGAAGGAGAATGGGGGGAGCTAGCTCTATAGTGGAGGAGCGGGACACAGTTTCAGAGCAATGGAGATTCCTACTGCCAAAGAGAGAATGTTTCTGGAAAAGTGTGACTAGGGGCCAGAGGGGGGCCTGCCCACAGCAGCCTCCTCAGATGGCAGTAAGAGCCAAGCCGATCCTTGATCCTGCTAGCTGGTTCAACACATTTGTCTTAAAGGGGGAAAACACCACTTTAAACGTGAAATAGGTAAGAATGAATTTTGGCTGCTGCTGTGATGGGCTGGGGGTAAGTGGAAAATGATGTCATGAATTACAGATGGTCCTCGCTTAACAACCACTTGTTCAGTAACCATTTGAATGTTACAATTGGTACTTGCGACCAGTCCTCAAAGTTCTGGCTGTCGCAGTGTCCCCACAGTCACATGATTGCCATTTGTGACCTTCTTGGCCAGATTCCTACAAGCAAAGTCAATGGGAAAGCCAGCAGGAAGTCACAAATGGCAATGTAACATCTTCATTTAACGACCCGCGATGATTCGCTTAACGGCAGCAACCGGAACTACTGGAATTTCCATTGCTAAGCAGTGCAGTAACGTGATGTCACACGTTACAACCACATTGGTCATTGATAGCAGTTCTGGTCTCAATTGCCGTTGTTAACCAAGGACTACCTGTTATGTCCCCTGTTATGTCCCCTAAAAACAGTTATCTAAGCATCTTCAGGCTGTGGCTAGTGAGCCATGAGGAAGAGCCCTACTGTTGGCTGAGGTGAGACCATATTTCCTGATAGTTGTTATAAACCTCCTGCTTCTTGTTTTGTTTTGTTTCTTTATGCTTGCAGTGAAGTAGCAGTGGTCCCTGTTTCACTACATGGCATATGCAATGTGATTGAAAATCATAAAACTCCCTCTGAATGGATATTTTAATAAGAGAATCATCCATTGGATTATTTTAGAGCACCTCCCAATAATTTGCCAGTTTAGATTTTCTGTGTGATAATTCAGAAGAGATTTTTTTCACCATACTGAGTTAACTAAGCTACAAAAATGTCAAAACAAGCCATGACCCTATTTTCAGTAACTCCATTACAGCTAGTTAGAAGGATCAGCTCTTCTTTGCTTTGTATTTCTGTTCTCCCATTTTATAAACACAAAACTTACAAAAGGAATTTGGTTTTTCTGTCCCATTCTTTAAGCAGGAAAGAGACATAAAGGATTCTGGTTTTATGCAATGTCTCTTCAAGTAAGTAGTATTTATTCAGTAACATTTTTATGAAAGCAGAAGTTGGAATCCTGGCATGTTGAAACTTCCATGAAGGCAGCAGAAAATAAGGCTAAAGTGATGCATATATTCAGTTTTCTGCTGCACAGGAAGGAAGGAAACTGACATGGTCCATTTAGAAGTCAAAGTTTGGATTAATCTGTTTCAAGATGGAAAAATAAGAGCAATATAGAATAAGAATTTAAGAACAGTCCCACTGGATCAGGCCAAGGCCATCTTAATCTAGCATTTTAACCTCCAATTTGCTTTATTAGACGATTTGTTGATATTTAGAGGTGGCAGAAATTGTATGCAAGTTTTATCATATTTTGGGTGTACTTAATAATGCAAAGTTCTCTTTTTAATTTTGTGGGGATTATACAAAAATGTGGAAAAAATCTGGGTATGCAATGAATTGGAATAAACCTAAGATGTTTTCTATGACAATGTGTAAAAAAAATGGCTTTTTAATTTTGTACAGATTCTATTAAATATTTGGGAATAATTATGCCTAGACAAATATCTCTCTTAATAGATTTGAATATTTCAAACTGTATAACACAAATTATTTGTGACATTACCAGATGCTTAAAATACCTATGAGCCAATGGGGAAGAATAAATGTTGTGAAAATGAATATAACTTCATGGCTGGTATATTTTTCAAGAGGGATCTCTTTGTTAAGTGATTTAGATAATTTAAACAAATTGATGTTAATGATTAAATGTTTATGGAATGGTCAGATTCCAAGGTGCTCTCTTTCAAAGTTGTGACTTTCATATAAATATTGGGGGTTGGGAGAATTGTGCTGATTTTCAATTTTATCACTGCCCATGTTTGTTCGTCTCTGTTTTGAGGAACACAAAGGGTACTGAATATGCCCCATTCTCAGCCCAATTACAAAGCTATTGTTTGGCACTTTTGAAATCTTGTCAAATACTTGGTTCTAAACATAGTAGGAATTATCTTGTACTTTCAGCTCTGAAGGCAGTCGGAGATATTTGGACAATAGTGGGTAAGAAATTAAAATGTCATTCTTGTTCTCATGAAAAATTGGCTCTTTGAACTAATCCTTATTTTAGAATGGTGGGTCAAACCCTTGGGGGGAAGTATGGTCTGAAAGTAGATTTGTCCCACTGAGCAGGTAATTGTTCATGATGTTTTTAAAACTTCCAAAAGGTTACAAAAAATATACAACTTTCCAAACACAGGTGAATGGAAATATATTCAGACAAAACATTTGCTATGTTCTTAGTCTGGATATGATGCATTAGCTTTCTCAGAAACACTATAGTTTTGAATATGCTAGTAAAGGTAAATGTTTCCCTTGACATTAAGTCCAGTCGTATCCGACTCTAGGGGGCAGTGCTCATCTCCATTTCAAAGCCGAAGAGCCGGCGTTTGTCTGTAGACACTTCCGTGGTCATGTAGCCGGCATGACTACACGGAACGCCGTTACCTGCCCGCTGAAGCGGTACCTATTAATCTACTCACATTTGCATGTTTTCGAACTGCTAGGTTGGCAGGAGCTGGGACTAGCAACGGGAGCTCACCCTGTCACGGAGATTCGAACCACTGACCTTCCGATCGGCAAGCTCAGCAGCTCAGTGGTGTCTTTTTAGAGAATAAACCAACAGTTTAAAAACTTTACTAAACTATATATGAATATATACAAAATTTGGAACAGAGATTTGGAGTTTCCTATTTTACAAAATCAATGGATTCAGTTTTCTTAAATGTTGAAAATGTTTCTTATGAACTTAAAATTAGTAATTCATTCAAAAATTATTTTGAGGATTTATTGCACTCTTCAGTGGATGTTTAAAAAGAATTTGTTGTCTGCCTTCTTACGCCAGAAGTATAATACATTTGAAGGTCTCATCTCCTCTCGTGTCAGAAATGCAGGAAATAGAAAGGGGGGAAGTATTAATTAAAAGTTAAAAAGTTAAAAACATTTAATAAAAATATAAAATTTATATAACTCTAGCCCAATGCCAGGCCACATTGATGGCAGAGGTATTTCTGACCAGTAAGTCACTCTGTGTGCATGTCGGTCCCAAAGGGCACTGTAAAAGATGGGTAGTTGTTTGAATATTGCCGCATTCGCAGCAAATATCCTTGCCCTCAGGGAGAAAACCCCATTTTTCCATATAATCTTTAGCTCTGGCCAAACCAGTGTGCAATCTATTTAAACACCTCCAAACCGTCCACTCCTCTTCCGAACCTCCAGGCAACTCCTCAAGCAGTGCTATCCAATTATGAAGATGTTTTACTTGAGATTTCCATCTTTTTAATCGTTCTGTTTGGGGTGTAGTAGCGATCTCCTCAGTGCAGTCTAAGAAACTCCTTCTTGACTTCAATCTTTTTGTAGGAGGTGCTTGGCCAAATAATGGGTGTGCTGGATTGTGTAACACCTTCCCATATTCCACGCCTTGTGCCACACTCCTCCTAATGGCTGGCGGGGCTATTCCCTCCAAGATACATAATTTATCAAGTGGAGTGGGGCATAAACATCCGGTAACTATGCGGCATGTGTCACTAAGTGCCCTATCCGCCTGTGTAGAGTGCGCAGAGCGGCCCCAAACGGGGCAGGCATACTCTCCCGCCGAGGAGCACATTGCAAGGGCGGCCATGCGTAGAGTAGTAGGGTGAGCACCCCAAGTAGTGCCAGCCAACTTTCTGAGAAGATTATTACAGGTGGAAATCTTTTGCTTTAAGTCTTTTAAAGGTTAATGTTCGGTCCAGCGTTACACTGAGGTAACATGGCGTCTCACAATGTGCCCGACTCACTCCATTCCAGATAATAGCAAGGCTACGTCCGGCCTGCCTATTTTTGAGGTGGAATGCACAGACATTAGTTTTTGATGGGTTAGGTTTTAGTCCATTCTCGTTATAATATTCAGACATATTCTTAAGAGCCAGAGTGAGCTTGTCCTCCTCTTCCTCGAAATTAATTCCCTGAGCGGTAAGTGCCAAATCATCGGCATAGATGAAGGACAATGTACCAGGACCGACAGTTGATCATTAGTATATATAGTTTGTTGTCTGCCTTCTTACACCAGAAATCTAATACATCTGAAGGTAATGCCAGTCCATGCAAAAGAACCCCTAAGTGAACAGGAACTGACACAATCTGTACATGTTACAGAATTAAACCTGGTCTCTTTCTGCCAATTTGACTCCACACTTGACTATTTATGTATAGTTGCCTATAGATCCAAAATAAGAAAACAGCACAGTCAGAGCTTGGTAAGCTCTCCTCTGGCAAAATTAACAGCTTCCAAGCATTTCCTGTACTGTAGCCAGTTATGAGTCTTTCTATTCTTGCCTCTTTTTGCCCATCCCCTTCTAAAGTTGTAGGGGTTAATGGCCACCACTGCATCTTGTAGTAATCAATTCCCAAAGGTAATTATGCAGTGTGTGGAGAAGTGCTTTTGTTAAGCCGTTCTAAATCTCCTTTTAACCATTTCATTGGACGACTCCTTGTATCTTGAGAGAGGGAGAAACACTCCTTTCTGCCCACTTTCTCCATGCCACAAATGATTTTAAATAGCTTGATCGCATGCCCCCCTCAGTTACCTTTGTTCTCAGCTCAGGAGTCCCAAACATTCTATCACAGAGAAGCTGGGCAAGCCCTGGGTCATTTTGATTGCCCTTTCCCCCCAGTTCAATTATATTCTTTACCAACTGCACCCCTTATGTCAGCAGAGGGCAGATTTGTATAAGGGCATTAGAAAATGAATATGTTTATATCCATCCCTTTCCTGAGATCCCCGGCTACAGTTTTTTCATGGGGGCCGCATGTTTCATGGAGCTCTCTACTCTCCCAAGATCGTTCTCTTAGTTGGTTACAAACAGCTGGACTCTGTATTTTGTATACTGAACTCACAATGAGTTCTTGAACTCTTCCAGTGAGACTAGAATCTGGCTTAATTTCTATTGGGAACTATGTGCAGCTTTAGAGCCTGAAATATTGGCTTAAATTCCTTTTTGGAGAGTAGCACTCTAGCCCCTGAGATCCTGTGGGACCACTTTATGTTTTCGTGTAAGATTGGCATTCTTACAGAACTACAGCACTCATAGGATCTATCAGTCCACTATTTGACTTCATTCAGCCCTGAGAAAGCCTGTCTGGACTGAAACGAAGGCCCATTGTGATGATATCCTGAACAGCACCTATGTACACACGTCTGTTTAGGAGGGCATTCTCCCATTTATCCTATTTAGCAACTATTCTCTGCTCATCTCCAAGAAGATCATTTACTCTTGTACACTATAACATTTTCCATCCTAACTATTAAAAGGTAGAAGTAATGATATCCCTGGCCTGAAGGGACTCTCCCCCTATTTCTTGGAAGAGAATGGAATGGTCACTCATGTCTTTCTGGGCTACCCCTTCTCCACCATGTGGTGAGCTGATCTAATAACCCTAACCCATGTCATGCCAGTTTAGCAAAAAAAAACTACTTTCCTACTCTTAGCTGACAGGTCTCTGGAAATTTCCAGAAAAATCACTAGTGTATTACAATTACTATTGCTATTAGACATTCAATTGTCTGACAGGTTGAGGAACCTCAATACTTGTATGTCAATAGTGGTGTAAATTTAGATAAAGGTAAAGGTTTCCCTTGACATTAAGTCCAGTCGTGTCCGACTGTCCTAACAGTCAGGAATCACGCTGAGACGAGGAGTAGGTCTCTAGTGTTTATTACTGCTACATAAGACAGATCCTAACAAACTGAAGAAGGTGGGAAAAACCCAGACAGATAAACCCCGAAAGTTAAGGCGGGTCTGATCTGTGTCTCTTTGAATGGCTGCTTAATTCCTCAGTACTACACATGCGTTTTCCCCCCTGGATAGAGGCCCCCTCCTGCTCACCATCAGTACTCATGACACCGACTCTAGGGGGCGGTGCTCATCTCCGTTTCAAAGCCGAAGAGCCAGCGTTTGTCTGTAGACACTTCCTCCGTGGTCATGTGGCCAGCATGACTAAACGGAACACCCTTACCTGCCCGCCGAAGCAGCACCTATTAATCTACTCACATTTGCATGTTTTCGAACTGCTAGGTTGGCAGGAGCTGGGACTGGCAACAGGAGCTCACCCCGTCACGCAGATTTGAACTGCCGACCTTCTGATCGGCAATCTCAGCAGCTCAGCAGTTTAACCAGCAGCACCACTGCATCCCAGTGTAAATTTACTGGTATCTTTTTTTAAAATCCATTCAGTCGTGTCCAATTCTCGGAGACTGCCTGGACAAGTCCCTGCAGTTTTCTTGGCAAGGTTTTTCGAACTTGGTTTGCCATTGCCTCCTTCCCAGGGCTGAGAGGGAGGGACTGGTCCAAAGTCACCCAGCTGGCTTCATGCCTAAGGTGGGACTAGATCTCACGGCCTCCCAGTTTCTGGCCTGGTGCCTTATCCACTGCACCAAACTGGCTCTCTTTTGGTATCTATGACTGGCTGTATTATTCTGTGATATGTTTGCTTTAGTCTTTGACCATAAATTAAATGATTTTTAAATAAAATGTGAAATTGGTTTCTGTTTGTTTTGCCCCACGTGCATCACTTTACGCTTGCTGAAATTGAATTGTATTTGCTGTGTGGAGCTCTTCACAATTGCTTGTGTTTTCTATCATCTGGAATTGCTTAGCATCACTGGCAAACCTGGCCAGATCATCGTCACCCCTAAATCAAGATAATTTATGAACAAATTAAATTAGACTGATCCCATCACAAATCACTGAAGGACTCCACTTCTTACTTCCCTCCCTTGAGAAAATTGCTCATTTATTCCCTGCTTTCTCTTTTCAACTAGCTAGCAATCCATAAAATAGCACGTCCTCTTATTCCATGACCCAAGTTTACTCAAAAGCCTTCAATAACAAGCTTTGTGTTAGGGTTTTTCTGAATATGGTACAGATCACAGAGACAAAGACCGCATTTGTTTTTGCCCCACAAACACAGTTTTAATTATACAAAATTAAAATCCTATTCCTTACTTCTGATCCTACTGCTAATTCTATGCTTGTTTCTATTTTCTTACCTATCTTATCCTACAGTCTTCTTATTTCTGTAAGTTTACAACCATTTCTATCTTATTTAATCTATGCATTTCTATCTCTATGTTTGTAGCCCTATGTTTCCCAAGTTCTGTTGGAAGAAAATCATACCAGGTCCGTTCCAAGCCATGAATGAAACTTCTTAGGCGATTGCTTGAACAAAGATAAATTTTATTTTCCAAGAGCAGGTACAGAGTCTGCTGGTTGGAGGTGGCCACACTTGTATTCTCCTCACAAGCTCTTTATATAGGGGAGCTTGGCTGTTGTTATGCAAAGATGTTCCCACCCCCTAGGAACTTCTGAAAAGGCACACTTGGCTGGTTTCTTGGCAGGGGGTGCTCTCTAGGAATTCTAGGGAAGTGCAGTTTACCGGAGTTCTGAGAGGAGGCGCTCTGTGGTCAGGCCCCCTGCGGGGCTGTGGCTCTGCCTACTAGCCTGGAATGTTCACCTTGGAAGGGATCTTTTATGTTTTGATTATGGAGATCTGTTTGGCTGGGGAAGGTCTATCTGGATAGGCTCCTGTGA
Source organism: Candoia aspera (assembly GCF_035149785.1). NCBI lineage: Eukaryota > Metazoa > Chordata > Lepidosauria > Squamata > Candoiidae > Candoia > Candoia aspera. The sequence goes on from NC_086153.1 coordinate 150,145,156, forward strand.
AGGAGCGATCTTTTATCTTACAAGGTCTCTGATTAAGTCTGAAGGGAATCTTTTGTCTAAACACTTGGGGTTTCCTGTCACATTTCAATCTCTTGCATCCTCTTTGTATTGAACCCATTCTATTTTGTAACCTTTAACCTTTTACCTTGCTCAAGGAGGAGAAGCAATGTGGCGGGAAACAGTGTTTGAGGAAGACAGCTTGGCGGGGAGGGAGAGATCTTAATTTCTCCCCACAGTTAACTATTTCTTAGCTCTTTCTTTTCTTTTTCCCCAAGTCTTCAGCTCTTGTAGCCAGTCTGAGTCTATTTGCACATGAAAATCCTTTTCACTCCTCTATAGACTTAGGAATGGGCTTTTCTCTCCTCCCAGCACTCCCAGCCCTCTCAACCTGGAGCTGGTTTGTGGAGCTCTGCACCAGGGCTGCTGCCCACAGTGGGCTCGCCCGGGTTGGCCAGCCTGCTTGGGCTTGCAGACTCTGCTGGGGTACTTTTCTTCCCCCATCTCTCAGCTCTGCCTCTCAGCCGGTCTTGCAGCTCCAAGAATTTGCAGTTTTCTTCTGCTGTCTGAAGAGAGCCAGTTAGGTGCAGTGGTTAAGGCACCAGGCTAGAAACGGGAGACTGTGAGTTTTAGTCCTGCCTAAAGCACAAAGCCAGCTGGGTGACCTGGGCCAGTCACTCCCTCTCAGCCCTGGGAAGGAGGCAATGGCAAACCACTTCTGAAAAAACCTTGCCACAAAAACGGCAGGGACTAGTCTAGGACCCAACACTGCCTCAGAGGCAAAAGGAATAAACTGAAGAGTGCTGCTGAGGTGCTTCCCTTGTGTTGAAGGCCTTTCCCACTTGCCTCTGCTGTAGTCCTGGCTTGACTCCTTTCTTGCCATACCCACCCACATGCTTGCTTCCAGTTCCGTTTTATGGAACAACCTCTTCAATTAAGGAGAGGGCAGGCCTGTTTGAACCCTTCTTCCCAGGCGATGCCCACACTCTGAATCCCAAGAGGGAAGAGAAATGCCTGCTCGCTCTGGGCGGCGAGTTCACTCTTGCACACTTTGTCAAAGGTTTTGTAAAAATCCAATGCCAACTGCCTCGTTTCCACCTGTGTACCTACCAACACTCTCCAACAGCTCAAAACGGCCGATGAGGCAGGGTTTAGCTTTGGGGAACCCATGTTGCTTTTTTTCCCAGAAAGGCTTATTCTTCCATGTGCTTTGCTATCTTTTTCTTTTGTAACCACTTCAACTAATTTGCCTGTAACAGATGTTAAGCTGACCAGTCTATAGTTTCCTGAATCTCCCCTGAGTCTCTTTCGAAAATGTGGTGCCCCAATTTTTGGTGCCACACAGTACTGCTGTATTCCATGTTAGGTGGTCTGGTAAACCCAAACAGTCCTCCTGGATGCCAGGCAGAGAAGAACCTTCTTCATCATAGCCAAATCCTTTTTCAGTGGAAATGCCAAGGACTGGGCCTGAAACTAGACCCTTCTGCATTAAAAAAGATACCCCACTGCTGAGCTAAAATTTCTCATTCACAGAGAAGATGCTTCCTCTCTGCTATGGACTGTATGGATTGGCTTACTAATGAAACCACTGCAGCTGGAAGCTGGGGAAGAAGAGGGGCCAGCAGACTGCTACGTACCCTCCGCAATCTGGGTGGGTTGGGAGGGCTTTCCAACTTTAAAACATTTCGGGAAGGGTTACATTACTGCAAGGGCGAGGAGAGGAGAAGAACCCAACTGTACGAACACAAATCTTTTTGTATAATGGAGGTGTTGGAAGGAAATCTCACCAGGTCCGTTCCGAGCTGGGAATGAAAGTTCTTAGGCGATTGCTTGAACAGAGATAAATTTTATTTTCCAAGAGCAGGTACAGAGTCTGCTGGTTGGAGGTGGCCACACTTGTGTTTCCCCCACAAGCTCTTTATATAGGAGAGCTTGGCTGTTGTTATGTAAAGGCGTTCCCACCCTCTAGGAACTTGAGAAAAGTGCAGTTTACCAGAGTTCAGAGAAGAGGCACTCTGTGGTCAGGCCCCCTGCAGTTCGTGTTCTGACAGTCCAGGTCCCTGTGGGGCCGTGGCTTTGTCTACTAGCCTGGACTGTCCTCACCTTGGAAGGCATCTTTTGTTACGATTATGGAGATCTCTTTGGCTGTTCACCTGAATGGGCTCTGCTAAATTCTGTGAATGAGCAAACTGTTGTATTACAAGATCTCTGATTAAGTCTGAAGGGAATTTTTTGTCCAAACCGTTAGGGTTTCCTGTCATATTTTACTTTTCTGGCATCCTCTTTGTACGAACCCATCCTGTTTTGTAACTTTTAACCCTTTAACCTTGCTCAAGGGGAAGGCAATATTGGGGGAAGTGTTGTTGGCAGGAAGCGTCCAGAGGGAGAAGATGCATTTAGAAAATGGCAGTCTGAGAGAGAAGGGGCGGGGGTTGCCTCGAACCCTTCCAACAGAGGATTTGAGAAGAGGGAGATGGAGTAATGCCAGTGAGGCTCAACACTGCCATGAATTCAGTAGGCAGCCTTAGGCACAGTTACTTTCTCTGAACTTCAGTCTTGTGCACACTCCCTCTCCACTAGAGGAACTGGGGAAGTGGGCTTCCTTCACAGTGCTGTTGTAAGCTGATGTGTGCAGGGGCCTACTCTGCTACATAACTGCAAAGCATAACGGTTATTGTTCTATGCATATACCTACCATGCAGTAAAACAAATCACATTAAATGGTTTTTACAAGGAAAAGCTTTTGTCATTCCGAGGAAACTAGTACATTCACTTCTTAACTTAATACAATAGTAGTACGAAGGCCATAAAATTATCTGAGAAAAGAAATAAAGTTTTCTTCTCAAGTTATACCAATTCTGCTTAGTTTTTGTCAAGTTTATTCCCAAATCCAAACATTCCCATAAAATATGGGGGGTGGTAGCAACAATCAGAACAATTACATTAGTGAAATGGCCACTTTTGCTCTGTATCTTACTTAATGTGCTGCTTAGGAAATGTCATTCTGTAAGCCACTCTCACCCCGCCCCCTCCTACAGCCTTTTCTTGTGTTTTCCAATTACAGCTTAGTTAATTTTAAACAAGAATCATACCAGCAGTTCTCCGTTCTTTGTTATATATCTTCTAGCTGACCAAAAGAAGGATTCTGAAGATATGCCCTTTCTGGGCTGTCTTTTTCACGAAACCAGCCATTTCCCTAAGAAATTGGCCTGCTATTACAGCTCATTGTGCAGGCCCACTGATGGATGGTGTTGCTCAGAAATTTTATCATCGCAGCAGAAGGGGTCAGGTCTGTCTAGTCTGATCAATCTGAATTTCCTGCAATATTTCAGGCCTCTCCTAGACATATGCATAGAGCCAAAATTATACTTAAGGCTTCGTGCAAAGCTTTCTTCTTTGCAGACAGTTGCCTGAAACCAAAGCTCTTGAACAAGCCTTAAGAAGAAGACATTCTTGACAGAACAAAATGAATGTCCTCCTGGTTGGATTAGGGGACAGGGAAGTAGCCTAAGGATGACTTACTGTAGCTCACACATCCTAAGAGACTCTAACTTCTGCCTTGTGTTTTGAAGCTCTGCCGAGCCATTGAAGCTCTGCTACAGTCCTGCACCAAATACCACACAGAAGTATTCCTGGAACCCAGGTGATGATGCCTTGATTTCCTTCAACTTCCTTTTAACTGAAGGCCACCATTCCCCAGTCCATGCTCCCCAGATGTGTGGAAAAACAAGTCCAAGCATTTCTAGCCAGCATGACCAAAATAACATTCTGGCAAGCTTATTTATTATGTATTTATTTGTTAAGCATCCAGGAGAGCTGCCCATTGTGCTTCAGAACAATTCTGAAAAGGAGGTTTGGAGCATGCAAGTCTTTCAGGCAGCCATGGCTTTTCTGGGAAAGGGCACAGCTGCTTTAAAAGTTGTGGACAGCTGCTGTGTTTAAAACACTGCACAGCCCTAATGTCCATATGGTTTATCCCATATGCAAATAAAATAGAGAAAATGGAGGGGGGAAAGTGCTGTTGTCAAAAAGAGCTGGGGATTAGAAATCCTTGTTGATCCATGTATTTATTATTTATTAACAGCAGTTTTATATCACCCTTATCACTAGATTCTGGGCAGTGTACAAAAACTGAAAAACATTAAAAAAAAAACCAGTCCATACTATAAAACATCACAAAGCCCATCATCCTAATTCTAACCCTAACATCCCCCTAAAAAGGGGGGGGGAAGCAAAACAACATAAAAGAAGAAACAGAGGCAGGATATTCTGTACCTGATTCCTCATCATCTTCTTCAATTTTTTCCCAAGAGTGGAAGATTGGAAACAGGGCAGAAATTGTCTAATATTGCTGAATTGAAGTGTGGCTGCTTAAAGAGAGGCCACACCATTGTCTCATTCACATCTGGTGACACCTCACTCTCCTTCAGGAGGCATTTATCACCACTCCAGTCCAGTTGCACATTCTGCCCCTGGCCACCTAAAAGAGCCAGACAGGTCATGGGTCCAGTTCACAGATGGTAGACCACATCTACTTCCTCAGGATCCACAACATCAAAAGAATCCCAAATTACATTGCAAGACATAACACTGGACACATTGCCAGTTGACCGCCCAACTGGCATCCAGCCCAAAACAAGTATGAGTGACTAACTGCAACAAACAAACAAACAAACAACAACAAAAACCCAAACCCCAACCCTTGCAAAAACATCAAAGAAGCCTGGAAGTGTACTGTTCGACTCATTCTTCCCTACAGGTACTGATCATCCTGTACCAGATTACTGGATGAGGATAGAGATGCAATAAGCACAGAGATGTACATGTTCTTCACTGCTCATTGCTACCGTGTACCCAAATATGGGTTTCTCTGCTACCTCATTGTCACTGGCACTCTTAGTTTTCCATCATCTTCACTCTAGCCTTCTCTTCACTCACTTCGTTTCCCAAAGCTCTCAGTAAAATAATGCATTTCATCATATGACCTACCAGTAAATCCCAATCTAGCCTCTTCCTATTCCTACACTAATTAGCACTTTTTCTCCTGTGTCTTAAACCCTAGGGTTGCTCTCTTGTTATGGCTTTCAAGATGCAAGTGATCGCAATGAATGATCTCAACATCCAGAAAATTTGATGAATTCAACCCTTTGGTAAAGAAGTCAATCAGGAAAGTACAAGTTGAGGCTGCTGGGCCAGATATGCTCACCACAAACTCTTTGGGCAGTCTTCCAAACTCTTCTAAAAGTTGCCTCTAAACCACATTGTTAGGGTGATTGAAAGGGGAAGTTATTAAATATATGGGAACAATCATATTAATTCTATTTAATTAATGTTATTTCACTTTTACATTTACATTGAGTCACATGTTTTATCCAGCCTTGATCACTCCTTTGTTCTGCCTTACCTACTTCTGGGCATATGGCCATACCATGCAAAAGCTGAACACAGCTCTCAGCCTGAAAAGAAGGGCAGATTAGTCAGAAAGCCAAAGTTATTCATTTAGACCTGGCTCCACTGTAGAGGGAATTATGCTACAGAACAGTCTTTCTGACTTTGGCATCCACTCAAAGAATTCTTAGAAGTTCCTGGGAATTTAGACGTTCTAATTTCCTAAGTGGGAAATGGGTCTATTCAGGACCTTGAAAGCCAGAACTGGTCAATGGAACTATCCCCCCCAACCTGATGCCCACCAGATTGCAACTGTCAGAATTCCCAGTCACCTGCTTTTGGCTGGAAATTCTGGGAGTTATGATGTCAGTGCCCTTGGAAGGGACTAGGTTGGGAGAAAAGTTGCTTAGAAGCAGAGGGAGTAAGTAGCTCTGAAGGGCATAGACTTAGTAAGCAAGCAAATACTTGAAGTATGGGGACTTGAGATCTATGAGGAGGAAGAAAAACACAGAGAGCATCTGCTAGCTATAACTGATTTGCAGTGTGGGAGATGTCAAGGGCAGTCAATGTCATGCAGGAGCCAAAACAAAGCCATGAAATAAGCAAAGATGTGCTTTGGCAGCATAATAGCACATTCTGCAATCAAGGCAGCTGGGAAAAAGATTGCTTGTGGTCATCACATCTCAGGATCCTCATACTAATCTGCGTGTCTCTAGTGGGCTGTTTAATTCAATATTACGCTAACAGAACAACACTGAATCTCACCAAGGCTAGAGGGGGCTTAAGTGGGAATGATGCACTTTCCTCACTCCATGAGAGGGCTACAGCTTTTTATAGTTTTTCCTCTCAGATACAGCATTATAATCTTTTTCACCACATGACCAGTTGGTTCAGAGCCAAATGCATTGTAGAAGCCCATGGGACAAAGATAATTTGAATATTTTGAGAAGAGGCAATTAATATTAGTTACCTGTTCTGCCTAACCATTGCTATGGCCCAGTCACTATGCTGAATACATGGCTTTCATTCTAACAGTCTGACTTTATGAAATTCAACAACGGGGAACCTGAATTCCCCCTTAGGGGAGAGGGAAAGACTTGGCATTTTGAAAGAAGTCATGAAAGCTATTATTTTGTGCTTGTTTGTTGGATTTATACCCCTACCATCCTCCCTCAAATAGTACTCAAGGTGACCCACAGTCTTCTGGCACATATTGAACAAGGTGCTAGTAATTTCTTCCCCAAACCCAGAGGATCATTACAATAAATTTGTGAATGCTACAGCCAACAGTAAACAAACTGAGCCTTCAAAAACGCTGCTGTCTTCCATATAATCACAAATAAGCTGATGCTGTTCACCATCTGGTTAATGACCATCTTTACTTCTATCCCACTATGAAGTCCATATAAAGAAGGACTTCCTGATACATTGCCTTTGGTGTTCCAATAGTGCTGGCATGATCTGTGGTAAACCAGTTGGGACCAATGTGCCTGGAAAGGCATACAGGGTAATCACTGCAAACAGCCATAGAGTCAAAGGCAACCACTGCAGCTCAAAAATCAATAGGAGATAGCAACTCATTTTGGTCAAGAATCTGAAGAAGGCCCAGGCAAAGTAGCAAGTAGCAAGAAGGAAGAAAATAAGACCAGAGTTGCTTAGATGATATGGGCAGCCATACAAATCAAATCAAATCAAATCAAATTAATAGAGGTGTACTTTTTTGCAGCATTTCCATAACAAGCAACAATATTTCAAATTTTGTTTATAAGGGATTTAGACAGAGAGCCTAGGCAGAAAAACAAAATGGCCTTGCTGCCAAGATGATACTGGGATGGCAGTACTGTAATGCCTTAATTTGTACTATCAGTGAAGAAATACTCAAATGATCCTTTCAAATATGGGGCATCCAGCTGCCAGAGGTTGCAGGATCTGGCCAGAATTGTTGAGAAACTTTTCTGCCCACCAACCAATATCCTAAGGGTGGGTGGGGGGACTTCCTACTACGGTATTGCAGCTTAGAGATCAGGCTGTGTAGAGCTAGGTCTTTGTAAAAGGAAACTTGCCACTCCTGGGCCTTCCCACCCTGCACACTTGTTCATCCTAAACAAGGTCATTTCTGCTGCCACCTACTGCTATCTCAATGTTCTTCACGCCTATATCAACTTTCTTTGAAATCTAAAATTTCAAGGGGAAAAGATCCTGCTATTTTTCAAGGCAACAACTCATCCACTGAACCTCTGCGTTATTGATTCAGAGACTGTGCCTGCCTGGCATAGGTATTTCTTCCTTCAGATGCTGTAGTTCAGTGTTTTTCAAACTTGGCAACTTTAAGATGTGTGGACTTCAACTCCCAGAATTCCCCAGCCAGCATGGAGCTGCCCTTGAAGCTGGGGAATTCTGGGAGTTGAAGTCCACACATCTTAAAGTTGCCAAGTTTGAAAAACACTGCTGAAGTTCATTGTCTAGTATGGTGACCCCTTCCTCCTTCCTTCCTTCCTTCCTAAAATTTATACAGCCATCCATCTCACTGCAACAATTCTGGGTGGTTAACAGTAAGAAAACAAAATAGCAAAAATCCAAGCAATTAAAAATGATTACAGTGAAAATCAATATACGGTGCACCAGAGATCCAAATAAATCCCTTCAGTCTTACAGACAAACAACAGCAGAATGTCTGTTCTGGCTCAGTGCCATGTAGGGCTTGATTGGTGAATGTCTGATCTGGCTCAATGCCATGTAGGGCTTGATCGGTGACAACCAGCACCCAGAATTGCACCCAAAATTCACCAACAGGCAGTTCAACTTGGGGAACAATTGTATTACATAGGTAAATCTTGACAAGACCAAAACAATCCATGCTGCCACATTCTGAACCAGTTGCAGCTTCTGAATGCTCTTCAAGGGCAGCTCCATGCCCAGAGTTTTATCATAGTCCAAAGAGGAGGTGATTAAGGCATGTGTGACCATGAGTAGGGCCTTCCAATCCAGAAACAGGTGCCATTGGTGCCCAAGTTAGATTTCTGTAAAGTCCCTCTTAACTATGGCTACCACCTGCTCCTGAAGCAGGAGCCATGACTCCAGGAAGACACACACACACCCCCGCCAATTGCTCACCTACTCTCTCTGGGGGAGTGTTAAAGATGGAACGTTTCCTTAAAGAGGTGGGTGAGTTTCCAGATTGCTTACTGCAGAGCAGGTTAAGGGGCAGTAGTTAGTGGATTTCCATGCCAACAGGAAAAACACCCACCAGTTTCTCTCCCTCACATAGGCTGGGTCTGGGTCTGGGTCTGGGTCTGGGGGTGAAAGCAATTATCCATGGATTCTCACTCCTGTATGCCCCCTCTCTCATATTCTCTCTCCCCATTGCTCTTTCTCTCTCCCACCCCTTCACTTGCTCTGTCACTCCTTCATCTGCACCTCTTGGGCTCTTCCTCCCTAAGTCTGTCTTTCTTTCTTCCTTGCTCAATCTTTCTCTCCTGCCCGTTTTCTCTTCCTGTCTCTTGCTCAATCAGCCCCCTCCCTTTGCTTGTCATTCTTTCTCTTCTCTCTCTTGCTTGATTGCTCTCATGGTTTCTCTCAGTCCCTTGCTTGCTCAGGTTCTCTCACTGTCTTCCTTACTCCACCTAAAGCAGCTGATGGAGGCTGTTGGCTTCCCACTTCAGCCAGTGCCACTCAGTCACGGGGCAGGGGGGGTGCAGTTACCAGCAGTCCCCCACAGGCATTTGTTTTAACACATGTCTAGTGGTCTTGCATAAGACTGCTAGGTCCATGTAGATAAAGGGGCCAAGTCAGGCCTGACTGATGCTTTGCAAAGGACTGGACAGGCATTCTGCAGGCAGATACCCTGTGCCAATGGTTAGAGAGGAAAGGATGTACCCACAGCTGTCCCAAACAGCCAGTAGGAGCTGTGCTGATCCCCTGCAACATCATTGCCACAGTTGCTGCCAAAGTTCCACTGGTTGTGCCTGCCTATAATAAGGCTTGGGTTGCAAGAAGAGGGGAAGCATGGCTTTAATTTTGGATCAAATAAATACAAATCTAGGCAGCTCAGCTATATGCCAGGGATGGATCAAATGCTGCTCCTTGAGGTCATGTCTTGTCATCTGCAGGTAGGGGATGTATGGATTTACAGAAAGGGTTAGAGTTACAGGTGTTTCCTTATTAAACAAAACAAAAACAGTCCTAACCTCAAATCTTTCGTGTCTTTCTCTGAAATTTAGCAAGCTGCATTCCTTCAGAAAGAAATGTTGTGCCTACTGTATAATTTTTCACCCATTTTTCTTCTTCTTCTGCGTTTTCCATGATGACCAGCAACAGATAGGAAACTGCACCTAAATGTCATTGTTACTACTGGTGTGCTGTTGGCATGCACTTCCAACACTTATTTTTGCCCAAACATAACTGAGGCTAGCTATTTTGCACTGACATTCAAGTGTCATTGGTCTTTTAGCATCCTGACAGTCTAGTCTCAGGGGCTTTTGCCTATCATAAAGAAATATATTCTTGTCATTTACCAGTCAAAATTCTGTGAATTTAATTTCTGTTTCAATGAATCATCTAGTTCCATCTGGGAAAGAAGGAGTAAAATCTCTAATGCATATCCCATTTACTGGAACAGCTTGTTTCCTGATTTCTTGTGCAAAGGCTAGATTTCTCTTTAGCATCTTTGAAGTTACTAATTTATCTTTAACTATACACTTTCTTTATTCCAGTTTTCAGTGACAAAGTGTTTCAGCAGTCCTCTTCCCCACATATTGAGTAATGGCCCTCTGCCCTATAAGAAAGAATATGGAGCAGGGGGTTTAAATAGAATGGCATTTTGCTTTCACAGTTGAAGCAAACCTGGGGCATTTCAACTTATGGTTAAATAAGTCTGGGAAAGCAGCTTGCTCCAGTCATACGCCCTCCTTTCACAAGGTCATCTATTCACACATGTGTGCTTGTGTGTCAGTAGTGTGTACTGTATGAGCTTACTTACTGCAGTTTTGTTGATGATTGTTAGTGCTACCTGGCCTTGATTATCTGGTTAAGAACAGGGACAGAAGATAGATGTTGGTGAACTACAGTCCCAGCATCTTCGTCATTGGCCATGATAGTTAGGATTGTTAGGAGTTGCAGCCACTCTAGTGATTTAGGCTGATCTTGAGAAAAACTAAGCAGGGTTAAGCCTGGTTAGTATTTAGATGGGCTGTATGCTAGACTGGAAAGTAAAACAACAACAACAACAACAACAACAGATCCTCAAAGAAGGTAATAGCAAACCACTTCTATACTGTTGCTAATAAAACTACATATATGCACCAGGACTCAAGAATTCACTTTAAGGGAGTCTTTATTTACTAGGTCAGCAACAACTGGAAATGCAGAGGCTCCCCACACCTGACAGGGATGAGTATTTTTTTGCTCATTAGTGTCTCCTCTTTTCATTCTCAGATATCATGGAAACGTTGTACTTCTACAAATCAAAGAAATTCTGTCAAGTCTGAAGAGCCAACTGGGCATCCATGTTTTGAGGAAATGCTCTGTCAAGAGAGGTGCAAATGTTTATTGTTCCTTAATACAAACTGTGTGGGAAAACCTGAAACAGCATAGCTCCCTTTTGCTGGTACCTCACCCCTACAACAGCTGTAGTGTTTCTGCCTTGTCTTCTTGGAGTGTTTTCATAAACCATGGTTACGGTGCACAACTTCCTCCTGAATGTATCACCCATGTAAATCCTAACATTTACAGAAAGTGGGACAACGACATTTTCAGCTTGATTGGGCATCCTTGTTAGTATGATACATTCTTGATACATTCAAGAGGAAGTTGTGCACCGTAATCATGGTTTATGAAAACACTCCAAGAAGACAAGGCAGAAACACCACAGCTGTTGTAGGGGTGAGGTACCAGCAAAAGGGAGCTATGCTGTTTCAGATTTTCCCACACAGTGTTATACTAACACTGACATTTGACAGGAAGATGCAAACACACATCGAAGCATCCCTTCTGAAAATGACCTTGGGAGCAAGAATCTGCATGTGACAAGATTTGCAACCTGGTGGAAGAAGAAAAGCAGTGTGATAAGATAAGGATATTAGACAAGGAAGGATTAAGGAGAGCTAAGCTACCTGTTATCTTCAGAGTCACCTTGGCTCTGCCCAAGAAAAGCTGAAGGTATAGTTCACATAGCCCAATCCATTTCTGTGCACTGATACATCTGACTTCTGATTCAGCCTACACTCAAGGAGACACTGCACTGTCCATTTCTTTGCTTTTCCTTGATATTCTGCTGTTTCTCTACAGCAGTGTTTCTCAACCTTGGCCGCTTTAAGACGGGTGGACCTCAGCTCCCAGAATCTCTCAGCTGGCTGGGGGATTCTGGGAGCTGAAGTCTACCCATCTTAAAGTGGCCAAGGTTGAGAAACACTGCTCTACAGATGACCTGGTGCAGCAATTTCCAGAATCCTCCATCTTCAACCATCATGGCTGAGAATTCTGGAAGCTACTGTTTCAGCATATCTAGGAGGCAAAAGCTTGGGAAGGCAATGTAGGGAAACATAACAAATATTATCTTACATGCAAAGGATAGCAGTACTGTATAGTCTTTGTTCATAATGCTAGCAGCTGCCATCTCTTTTGATCACACAGATAGACCAGACCAAACCTGAATGTTAATGTTATTATATTGGTAGAAACCTTTTTTAAAATAGTTCTCAGGAAAGTAATCACTGGACATACGCCTACTTCTTCCTTTTCCCTAATGGATCTATAACAACTACCAAGACATGGACAATTAATTTTAAATAAGATTTCTTTCCTGTCTGAGTGATAATTATTAGGCAAGTAAGTCTACAGCCCTCTCTCTCTCTTTGCTTTCCCATGTCTTGAATGCCTTGAATTTATTAATGTCTTGAATCTATTAATCCTCTAGGATTGCAACCCTATACATAATTACTTGAATAAAAATCCTACTAAATCCAATTGGATTTCCTTTTAAGCAAAGATATACCTGTATAGAACTGTGCTGTGCAAAAATTATTAAATTCAATGATCAAATTCATTATCAAAGATAATTTATTGACAGATTTAGAAGTTTTCCTTTGTTCCCTTTTTACATATGCTAAAAAGGGAAATTACCTCAGTTGGTCCAAAATGACTTATAAACCATATTATTTATTTAAACTGAATTGCTATATGTTAAATCAGGTGCAGTACAGAATTTGTGCCCTCCAGGTATTGTTGAACCAAACTCCCAGCAGCCCTAGCCAACATGGCTAAAAGTGAGGAGGGGTAAGGAGATGTAGTTCAGCAAGATCTGGTGTGGCATACACTGTACGTCCATGGTTAAACTGATCTCAACTATATTGGATGGAGAAGGGATGAAGAACTCCTGTTCTACAGACATAATCCAGGCTACCAGACCAATCCATAATCCAGGCAGGATTACAAGTGAAATCTTTCCCCCTCCTACGTCAGGAGCCAAAAATGCAAAATGGGTAAGCTACAAGCAAGGCCAGCAGAAACCACATCTGTTGGCATGTCTACACTGCCAGAGTCACTTCATCTTTGCTTGGGCCCACCTTTCTTTCATGGCATAGGACAAGATGATAGGATTGGCTGTACAGATGTGAATCCTGATGGTAATACTGAAGGAACACCAGCAGGATCAGCTCTGCTTCACTCACATCCTACCTTTCTCCCTCAAAACAAACAAACAACAACAAAAATAGATAAAGTGTGGACCCTATTAGGAAAGGTCTGGGATAGTCTTGCTTTTGCTGCTTGTCTGGTGCACATCCTTTGCGACAGAGGAAACTCATGGTAGGCAAAGTCTTTCTTGTGCAGAAGAGCTTTGAACACAACGGTTCCTCCAAAGCTTATGCACAGGGAAAAAAATAAGATTATATTAGGAAGATTATAGTACTTGATGTCATGGCGGTTGTTACTTAAATCCCACCTCTTGTCATCGTCTGGCCCACCAGGCAAAGTAAGGACTGGATCTGGTTCTTTGACATATCCAATCCCCCATCCTGGAGCTAGATGTTGCGCAAAACAGCTCTCCCACTGAAAGAGGGTCAAAAGGCATGCTGCCATTGTCTTTGGAACTACCCTTATGTGTGTGATACTGTGTGGCAAGGACTGGATCAAGAGTTTGCTTCTGCCAGTAGTAGCACCTGCTAGACAGAGTTCCATTTCAGCTGCTCCTCAGCTGAAAATGGGAGACACCGTTTTCCCAGATTGTCTTCTCCCTCAGGACTCCCAGCCCCACCTGCCACATTGTTCTGGAGACTCCCAGATCAGGCCTGAGCTCAAGAGAGAGGGTGCTGCAAAGGGCCTTCTACACCTGTAGGCCAGTGAGATCCCTCTGCCAGGTCAGCAGGGCCCTGTAGCTTAGAAGAAGTGCTTCTGCTTACCATGGATGAAGTCAGTCTCCAGCCTGGGCTGTTTAATTGTGTCTGCTTTGGAGAGACAATGAACTAGGAAGATTGTAATCAATCTGTGCAGGGCTGTCTATATGTGAAAAAGGGTGGGGCTTTGATCGCATGGTTGTGGCTTTGGACACTTCTGAATCCATGTGTTTAAGCATGCCTCTGCTGCCATCACAGAGAAAGCAGGTATCTGATTTTAAAAAGGAGAAGTATAGAATAAGGAGCACATAATAAAAGCTAATTTTTCCCACCTCCCTCACTTGACCCTGTGGCTTAATCCCCACAAATAAACCCCAATCCTACTTTTTTTTTCTTCCAGCTGTCTTTCCTATAAAATAAAGGCCATGCAATATGTCTGTCTTGCATTATTGTTAGTTTTAATGGAACATAATTCTGGGAATCCCTGGGTTGCAATTGAGTTTGAGACCCAGGGGAGCATTTTATGAAAATGAGCCTTGATGGACACACCAGATCAATGTTGATGAAAACATTCTTCCTTCTGCATTGCCTGCCAACTCTTTGGAGGCCCAAAAATATTAAAGTAATATTCTAAAACTCCTACCAGTTAGCATTCTGCTAAGCCCCAGTTTTGTAAGGTAGTCTCAGAATCCGATAAAAGGCAATAAAAATTACTTCTCTTGTTTATTATAAGCCTTTATATCTTTCACGTTTATTTTTAAAGCTTTTTCCTCCCCATTTCCCTCAATGGTTTGAGAATATGGGGATGAGATCATCTTTCAAAATTATTTCCTCTGTTTCTGAATTAGAAAGATGAATTTGTGATTCTCCTCAGGCCTTCCTAGTTGGGGCAGAAGAAGACACAGGAACACATTGGCCTAATTATCATGGACAGTTTTCAAATATAAAAATGAACACATTGTATTCTCATTGCATGTTTTTTAATGGCACTCCCTGAATATAAAAGAAAGGAAAAGGAGCATCCTAGGCTGTAAATGATGTTTACAATGGAAAATGAGAACACCATCTCTTTAGTAATCCAAGTCTGAATCCATTTGTCACGCAAGCATAGGGCAAAGGGACAAAGCAAAGCTGTGCTCATGAGCATGGCATACTAATTGCAGATGAGAGAGCTATCGCCCAACACAGTCAAGGAGTGTAATGGTATGTGGGAAAGACCTTGGGAGGTGGGGGGAAGAGATGCTGCCTAGGGAACAGTCAGATAAGAGAGAGCATAGCCTGCAGCTGGATAGTGGGCAGGGCAAGTTGCTCAGAGGGACCCTCCCTAGCTTCTCAGGCTGTAAAGGAGATGCAGGGGAAGAAATTTACTTGCAAGGTTCTGTTAACGTAGTTTTACCAAAAAGTAAAATTAGTTTATCTGGCCGTGTTTCCTGTGTGGTCTACCTGATAAGACTGACAGGGAGCTCTAGGTTGACAGACTGCAATCCCTAGGCTAGAGGAAAAAAGGTCTAAGGTTGGCACATTTTGCTTCATGACCACATTGCATTTGACTCATTTGTGTTTCTCTTAACATTGCTAAGCTTTGGTATAGTGGATTGGTTAGAGAGTTAAAGAGGAGACTTGAGTTCCCCTTCTTCTTCAACTGAGCAATCTCCTGGGTGATCTTCAGTTAGTCATTTCATCTCAGCCTAATCTACCTTGTGCTGTTCTTGTGAAGGAGGCATGTTGGAGAGGAGAGATGCTAGCTAGAAAAGATGGCTAGGAATTGCCTGGAAGTTGTACTCCCAACTCATCTGAAAGGCACACACTGGGATAAAAGCTGCACTCTCCCTGTCCTGCCAAACATCACGTGGATCAGTGCATGGAAGAGATAAACTGTACTTTCCCATCTGGGAGAAAAGTTGAGTAGGAATGCTGCTCTGTTAGGATCCCTCTTCGGATCTGAGACTCTGCAAAGGCTATAAAGATCTGGCTCTTTCCTCAAGCATTAGGGCCAGGACATTAGTGAAGCCCAAAATGTTGGATGGTATTATGAATTGTTTTGAGGTCCCTGGGAGGGAGGGAAGGAGGGAGATTCATTCAGTGTGGTTTTCATTCAGTGTGGTATTGTTCATTAGCTGCCCAGAGTTACTTGTTTAAGATGGGTGGCCATATAAGTTTTCCAAATAATTAATTAATTAATTCATTAATGCATTGTACACGAGGAAGTACACTTATCCAAAGGATGCTGATTAAGGGAATGGTGGTGGTATACAATTTCAATAACAGATGAGCTGACACTGAGAACTTCCTGTACACAGACTGAAGACTCCTTTCTCTTTGTGGGTGGAATAGCTTACGTTAAGGTTGCTTCGTTTTCTTTTGTTGCATAGCTCAGACTTCTGTTGATTTGCCTATTTTCTTGAACTATCTGCATTATCTGACTGACATGTTTCTCAAACTGCTACATGGCCTCTTTGATTTTATTCTGGCAGAGCCTGGAAGCTTCCAGAAAATTGAGTGAGACAAAAGCTAAAGAAAAACCTCTCCTATTTTCTCATTTTTTTCCAAACAGCATACTCATTACATTTACATACTTTTTTTTTCCTCCAGGAGGTAAAGATGGTCTACATAGCATTCCTCCTCCAACCTTAACCCCACTAAAACCACCCTGCTGCAAGGTAGGTGGGGCTGAAAGAGAGCGACTGGCCCAAAGTCACCCAGTAGAATTCCACAGCTGAGAGTAGACTTGGACCTGGGACTTACTAACCCTGGTCCAACAGCTGAACCATAGCACCACATTAGCTTGAAACTTAGCATCTCAGCTAAGAGCAACTCTCCATATCACCTATAAAAGAGACTAAATGGTTTCATCTGGTTTTTGAACTGACCTTATTTGTGCATCCAATTTCATTATAATAAATAACCTCTTGGGCAAATTTCTGAAGTGTGCAGAGACATACTTAAAATCCATCTAACTTTACTTTTGTCCAAGAAGAATTTAAGTGCAGCAATCTGTTGTAACAATTGCTAACCACCTGTGTTTGAGAAGCCCATAAGTCAGGAGTCACTTTGCAGCAGATTTGCTAGAGGCCACAGACTAAACTGGTTTTGTTTACAATTGCCACAGAAGATTCCAAACATGCTGGAGGACGAAACTATGTTTTAGCTCACACCTGGAGATTCCTGTCCTTTTTTTTACTACAGTGATTTTCTTTTGAGTTCAGAAGTATACAGCATCCTCATGACTAACAGCTACAAATGCACTGGTGCCATGAAATTATTTACTTCTTTATCAAAACTGAAGAATGGTCATCCTGGATCAGATTAAAGTTCCATTAAAGTTTCCCATGTCCAGCAGTTACTAGCCAGAGGCCTCCAGGATGCTTAGAATCAAGACAAAAACTTAGCAGCTCTTTCCCATGATATGTCCCTCAAGCAACTTTAATTTAGAGGCTTACTTCCTCTGGGCTTGGAGATCCTAGTGTAGTTGCAATGGTTAATAGCTATCAAGAGAACAACCCTCCATGGTTCAGATTAGGAAGTGTGGTGAGCTGCAGTGTCCTTATGCATAACTGTGTAGGTGTCAATCTGTCAAGATTAAAGGCATGAGTACAAGGGCTGAAGAAGTCGCCACACCACACCAGAGATAAAAGCATGGAAAATGCTGTGAATGAAAAGCAGGCCCAGGCGTGCCAGCTTAAACGAAGGACTAGCCGAAGAGGGGCTGTTTGATCCAGCCTTGTAAATAAAGCCATCGAAGGTGCTCACCTACCATGGACGAGCCTGAAACTGCACACATCAATTATATTTTTAATCTATCAGATAGCTGGGGTTTTCTGGGCAGATTGCCAAGGTATATCATGTATAATGATAATAAAAGACAATTCAGGTTTCTCAAGAAATGGCATAAGAAAATAAACATGTTTAAAAGCCCCCATCCTGATCTAATGCAAGCAGTTTACTTTTCAGAACTGAACTATTAAATCAAAACCACTTGGGAGAAAAAGGATTTAGCTGGATGGCAAGAAATAGAACGGAAAGCGAAATATCGGAAGTGCCAGAGGAAACGTTTTCTTATATAAAAACTCAATGCAGTTCAGATAAAAAACCTTTATCAAGGGCACAGTGAAACAAAAACATGTAACAGAACATGTTTTGTACAAACGTTGCATAAAAATTTTACCTAAAGCTGTTCAAATGGAAGATGAACTGAACATTGTAGCATTGATTATACAACAAACTAGTAATAAATGTATTAAAAAAAAACTTACGCTGCTTGTGAGGGCCTTTTCAATAACAGTAAAACAAAGGCTAATGACCTGGAACTAATACAAAAACCATTTTGCACTAATGAGAAATATTCACTTAAGACAAAAAAAAAGACTTGATAATAAAACCTTTGTTTAAAAAATTATCAGCTCTTTCTAGGTAATTTTTTATGTTTATGGACCTCAACATTTTCACAATTTACCTAATTCCTCATCAACACATAAGCATTTTTACCTAATGAATGGAAATGAAAAGATATATTTGGAAAACATAGTAGCGTTTTCCTGCATTATGTTGGAGTTGCTAGCAAATGTACTAAAAAGGAGCAGCTGTCTTCAGTTGGATGGGGAGGGGGTGTTATCTGTGAAAGAATGTTATTCTATCCTTAATGGGAACATAATTTACTATATCTGCTGAACAGGAAGACAAGCTAAAAAACACCAGTTGAAAGTAATGTCTTTTACAGAATATTGCCAATTCCTTCCTACTGGAAATAGAGACAAATTACAGTTGATGTACCATCCCTTTAGACCAGCATAGTGCAAGATAAAGTTTGGGACTGGTAACTCACATTTTGAGGATAAACACCTTCCAACACATTTTAAATAAGAATTTTATTAAGTTTCAAGCAAAGATAAAAGTTACAGAAAAACAAAAAACTAGAAAGAAAAAAGAGAAAAAACTAAAAAAGTGTAGAAAACAAGAGAAAATTTTTCAAAATTACAAAAAGAGGTGACTTCTCACTTTTAACAGCAAGGATATACAAAAAATTTCCATAATCAATCCCATACTGTCTTTACTATGTATAATCCCTTACTCTATATTACTCTATAAAATTACTCTCAATCCTCCTTAATATTTGGAGGGAAAACAAAGCCCAAAACATTAAAAGATTTTTTTTAAAAAAATTGATTCCAAAAATAACAATAAGCACCAAGAGAACCCACTTCTCCTTGCTGTAGAAAGCCTCTCATTGGGTACGCATATTTAAAAGAAATATAAATTGGGTGATTTAGAAATGGGGTGGCCAGTCTTAGTGTCCCTTTAAGGCTACAGTGCGACTTGGAACATGATGATTTTCCCAGCTAGCTCTTACCAGTTGAATGCAAATGCTGTTTGCGATCTTCTGGCTGCAAGCAGCCATCCAGAAGACAGATGGGGTGATTCCAGGTGTCTTCCTTTTTCCAGGAAAACACTCCTGGGCTTCAGGAAAAACCTGCCTGAGCCCAAAAAAATTGCCGTGTTGTCAGTTCTGCCCACTAAGCTCACGGGCACAGCTGTTCGGTCCACCATGTCCCCACCGGAAGTCACCTTCCAGCACATTTTTGTGATCCTTACTTCATGATCCTTCTCTTTAGGTCATTAGGCTTTGCTTTTGGGTTTCAATACTTTGTTGGGTAAGGGGTTCCTTACCAGCTGGTGGAACTCAGACCTCACATACGCCCTATACATCCTCCCAGGTTGGCTCCCCTACTCTACACTGCATGAGGACTAGTGGCATGCCCTGGATCGTATAACCCAAGCTCCTCCTTTCTTCAAGAGACTGCAGGAGAAAGCTGGGAGAAAAGGAGAAAGAAGTTGTGTTCTGAGATGGGAAGGGCAGAGGGGTCTCTTCAACCTTTGATAAGGAAAGAAAATGTCATCAAGAAGCTGTGAAAAAGTCCATGGAAGCAAGCAAGGGCCCAATAGCTTCGGCTGTCAGGTCACCCTATGGGACAGATAAAACTAGAATTTAACTAGAAATATTGGGTGAGATTACTTTTTATTTTAATGGTGGGTGTTCTTTGAAGTGAATGTATTGTTTCTGGCCATTGTCTCTGTATAAGCTCAGTTATTGGGTGCTATTTATTTACGAGATGTACATGGTCACTCATCTTACACAAGATGACCCTGGGCAACTAAGAACAATCAAACGCATTATAATATAGTAAAAAAACCCTCTCCCAAAGTTAAAAACCGTCACACTCCAATCAGGTTCCATAACCACCTCACTCCAATTGCGTATGTGCTGGGCTCAACTCACGTTGTGGCCCAGTGTCTGGGGGAAGGACCAGGTCTTCATGGCCTTCAGAAGGCTCTCAGAGGGGAGGCTGTTCCATAGGGCAGGTGCTGCTAGGAAGAGAAGGTCCATCCTCTCATGTACTCCTTGGAATCTCTTTCCAACAGAATTGTCATGAGTAAGGATGGCGAGCAGGGGGCTCCCTTCCAGACTGTTAAGCGCATGCGTAGCACTGAGGAATTGGGCAGCCATTCCAAGAGGCACAGAGTGGGACCGCCTTAACCTGCGGGGTTTATATGGCTGGGTTTTCCCACGTTTGTTCAGTTTGTTAGAATTACTGTTGTGTATGAGCAATAAAACATTAGAGACCAGATCCCTGTCTCAGAGTGTTTCCTGGGAGTCAGGACAGAATTGCCTTTCAGTTAGGAACTGATCGACATCAATTTCATGCTCTGTCTTAGTATTTGAAAAAGATATGCTTCTTGCTAATTCATTGTATAATGAATTTTTCTTTCCACTTTTATTTGATCAATTTTATGTACAGAATTCTGTTCAGTGTTTGTACCTGTTTTGTTTTGCAGTGCCCTTGTCTTTTACACAATAAAGCATTTTCACTGATATTTTGCTGAGAGAGAGGGACTGGCCCAAAGTCACCCAGCTGGCTTCATGCCTAAGGTAGGACTAGAACTCACAGACTCCTGGTTTCTAGCCTGGTGCCTTCACCACTACACCAAACTGGCTTATTAATATAGGGCTAACATAAATAATATAAGACATCTTAAATATAAGGCTAGCATAATTCCTTCCCTTTGGTCCCTCCCCCATTCCCCCTTCCTCCCTGTCTGCTTTCTCACTGATGGAAAGGAATTGTGGGAATGTTGCCTCCTTCTTACCCTGAAAGAGTTAAGATGTTCAGGCTGTTTCAGTGAGGATGGCTGAGAAATGCTCACCCATCATAATTCTTTTGGGCTTCCAGTCAGATTAACTGACATGCATGATGGCTTGTAGAGGTGGTTTGGCACACTTTAATGGGTAAAACCGTAATATATCATCAGGACTTGATGACTTTAATCAATGCTCCAAAAGTACTCACATATGAAATTGCTGAGTTGGGATGCAATCAGGCACCCTTCTAACCAACAGGAGTATTCAGGCTGGTTTGGGTAAAGAGGTGGGATGTTCCTATAGTAGATAATATTTCCCTGCAACCTACTTCTATACTAATGGAAAATAGCTTAATGTAATGATAACCATGTAAAAAATGCTAAAAACCAACAGGTAAAATGCACTGATGAACCTATTTTAAGGAAAAGTCCACACTGCCTGCCATTAAGGAAATTACTTTATTGCACTCATATCTAATACAGATCGGTTTTAAAAGCACCATCAGCAGGTATTTGCATCACGGTTTATCCTGTCTCTGCATACTTAATATTTAGCAGCATCTACAGCAAACCACAATGATGCCAAAATGATAACATGCATGTGGCAACAACAGGGAAATGCTGCCATTACAGTTTGCATCCCATTGTTTATCACAAGTATGTAAATCATAACACTTGCATGATGACATGCACATTGCATCATTCCTTCACCACCACCACCCGTCTCCTCTTGAAGTTCAATCACAGTATTGTTTCAGCTACTGGCCAACCTTTCCTTCATTAGAAGAGATTGCTGGTTGACCTGCCAGGACATTCAGTGGCTGATTCAGCAATGGGAGCTGACCAAGATAGTTCCAAGCTAGGTGAGCAGAAGAACCCAAGTCATGGACCACCTCTTTCAGGGGGAGCTCAACCCCATCCAGAGTATCTACCAGGACCAACGTCATGGGATAGGTTGGATATTTACAGATAAACAGTGACTTTGTAAGATTTAATCTGAACTTATTTCTCCCTGTACTTCAAAACCTGACCTTCTAGGATTCCCACCCCCATTCCCTCCAAACAGACAATAAACATAACAGCCAATACAGACACACTTGCTTGAATGTATATATGAGTTAGTTTGGGGAAAGAATCACGTGTAGGGTGGCTGGCGTGGAATAGGGTTCAGATCTGGAGTGTATTTTTTCTGGATTCTTCCTACGTCCCACCCCACACCAAGCATGCAGATTAGTATGCAAATTAGCTCCTTGTAACACTGATTCACTCTGTTGAAATGGAGCCAAGAATTCAATTTGGTCTTCAGCGTCTTTTTAACACTTTTGCTGTAAATCTAGGCATGGTTAGGAATGACACCGACCTGAATGAGTACAAGCACTGTCAGACCATTAGAATTATGTTAAGCCATAATGTTAAGCCATTATGCAATTTGTTGGTTGGCCTAGAGTGATGCAAGAACACATCCATCATAGTTTAGCTTTCTATGCAAGCCAGAGCACCGTGGCCTGATTGGAAAAAAAAAAAAAAACCCAAACCCTGGATTAGAGTTAAGAGTGAATGTGGCCTTGTGATCTAGTGGGGCAAGACACAGAGACTCTAACATTAAGATCTCCCTCTTTTAATTTTTTAACATTTGTAAGCATGGACAACTTTACTATATAGTCTATTCCAGTGTTTCTCAACCTCAGCAACTTTACGACGGGTGGGCTTCCCCAGCCAGCCATGAAGCCCACCCATCGTAAAGTTGATGAGGTTCGGAAACACTGGTCTATTCCACTGTTTTCCAATCTGGTGTCTCCAGATATGTTGGAAAGATAACTTCAGGTTCCCTGGAAAGACACCTGGTTTGGAGTAGACTAATCTGGTATCTTTCCAGGGAACCCAAAGTTATCTTTCCAACACATCTGGAATGTGCACAACATGAGATCCCAGAGCTGCAGGTAAGCCTCAATACATTGGGTATGGCCTCCAGAAACCTCCACATATTACAACCAAATTGTAATTTTGAATGTAACAGAAAGGGGAGATGAATGAATACATAGTTGAAGAGTTAGCATACTGTACGGATTCTAGTTAATTTAAATTCCACCGAAATGTACGTTAAATGCAATCTTTTTTTTTTCCTGGTCAGGTGTGGCCTCCATGCCAGGAAAGGTTGTGCCACTACCTTGTGGATTCCCTCCTGGTTTGGGAACATCCATGTCACCAAACCATTGACCATTTGATTCAGCTGAGATCCTATTCCATTTTATGCAGGAAATGGACAATTGGAATGGTGACCTAGAATCAGTCAGAAACCATCAGTGCTAATGTTGCCCCATGGATTCATCCAGTTCAGTTTATTCAGCCTACCTCTAATTCTGTCCCGAAGTTACTATAAATGGTGCTCTGGAAATGTCAGCTCTCTGTGCTGCCGCAGCTACCCAAACAGCAAACTAATTGAGAGTTTTTCCCCCATAGGAAAAAAGCAAAATCTCTCTGAGTTGCAGGCACTTTGCTGAGGAAAGTAATTGGAGGAAAGCTTCTCTCAGAAGGAATGCAATCAAATTTGAACCCACCCCCCCACCGCCAACAGCAAAATAATTCCAATAAAAGCAAAAAACAACTAATTATTATTATTATAAATCATTTTCTACCCACACATAAAAACGGAGGATGGGGGCTGCTTTCAGGAAGTGGAAAAAGGTTATGGACCTTTGGATTGCCCTATATTTCTTTAGACAAAATGTATTTCTTATTCTGAGCTATTTTTGGAAGGCTTCTTTATTGCTGCTGGCAGCAATATCTCTCTGCGGCTGGTGCCCCTGGACAGGCACCGTTGGGAATGAGGCTATGTAGGCACATTCCACTGGTGATTGTGGAATGCTTTACAAGAAGTAAGAAGGCTCGAAAGAAGTAATAGATCCAGAAAAATACCTTCCCGGGCATCTTGTCTAATGCAAAATTTCCCCTCAGGATCAACTTTCCCTCTATCTCATCTTCCGCAACATTTTTCATTTTGTTCCACATGAACTGCCAGACCGTTTGGGGACAGTTCCAATTTACTAATTGTTTCTAATCTTTACTCCACTACTGAAATGATAGTACTCAAGGCAGCTTACAAAACAGAGGATTGACAGGACTGTAAATCATGAGGGATGATTTAAATGCATACTTTAGCAAATAATGTATTGGACAAAGAAAGTCTGGGTTCAGGCACAGATTTCTGGAAAAATTCCAGTATCACTAGCCCCAAAATAACTGTTTGCTGGCAAGCCTGACAAAATGCTGATCTCCTTGGGCCACTGCAGGGCCCAACTGTCCCAGCAAGGCGCACCCACATTAATCTTGGCCTTAGGCTCTCCACAGTGGAGGACTGGATCTGCAGGTTTCCATACTAATTTCCATAAATGCCTCACAGTGACATACTTCAAATGTTTGCAAATTGATGTGGCTGCTCCTGCTTCTATTGAAATGCAGTTGTTGTTGCTAGATGTAGCTGAAAGCTCTTCCACACTTCCAAGTTAAAATGCTATCCAGCAATCCTTGACTGAAAACTACATCAGCAAAAAAATTTCTGCCCGGATGATTTCTACCCCTGCTGCTGGGATGGCGCCATTGTTATTGACAGAGTGCAGGCACATTAAGAACAGGGATTCCACCAATGTTTTCCCCTCCCCTCCTGAAGTTGGGTTTAGCCATGTCAGAACACACTCTGTTTTGCATGTTTGGGGGTCAAATACCTTTGGGGTCCAGATTTAGTGTACAGTGACCATCTGTCCTTTATTATAAAGGACAGCCCTTTATGTCAGAAAGCTGTCCTTTAGATTTATTTATTTTTCAAAAACTCACTTTTGTATTTTATTTTTTTATCCTTATGAGCCTCTTTCAGATTTGTCCTTTTTCAGGTTTGTCCTTTAGTTTTTCCAAGAAAATATGGTCACCATAATTTAGTGCCATTCCAAAAGAGCCCTAAATACATGTTCTAAAGGAGCTGAACCCATGCTTTAGCTCTGTTCCAGCAGATAACTTAAATCATGTTCAAAACCAGTTCAACCAACAGCTGACAGACACATGGAGTGTTGCACCAGGAAGTGGCAGAAAGAGGATCGATTCTCTCTCTTCTGCTTCACTGTGTGGCCCACCCATCCCCCCATCCCATCCCCCACCCACCCCGCCCCGTGATTCCTGGTCAGCTGCTGTTTGGGCTGATCCAGGTCTCTGAGCCAGGGATCAGCTTGGGGACCTGATGTGCAAGAGGAATTGCCCAGAACTGCTCTGGAGGACAGTATCCAAAGACTGGAGGGGTGGTGATGGGTTTTCACAAGCCTAAAGTTGCCTATAGGGGCTGGGCAGATCCTCTCTGTGTCTTGGTCAGCAATAGAATGGTTGGTGAAGTGTGTTAGATTATATCCACAGAAAAAATTGTACCAGGATAAATGGGAAAACACTATAGTAAACTGGAAGAATGAAGGCTGACTGAAGGCTGCTCTAATGTGACCAGGGGATCAGACAAAGTCCACATGATGGGGATGCTGCACAGAAAAAAGGATCTTGGGATCTGTTTGCTGTGATTAGATGCAACTGAGGAAAGAAATTGAGAGAATTATTTTCATATCAAAAGTGTGGATATGACTTTGCTCATTGGTTACAGCAGAACAATGCCTACATGTCCATATTAGGGTAGGAGAAAGCATCCTTTTTCAGCACTGTACAAATTACAAGGAGATCATTTAAAAAGTAATTCTTCTCAGGTGAGTATGGTAGTTTTGCTGACTTCTAGTGTCCACTCTGAAGGAGAGAAAAAACCTGGACAGGGGGCCATTTGTACTGCCAACATTAGTGCAGGAGCTGATTTTTCAGAGAAAAGGGCAATTGAATTCCTGTGGACATTTGATGGTTCCCTAAAGCACAGTCATACAAACAGCATGTTGGAAGATTGCTGGATTTCAGCGCCTATTCTGTTTTATTGCCATACTTTCAGGATTATACAAAATGTCTATATGGATTAGTATTCTTATTCTTTGTCAAATCCTGGCAGCCCATGTAGGAATCACAGACCTTGATTTATCCTACGCTATTTTTATGCATTTCCTTTTTATAGAAGCTCTCTGCTAGAGATCTGATACTGTGAAAGAGTTACAGTTCTTAGAATGACCCTTACTTTTATTCATTTCTTAGATCTATGTTCCAGCTTTCCTCTAGAAGCTTAAGCTTAAACCCATAACATTTCCTCATCCTCAGCATTTCATCCCTGCAATAATTCTGTGAAAGAGCAGCCCAAAGTCACCCAGGGAGCGTCTGTGACTGAGGGTGGATTTGAACCTGTGTCTTGCCACTCCTAATTCGACAACTCAGCCACTGCCCCACTATGTGGCATTTCAGCCACCACATCGCATAGCCTTAACCATTACACCACAATCACTGCCACCGTATCTTCCTGAGATTTCTCTACTAAGGCTGTGCAGAGGTTTGGGCTCAAAGGCAAAGCGTTATTTTGGAGTGCCAGGGAGCATGAGCAGAGCACATTCTTGCAAGTCCTTAAATCAGGAAAAAATGGGGCTGCTTTAAGAGGTTGTGGATTCGTCCCACACTCTCCAAAGCACCTCTTGGTCTTCAAGGGCTGCATGGCTTATTCTCTACCTCCATCTAATGAAGAACAACTCAAGAAAATCCCGGGATGTTTTTCTGTTTCTCTGACAGGAAGAAAATTGCAGGGAAGGGAAAGAGTCCTCTGTAGGGTATTAATATGTCACCAGAGTTTTCCCTGCAAAACATATTTGCAGAGGGTCAGGAAAGATGTGGGCTTAAGCAATGGCTGCACTGCTTAAGTACTTCTTTGTATTGCAGACCAGGCATGCTGCCTGCTTGTTCTTATAATGAAACTCACTGATTTGAGTTCAGGTGGAAAGAAGTATGAGGCTGCAAGTCAAGGCGCAGGGTAGGTCTCTTTTAGAGTGCCAAATTACTGGCATTGCACTAAAGGTTGATGTCTGTAATGAGATCACTGCTATTGTGCCACCTGGAATTCAGATGGCTGATATTTGTTGTATATGTGTGCAAGGAATGATAAAGCAGCTGCAAACCAAAGAGAAAATAATGTCCTTTCCAGCCAACATTATTTAGTGTTCCCCTGGCATGTCTCTGCCCACCCCCTATACAAATTGTCGTCAGGTTCTTTCAGAAAACTGTTGCAGGAGAACAATCGATGAGGTTATGAATGAGCGTGTCCCTTTTTGTTGGCACTGCCCTTTCGATTTCGCATGTTAGAAAGGTCTTCTGGAATGTGTGTCATCAAGTGGCAGCCCTGAGCCACTCTAGGCTGTTGCCCCAAAAGCTAAATGGGATCCGACCGATCAGGAAATCCCAGTGCTGTAGGTAACACAGGGAAGGCAAAGCCACATTCCAGAAGAAGACCATGACAAACCACTTTCCTTATTTCTGCTAAGCAAACCGCAAGGATCGTGCCAATGAAGTCACCAGGAA
This sequence comes from Candoia aspera, assembly GCF_035149785.1. Lineage (NCBI taxonomy): Eukaryota > Metazoa > Chordata > Lepidosauria > Squamata > Candoiidae > Candoia > Candoia aspera. The sequence goes on from NC_086153.1 coordinate 150,172,470, forward strand.
GTCAGATTGGGGTCTTTACTTCTACCTGTAATGATTGCCTATTCAAAATCACTATCAGACTCACGCAAGGCTTTCATGGATATCTGATTTAATCATGAATAGCATGCAGGATCATGAACAAAGCTGAGAATAGTAAAAGCGCAGGATGTCTCCCAGTAAAACCCCAAGCAACTCCCAGTCCCTCCCCGCAAAGTCAGTACAATTCCATGCCCTGCAGGTGCCCCTAACAGTTCCTGCCAGTCTGCGGGAAACGTCCTTGACAAGGCGAGGTAACCCAAACATGCACTCCTCATTCTTCACTCCTCGCATCGCAGCCTGGTACAAGGAACAGGAGCAGCCCCCTCCTGTACAGCAACCCGTGTCAGCCCCATGGCATGGGAACCCGTTACGATGTTTTCCAGGAACGTTGGAACAGGGACCATGACACTACCTTCCTTCCTGCAACATCATTGCAATGTCAAGTCATTTACTTTCTGTGAAAGTAAAAATGATGGCTGTCCCTTTACGACATTGAGTTAGTGTTAGCCTTGATTGGCTCAGCATTTAAAAACAGGATCGCTCACTCCAAATTTGGAAGATACTTCCATATATTTCAGGGTAAGAGTGAAAACTGGAATCCCGGGCTGAAAAGTACCTTTCAGGTTTCCTTTCTGTGTGAAGGAGGACTCTGTTTATTTCCCTTAGTCTCAGGCTGGCCTTTGCATTTCTTCTGCATTATTCTTCGGTCTGAAGTTTGCTATATTCCTGTAAGGGGGCAGAGGGTGCAGCTAAATTTTTCCTTGCATTCTTTTACTGATTCAAAGCTCTACTGCGGCACTTCCTTGCTTTCTGACCTAAAAACAGTCCCATGGCAAGGGTTTCTTCAAAATGCCCTCCCTTGAGAAGCGGGGTTGGAGTGGTGGGGAGCACAGACACAAAAATGCCTGCATTATAAACAACAAGATTTGGTTTTACACACACCTTGAAACACATGGAGAACCATGAGGGGCCCCCACCTTGGTGGGCTTTAATATCATCTTATTTTAAAACAATTCAAAAGGACTTTCCTCTTCCATTAAGCTAAATGTGAAAAGGAAAATGGAAGGGAGAAAGGGAGAAAATGTTCACCCAGCACTACAAAATCCTGCCCCACTTGGCCTGTTTAATAAATGCAGCTCTTTTCATGAGAGCACTAATGGTAAAATGTTATTTTTTTTAAAAAAAATCACATTTTGCAAATCAGTCAATTTGCTCTTCAAAACAAAGGTTTCTCATAAAGTCCTTGTGATCTTTTTGACCGAATTAAGCCCTATGAAACACGGCTTAGCAGTTGAGTCTGACTTTTTCCAGAGGAAGAGTTGAGGAGGAATCCTGTCTACAGCTGGGCATTTAAAAGAAAGAAAGTGGCACTGGTGCAGATTGCAAACGACGTGGGGGTTGCAGTCAGAGAATGCCAGGCCTACCCGCCCACCCCTCCAATATCCTAGCCAGCTGAAAGGTTCAAGTCAGGGAGGCAATATAGCATGATGGATCAAAGTGTCTGTGCAACAGCTTGGCACACTCAGGCTTTCTCTAAGAACTGAGCTGCATTGTAACGCTGCACTCCGCGTGTGGGTTTGTTTTTATGCCATCTAATATTGGGGGGGAGAGGAACCAATCTGTTTTCTCCATAGCCATGAATAAGTTCCTCGTTAACCTTTATAGCCATCTGGAGGGAGAATCATTTGTCTTACTACAGCACAGCCCTGCAATCGTAAGGGCGTTGCCAGCTAGATGCAGGGAAGCACAGCTAATTGGGCAGGGAGTGAAAAGCACAAGATTTCTGACTTTCAGAGATCAGTTTCGGTTGGTCTGCAGGTTGGTTGGCTTGCTTGTCCCCTTAATGGATGACGAAGGGGCAACATTTATCCAGGGGCATTTCTCTTTTGGCCAGGAAAGGAGTATCCTTCCAGCTTATTCTGTCTCAGAAGGAAGTTCTGAGGCCACTGAAAATAATGCATAAGGATCTCTGCACTGGAAGAGAGGTTTCTCCTTTGAAATCTCAGAAAGTCAAAAATTCTGTTTCTTGATAAGTACTGGAAACTTGGCTTTGAATGTGTACCTGCCTGGCACAATGACCATATTTTGTATGGATTACTGTAAAGTCCTCCTTGCCTGCCTTCCCTCCTACTGTACCTCATTTCTCCAATCAATTCAGAAGGCCCCAATAAACCACCTTCTCTCTCTCTCTCTCTCCCTTTCCCGCCATATAGCTAAGATCACAGCCCCTTTCCTCAAAAGCCTCATGCTTTTTATCAGCTCCCATCTCTTCTCTCTGCTGGTAATTGGTTTCCCCTTCCCATTCTTCAAGGCATTTTCTCAAAACATTTGTTAGTAAAGAGAAACCTGCCTGGGTTTGTCTTGCATTTCTTCTGCCCTCTCCCTTCCAGTTAACTATATTTTAAACATTCATGCTTTTAAATTTTTAATTTTCTTGTAAACCACCCGGAGTCCCCTTTTCCAGGGGAAGATGGGTGGTGATAGAAATTGGAATAATAAATAAAAATAAAAATAAATTATAGGCCCTTCCAGATAGCTGAGTTAAAGCATATCCATCAATTCAGCATTCTTGGTCCAGGACAATGAATGAATGAATGAATGAATGAATGAATGAATGAATGAATGAATCCACCAGTCCCTGAGTTGCCAGAAGAGTCTGCTGGCGTAAACTGTGCTGCCCTTATTATTCTTTTTATATATAATTTTTATTGGAGATTTTAATTACAGTAATAAAAACTAATACAAACTAAACTCAGAGAGAGAAATGAAAGAAAAAAGAGAGAGTAAAAAGTGCAAAGAAAGAAGAAGTTTTAAAAAAGGAAAAAGGAAAAGGAAAGAGTGAAATAAAGAAAAAGAACAGAAATATATAAAGAAGTGGCTTCCAGTATTCATCACAACCAGTATAAACAAGTTGGGTAGCTCTTCACCCCTTATAAGGTTACTGTCCTAACAGCCAAGAACCACACTGAGACAAGAAATAGGTCTCTAGTGCTTTATTACTGCTACATTAGACAGAAAATCCTAACAAACTGAAGAAGCGTGGGAAAAACCCAGACAGATAAACCCCAAAGGTTAAGGCGGGTCTGATCTGTGTCTCTTTGAATGGCTGCTTAACTCCTCAGTACTATGCATGCATTTTCCCCCCTGGATAGGGGCCCCCTCCTGCTCACCATCAGTGCTCATGACATCACCCTCCCCTCCAGATTCACATTCCATTTCAGCCCCCTCCCTTCCAGAGGTCTCATAAGAGTCCATCTCCCCCTCTAAGCTCCCATGGGAACTGGGCAAGGATGGAAATTCTTCAAAGGAAAACTCCTCCAAGGACGAATCAGTGCTGCTCTCCAGGTCTGATAACGCTTCTGGCCCAGGTGGCTGCTGCTGGAAAATAGCTAGACAATTAGAAGATTCTTCCCCCCTCCCCCTTGGGAAATGCAAGCCGGAGGTGGAGGGCTGTGGCTCCCCCTCCTCCTCTCTCTCTGGCCTCAGAGCCTCTGGCGGGGGTGGAGGTTGCCAACTTATGAACTCCTCTGCTTGAGATTCCTCTGCTTGCTCAGTCTGGTAGAGTGCGAGGCTTGGGTTTGTGAGGGAAAAGCTGATGGAATCGTTGAACCAGCGTTGGTGCATGCACATCTCTGGCATTCTCCCACGTGCGCTCTTCCTTAGGGTACCCTTTCCAGTGTATTAAATATTGGATGCCCCTTCCCCTCCTCCTAGAGTCCAGAATTTCCTCGACTTCGTATTCCTCCTCCCCCTCCACAATTACTGGAGGGGGGGGGGCATTTGCGATCATAAGGTACTTGGGGGCGGGTCTTTGGCTAGCAAGGTTCTATGAAAGACTGGATGGATTTTCATGGATGCTGGCAGCTTTAAGTGATAAGCCACTGGATTTATCTGCTTGACCACAGTGAAAGGGCCAACAAACTTAGAGTCCAACTTCTTGGAGGGCCTGGTAGAGGTCAAAAACTTGGTAGAGAGCCACACTTTGTCTCCTACCGCAATCGCTGGCCCCTCTTGTCTGTGAGCATCTGCAGCTCTCTTGTAAGCACTCTTTGTCCTGTTCAGCTGCTCCTTTAACAACTCCTGTGCAGCCTGTTGCTCTTTAAGAAAATCAGCCGTGGCTGGAACAGTTCCCTGCTGGGAGGAGGTGGGCAACACCCGAGGGTTAACCCCGTAGAGTGCTTGGAAAGGATACATCTTGGTAGAGGATTGCACAGAGTTGTTATAAGTAAATTCTGCCATGGGGAGCAGGGCTGGCCAATTGTCTCGCTGATAAGTGGTGTAACACCTGAGATACTGCTGTAACCATTGGTTAATTTTCTCAGCTTGCCCGTTACTAGCCGGATGATGCGATGATGATAGGTGGATCTGGACCCCTAATGACTGGAAAAGCGCCCTCCAGAACCTGGAAGTGAACTGAGGGCCTCTGTCACTCACCAAGTGATTTATCATGCCTCTATACCTAAAAACATGGTCCATGAACAACTGCGCTGTGACTTGCGCAGATGGGAGGCCCTTGCAAGGAATAAAATGTGCCATTTTAGTGAAAGGGTCCACCACCACTAGTATGGAAGTCAGCCCCTGGACCGGGGGTAAATCAGTGATGAAATCCATGGAGATTGTATCCCAAGGCCTACTGGGGGTGGGTAGGGGTTGCAAGAGTCCTGTGGGCTTCCCTGGGAGAGGCTTGTCTTGTCTACAGGTATGACAAGAAGCCACGTAGCCCTTTATGTCTGCAGTCATCCTGGGCCACCAGTAGTCTCTCAGAGCTCTATGGAGAGTTTTGAAAACACCTCCGTGGCCTGCCGTTTGATGGTCATGGCAAAGTCTCAGTACTTCTTCCCTCAATGAGGGGGGAATGTATAATCACCCGCTATGCCAGAGGATTTCTGCCTCCACATTAAAGGGGGAGGCAGTGTCTTGAGGGCCCCTCTGGAGGTCATCCATCCTGGCCCTGGCATACGGATCCTGTTGCTGCTGAGCTCTGACTCTTGTAAATAGGTCCTCTGCTTGTCTGCCTGCTGCTAAAATCTCTGTCTGGTTCCCCCTCATAGACTGCTGAAAGTTGTGAGGTTGTAATATAGTAGCCTGTACCTCCTGGTGAGTAGCGGGGGTTGCCTGAATGGATCGAGACAGGGCATCTGCCAAACAGTTCTGCGCCCCGGGAACATAAGAAATAACAAAATTGAAACAGGAGAAAAACTGGCTCCATCTGATTTGGCGTGGGGTGAGGGATCTGGTGTTTTGTAGAAGCTGTACATTCTTGTGATCGGTGCAAACTTTCACAGGAAAGGTTGCACCTTCTAGCCAGTGCCTCCACTCTTGAAATGCTGCTTTAATTGCTAGCAACTCCTTGTTAAAAACATCATAGTTCCTCTCTGCTGGTGAGAGCATGTGGGAAAAAAAAGCACAAGGAAGCAATGTATTCTCGGTTTTGTTTGTATATTGCAATAAAATCGCACCAATGGCAATATCTGAAGCATCTGAATGCATTATGAATTGCTTTGTGGGATCAGGGTACTTTAAAAGCGGCTGGGATGCAAAGAGTTGCTTAAATTCTTGGAAGGCTGCTTGCTCTCTCTCCCCGCAAATGAATTTTGATCCTTTCTTCAAAAGCTGTGTGAGGGGTTTAGCCCTGTCACTAAATTTATTTATGAATCTCCTGTAAAAATTGCAAAACCGTAGAAATCTTTGTACCTCTTTCACATTTCGGGGGGGTTGCCAAGAGAGAATTGCCTGGACCTTAGAAGGATCCATGGATATGCCTTCTGTTGATATTTTATAGCCCAGGAAATGTAATTCAGTTAAATCGAAGGCACACTTCTCTAGCTTGGCGAACAGCTTGTTCTCTCTCAGTCTTTGTAAGACATTACGTACATGGGTTACATGAGTTGTAGCATCCTCAGAGAATATTAATATGTCATCTAGATAAATGACCAGACACTTATCTAGTAAATCAGAGAAAATTTGATTCAGAAATCGGGAAAATATGGCTCCTGCATTAGACAAGCCAAAGGGCAAAACAAGGTACTCAAATTTACCAAACCTGGTATCGAAGGCAGTCAGATATTCATGACCCTCTTTCATCCGGATTAGATTGTACGCATTCCTGAGGTCCAACCTAGGAATGCGTGCTTTCTGTAAGCGATCCAGCAGATCAGATATTAGTGGGAGTGGGTAATTTTCTTTTACCGTGAGTTTATTGAGGGAACTGAAATCGTGTACCACTCTCATGGGTGCCTCCTGGTTTGCCGGTGCCAACGGGTCAGGCTTCTTTGGTACGAAGAAGATAGGAGCAGACGCTGGGGAAGTAGATGGTCGGATGAAACCCTTTTGGAGATTAGAATCCAAGTAATCCTTTAAGGTGGCTAGTTCCTTGAGGGACATGGGATATTGTTTCCTTGCTGGAATCTTGTCTCCTGGTATCAACTGAATGGTGCAATCACAGTACCTATAGGGGGGTAGTGCTGTGGCCTCTTGTTCGCTGAAAACGTCTGTGAAATCTGCATACTTGGCTGGCAACTGGACCCCCCCCTGCTTCCGTAGCTGCATTGGTTGCTGGAGAGAGGAGAGCAGCTTGAATCTTGTGGTGCTGGCATTCCTTAGCTGGGAAGGAGATTGCTCCCGTAGTCCAGTCCAACAATGGGTTGTGGATCTTCAGCCAAGGTGTGCCCAGGACTATAGACACATTAAGTGATGCAGTAACATAAAGTTGGATCCACTCAGTGTGGTCTCCCGTTGTTAGTTGCAAAGGTTCTGTGAAACTTCTAATCGGCCCTGCCTTGAGGGGCTGGCCATCAATGGTCTCAACTTCTATGAGACATGGCAATTCTATGGTTGGGATGTTGAGGTCTTATACAGTCTGTACATCAATAAAATTGGTGGAAGCTCCGGAATCCACGAGGGCCTCTAGCTTGACCTGGTGCTCTGGGTTTACGTGCATTATGACTGGTAAGTAGTAAAAGGATTGCCTGGAATACTCGGAATGAGCCCTTCTTAATTGATTGATGGTCTCCCTGCTGAGCTCTGTGGAGGGAGACCGACGGAGTTTCCCTGGTTGGAAGTTGAGGTGGAGGTGGCTCTTGGTTCTGCTGCTTGCCCTGGGGCTCTTACGGAATTTGCTTGGCTTCTCGCTGGGCAAGCTCTCACCATGTGCCCCTGGACTCCGCAATAGAAACAGAAGGCTCTCTCTCTCCTTCTCTGTTTCTCAGCCTCGGAAATAAGTCTCCTGCTCACCCCGATCTGCATCGGCTCCTCTGGTCCTGAGTAAGGACATGCTGCGGAGAGAGCTGGAAATCCTGGAAGCGCCCTGAGGCCCCTGTTTCTCCCCGGCTGCATCTGTCTGAGCTCTTCTAGTCTGGCGTCTACGACCACAGACAGTTGATATAAACCTTCTAGGGTAGCTGGTGTTCCCTGGTGCACTAATTCATTTTTAATTTCTTCATCTAGCCCCTGTTTGAATTGGTCTTTCAAGGCACTCTCATTCCAGTCCAGATCTCCTGCTAACAGCTTGAAATCAGCAATGTAGATTCCCACTCTCTTGTTGCCTTGCTTGAGCTTCCGAATTTCCCGGCTGGCAGTGACCTCTCTGATTGGGTCGCCAAAGTGTGCTTGGAACCCTGCCAGAAAATTCTGGTAGTCGTTGAGAATTGGGTCATTGTTTTCCACCATGGGAATAGCCCATTTGGCTGCTGGGCCCTTTAGCGGACTTAAAATGAAGGAGACTCTGGTTCTGTCTGTGGGAAACTCTGCCGGTCTGCTGTCGAAAAACATTGTGCACTGTGTGAGAAAGGTTCTCAACTCTCCTGCTTCTCCTCCAAACTTCTCTGGTAGACTGCCCTGGGATCTCAAGATTACTGGCGGAGCTGCTGCTGCTGGCACCGGTTGTGGGTTAATCGGAGCTGGTTGTTGTAACTGCTGTAGCATGGCTGCTTGTAATGTGTTGATCTGGAGATCTACTTGCTATTGATGTTGTTACAATGCTGCTGCCAGTTGTTGGATGGCCTGCCGAATTTCCTGGTTTTCCGAAGACATTTTCCCAAATATCTCTTCCTTTTTTTTTTGTTCCTCCCTCTTTCAATGGGAGTAGGGAGTTTGTTAGGATTGATGTCCTAACAGCCAGGAACCATGCTGAGACAAGGAATAGGTCTCTAGTGCTTTATTACTGCTACATTAGACAGAAAATCCTAACAAACTGAAGAAGCGTGGGAAAGACCCAGACAGATAAACCCCAAAGGTTAAGGTGGGTCTGATCTATGTCTCTTTGAATGGCTGCTTAACTCCTCAGTACTACGCATGCATTTTCCCCCCTGGATAGAGGCCCCTTCCTGCTCACCATCAGTACTCATGACAGTTACAGATATCTCTTCTTCCCATAGCCCAACCTTTATCTATAAGCAAATCCATAAGACATCAACTTTTTAGGCCTGGTGTCAGCAAAAAGTCCATAAACGGTTGCCAGAATTTCATAAAAACATGCCTTATTTTAACCTTGATCAAATAAACCAACTTTATATTCCTTCCTTTTACTTCTGAAAATCTTAAATTCATTCAAATATTGTTATAGGATTTCATCCTCTTCAATTCTTCTTTGTCCCATTGCATAGGCTTCTTCGAGGCTTTAATGAGCCTCTTTTGTAAATCCAATAAAAAGACATTATCCAGATCATTCTCTTGCTTTATCATTTGTATTTCCCCTTTAATTTTTAAAACTTCAGCCAGCTTCTTTTGTATATCCAATAAAGAGTCCTTGTCCTGGTCTTTCTCTTAGCCTGTTACTTGTATTTCCACTTTAAATGATTTCTCTGTCTTGTGATCCACACTGTTTTTTAATCCAGTATTTCTGATTCTACTATTTCTGCATCAAGCAAGATTTGTTTCACATCTGTCATTCCTTCATTAACATCTTTAGACATCATCTATCCATAGAAGCAGACGTCATTACTGATATTGTTGACATTGTAGCTGCTAATTTCTGGTCCCATTCTTTGAAAATTTTTGCAGTTCTGGGCTGCAAAAAATGAATGCCATCTAGTGATCATTCAGATTATGCAGCCCTGCTCTGGTAAATGGCAGATCGACTTTATCTGCTTTTGTTATCAGGTTAATGACTGGAAGTGATAGATCTTACCAGTAGATGGCAGAAGACTGGGAACGAAGCTGTGTCATTGGCATACATATCCAACATGGGTTAATTTTCTTGATGGCTGCTTGAATTTCCTGTCATGGTGGTTTGAGAAGAGTGAAAATTCAGCCTGTGGAATACAGAATCAACTCAGCAAAAGTTTGTAAACAATGGTATTAATGACAACTGCTGAATATAAGAAGGAATGGTAGAAATGGCAAACAAAAACAAAGCAACTTTATTTTCTTCCTTTTCCCATGTTCTCTCCTTAATTTATAAATATTTTTGAAATCCATCCAGAAAATAGAAAAGGAAATGAGAAGACATACTCTGCTAATTCAGGCTTGTCCTACTCAGTTTCTTAATAAAGAAGGAAATCAAATAATTATGCCATTAATAAACAATAATCCTGGAGCTGATTAGAGCAGAGAGAGGGGTGAAAAGATAGAAATATACTATTTTAAACAAATTGGGTTTAATCACATTGCTTCTGGTAGCCAGCCATGCTGAGATCTGTCAAAAAGCCTTAATTATAAGCAGCTCAGGAAAATCTAAAAAGAAGACAAATTTACAGTACAAAAGAAATAAAATTTATCTTGGATTCCATATACATATTTAATCACCGGGCTTTAGATAAAGAAGAATGTGTGATGTCATCTGCTGATTACAAAGCCACAATTGTGCTAATTTTTCCATTTAAACTGCCTGTCCAAATACTTGGTAGGATTTGAGGCTCAAGTTAAGAATGAAGCAATGAATGAGAAATTGGTTATATCATATAAGAAACAGATCCTGAGAAGTGACAAGGCCCTCGTGCAAGCCGTCTCCATGGAGACAAAGACTCAGTGATGGCATTAACAAGCTCCTTGTGTGTCCCAATTCCTAAAGGGAATCGTTTTAGATTCCATTATACTCTTTCAACAGCATAGTTGGCAGGGTCCAGCCTAATGTGGATGAGGTCTCATCTGAAGAAGAGTGGTTGGGGCTTTAAAGATCTCACCAGCACAGCTAAGAAGCCTTAAGAACCTACCATTGCAGTGAAGGGGTTCAAGTTACCAAGCTCTATGGGTACCCCCCTTGGTCCCTTAGCAACCCCACACCCTGCACTTTAATCCCCCTAACCCTAACCCTAACCCTGAACTTGTCCTCCCCTTAAAGAGGATTCTTTCACTCAGGACCACTGTCAACTTTAAATCATTCCAAATGCATAACAGTACTGACAGTATTTCAGGAGTTTTAGATGCTGCTAATTCATCCAGACTGAACTGTGAATTCAAAAGATGCTTTAATTGAATGAACTGTAAATTTTGCAGTTTGGGCCAATCCAAATGCCTCATGCTAGAACTTTCATGGTTTAGCAACTCAGTTAGCTGCAAATTGATCCAGACTGACCTCTGCTTGCAATGGAGTCTGCAAGGGAAGCTAAAAATTTGCAAGATGGCAAGCTTGGTGCTATGATCCAACCCCCACCCTTTTGTATGTGCATGGCCCACATATAAAAGGAGCAGGGCTTGGACTGTCAGGCAGCACCGCCACCTTGCAGATTTTGACACCCTTCCACCTCTCATGGCCACCACTGCCTACTGGCCCACAACATACAAACAAAAGATTTACCTGCAATTTTCAGACTGGGATTATCCCAGAGGATAAATTTACCATGTGAGAAGGAGTCAGACTGACATTTTCTTCCCAACGCCTTCCAAATATGCCTTGCAGCATTTAATGCTGGGAATACAGTAGATTTGTGGCTAAAAATAAAACCAAGCCCCTGCCAGGATATCACATTGGCACATACCAACTTCAAATTCTGTCCAAAATGTCTTAAAAAAAACCAAAACCTTAGTCTCTTGCATTCTATAGAGAGATTAACTTCACAATATATGCTCATTAGTTAAGCTGGAAATCAGGAAAATGAACACTCACATCATCATAGCTTAGATGAAGAAAATTTGCCAACCTCTTATCCCAAAATAAGTAATTGCATATTTGAGTTTTGAAACTCAGACTGTTAGCCCCAGTGAGCTGTTAATTTATAACTTTTTATATAGCTTTACAACTTCTCTTTGAAAGGGACGTCTCTTATTGACACCCTGAGATACTCCCCCTATAGCTGGGTACAGTGCTTCGGCTGTTGGCACCTTTCTCAGCCTTCTGCAGGAATAGAAAGAAACTGTTTAACAGCCCTGCAGTCTCTCTGGCCTCTTTCAACTCACTTTTAATTTTCATTCCTTGTCTTCTATCAACCTATCTTTTTGCATTTCTGCTTCTGGAATATTTAAAGAAATGACTTTTGGTTGTTTAAAAATGTACTTCCCAGATTCATTCTCTCTTGCCTTAGCAATTCTTCCTTCTTCTCCCACAGGAGTTTTTGGATGTGCTGACTCTCCCCACTCCCCTCAATATGGCAAGGCTTTTCCTTCAAAGAGTGAAGGGGGCATTCAGATGAGCCACCACTCTCAGCATGCCCAGCCTTCATGGCTGACGGTTAGGGATACCCAAAGTTGTAGCTCTGCATCACTGGGAGGGACACAGGCTACCCACCTCAATTTATACAAAACCTTTCTTTGTTTTTTATGGATTCCTTCATACTTCCGTTTAACATAATCTGTATCATCTGTACTTGTTTGCACTTTAATCTGTGATACGAATGTCTTGTTCTTGGAGCTATCTCATGGTGGTTTTAAATTAGCTTTCTGAAGGGATTTGACCCTTCTGACTGTCTACTTCAAGCTCTTTTTAACTAACATCTTGTAGCTGAGAAATCTCCTCTTCCGAAAATAAATGATACCCTTCAAGTTTTGTCTGAAGCAGTTTTTCCTATTGAAATGTATTGGGTTTTATGGTTTTCCCTATTCCCAAGTAGTTTGATAAAACATTTATTAAATAGTTATACTGCATTTGTAATAAATTTACTTCTCTCTCTACCTGCGTCCCCGGTCCTACTCGGTGGCTGAAACGGCTCATTATGTTAAATTATCATATAGTTTCTTTGGCTTGGGCCTGAAATGAATTCACTGATTCTGGTTTCTAAAACATGGCTTACAGCTTAGTATAATATATGAACCCAGCCAATTAGGGCTTTGCCAACAGACTGTCGTTAAATATGGCTTAGTACAATACTTGACCCTGCCCAAATCAAAGCTTTCTTTAGCTCCACAACTAACTCCTCTAAAACAGAAACTTTGTCCCTTTGCCCTCATTTCAGTTTGTATTTACCCACTCGGCGAGAGAGTAATTGAAATCACCCATCAAGTAATTTTTTTTTTTAACCGCCTGATATATTTTTTTCCCTTATCTATCCAAATCACTACTAGTAGTTTGGTCTGTGAGGGGGCAATAATATAGTGAATTAGTTTTCCTGGCCTGATATTGATTCAGTGTCTGAAGTTATTTCTTGCTAGGTTTCTGATTTACTGCGTTCCAAGTGCTCTTTGACATATATAGCAACATCGGTGGCAGCCCTGCTCTGTCCTTCCTGCAGATTTATGCTACAGTTCTACCTCTGCTAAGCTCAAGTCCAATTAAGCTCAGTGAGACTGACTTCTGAGCTGTCACTGATAGGATCACTCTGGCTGGCTTCATTCCTTGCATTAAGCCAGATTTTTTTTTTTTTAAACACCCTATAATTAGTTGAATATGCCAGTGGCTAAGTTCCTACATTACGCTATGCCATGGTTAACAGATGCAGTGGCTAGGTTCACACAAAACTAAGCAAATCCTATTATAGCTTAATGTGATGAGTCAACCTAGTCACCGAGCACTGGCTTTAATTTGGGTTTGGATTAATTTCCACTTGGCCACATTTTTTAACTTCTGTAATTTTATTGATATCTATTGTCACTCCAACTCATTCTAGGTCTGTATTAGGCAATTGCCTCTGGTGGCAAATGCTGGAAAGCAACAGGAAAAAGTTACACTTTCTGAGGTTGTCTTTTCCCTTTCTGTGTGGCAAAGAAGACAGTCCTATAGTGTTCCCATCAGGAATGTATTGCTGATATGGATGAGTCTTTCAGACATGCAAATAGCCTGTGAACTGATGTTTGCAAGCATTAACAGTCAGCACATAGATCTCTTCTTTTGCTTGTAAGTGCATCAGGAAGCATAGATAGCAGGTGCCTGAAGACTCTGAATACAGACCTAGCATTAGTTGAATTTAGCTTTTCATGGGCACATGTGGAACTGGGAATCTTGTTGTTTTTCTGATATGGGTACAGGACAGTCTTGGGATTATAGCTCCAAGAATTGCCCCTAGGAGCTGCAGCTCTAGCATCTGAAAAGTGACAGTTTGGAAAAGGAGGATTAAGGTATTCTGAATAGCCTATTTCCATTTGGTTGGGACAAAGTGGTAAATGGGCATAGGACCTTTCCTCCACTTGCCCATAACCATATGCATGTGACCCAACAAGCCCTTTATGTCTATAATGTACTCACTATGTTGCCTTCATCTTATCCCCAATCCATACCTGAGCCATTTTGGAGAGAGCTTTAACTGTTCTGTGCTTAGCCTTTTCTACTTTAAGCACTCAGATGATTCCTAGGAGGTGGGATTCACCTGTACCTATTGGCCCCTTTAGGCTGGCATGGCATGCCCACTCCCTTCTGAACCTTGGGCAGTCTTCCATGACCCTTCTACTTTGCGCAGACTCTGCTTTCAAACAGAGAACTCCATTTCTTCAGATCTGGATCAGCCTGACCAGCAGCTGACCAGTGGTGGAGGTGGCAGAGGCTGCCCACTGAAGCAGGACTGAGAGAGCCAGCTGTTCAACACATTGTCTCAAAAACAGAGCACATCTCCAGAGGTTTCTAACCCTACTGTTCTAGACATCAAAACTCACCTCCTCCCCAGCCTGCCTCTATCCTACATTAAGTAGAGTGTTTGGTGGGAAGGGAGGGAAACTATGCTAGAGGAATCCACCAATCCCTGTCCTTAGTGTGTCCTATACACCGTAAATAAGGAAGAATTCCCAATTCTGGAATTATACCATTTTGCATACAGCTAGTATCACATTTTGGATGACTTCCTTTGGTAGAAATTCTCCTTCTTAGGCCCCTCTAGAATATTCATACTGATGGAGTTTTTAAAGGTTAATAAAAGAACTTCAAGCAGCTAACAGCAATCTTGCAGAGTAGAAGTGTGAACCAAAAAAAGGAAATTGCACATTAAGCTTAATTATGTTCAGAAATAAATTCAGTCTTCACATAGTAATTAGATGAAGAAAAAATAGAGATAGCTTACTTTTATTCAGTAGATCTGGATGCAGGTGGTTTCATAGTAGAAAGCATTTATTCATCACTGGTTCTTTGTAGACGCATTTCTATCTGGAATAGAAATGTCTGCGTGCAGGCAAGATGGTAGGGGGAGAGGCTGCACGCAGCACCTCCTGCTTGCAGGTCTGCCAGAAGGGTAATGGAGATTGTTAATCCCCAAACCCAAGGAGGAGGAGGAAGTGGAAATCAGGTGACCCATGTGACATCCCACAAGCACAATAGAGATATTTGCTAGAGAGGCCTCCTTATGCTTATGAGACAATGCTAAGTTGACCCCTGATAATTCCAACACATACATCATACCTTTTGTTAGATGGACTGTCTTGAGATCAAAATATAATAGTTTCCAAATAATTGGAAATTACGTCAATTTAAAGTGTGATATATTATTTCTAGGAAATGGCATTTTAATGCTTTTTCTCATGCTAGATTGACACTATCTCAGAATTAACTTTAAAAACCCCATTATATGGAAAATTTGGATGGAAGATGGGATTTATACTTCAGATCAATGAACAGATGAAAATAATGAGTTATCTTGCCAATTTAATGTACAAACATTATCTGCCAAGGATGAGTCAATGGCAGTGTTTACAATTACAATATCTATTGACATACCAATTTGGACCTGTGGCATTTTCAGCCTCAGACGTATCTAATCTATGACAAGTGATTATCAAATCCTATTATACAAAAAAAAAAAACCCACACACACCTACAATTACTGTTTATAAAATTCAGTTGGTGATTAATCAATTTGATATGCAAATTTAATGGTTGAATGGAATTTTAAAAATTAGAGATTCTTATTTTGCCTAGACAGTGGGAAGGGGTGTTAATTTTTTCTCAAGACAAGGTTGTCATGTTGTTGGAAATGCAATGAAATTAATGCTTCATTTAAACATAAGTTTGTACTGTGTCCTAGAATTGTTCCTTCTGGGGAAGAAGTTATTAACTTTGAGACAAGTCTAATATTCTCAGATGTTCATATTTTTTGAACTGTGTCCCTATCCCATGGAAATTGATATATGGACAAATAAAATGGATTCCCTTTGTTCTGCTTAGAGCTAAAAGTCTTATTCTTCAGCACTGGAAAAATAAAGATATGGCTCCAACTACTAAATCATCTGCAGGATACAAACAAATTATTTATTGATGTATACTAGCTAGGGATGATTGTAATAAAATATGGTTACCATTTGTTTAAATGCTTATGTAGAATGAATATAAATATATATATATATACACACACACATACATACATCATGAATTATGCCCTGTATATTTTTTATTTCTTTTTCACATTTTCCTTGGTTTTATTTTTTATTTCTTCACAAGTCTGTGTATTCCTTGTTTTTTTTCCATATGTTTGTTTTTGTATTCAATTAATAAAAGCAATAAAAGACATTTTTAAAATCTTCTTCACTTTGTGTTTATTTCTGCTTGCTCCTCCGTAGGCAGATACCCATTTTCCCAATTTATTGATGTTTTTCAGGTAAGTCTTGATGCAGATCCATCTTGGCAGTTGGCAAGCCACTGGGACTGCCTGTACCCACTTCATGTAGCAATACCCCTTGATCCAGACACACTGAAGTTTGGAAATTATAAGCTAAAAAGAAAAAAAGAATTGATGGGAAAGCAAGCTGCATATGAATGAATACCAAGTGTCCAATCATACTTGTCTATTAAAGCCACTCCTAATGGCTTACTGAATAAGAAATCAAAACTCTGCATGTTGACTATCATTCTAGCCTAGAATGATTTTCAACAGGATATGCTACTATGAGAACCCGTTGATATGGAAATCTGAATTCTTCTGCCGTCTTCTATAGTAGACATTGCCATTACCAGGAGTGGTGAATGTGTGATCTATCAGCATTGCTGAACTACAGCTCCAAGCTGCCCAGATGCAGGACTGAGTGCTCTATGGTCCATGTACAGTGCCCCCCAGCTTCATTTTGCAGTCACCTGATCTCTCCAAATGCATGCCATGCACCAAAATTGAGAGGCGAATGACCATGTTTGGCTACATTATTCATTTTCTTTTTCTCTTAACACCCCCTCCAATGAACTACACATGAACAAGATTTTTGGAAGCTACCTAGCCAGCTGGGACAACACTATCTCTTCAGCTGAATTACTTGCTAGGTGGAAATTATATGGTGAAGGTCCAGACGCCTGGAGAAAACTGGTGGGGTGGGCAGCGCTGAAAAGAAATTCCTCTAGAAAAAGTAATAGAAAGTGTCATGATCCTTTAAAAAAAGTTTGAATTGTCCCTATGGCAATTGCAAAATGAAATTGGACATGAACATTATAGAATGATTATGCCATTTTATGATAGGGTGCTATCTCCCCAGGTTGTATTACCAGATATATACCCTGCATCTCTGTGGTGGAGACCAACAAAGACAATTTGCTCATCCATGGTTTATGGTGGGGTGATGGGCAAACTAAGCCAATTCTAACTTAGGCAATAAACCATGGTTAAACAAACCATTGCTTAGCATGATGTGTGAACCAGATTATATTATCACCTGCCAGTAAAGGTCAAGGTCTTGGTAGTCAGGCTCCAAGCCCTGGAGAAAGGCCAAAGAGCCAAATGTCCTAAACAAGCAGGGCCAAGACAGCATCAGAGATGGGTCCAAGAGCTCCTCTGTAATATCTTTCTTTGGGATTGACCTTGTGATTTAATGCAAACTTCAAAGAGATTAGATAAATATTTGTGCCTTTGAGACAGTGTTGACTCCTGGTGACTACCTGGTCAAGTCCCTGCAGTTTTCTTGGCAAGATTTTTCAGAAGTGGCTTGTCTCCTTCCCAGGGCTGAGAGAAGGGACTGGCCCAAGATCACCCAGCTGGCTTTGTGCCTCAGGCAGGACTAGAACTCCCAGTCTCCTGGTTCCTAGCCTGGTGCCTTAACCACTACACCAAACTGGCTCTCTCAGGGGGACTGCAGGTTACTAAATATTATTGTATAATGTATAATGAAAGAATGTTTAATGAAAGAACACCCACTCACACCCCTTAGCTACCTGGTAACTAAAATAAGTGCAGGAACTCCACTTGTTACAATTCACCTGATTTTTTTTTCTGTCAAAATACCAGAGGTTGTTTTTTTTTGCACTCTGCTCTTAAATGCATGCAAACAGTCCCTGTACTACTACTACATGTACATTAAAGGAAATTCCAACCACTCCTATTTTTATCTGACTCTCATTTCATGCATCACACATGATAGATAGATAGATAGATAGATAGATAGATAGATAGATAGATAGATAGATAGATAGATAGATAGATAGATACACACACACATACACACACAGAGATACATACACACACACAAAGGAACATCTGCACAGTGTATGGGCTAGACTCTCCCAAGTCCAGATGGGAGATTCCACAGAAGGTTGTGGAGAATGACAGGGCTAAGATCCTGTGGGACTTCCAGATCCAGACAGACAGGCAGGTACTGGCCAATCAACCAGACAGTGTGGTGGTAGACAAGGACCAGAAGACATCGGTGGTGATAGATGTAGCAGTGCCAAGTGACAGCAACATCAGGAAGAAGGAGTATGAGAAGCTGGAGAAGTACCAGGGCCTGAAGGAGGAACTAGAGAGGATGTGGAAAGTGAAGGCCAAAGTGGTCCCGGGGTGGTAGGGGCACTCGGGGCTGTGACACCTAAGCTGGGAGAGTGGCTCCAGCAGATCCCAGGAGCAACATCGGAGCTCTCTGTCCAGAAGAGTGCAGTGCTAGGAACAGCTAAGATACTGCGCAGAACCCTCAGACTCCCAGGCCTCTGGCAGAGGACCCGAGGTTGAGGAAGACATGTACCACCCACAGGCATGAGAAGGGAATTTTTTATATATATAAAAAGAAGAAAAGAATGAACAAGCAAGTGAAAAGAAAAAGGAAAAAAGGAAAAAAAGTTGATACAGAAATATAATATCAGTGATTGGACAAAGGAATTACCTAGATTTTATGGTTAGTGCTTAGTATATCATTGATGAGAAATTAACCATAAAAAGCCAAGTATATTAAATTGTTTTAACAATGTGAGAAAGGATTTGAATCTCTGAGCTAATGCTTCCCTCTTAATGGCAGCAAGTGTGTTGCTTCACCCAAGAATTAGATGCAGCTGCCTTTGCACTGATGTCTACAAAAATCAATTAGCCAAAGAACTTTCTTTGTTTGAAACAGAAAAACAAGAGCTGTTTATCCTAGTGCCTGAACATTTTAATATCAATATAACAATAACCAACTGATTTAGTTTTGAGCAAAGCAACCAACTGAAAAAATAAGGTAGGGAAAGCACGCAGAGCATAGTTGTTGTTGTTGCTTTATTCCACCTTTTTTTATATATAACTCAAGGTGGCAAACATACCTAATGCTCCCACCTCCTATTTTCCCCACAATAGCAGCCCTGTGAAGTGGCTTCTACTGCCACCACCAATGTCCTGATCAGTTTTCTGGGAGTTATGCTGCTGACAGACAAATAAAGTGAGAGGATTGAGTCCCTTTCTCCAAGATTCCATTGGGCTGGAAAAATAAAATCCAGTTTGTTCCGTGCAGACTTAACACAGACACCTACTTCACTTGCTCTTTGTGTCTATTATATTTTACCTATTTTGGAAGACTGCTGTGATGACTGGAACACTCGTGCATTCATTCAATTACGACTCATAAGCTTCTGCTTATAAATCTATTTTAATGAAGCATAGCATTCAGTACAGAGAAAAAGTTGTGAATGGAATTTCCTGCACGTTTCTACATTTTAAAATCACAGTAACTTCAAATCCCCCCCCCCCTGTTAGGTATGTGCCCCTCCTTCTCGTGCCAGCATCTGGCTGTAACGGTTCTTCCTAGAGGACCTTGGTGCCAGGAGCAGCTAGCCCAAACAAGATGGTTCCCACTCCAACCATGCTCCCCCTCCCTACCGGTTGACTCGCAAGTTGACACGGGTTGCTGGAAGATGGATGTGAGTCCGATAAGATGTTCTGGGAACATTTGATTGGGGAGCCTGACAACTGCAGTGACTTCATGGTTTATCTGAAGAAAAGCTTATCATAATTCTGGGTTTACCAAGTCTGTCACCCCGGAACAGGGGACTAGAACCTGAAAAAGATGTTCAACTGTGAAACGCAACATAAGATAAGGCAGCTTCGCTTGGGTTGCTATAAAGAATATATTACTCTAGCCAGTCACAGCTCCCTAGTGAATATATGAGACTGGTACTGCTTTCAAAAAACAGGAGAGACCTTTACTGCAAGCTCTTGGGTAGAACTTTTTGTCTTTCTAAAATGCTGCTGACCCACCTTCTAAGACTGTTGAAATAGAACCCTCCTTCATTAATTTAAAAGAGAGAGAATCAAATGGAAGATGCTTATCAGCCAGGCAGCAGACTGAGCAGAGACATGAATCACCCACTCGCATGCTACACAGTAAAGAATGGATTATATTTATGTTTACATTCAAGCAACGATTTCTAAATTTTGCACTATATAGAGAAAGTAGTATATGCTCCCTCATTTGTCCTCTTTTCCAATGATGAAGTGGCCATTTTAACAAACGTCCTTATCTGGCAGATTTGGGCTGAGAGGGCAGAAAATTCAACAGTAAAATGAACCATGAAATGCAAGAAGTAAAGAAAGTTACTATTTTCTAGTGCTACCAGATCTGGATCAAAAATCTGAACCACAGTTAGATGGCAGCAAATATAGACATGAAATTAATTATTCATTTCCATCTGGTGCTCTTCTGGGTTCTAGCAGTACAGATCTGGTAGTCCTAATATTCCCCTATGTTGCTGAACTGTAACTCTCAGCTCCCTCAGGATGGCCTATGGTTTAAGGTGCTACTACACACTTGAGATCAACCTGATCTGGAAGGCTCAACGTCCCCCAAATCTGGTTTAATGTACGCAAGATAAGATCAGGAATTACTTTCAGAGAAACAGTTCACAATTTTACTGTTTTCTTAGTTTGGCTATAGTAGCCTAGAGCAGTATAACCTAGTAGCCTATAGTGGCTATGAAATTCCCAACAGATCAACCTGACTACCTCTAGAAAGGTTCTTTGAAACTTCAATGTACATGAAGAGCTTGGCAATGGGAGGTCCTCCAGACATTACTGAGGGACAATTTCCAGCAGCCCTTGCCAGTATGGACATAGCAAAGGACCTTGGGAATTGTAGTTTAAACAGATGGGGGGGTCACAGGTTCTCCATTGCTTTGCAAAAGCTTTTCAGTCTTTTAACAGAAATCCTAAAAACTCTAAAAAGTCAGTGGAATTTCATGAAGTTTATTCCTGGATAACTGTGTTCAGGAACGCAGCTTAAAGCACTGTAAGACTCTCCATGGTTTTTGCTTCAATAAAATAAAATGCCTACTTGGGGGAGGGGGGGTGTTCAGCTTTCAATTGCTCTTAAGCCTTTTCCATGTGATGTTAGCCTAGAAGATGAGGCTGTTGTGAGCACAGGAAAGAAGCAGGTGTAATTTGAATACGCAATCTTTGTCACATTTACAAAACAATGTTAGGGGAAAAGAAAAAGCTTTAAGACTCGTGTATGAAAAATGCCTTTCGTGTTTCAATCAGAATTAAGCTGAATGATAGGGCAAAGTACAGGCTTGATTACAAATCCACAAATACTGCAATAAAATTCAAATATCATTAAAGAAAACCAATTTGGGAGGGGGATTTTGCCCTGAGAGTTAAGCATTCCCGGCTTCCAGTTGCTTCTTTAAGCAGCTTTCATTCCACTTGATTCAAAATGAGGGTTAATGTGTTTTGAACCCTGCAAGCAAAAACTGGAGGTGCGACAGTATGCACTGTCTGCCATTCTGTCAAGTGAACTCTCAGACAGGCAAGCTGTTCTTCTGTAATGCCGGCTGGGACAGTCTTTTCTCACAGACAGAAAATTTCTTGCAGAAAAACGTTAAAAAAAAGGTGGGGGGGAAGGTTGATGGGCTGGCAAGGAAAAGGAGGGAGCTGGCTAGAGTTGAGGAGAGCATTATAGGTAGTCCTCGTATAGCAATCACAACTGGGACCAGCAACTCAGTCATTATGTGAAGCAGTTGCTAAGC
The DNA here is from genome assembly GCF_035149785.1 of Candoia aspera. Taxonomy (NCBI): domain Eukaryota; kingdom Metazoa; phylum Chordata; class Lepidosauria; order Squamata; family Candoiidae; genus Candoia; species Candoia aspera. Next base: position 150,193,957 of record NC_086153.1, read on the forward strand.
GAAACCACAACTGTGCTTATGATCTTACTTCAGCTTTCCTTTGCTTTACAGACCTAGGAAGGTTGTAAATGTGAGGATGGGTTGCAAAGTTACTTTTTCATCACCGTCATAAATGTAAATGGTTGCTAAACGAGGCAGTCGCTAAATGACTGCCTGTACAGAGGAGAAGGACTTGTTCATCTCCAAGTGGGGGGCAGGGTTAGGAAAAGCCACACATCCAAAGAGCCTCTGGTTTTGTCAGGCTTCATGACACATAGAGACTTAGTAGACTGAGTGTTGTTGGTGTAAGTAGCAATGAAGCACTGCCACATTCCCTTTCCTTGATAACTGAACAATGACATCTCCAGAGGGGTCAAAAACAGCAGAGAGTCACACTGTAAGCCCTGCCCATTTTGTACAGGCATCAACATCGCATACACAGTCAAAAGGGGTGGGGCTTGCAATCCAATGCTCTGTCCATCACCTTGCTGTTTTTGACTCCTCCTTGGCTGCCACTGGAGCTGTGGCAGAAAAGGGAGGAGACTATGGGGGAAGAAATCATGTAGTATGTAGTTAAGTGCCTTAATGGAATATTACATGAAGTGCCTGAAAACAAAACTAAGCAACTTGCAATTGGAGAAGAAAATCACAAGGGGTTTTTTGTGCTGTGTATTGGATCATTTCCCATGAACCAAAATCCTCAGGAACAGGAAGGAATCCATTTGGAAATGCAACTGAGTGAGGTGCTTACACTTTTTCTATTGACATTTCCCCCTTCCTCTGGACTGTTTTTCCCCTCCTTTTGTCCCTTTTCTTAAAAAGCATTATATTGCATTTATTTACATGTATACAGTATGTAAGATGTACGTAGTCCCAAAGAAAATACAAATAAGAGCTTAAAATTGAATTCAATGTATTCATAATGAGAATGCCTCAAGACATCTTTCTCCAAACAAACAATGAAGCTAAAAAAGCATATTTGAAGACCCACCTTTACTTACAAAGAGATCAAATAATACATCTACGATACCAGATTTCCATGACCATGTGAAAAGTTATTTCTGAGGTCATTAGCAGACCTACTGTATATTTCCTGTTCAAGATGATTAGCTGTGAAACACAATTCCTTATTTCTGAATCTCTGTTTAATCTGATCATCCTTACTTCCTTGAGTAGGATTGCCATGGCTCTAATTTTGTACCTGGGGATGGTTTGAATTGAGGGTAGGATGGGCCAGAGAAGAACAGGAAAAAAGGCTTAAGCAACATGCAATATATAATAAAAAAAATAATAGCAACAGCAATGAAGTCATCAAGCAAAGTATCTAGAATTAGCCAATCTACTTCAAATTGATCAGAACACACACATATTTATTTTAAAGGGTTAAATCACTTTTGCTTGTGTTTTATTACTGCTTGAAGTTGAGCCTTTTTATTTACAAAAAAGATATATCTATCTATGTATATATCTCCTTTTCCCAGCTTCAGCTAGGTCACCACTGCAAATGTTGCCATCATAATTCAAAACCCTGACAAATTCATTCCACAAATTCAAAAGCAAGGATATGAGTCACCAGATTTTGGATTTCAGTTCCCATCACCTATGACCATGTTGGCTGGAGCTGTTCAACAATCTCTTCAGAGGCACATGTTTTCTAGATCCAATCAAGAGGAACAAACAGTGCCTTAGTTGTCACAACACAGTAAATAAAATAGCCAGGCACATTTTAGTCCAGTGAGTTGTGAAAACCTACTTAATGTAGTTAGCTTATGGTTCATTGCACTGTAAGCACAACATTGAGTTGTTAAGTAAACCAGTGTTTGGTTAATCTGGTGTCATGAAAACAGAGCCCGTTCAGTCCTCCCGGCACACTGGATGGCATCAGAAGACCTCAGGTTACTGAGCATGTAGTAGTTCATCACATCTGGCTAGTTGTAGCCACATCTGAGCATGTAGTAGCATCACATCTGGCTAGTTCATATTTTGCTTTGCAGTTCTTGCAACCTCCTTAGCTTTATAATCAACATATCTTTCTTCTATTTGTTGACAACAGTCTCAAGATTTTTTTAGTAGATTTACAGTACATTTAAAACATTATCTGCTCGATTAGATAACATCTGATAAATGTCATTATATCACTCAGAATCATAGCATCTTGCAGCATTATTTTTTTAAAGCTTCATCAGCCTCATTCCTCCAGGACACTGCAGTGTCCCAGAACAAGTACAAGTATATTGCTAGACAGAAGGATCCGTGGGCCTCTAGATATTGCTGAACTGAAACTGCCAATATTCCCATCCAGCATAGACAATGATCAAGGGTGCTGGGAATGGAATTCAGCGACATCTGGAAGGCCTGAGGTTTTTATTCTCCTGATGTATAACATCAACTCTCCTACTTTAATTTTCTCTAAGATTCTGGCATTAAGGTATCTGTCTGGTAGGAAATCATCCAGTGGTTGGTCTAAATAAAATAGTTTTAATAACCCAGTCTTACAAAGTAAAGCTAGGAAGCGACTGTTTCTTCCACCTGAGGGAGTAAGTTTTTACAGAAGAGAATATGGGCTCATTTAGTCTCGAGTCCCGAATATATTTTTCAGGTCTAGACTAGAAAATCCTTTCTCAACCATACTTAACAGTCACTATGCTTTGTGCAGCAGGCCTTAAATATCACAATACCTAAAGGCACTCACATCTTTCATGCCTTACTGAACCTGTTTATTTTTAAAACTGAGTTCATTTAACCTCCTGTAGCTTCATGATGGAATCAGCCTTCCCCGGGGGTGCCCACCAGACATGTTGGTCAAGCTCCCATCATACCTCGCCACGGAAGGCTGACATACATGCATGGATTTCCCTCCCTGCCCTATAGACCATCAGGCTGTGTTTGTACAATGTGCTTAATCCGCCCAGTTAAAGACCTAGTGGCTACATTCACACAACATACTAATCTTGGTTAGTTTTGTGCTGTGTAAAGCCAGGCCATTTAGTTAGCTTATGATTTGATGTGTTGGGCCAACCCAGTTTATGGATTATTTCAATATCCATTTTAAATGTGTTGTGTGAACACAGCTTTTGAATGATTGGACCAAGGTTATCTAATACTTATATGGGTTGCTGGAAACTGAGAGCATAAAATGATGATGCCTCAGCAAAAGCCTGTAGCTTCTGTTGGCTTACTCAAGGACTGCATCTGACTGTGTGTAGTATGTCAAGGACTGCTCTGTGATTGCACCAGAGCATCCATTTTTGGGAGAGGTTTCCCCTTAAACCACCCATTTCCAAAAAGAGTGTTCTGGGGTCTACACAAGGGATGCTGGTGAGTCTCATTTTTTGTTCCCTGGCCTACAGCTGCAGTCTTATCAGCCTAATGGCTAATTAATTGCTAATTTGTTTACTCAGCCCTATTCTAAGACTCCGTTTTATTGGTGCATTTAGGAGACAGAAAGGTTTAATCTTTGGGCTATCACAAGTCTTAATTTATACCTCCACCTTGTGCAGGTACATTTTTAAATGCTGGTTTTTAAAAAAAAAAAATCACTCTTCTGAAAGAGTAAATGTTGTATAAGGGGATCCTCCACTCCTCATATTTCCCAGATTTCCAGCACTGGTAGTGGAAAAGTTGCTCAGCAAATGAGATAAAATAGCCCAGACACTTTCCTAATCTTTCCCTCCTGCTCCCAGGCTTGCATTTTCCTGGCCCTTTCTGTCTGTAGCTCCCTTTCTTTGGAGCTGAGTCACATCCTGAGACTTGCCTGGGTATCTGAGCTTGAAATGTGGGGAAGCCAGTGGCAGTGCAAAGTCGCAGTGTTTAGGTGCAACCCAAAGCTATAATAAAGAGTCATTCTTCTAGTAACTCTCTTTAATGCTCTGAGTTCAGTTTTTCCTCTGCTTGTATCCAGTGAAACAAGAGGTGAAGTTTAGGCCCACCATCACCCTTCTGTGCTTTCCTTGTTATAACATCAGAAGGGAACTGACTTATACCCAACCAGCTCTTCAGAGCCTTTTGAGTTGTTTAGATCACAAAAACAGCCACCAGACAAAAGCATTGCAGCCTGGAGGTCGAGAATGTCTTGGATGTGAGATTGGACCGAGAATTGGCTTGCCTCCCTGTCAAAAGGTGAGAGCTGGAAATTCAACTCCAGGTTTTGGAACATCACTGCTTGCTCAGTGTAAATAACAGTCTATTTTAACCATCTGAATAAGGCGCCCAATGAATAATTCCAAATTTGGTAAAGGTGGAACAGCCCTTGAAGTCTGGAAAGTCATAAAGAGGAGAACAGAGGAAAGACAGATGAACTCCATTCCTGGTGACTACATGAAGCTGCCATGAAGTTTTCCTGGCAGTGATGCAGAAGTGTTTTTGCTAGTTCCCAGTCTATAAACTGTCCATGTGCCCCAACCTTTTTGCCAAAAGCTTTTAGCTGTTCTGGGAAGGATGCCCAGAATTACATGCTAGAACTGTTTTCAAAAAGATCATCCTGGCCATTGGTTGCTGCCCAAGGAAATATCATACAGTACTAGTTATCAATAAATTGAACATCTCTGGAGCAAAGTCCAGGACAAAACAGAAGCGGATGCTGGGACTGGTTGAGAAGCTCAAAGGCCTAGTCGAAGGTTAAGAGGAGTGTTGAAAGGAGCCTTTCCGACATGTATAAAAAGATACAGGGCCCCCAGTATATTTTCTGTTTTGCAAAGATACACATTGGTTTTCCTATCATTTTAGGGGAAAAGAACCCACAAAAACATTTTTTTCTGGTGACATTGTTACTAAAAATAACTTACTCTTTTCCAGCTGAAATTATTCTGATTTTTTTTTTCAGGAAAAATACTGCTCTTCATGTTGCCGAAAAGATTTTTAATACAGTGTTGAATTTCTCTCCAATTCTTGATGCTGTGATTCGTGCGTATGACCTTTGGGTGAAGCTCTTCTGAATGCAGTTGCCTGCCGTGCCAAGTATGCTCAGCATGAACTACAAACTACTAGATAAACTACTTATCCAGCATGCACCAGCAAAACAACTTACCAAGCTGTGGTTGCTTACCCAGGTGCCTAAAGGAAGGGTCAAAAAAGTCAAGATGGCAGCTTGACCAGGCAGATACAGCCATGCAGATACAATCTTGACTTTTTTGACCCCTCCTCCATGGGATGCCCCATGGTTGGTCACAGTTTGCCAACCTCCCAGCCATATTTGTGAGGATTGGCCACCCAGCATTTCCTGGTCTGCTTTTCCTTTTAACAAAACCAAAGGTGTGTGATGTTCAGTCAGGATCAGTGTTACTTCTCTTAAGAAGGGAAGGGCTGAACCTCTCTCCTTCACATCCCAGCCCATTGGTGTTCATCTGCCATGTGATATAGATGCAGCTGTGCTTTGCAGAGTCACACCTGCCACTGACATCCCTTCCTCCAAGTATGCTTGCCTGGAAAGACATGTGTGCATGCCATTCATATGTTCTCTCTCTCCCTCTCTCTCTGAGATGGCTTCACTCACACCTGGTCTTTCCTATTACAATCGATTCCCATGAGAATTTGACTTCTGTGTCTTGTGGGCAGTGTACAAATGGCTTTACACAATACAAGGGTGCACTGGAAAAGAATGAGCAGATTCATTACCTTGTGAGGATAACATGTCTATTCCAGATGAGAAGTCAGTTCACATCCATTCTTCACTGCCCTGGGCACCTACCAGTTTTCAAGGGCCCTCTTACATGTTAAAACTCTCAAACAGAATCCACGATAGATGGAGACAAGCAGAAAGGGGAGTTAGAAGGAAGCAATTAAAACTGCCAGATTCAGCAATCTCAGTTTTCCAAACAGTGAACTCCTTATTCAGGAATTGCCTTACCTGGCAGAAGACTCAAACCCAGAAGATGGCAAGATTATTTACTGTCTTTATTACAGACAAGAATGAAGTCATGTACACATAGAAAATGTGTCCCCTGCAGTTCATGGAAATCAATGCCTTTATACATCCAGAGTTTAAATTCTGGAATTTTTCCTCTCCCTTTTCTGAGTCAATAGATAATTGGCTGTTCTTCTGAATGCCTCGAAGTGCCTGGTTTATCTTGACACAGTGGTTCTTTCTAGTCTGAGAAATGCTGGTTCCTGCTTCACCAGCCCCCTTCCTTATAAATCCTACCAGGGAGTCATCATGGCCAAGCCTTCCCATCAGCCATCTCCAGTGAGAAACTTCTCTGTCAGTGGTGTAAAACTGTTCTCTTGTTCTTGAATGAGGCCTGCTCACATATAATATCCTCCTTGTGCATCGGCTAAAACAGTCAGAAAAGAGGCATGCTTAAGAGAAAGAAGGATTCTAAAAAGGTAGCGATTCTAGGCCTGACTTCACACATTCCATGAAGCCCATCTTGTGGCTCATTTGGTTTCTGCTTAGCATGCTGCTGTGTGAACACAGCCACCATGATTTGAAAATGATGGCCCTTTCCCCACCAGTGATGTACTGCTTTTCACAGAATCACCCAGGCCTTGTTGAAGTGATATAAGGACTGCCTTCATTCCAGTTCTTTTGACACAATAGTGGTTAGATGATTTTAGAAGACGTTATAAATTCCTAGTGGGGAGATGATCTATGATTTTGGTTTAATGTTCAAACCCTCAAATTTTGGTTGTATAATAAACCATAGCTATATAAATAATGTCTTAACAATGTGTGATGCACATCTATCATTAGTGAGGAAACCCTGAGTCTCAGAAGGGATAGATGCTAACCTCTAAATAAGTTCAAAAAGGTTTCAAGGCTGCCCAAGTCTTTCAGTCACATGGAAGAACATCTCTATCCACAGTAGGAATTATATTTTATATTTTTCAACTCCCAAGTGACTTCACTCTGAAATATTTGGCATCTAGGACTCTCCCTTAAATCCGCTGAAGCATTGCCCAAGTTGCTGTTATACCCAGCTTCCTGTGCTGACATCCTGCCCATAGTAAGCAGGCAAAAAACCTCTTGCATGTGGCTTCTCTTGAATACGCCTGCACTTGGGCCCATCTGTTCAGGTGGCACCATGCCAACTAGGGTAGAATGCCAGCTTTAGCATAGCCCTGGTGCCAACAGATATAAGCAACTAGCCTATAGGAGGGGAGCAGCCTCCACAGCCATGAAAATGTCAGAGCTCAGGCCAGGAGTTCCTCCTGTTTGCAAACAGAGCCAATTTGGGGCGGCACACTTCATTACATAGGAATCCATCTGTAGGTACTTCCAGGCATGCAACTGATGTCTCTATCTCTTTTTTTTTTTTGTCCCAAATGCCTCTCTTCTTTGGAATTTGGCAAGCTGAATCAAGGCTGCTGCAGAATGAAGTTCAGGTCCATCTGCAGGGAAGATCTTCATTTTCCCAAGAAAACTGCCTGAGCGGACAGCAGTGTCTTCTTTTCCTCACGTCCATCAGCCCAGTTTTCACCTCTATACTTTCTGAGATTGATTATTTCTAGAACTTCTCAAAACCTGCCGAAGTTTTCAAAACATCAGCAAGAGGTCTGCTTACTCCTGCCATGGGGAATTCTGGACTGAAGGCTGGGGAATTCTGAGAGTTGAAGTCCACACATCTTAAAGTTGCCAAGGTTGAGAAACAGTGACTTAGAATATTGCCAGCTGCGGATATACATTTGAAATGTGTTGGGTTCAGGAAAAGTGAAGTAAATCTTTGTAGGATCTTCATAATGAGGATATAGGTGGAAAGAAAGTGATGGACCCAAGATCACCTGCTGAAATTTTAATTAAGTGAGGAATTGAACTCAACCCTTGAATGTTGTAGTCCAAGCCAAATCTTTCAGGCAATACTCCCAATTGTATCAATACACCATCCACTGCTCTTAGGATATAGTCAAAAAGATATGCCAAGTTGCAGATTTCATGGCTTTTGCTACCCTCATTATTGTGTGCCTGGTTTCACTTATCCTTCTAAGCCAGCATTTAGCTGTAGGTTAGATAAGGGCTTTTCTGCACTGCATCCTTGAGCCACTTGACTACTCCCATGTGTAAACCAGCTAGAAATGAAGTTGGCTTAAAAATCCCTTTCTGGATTTCAGTCCCCTCTTCTGCTTTGGATATGGCAATGGCCTGATGTTAAGCATTTACCATGGTCCTTAATTTGCAGGTTCCTGTGCTTCTTTGCCCTTCTCACCCCTGCCAAGAAAGCAGTCATTTTTCTTGGGGGGGGGCGGTCTTTGTATGAGCCTCCTCTATTGACTCCCCTTTGTACTTAATACCTTCCAACTGGTACATCTGGTACATTTTTTAAAAAAAGACACTACTGTACAATTTTGCCATTTTTCCTGACTCTTTCCATCAGTGGATTTTTTTTTTTAAATAAAGGCATCTTTTCACTGTTCCACTGGTGAACTTGTAATGAAATAAAACTCAGAAAGTGAACGAGATAGCACTGTATTCCCAGTGGGCTGTCAGTGGGTAGAATATAACATCATATTATCCTGCCCTTGAGAAACGGTCACAAACCTTATTTGTACTGGGGCAAACTGGTCATAAAGATCAGCCCTAAGCCACAGTTGTCTAATTCGGGTCCTATGGCATCCACAAGCCATAAACTATGGTTATGAACCATAAATGTTGGGTTTAACCAAAACTCAAAGCCAAAGACAGATAAATCACATTATGGCTTGATACAGGGTATGAATCTGTAGTTAAGTTCACGTATCCTACTAAGCCACACATTTGCTATTTGAGCTTCAGCAGATTAACCTCAATGGTGCCCAGCATGCTAAGCTACAAAGAAGGAAATCACATTATGGCTACAGAGATCATCCACCACATGCAATGTATGAAGTCAACAAATTAGGTTTCATTCAACAAACCATGGTTAAGATAACCATGGCCAAATGCTGTGTGTAAGCCCAACCTGAGATACAACTCACTATGAGCACCATCTGCCTTGATATGATGGCAGCAGAGAATTGCTGTGGGGAAAGTCCTGTGGCCAAGCGATGCACATAAAAAATGGGTAGGCTTTGATCACACTGTCATGGCTATCTAGATCTTTTTTAACCACACCCTGCAGACATCCCTGATAGAATGGGAGGAGGATGAACTGTGCATTTAATGTCCTCTGTCCTCCATGTCTGCCACAACACCACAGCATCCTGAGGAGACAGTAATAGAGAGTAATACTGAGAGCCATCATCATAGATGATACCATGGAGAAGGCCTTTCTGATTATGTCATAGTAATAACCAGAAAGGCCTTCTCCATGGTATTATCTGTGATGATGGCTCTCACTGGGGTGGAAATTGTGGTCCAAAACTTCTGGAGAATATTATGCTGGGGAAGCTAAAAGAGAATTTTGTACAGAATAAATAATTAGCTCTGGGCAAACATTGTCCTGCATTTTAAAATGCTCAGTTCTTACTCAGTTTGATGAAAGACGGTTTGCTCTGAATTTTCTTTCAAAGGAAAATTTACATCGGTGATGAGGGGTCTCCTTATGTGTCTTTAGTTATGAGGTGGCTAAAGGATACATGTGTGAATGTCCCACTGTACACCCAGCTTTCCTATGGCATGCAGTGTCCTTCAATTAAATTTGAGGGGAGGGTTTCAGGAAGAACTTCTCATGTAGGGCTTTCTCAGACTGGAAAGTATGGAGGGCCAAAGAGGCTTCACGGTCACTGAGATGTGTAACAATAAACAGCACCCAGAGCCCCACTTCCAAGAAGGAAGTAAGCTCAAAAACGCCAAGAAATTCTCGAGCTCTCTGAGAATTGTAGAAAAGCAGGAGCCTCTTTTACATGAAAAGAAAAAAAACTGCAGAGCTTTTTCTTTTCATGTAAAAGAGGCTCCTGCATTTCTACAATTCTCAGAGAGCTCGAGAATTTCTTTCTCTTCTAAAAATCTTTCTCTTTAGAAAAAAACTCTACATTTGGAGCACCGTTCTTGTGGTAAACTGCCTGAAACCCATTGGATGAGAAACCCCAGACTGAGAAATGCCCACATCTTAAGAAAGCTGCAATATCTGCTGTTTTAGATGGGAACTTTCGCTGTTATTAAAGCTGGTCATGGTCAGCTAAAGCAGGATTCCTCAACCTTGGCAACTCTAAGCTGTGCGGACTTCAACTCCCAGAAGTCCGCACAGTTTAGAGTTGCCAAGGTTGAGGAACCCTGAGCTAAAGCAACATTCTAGAACATCAGCAGTGGGAACAAAGCTGTTGTATAATTGCTGTGACTGACAGACAGACAGACATCCTGCTGCAGTTAGAAACTACAACAGAAACGACTCAAGCTCAATCCTGAGAAGACTGAGCAGCTGTGCATATTTGAGACCCCCAACTCTGGGAACTCTCCATCTCTGGTCTTGGATGGGGTTGCGCTTCCCCATTCCAGACCAGTGCACAATCTGGGGTGTTTCTGGGATTCACAGCTCCTGCTTGAAAAATAGGTGGCAGATGTGGTCAGGAGTGGTCAACTTTGCACAGATCCATCTAGTGTGCCAGTTGTCCCTCACACCCTGATCACCTCACTAATGGACTACTGCAGTGCATTCCACATGGGGCTGTCCTCAAAGAATACTCGGAAACTACAGCTGGTCCAGAATGCATCAGCACAGGCAGTAATGGGCATGCCTTGGTATGCCCATATGACACCACTGCTCCGTGAGTTGCACTGGTTACCAGATGGCTTCTGAATGTAATTCAAGGTGCTGCTTATTGCTTATAAAGCCCTCCATGGCATATGGTCTGAGTATCTGAGAGACCACCTATTTCCACCCATTCTGTAAGACTGAACAGAGTGTGTGCTCCAATTCCCTTGGATTAAACAACGCCATCTCTTGGGACCTATGAAGCGTGCTTTCTCTATTGCAGCATCTGCCTCTGCAGAAGCATCTCCCCAGAGATCCATACGTTCAAAAAATTGTTGAAACCTGGCGGTTCCCCCAAGCTTTTGGATATGGTGGTGTTGAGTCCCTGTAGAATTTTACTCTATTCAGTATCTTTTCTTCCGATGCATATATCTTGGTTGCTATTGCTTTACTATTTTCTTCCTTTTACATTGTCAGCCGCCCAGAGTCTTGTGAACTTTTGTGGCCTCAGAACTGAATGAATGAATGAGTGAGTGAGTCTTGAGTGCTTCAGTTCAGTATCTCAGCCAGCCAGGCCTCCCTTACAATGCCCCATTGCATTCCTCTTCCTAGCCAATTCCTATCTTTGTCCTTTGAATTTATTCTGCTGTCACTGGGCTATTTGAAGTACATCTTTTTCTTGATGTTTATTGATATATTTCTGTTAATAGTTTCTTGCATGCAGATGGTGCTGTTTTGGCCATAGAAGAATTTCACCATTGGAACAAAACCAAAAAAAGGAAAATACAGATTACAAATAGAGTTAGAAACAACAAATGGAAAGCAGCAGATAGAAAGGGTAAGAGCACATGAATGACAGCAGCTAACTAAAAACCAAGAGCAGAAGGATGGAGCAGCTCTTGAAGACTTCAGATGTTTGGCTTTCATCCTCCTTGTACTCCAGGAAATATTTTATTGAAAAGTTCAGACTGATTCATACAAGACCCCGCTAATGGGGAAATATGTCCCATATGGAAATACTGAAGAAGAGAGCAGTGTATTTCAACTTTCATTTTACTTTTTTTTTTAAAAAGTATTTTTATTTCTGTTGTTGTTGTTTGTAATTATTGTAATCTTCAAACTTTCAGGAAAAAAAACTAATGGGGATGTGGTTCTGTTTTCTTTTTCCCTTTTTCCTTCTTCGTAAACTTAAAACCTAAGTATGAATTGTTCATACACTAGCCCATGGGTTGGCAATGTTATCAGATGGCATGCATATGATGGCATGCAAGATCTTTCAGTGATTTCCTCCCCCCCCCCCAAATTTTGCAAACTTGCAACAGAGAATGTTGAGAAATTAGGAGATTTTATTCAAAGGTCAGGAAATTCTGCAAAGTTGGGCAGTCTCATGAAATTTCAACTCAGTTTCAACTGGGTTTTTATTTAAAATAATGATAATAATTTGGGATTTTGCAGGTGCCATCTGGGGGTGTTCTGTGGGTTTGGGGTCTGTAGGTCCATGTGGCCAAACTTGGGTTTAGGTTAAAGTGGCATTAAGGTGGAAGTTGTTAGCTTTACATCCACAGTAGTTTGTCTTCCAGCTGGTCCTAGCTTACAGGGTTGGAGGTGCCATTTCCTTTTTGTCATCACTATCTTTGACATTAACAGCGCCACAAATCAGTGCAGGAAAACTTTCTAACCCCAAACAGCTCTTGGGGGATTCTTGATTTTGGGCAGGTATCTCAGACAGCAGCAGTGACATAAACCAGTCCAGCAAACCACCTGTCAGATGTTTCTAAGCCTCTAGTTTTTAAATCAATGGTGGCCAACCAGAAACTCTAAAGCACGGTACACCCCAAACCCTATTTTTGCAGTCTCTGGAGGATCCTACAATCATAATGACTGAACAGGGAAGATGTCCTTCTTACCCTCTGAGATGGAGAATGCACTAATGCAGTAGAACATATTAAGAGAGTTTCCTACGAACCCCTTTCCAAACTCTGCAGAAACCCAGAAAAACACCCAAACCCTGTCCTTACCCACATGCCTGCCCCAACCACGCCTAGTTTGCATCACTGTCTGGCCATAAAATGTACAGTAAGGCCCCCAGCCACCAAAAGCTTGCGCAACCCCTTCTAAAGCTATCTTGGAGAAGTTAAGGCATGCTTCTGTACATAGGAGGCTTCCTCAGTGCCAAGAACTAGGGACATCAAGTATGTATTACATGCTGAACGCAAGGAGCGATGACCCTTAAGAGCCCAACAATGCAGACCATTTGGAAATCACTGCCTTGTTTTGTGCTAAAACGAAAATCCATGCTGCCAATGACAGCTAATAGCTACTCTCAATTTGAGGTTGTCCTCTCTCTTCAGCTCACTGAATCAGAAGCAAGTAAAGCTCATTGCTCCCCAGCTGTATCGTCGTCTCATTTCTCTGCCAGGCAACCCGCTCTGTGGCCATATTGATGCTTGGAGATCAATTAATTGCTCTGGGTGTAGAAAATGTTTCCTTCATTGTCAGACTTGCAAAGCCCTCCAAAATGCCCTCATCCTTTATAGTCAATCTGGAAGAACGGGTGGCTGTAATAGGGAAATCAATCTAGCCGAGGATGAGACAAAAGTGGTGTTCTTGTAAAAAGAATTCTCCTTACCGGCAAGCATAGGCAGAATTTTAATGTGGATATTTAATACACTGGCCAGCTTAGTAGGAAATTCAGGATAAGCTCTCTTGCATTGGCTCAGTAATGTTGAGAGCTCTTGGACAAGCCACTGCATGTTTTCTGCAAATGAAAAAAACTCCCCAAAGTGTTGACCTGGTGCAAAATGCTGCTGCTGAAAGATGCTTTCTATTTTCCTTCAAGTTCATTATTTGTTCTTGTACCTTGCTGTAGAAGAAGCATGTACCAATAAGGATCTGCAACCAGCTCTTGTAATATGGAGTGCTTGCATTCAGAATCCCAGGACACTCCATTCCATTCCATTCCCCTTCCTATTCCGCCTCCAACTATGAGCCAGAATTTCATTGCACACACTCAACATGCTTAGTTCTCCTCAGCTGTGGTTACTGAAATAAAAGTGGACATGGGCAAAATATACCCATTTCTATCTTTAAACTCCCCCAATACACACAAAAGGGGCATGAGCTGTTCAGCTCTGCCTTCTGGTTTTGTCATCATCTCATTGAACACCCTCATGGCCCCCAAGCTGAATAAATAGCATGGCCTACAGGCCAAAAGAGGTTGCCGACACCTTCTTCGGAGCAAGCAAGTAATAGCAAAAGAACTTGAGTGAAATGCCATTGCTCCCAAGCTTTTCCAGCATCTTGTGTGAAAGGTGAAAGGTCCCCTGTGCAAGCACCGAGTCATGTCTGACCCTTTGGGGGATGCCGCTTTCACAATGTTTTCTTGGCAGACTATAGCGGGGTGGTTTGCCCTTGCCTTCCCCGGTCGTCACCTTCCCCAGCAAACTGGGTCCTCGTTTTACCAACCTCAGAAGGATGGAAGGCTGAGTCGACCTGAGCCGGCTACCTGAGAGAGAATCCAGCTTCCCCTGGGATCGAACCCGGGTCATGGGGAGAGTTTCAGTTGCAATACTGCCGCCTACCACTCTGTTCCACACAAGGCTGTCCAGCATCTTGCTTGCTCCATAAATCCAAGATGCAGTTTTTGTAATAGGATATGTTTGTCTCACATTTTACAGTGTCTGTCATTTGAATACATGATATTCTGCCTTTCTACATGTGTGTTCTCTCTCTCACACACACACGCAGACACCATTTAAGGAAGAGCAGATAAAACAGAGCAGTCTATATAAGGGAGCACAAAAGAGCAGCTCAGTGCTAAGGCCAAGTGCTGTCCTAAATTAGTTTTCTCCACCAGCTCTTTTGGCCTGGCCAGCCTTCCACCAATGTTCTTGGAACAGATATTAAGCTAAGTGGTATATAATTTCCTGGATTTCTCCAGGATCTCTTTAAAATACTGCTATTATGGTGCCCACACTCAGACCTCTGAGTGATAACAGAACTTGATGGAAAGGGTGAGTTAGATATTTTGTTAGCTCAGCAATTTCACTTTTGAATTCTTAGAGACTTGGTGATTAAAAATGTATTAATGAAAGCTAGAAATTCATTCAAGGTTTCTATGATTCCCCTGAAGTCTTCAAAATCCCACCCCCAAAAAGTCAATCAAGAGAAATCCCTCCCTGAAAAAGTTAGTTCAATCAAGAGAAATTTCCCTATATTTTTAGTAGAAGACATACAAGAAGAATTCGTTCATTTTCCCCCTGCAGTCTCCTTATCTTCCTTTAGAATGCCTTTCATTCTCTCGCTATACAATGTTCTAATTTTCTCCCCAATTTTTTTTAGAAGCATATTAAGGTTGGAATCACATTTAACCTTGATTTATTGAATAAGCCACAATTGGTTGGGTTGATATAATATACTAAACCATAAACTATGTTTTATAAACAATAAAGGCTGGGTTTACAGTAAACAGGCCCCATGAAGGGTTTGCACAATTTGTCAGTCTATCATAGAAAATGTTAATCAAACTGGATTCATTACGTACCAAGACTAATGTATTTCTCTCTGCCATTTGGGAGTTCACTGCCTAAAAATCATGGCATTAATAAAAGGTATTTGCTAAAGAAACTGAGCGTAATGTACTGGATTTTTTTTAAAGGTTCCCCTTCCTGTCTTAGGCTTCCTTTGGTTTAATTTAGCATGGCAGCATCTGACAGGAATACAGTATGTGCAGTATTGTCTTTGGCAGATCACTTTTGAATATTTCCATGTGACTTAGGGCTCTCTATCATGTCCTCCTAGCAGTCCTGTTCTTATTAAATATATAGTTGGTTTATTTGATCAAGGTTAAAATATGACATGTTTTTATAAAGTTCTGGCAACCCTTTACGGACTTTTTGCTGACACAAGGATTGAAAGGTTGATGTCTTATGGATTTGCTTATAGAAAAGGGATGGGATATGGGATGAAGAGAGATCTGTTTGTAACTTTATAGGGAGTGAAGAGCTACCACAGTTGTTTATACTTGTTGTGATGAAGATTGGAAGTCTCTTCTTTATATATTTCTTTCCTTTTTCTTTATCTCACTTTTTATCTCACTTTTTTTTTCTTTGTCTCTTTTTTTCTTCTTTGCACTTTTTACTCTCTCTCCCTTTCCTTTCTTTCTCTGAGTTTAGTTTGTATTAGTTTTTATTACTGTAATTAAAATATTTAATAAAAATTATATAGGAAAGGAAAGGAAAGGAAAGGAAAAGGAAAGGAAAGGAAAGGAAAGGAAAGGAAAGGAAAGGAAAGGAAAGGAAAGGAAAGGAAAGGAAACCAGGTTCAGCTGAATAGGAACTAACCAATGGTTTCAATAGGGTAGTGGAGGAGAGGTGCACTGTGAAGTGAGAGAAAGGGCCCCTTCTGGATGCAACCCTCCCAAGTGCATCTGTCAGCTGTTATTTGCACAGATTTTCAACAGGGGTTTAGTGCTCTTTCAAAAGAGTACTAAATACATGTTTAAAAATACCCAGAAAAACAGGCCTGGGGTTTGGGGGGAAGCAGGTGCAAGGTGAAGTGGGAAGAAGCTCTACCACTACCACTACACCAAAGAACCATGCCTTCCCACAGTCAGCGGTCTTTTAGATTACTTTTAAGGATGGGCTCAATGCTCTTTTGAAA
The DNA here is from genome assembly GCF_035149785.1 of Candoia aspera. Classification (NCBI taxonomy): domain Eukaryota; kingdom Metazoa; phylum Chordata; class Lepidosauria; order Squamata; family Candoiidae; genus Candoia; species Candoia aspera. The sequence goes on from NC_086153.1 coordinate 150,210,138, forward strand.
GAGCAGTCAACCCACTTCAGAAGCAGCCTGAACATTTCAGAAAACTGCTAAACTGCTGTTTAAGAGTAGCCCCAATAGAGCTACCTGACCAGTCACTGGAAGGTTAGCTTCTCCTTCTCTTGCCAAATCTCCCTTCCCTAGCCTCCTGAGGATCAGCTCCATGGGATCAGAGACCTGGTTGGTAAAGAATTGGATCCCTTTTCTCTTCCTAGGACTGGGAGTGGATACAGGAACAGCAGAGGAGTGCTTGATCTGCAAGTGCATGATCTGAGGACAGCTACAAAATCAAGCAGAAAAGCAGGATCAGAATGTCTCAGTAGCAGGTTTTGAGAGTTGTCTAAGCCCACGTGTCTGACTCTCTGTCAAAATTTGCCACCTCCCCCAGTTTTAGTCACAGTCACAGTTCCTGTGAAGGACAGTGACTAGTGGATTTTTTTTCTGCTTGCTGCTGAAGTCTGGTGGAAATGAAGCAGACAAAGGCAGGGGAATTTATCAGTTATTTTCCTTAACTTGCCCTATTCACAACAAATAAGGAGAGCACCATTTGGTGGCAGCACTGGGGTGGCATGATAGAGGTAGCAATGTTATGCCAGTATAGTTGTCTGCCAGTTCAGTAACACTTTGACTCCGCTGTGGGAAAGATCTCATGGAATGACAGCGCAGAATCCAAGCCAATGTAAATATCTAAGCCAGGGTAATGCCAGGGAGTATTTGAGCAGAGATATATAGGCCATCAACAGTTCTAGTCCAAAATTGGATATATCAGGAATTTCTAGTGAAAAATAGAACCAGAAGAAGAGATAGACTGGGTTCATGTATCATATGAAGGAATGCTTTGTTTTAACCATGGCTTGTTGAATAAACCATAGTGGTTTGGTTCCTACATCCTGCTAAGTCATAATGTGAATTATTTGGCTTTTACCTTAGCATGTGTGAATCATGCTTCTGTAATTTATGGCTTAAAATTATGGGTGAGCCTAGCCAATTGTGAGTGTACTAAAAGGACATGAAATCATGGTTTATAAATGATAGTGGCTGTATTCATACATTGTATAAAACCATAATGTGGTTTGCTTGATTTGTTCATAGTCCAATGTATGAAACCAGTATTTCATGTTGTGTGCTGGGCCATGGCTTGTTCCAATCATGGTTTATAGATAAAACCATAATAGCATGATTCCTATGTAAAACTAATGCATAAAATGTTTACAAGCCACAATCGGTGGGTTCCTCCAACCTGCTTTGCCAAATCCAAACAAGACACATTAGGTCTTAGTGCAATGTATGATCCAAATATTAATAGGGTTAATTTCTTTGTTAAGGATTAAAGTACTTCTGTACGAGACTTTTATTGTAGTCAACATTCATAAAACCTCACTGTATGGGGGATCCAGGTGATGTTGTCTATTGATAACTTTTTGTTTTCCCATAAACGGTCTATTTTTTTTTCTAACACAGAAAATCTATTAAGGAGGAAAGATGGAGGAGGTGGACAATTGGTAAGCAGTAGCAGGAATGCTCTTTTTCAAAGCCATGCCAACTCCATCATCATCAGATAGGTATTTCTGAATTATTTAAAATGATCTGATCTATCAGAATGGAATATACAATTCTCCCTTCCTTAAATTCTCAAAGCAGAGATACAGATGTTACACTGGATCTTATCCTCCTGTACGAGGTTTTACATGACTCCCATCACCACCACCACCCTGGTTTAGAGCTTTGCACCTCAGATGACTATATACAGAGCATTAGATTTAGGAGCTATCCAGGTCCTGGTGCTCACTGGATATCTAGAAGGGATATCTAGGTGCTGTCAGAATGGTATACACAGTCCACCTAAGCTCTCAGAGTAGAGGGATAGAGATATTATATTATTTCATGCCCCTGAGGATGTTTTGAATGTTTACTCTGAAGTTAAGACCTTTCATGAGGCCCTCTTCCAGACAGGTGGGCCTCATATAATCCTTTAATCTGTTTTTTTTTAATAGAGAAAAATCACAGGTGACTAAGCAGTGGTATGTCACTGAAACTTTATAAATACACTAACTCTGGCAAGATAAAAGGCAGTGGGGGAGCAGAAATGTCAGTACAAATTCCTGCATAATTTCATTAAAAATGATGTGAACGAAATCCCTGAAGATCGGTTGCCAAGGAAAATAAAGTCCTAGAGAACATCAGCACAACAGATGGAAACAAATAAAAGAAATAAAAAGCAGCGAGAAGAAGAAGATGGCTCAGGAGGAAGGAAGCTGTGGCAATTGTTGGGGGCAAAATGGACATCCATCGGCAAAGCCGTCCTGCAGGAGAGCGATTTGCCAGGGGGGCTTCAAATGATGAGCCTATTGTCATGGTGAACTGGAAATGCCACCCAGGACGACATATAAAACGGCTGTGAGAATGGCCGATGCAAAGCACTGAGAAGGCTTTGTTACAGGGGAGAGGCATGGCCCAGGCTGAGTCAGCACAAACATCTGGCCAAACTAAAATGGTGTTGGGGAGTCATCGTGCTGTGGAGTTGAGCCACCCGTCAGGTTTCAGCCAAACAGAGAGCTGGTTAGAAGGCTTGCAGGCAGAGACTCAACATGCTGCTCCTGACCAGCTACTTGTTAGACAAGCTGTCATGAGAGGCATAGCTCTTGGGGACTAAAAGATTGATCATCCCCATACTGCAGTAGTGCTGCAATTCCATGCTGCTGGGGATGAACAGATTACATTTTCCCCAAAACACCAGCCAACAAGAAGACAACTTTTTGCACCCAAGCTTGGGCAGAGTTGGCTCATTATTGGGAGAAGGCTTCTCTGTGGAAGCCCCCCTCTCTGCAATGCTTTCCTACTGCCCCAAGCCTGTGGCATTTCATTAGTAAGAAACCTTGTTTTATCAGGCCTTTGCCCTGAGTTGACTGCGGGGACCATCAGAGGAAACGGACTGTATTTCTTTTATTCTTGTGGAGCTGGCTTATGGACTTCGCTGTTGTTCTTCGCTGCCCAGAGTCCATCAGGACGGGGGCAAGTTCTAAATTGGGTTGGATACATAAAGAAAGGCCAGTGGATGAGGGATAGGCTCTGTCCCTGTGCCCCACGTCTGTCCTGTAATTCTGTTCCCTGGTAGCCAATGCCATTCAACCAGCATGCCAAGGATATTCCAGCAGCCTAACAGGCATGGTGGAATTATATCTGCCATTCCAGTTCTCCAGCCAAAGGATCTAAGGCATGTTAAAGTTGTGACGTCTGTTTCTGCACCCCCAATCTCTGAATCTGTTTTTGCGGTCCAATCTTTGGGGGGCATTCCAGTTGAAGGCCAGAAAAATCTGTTTCCATTCCCCCTTCCTCTTTTGCAATACAGCTGTCTGGCCCCCAAATGAACTCCCAAGGTGAAGTCATGGGATATATAGGGATGGGTGTAAATTGGAGAGCAACTGGGGCATTTGAGACTGGCTGCTGTCTAACCTGGAACCTTTTGCTCCCATGGGGAAAAGCTCTTGATAGCTCAGTCAGTCTGTCAGCATTGCAGCAAGAGGAAAAGGAAACAAAGGCCCCCTGACTTAGCCTTCTCCAAGAAGGCAGAAGAGACAGGCACAGCCAAATCTGCCTGCCTGTGTCTTTCTCTCGGCTACAGTACTCCAGTTGCTTCTTCTCTCTTCCCCCAAGTCTTTCTCGTTATTCCCCATTACCATAAATCCTCCACCACCGAAACACAAGAGAATCGCTTGTTAATTTCATGCCACATGCCACAGAATAAATGGAACTGCCGAAGCAGTGGCAAGGCTGCTGCGCTCTGCACATAAATAATGATCAACTGTCTGCATCAGGAAAAGGGGAATCGGAGGTTTCACTGCAGAACATTTCCATCCCCTCCTTTTTCTTTCATTGTTTTTCTGCGTTGGGTCATGCTAAAGGAGAATGAATGTAGTGGCTGGGAACAGAACGAGCCTGGTTTAGGTTGGGGTTAGTAGGTCATGTGAATGCAGCCATCAGCACTGGTAAGCTTTGCATCTTCCAGCACACAGGTCCTTGTGGCTAGTCAAATAATCCATGGTTAAACTGTGGAGGAATCTTAGTGAGGTGTGTGAACCAGGCATTCAAGGAACATTTGTGAAGGGATGCTGTCAAGCAGAGATGTCCCTGGGGGAGGATGGGGGACAAGGAGGGCAAATGATGAAAACAACGTTGCAGTGTTGCACTGCAGGTTCCATCCTTTTGGGGCATGCATTGAGTTTTGCACAATTTACAGAAGAGATGGGGTTTTCCAATGCAATGACATGATGTTTTTATCATTTTGATGGAATCAGCAAATCTTGGGGTTGCTTCTGTTGCCAGGGGTGAGTGCACACTGTTGCAAGATTGGGGGGAGAATTGAATGTCCCCATTAAACACCTTCCAGCTGAATGATTCCTGACTCTTAAGATTGGTGCAGTTCGGTTTTCTGAGGACTGTCCCATAACATTTTGCTGCCTGAAATTAAAACAAGAGGGTGCCTCCTTTCATGCCATGAGCAAAAGCACAGAGGATTGACTCTTTCCTCAGCACTAGCAACGGGACGGGGCCTTCGACTGCTCCTACAGGCTGGCTCATGGGGCACGTTAGGGCACAGTGGGAAGCAAGGCCGCAGTTTGTCTTCTGGTAATGAGCGCCTTCTGCCTAGCCACCATCATGGGGGCTAGTGTTCTGTTAATGAACAAGCCCCCTTGCCCAAGCAGCCATTTTGCGAATGTGCCCACAGCATGCTCTCAGAATTTCAGAAGCAATAATCCACATAAAACCAGTGAAGAGGTTTTCGATTGAACACAGAGTTCACGTACCAAAATGTGCTTGGGCTCTTTGAAACTAGCGAAGGTCCCAAAGTTGCAGTGGTACAACACCAAATGAGGAATTAATCCTGCTCACTGACAAGAGCGAAGGTGGAATTGAGGTTTCCAGGGAAGCACGATAGGACAAACATAACCACCAGTCTGAAAGTTGCCATTGATTATCACCTAAGCTAGGTTAAGCACAAACCAGATAAAAACCACCCTTTCATTAACTTTTACTGCATTCAAGGTTACAGACTGGATGTGAGAGATTCTGCTACGAGCACTGACTTTAAAGTAAGCTCCTCGGAACAAAATGGGGCTTATTTTGGACAATGCATGCCTAGCTCTGATCTCCTATTGATACCTGTCCCTGTTAGGGTCCTTCTCCACACAAACATTGTGGCAGTTTGACAGCAGCAACCCCAGACTTCTGTGATCTCATGACATCGGTTGGGTTCAACAGCTGAGCCAACTGCGATGGAACTTTTCTGCTGTGTATTTAACATCACAGTCAAATGAGGAACTCTTGCAAGGTTAATAGGAGCTTGATACTTTTAACCTTCCTCTGCTAGGAACCATTGTTTTTTTTTTAATGTACAGCCAGACAAGCACACACAAAAATATGTTAAGGATGCAGATGGAGAAAAGGTGCAAGCCATTTATTTTCTTTCCCTTTTTCACTGCGTAGGAATGAGGAAATGTGTGTTACTGCAGAACACGGCAGCTCAGGGATAGGGCTGGGATTTTTTTATTCCTTGTTCTCAGTGTTTCAAGGTTGGCAGGTCAAAGATGGTTTCCTCTGAGCACTCAAAGAATGGAAGTGGTGCGGCACAGAAATTCCCTTATCCCTTTTCAAAAGGAAGATTGACTTTAGTTATGCCTCTCCTCTTGTTAAAGGATTCCAGTGGTGCAATTGTCCTGTGGCTGAGGCTGCTTTCTGAGGGGATGGTTTCAGCTTTGACAGCAAGTTAAAGAGCAAAATGCCAGAAGAGATTGCTCCAATTCATGGAGGGGAGTGATGCTAAGACTGGAGCGCCTATCCAGTTTTAGGCTGACAAAAATTATACTGCTAGTGGTGAGTGCTAGGAAATGGGGCATTCCTAAATTCCCATACCTTCTATCCCAGTTACTATACCTGGAGAAACAAAGGTGGTCTTTATGAACCCTTGTTCTGACTGAATATACTATGGGCTGTTAGATGCCAACCATTTCCCTCTGGAAATGAAAGCTAAGACTTGCCATTCTTCTTACCGCTCCACTCTCATTTAGGGCACAGGAGAAAGTTCATTTATTTCTCAGCAGGCTTACATCTGAGAAAGGCTAGTGGGATGTCCTTCACTAAATACAGCGCTCTCCCTTCCCTTCCAAGTTGTGTGTATAGTGAAGCACATTTTGCAAATTAAAGAAAGGAGAAAAGGAATTAATAATAATCGAACCCCACAAGTGCCATTAAGATCTTCACAGTGGTCTGCTTTCACGAGCATTTTCTTTTTGAGAAAAGCATGCTTCATTGTGATGGTGGGGGAAACGTGTATGAACAAGAATGCATTCTTTTGTTTTGCCTTCCAGTGACCATGTCACTAAGCAACCTCTCAGTGGCTTGGTAGCTGTTTTTGTCCCCAGCCCATCAAAAGCTTCTATGAGTGCCCTATGATTCATAGACTAACTGAATGGCTCATGAAACGTGTAAGAGGGGTGTTTTTTTAATATAATAAATGTAAATGACAGGCAAGGGTGTTTGCCCTGACTATGACTTCAGGTAAGCCAATGTCGTGAGAATAACAATGTCAAAGCAATGTCAGAACGATACAGAGTCATTATAGGAGTAAAGTCCCACATCCGGCTGGCATTCTGGGTCAGAACAATGTGTTTCCATGGCACACCAAGTAAGGAGGGTTTTTTTTTCTGAATCAGGGCCTAAAAACAAGTAAGGAGATCCACGACAGCTTGAGTTTTTATTTGTTTTTCACACACATGAATATTTTAGGGTTCTGCTCAGAGATTAAGACAACATTCATGCTTTTTTCTTCTACCGCCTTTGCATCAGTGCTGTGGTGAGGAAGGCTGGGCTGAGATTTAGCAGCTGCCCCCAAGTCACCCAATGAACCTGATGGCTGGTGCATGGATCTCTACAGTCCTAGTTCAACACTCCTGCACCATTGCCCCAAAGCTGATCTCACATCAGCCAAAATTCAGAAGCAAAAAACCTCTTCTGTTTCTTCACCATAGGCAACGTGATTCAACAAGCAAAGCAAAGAAGGCTGAAGTCTAAGATTAAAGGATAAAACTTACCAAATATTTTGACTGTTTAAGATTATCATGTGGTCATTGTCTCAGAGACCTAACTGCCATAAATCTAATGGAGGCAAGAACGCAAACAAATCCAAGAGCTGAAAGCTCCTCGAAATTGATTATTATTTACTTTAGACTAAGTTTCTATTTGCATGTATTTTAGAGGGAATATAGAAAATACATGCAGGCATATTCCAGAAGGAAGACTATATATTGGATATGCTCAGCTTCTTTAAAACAGATATAAAAAATCTCTTTTGGACTGAATTCTATTAATATAGTCTTACATATTGAGAACTAACATCAGGTTGGCCCAGGATGGTTTTGCACCTTCTCAGCAAGTGGAGATCCAGAGGTTAAGCCTGAATCCTCAAAGGGGATTGTCATGCTAAAAGTAAAAGAGCCAGTTTGGTCTAGTGGTTAAGGTGCTGGGCTAGAAACCAGGAGTCTGTGAGTTCTAGTCCAGTCTTAGGCATGAAAGCCAGCTGGGCGACCTTGGGACAGTCACTCTCTCTCAGCCCAACTCACCTCACAGGGTTGTTGTTCTGGGGAAAATAGGAAGAGGAAGGAGTATTTGGTATGTTTGCCACCTTGAGCTATTTATAAAAATAATAAAGGCAGGATAGAAAATAAATAAATAGTTCTCCATCTACCCAGTCTAAACATTTCCTAGCAATTGGGCCAGTTCTGATCTTTTGAAGAAATGAACTAATAATCTGCTAGAGCTGGATTTGTGGGAGCAGGACTCATCCCCACTGCTCAGAAGTTCACTTAAAAGGCCAGAGAAGACAGTGGGTGCAGATGATGGGGACAGCAGTGGCTGGACCATTGTGGGTAGCTAAATAGTGGAGCTGACATCTGACATCCGTGTTTCTTTCCTTTTGTTGATGCATGCAGAGGAGCTGCATAGCAAAATGCCTCCTGTTGCTGTTGCTGCATATGCCATCTTCCCAGGTGTTCCAAGGGCAGAGGACCTATTTACGTATTCATTCATTCATTCATTCATTGTATATAGTTGAGTAAATTTATGAGTTTTATCGAAGGGTAGAGCAAGTTGGGTATTTTCAATAGCAGTATTTCAATTGCCTGTACCATTTCAGGCTGCATGGAAGGGAGGTGTATGTTTGAATGGCAAGGGAAGTAGTAGTAGCATCTAGCCAACCTTGATTTATTTTAGGAAAGCTAAGCAAGGTCAGATCTTGTTAGCATTTGTATGGAAGACCATATGAAAATACTAGGGTTGTAGGCTAAACTCAGAATAAATGAAAATGAATGAATGAATGAATGAATGACAGGAGGCAATGGCAAACTACTTCAGTACTGTGGCCAAAAAAAAAAGATACAGGTGTCTGTGTAGGCACTGGGAGTTGACCTTAGCTTGAGGGAAATACCTCTTTTGTTTTTTTCTGGAGAGACAGAGATTGCTCTTAAGTCAAGATATCGCTTATTCTGTAAGTTGGTCTTAAGTAATAATAGTACCCCCATACTAATTTCCCATCTCTGTCCACAAAACATAGGATGTGAGAGAGATTCAGTGTGGACTTTGCTCCCTCTGCTGGCCTGTCTGCAAATGTTCTGTTGACTGCAGAAGCTGTGGATTTGCCTTGCTACTTGCTCCAAAATTTATACCATAGAGTGAAATGGGCTGAGAGATACAGGAAATAGGAGCAGGAGTTTTTCACATCAATACAAAGGGGCATGAGAGTTTATTGATCTCACTTGTATTATCCCAGAACCCAAATGATCAAGTGAAAACTGAAGGGTACAGCAAGTTGGGTATTCTCTACCATGTATGAAATATTGATCTTGGAGACATAGTAGAAGCTGTGGATATTACAGTGGAACACAAAAGTTTATTAAGGAAGAGAGGAGAATGAAGTTGGTTGACCGGGGGTAAATCAAAGCAAAGAGTTGCTGAAAAAGCAAGCTCTGAAAATTGCCTCTGTTGGCTGTTAAATATTCATTTTGATGTTAGTGTTCAGTGCAGCACTGCTGGAGCTCATAAACAGGTAGACTGCTTATGATGAAACAATTTGGCACACTTATTTATTTCATCAGTTTTATCAGGGCCCAAACCTAATGTAACTCTGTTTGAACCTTTACGTTGGAATAGGATGGCCATGTGTCAAAGTACTGTATATGAGGGCAGTTGTTGGTTGGAATGCAGCCCTTAGTGAACCCTAACTCATCTGGAAAAGCTAAGCAGGGCCAGGCCTGGTTAATACTAGACTAGGAGAGCACCAGGGAATTTCACAGCTGCAGGGAAGTAAGCCTGCCTGTTTTGGACCTGCAGATCAAGCCGGCTTGCCTGTCACCTGGCTGCAATCTTTCCCCCAGTGGTGAGACCCAATGAGTTTGCAGGTGCAGGTGAAATACAACGTTTCTCTCTTTGGGACAATGTGTTGTGTGGTTGCCATAACTGGGCAACTCCAAACACAGACAAAGTCAGAAACTTCTGAATGCATATCTGAGGCTGCCCTGAAATACATCTACCACACTGATATTTTTCTCCCTTTTTCTCTTTCACAAGCACACACCACCACCCTTCACTAATAGGTGACATACCTTTCTACTGGGTGTGCTGGCCAAGAGGAGGTTTCGTCCTGTCTCTGTTTTCCTTAGGAAATACTTCTACCACAGCCTCTCATCCCCAAAGCATGTGTGTAGCCTCTCCCTTTCAAGTCTGGTCTCAACTATTTCACAGATTTGAGAAGCACTTATCTTTTTCCTAGGGCCTGTTTTGGATTCTTCAGCCTCATAATTCTTCAGGGTGGTTTGTAATTTTGGCAGGATCATGAATATTATCTCTCACAAATGGAGGATTAGACACAAAGCCTTGCAATATATCAGGTTGCCCTATTGAAGGTTTTAGCCACTTTTGGAGTGATGGGAGCAGAAGCAAGTAGGTTGAAATGGAAAATTCAAATAGGTTGCATCCAGCTTTAACATGGATTTTGCTGAAGGAAGATGGCCTGCATTAGGCATGGCGTACTTAGGCAGATGTCAAAGGAAACTTCCCATGCTTCTCCACAGCTTGCTTAATTACTTTAAATTTTTCACAATACCTCTGCTGGGGCATTGTGGGAAATCAAAACTGTGCATACCTTATAGCTACACATCACCTCACCACTGGTGGTTCAGCTCAGGAGGGAGCCTGCTAATGTGGGAGAAGCCTGCAAAGACCTAGGCCCTCCTCAGATAGTAAAAGTATGTGGGGTGGTGGGAACAGTATGTAACTGCATATTATATGTATATGCACATGCTGCTCCTTCACACAGGTGCCAAACAAGCAGGACCCATGGCTAGAAGGTGTGTTAGTGTTCAGGGGACATGGCCAGTGGATCCAATCCTGTTTCTGGTCACTTGAATGTGTGAGGAAGTGAAGTGCCATGAGCTCCCCATGGTGTCAGAATTAAGACTTGAATGTATTTCAGATGGTTTCAGATTATTGGTACTGGCGTCTGAGGTATGTGTAAGCCTCGCTTTCCTTGTTCCTTGGAACTGCAGTTAAGATCTATCCTACAAACGGGAACATAATAAAATATGGCTGTTAAAATCTTCCTTGTTTCCAAGGGAATTTACTCATTCCACAGTCCTTTCAGTTACCTCACTGGTAGCAACCATGCTTGCTCTGCAAAACAGCTCAGCTAGCCCAGATACGTTTAAAATTAATTATTTTGCCATTCTGGTCGATGGATTTGTTGTAAAGGGATCGGGTTGCTTGTGTTCTTCATGTCAATAGCTCCAGCTCTTTAATTTTGTCTTCAAGGGCAGTTGATTTATCCTCAAGGCTTTTCCAAGTTTCGTGAGGCTGCTGCTCTGGGTTTCCAGATAGAAGTTCCTTTATGGGGCTGACAGGCACACCGGTTTTAAAACAGAAATCACGTAAGACTGAACAAATTCTCCCTGCTTTGCAGGGCTCCTGTGAAGGCCTCTCTACCTTTTCCTTATTTACTGGTGCAAGCAGAGATCTCTTCCAGCCTTCCTGATGGGATTCTTCAGAGCCTCTATTTCAGTTTGTAAGTTGTTGTGCTGTCTGAGAATACTGGATTTATGAAAAGCTTCGGGCTTGGTTCACCCAGAGACTGCCAAATATTGTTACCAATATGTAATTTTTAATGTGACAGAGGTGGATAACGATTGCAAAGTAGCATTGTAATTACATTTCATTTTAATTCAGAACAAATAAAATGGAATCAATGATAATTTCTGGGCCCCACTTCCAAGCCTCCAGGGAAGACGTGCAAGCCCTGTGCTAAGCCATAAGGGAGCTTGTTTGCGTTTGGCTTAATGCGATGTATAAACTCACCAATTATGGTTTAGCGTGATAGGCAAATCATGCCACAGCAGCCTGTTCAGCAAACTATGATTTTTAAATCCTATCTTAGCATTTTATGAGAATGTGCTTATGATGAAGCAGTAGATTTTTTCCATTCTACTGCTGGCAATGACTTTTTCCTAAACAGGAGAGACGCAGGTCACCGGATCATCACCTTCCCTTCTGTGACGGGTTGCCTTGCATTGCTATTTACACTCCAGCAATTCCTACCCAGTGCGCATTTATTCTCTGCTTGGCCTCCACTGATTACTGTCATCTTTTAGGAAGATCCTCTTGTTTTTTGCTTTGCTAGTCATCACCTTTCTTCACCTTTTCCCTGGAGAATATGCTGGAACTGTACTGATCTTGCCCTAAGCCCTGAGACACCTGCCCCCAGGGGAAGGGGATCCCAGGACCACTGGGCTTGGTCCACAAATGCAAGTTGGGGAAGTAATTGTTGGCACTGACATCTATTTCCCAATGCAAGCACTTCAACAGCAGCCCAAGGGAGAACGTTGACTCTTGGGGGAAGATAAATTTCACCAATTGTCATTCCCTTTTAAACTCCTGATCCTTTCCTTACATCTTAGGGATGTCTGGCATGGTCCCAGCAAGTGTGCCATGATACCATTTTTAGTCTCGGAGCAATATTCTTGCATTGACAGCAGCCCCATGCCACTTTGGCTTGTAACAGATGGGGAGCAGCCTTGCTTTGGGGGGTGACAGGAATAGCTAAGCTGCTGATCTGGCTGGCGACGCCTTGCCACACACATTGGTGTTGAAGCAAGGACAGGAACATTCCACCAAAAATAAGAATTAAAATGGTCGCCTCCAAGTTGCTATGAAGGGTTGGTGTTTTTAAATGACTTCCTCCTGGTGTCAATAATCAGCATATGTGATGCTTTGTTGCAGAAATGGGCAACTCACTCTGCCCTTTCTTTGTGCCCCTGGAACCACCCTCATTGTGCTGTGGAAAACTGACAGCAAAAGGCTAAAGTCTAGCACAGTGTTTTTCAAACTTGGCAATTTTAATATATGTGGACTTCAACCCCCAGAATTCCCCAACCAACGTGCTGGATGGGGAATTCTTGAAGTTGAAGTCCACACATCTTAAAGTTGCCAAGTTTGAAAAACACTGGTTTAGCATTTTCAGTGGGGAACTGTAAGAAGGAAATGCTATTTCTCTGTGGTAGGATGCCTGCTTTGCAGGCAAGTCTTTGATTCAGTCCCTAGCATCTCCAGCAGAGCTAGAAAAACTGTGTGAAACTATCAAGAGCTGCCAGCCTTATTGACAGTATTGGTGGACTAATGCTGGGCAGAGAAATTCTGCCTTTTTTCCTGACCATTTAATTGGATGAAAGAGAAGTTGCTTTAGAATTATCTTTCAAATAGGAGAGAATTTCAGACAAATTTTCATAGCTTCTTTAGCTATGAAGTGGCCAGGAAATGTGAATAAATATCCTATCTTTCATTGCACAAATTGTTTGGTCTGCAGCCTCCCTGGCTTCTTATACAATTGATTGATTGATTGATTATGGTGTTGTGGCAAACAAAATGCTCCTAGGACATCTTTTACTGATGTTGGAGACATGACAGGACCCAGTTCCAGCTCCCCTCTTTGTATAATCCTGCGAAACCCAAAGGAACTGGCCTGGTCTTAGACAAAGCCCCCGTTATCCTTCTGAGCCAAAGACAAGGGAAATATTACTCATCCCCATGCAGGCAGGACGAAATTGACAAAGGCGACAGAGATTCCACCCCTGCGATTGCCTGAAAGAGGCCTCCTTAAACATTTCATTGTCCTTGAAGGACAAGCACATAATCCAACATTCTTCTGCTCGTTAGAGGCAATGGCTATTTCCAGTCTCGAGACAGCACGGTTTTCTCAAATAATAGAATGGTTCCATTTGCATGGAATAAGAACAGCCCAGTTCCCCTCCTATGATCCCAGAGCCCAACAGCAAATCAGAGCCCTGAAAATTCCCTAAGGTTCAAGCTCCCTAGAAAGGATCCCACCTTTCTATTATGCCTTGTTCCTCTTCTTCTTTAATCTGGATCCCAAAAATCATTGTCTCAATAAAGTGTGCATGTGATCTTCCTTTCCAGAATTGTGTTCCATCTTTTGCATCCATGAAAATGGCCTACTACTCACCATACAAACCCCTCCCTTTTTTCCAGTAGCAATTACCCTTAAGGGGGAGCCTTGCCCTTGTGAAATTGTGGATAAATTCAATTTTCAACAGCCATTTGTGCCTAGTTGTAAGACAGGCCAGTGTTTTGTTTTCATATAAGACTATTTCCTGCTCCTACTATTCATCAGCACAAATAAAATCCTAGATTTTTTTTTTATGTATGGAAAATGGGAGAGTTTCTTGTAGCCAGTAAAAGTAACACAGCCATGGAATTAGGCTTAGAAAACTTGAGAGGAGGAGGAAAAGGAAAAAGAGAGAGATGATTTATTCTCTATTCAACCATGACTAGTGCTTGTCACTTGGCATAATTCAAAAATAAGGGTACATTTATATAAAAGTACAATAAAAGCATCACTTTTTATTGGGAGAAAATACAATAAATTTTCTATCAATGCTGACAGCAGCCAAAGATGAAAAGCTGGTTGTTCTAAAAAAATTACTATTGGAGAAGCACAGCATGCACATCTGCCAAGATCTCGGGCACCTTGTTCATATTTTGAAGGAATTGCTTTAGAACATTTAAACGATCTGTAAAGGGTAAGCTATAAACCTCATTTTTCAACATCTGCAGTGTCAACACTAAGGGCCAATCTTCTTAGTGGAGTAAAATATGGAGGAAAGAAGCCAACCACAAGGAGCAAGCACTGTAGGTTCCACTCTTAAAGCTCATTCCATAATGAGTCTAAAAATCTGTACCCCCCCCCAAATAATCTGCCACAGATGGGTCTACTTTAAACTGTTGGAGGCTGAAGCACTCTTTGTGAGTGTGTCAGTGTTTCTGAGAGCATACTGGCTGGAGAATTCTGAGAGTTCAAGTCCACACATCTTAAAGTTGCTGAAGTTGAGAAACACTGCCTTAGAGAAAGATCAAGAAGAGTGGCAAAGAGGGACACAATAAATCCGCAACCTTCTTGTGGTCAGTGAGTTATGGGAGGAGGGGAAGAGTGAATATCACTGGATTTGGGCTGCCATCAAAACATTCCTATAAAACTGGGAGGCATGTTGCTCTAAAAATTTAATCTTTTCCCATCCTCCAAGGTTTCAGAAAGTGGAATGTTGAACTTGTAGAGTTGCCTGCCCTGAAAGTTTGCTGATTTATGGCTGGTTTAATGGGACTTTTCTCTTAAGTGATCAGGCAGTAGTTTTCCAAAATGGTACTTGGTAGGTATATTGTGTCCATCACATGAGCCTGAAACACACACCTCCTACCCGCAGGAGATGCTAGAAAGGACTGTGGGTTTTTTGACCACTGCGGGCAAGTAGTTGCTACCATACATGGTAATTTATCCATCCAGTGTTCTATCTGCAGAAACACACAGCTTGAATTTTCATTCCTTCTTTCTTATTCATTTTTATTGCTTTTCTATTCAGTTTCATGATGCCCACAGAATGCTCCCCACCATTTTTTTTCCTGCTTAAAAAAGTTACATGCACATTTCTGTAGCAAGACCCCTCAAGTGGTAATTCTGTAGTTTTAAATGCTGGATTCAGCAATGTATTTATATTTATTTATTTATTTTTATCCCAAGTTTATTATTTTTGTTTTATAAATAACTCAAGGCGGCAAACATACTTAATACTCCTTCCTCCTCCTATTTTCCCCACAACAACCACCCTGTGAGGTGAGTTGGATTGAGAGGGAGGGACTGGCCCACGGTCACCCAGTTGGCTTCATGCCTCAGGCAGGACTAGAACTCACCATCTCCTGGTGTCTAGCTCATTGCCTTAACCACTAGACCAAACTGGCTCACTTGAAAGCAATCGGGAAACAACACAACAGATTTTTGAAGGAAAATAGCACAAGGGCAGAGGACACCTAAGAGTGTGTGTCCTGGGTTTCAGAAATAAGGCATCCAACATTGGGACGAGATAGCACACGTGTTGATAGTCAGGTAATGAAACGTCTGCAGGAAAACAAGCCCAGAGAACACCACGGACTCCACCGCTGTACCTGGGTTGCATAACTCTCAATGGCCACTAGATGGCAGCAGATCTCTTTAATGGTTTTGCAGCTCAGAAATGGTGGTTCTACTAAAGCTGACAGCTAGGACAACCAGGCATAGGCAACCTAGCTTGAATTATTTTTACTGAGTTTCACTTTAAACATATCATGCAACTGTTTACTTGCAAAAGAGGTATGTCAAAACTCAAAAAGTAATGGAAGATGAGAGGAATGCTTTGCTGTAGCCTCAGACTTGCTTCCTTAAGAATTTTTCACTTTTGGGTAAAGTGATGGAGTTTGGGAGTGGTCAGTGCTCCTGATGGATTACAGACTCACTTGGAAGAATTATGTGCAAAATCTGTAGACTGAAGATGGCATTAGGCCTTTAATAAATATGCTCTCTGTTTTTATTTTTTGCCTCAAATTTGTTCCATCTTTGTTTGTTTATTAGGAACCTCAAAATAGGCTAAAGGTTTCATACATCAGCAGAGTTATTCCCCAAAAGCACAAAGATTATGCTGTGACACCCTGCAATAGAGCCTGCAACCCTCAGAAAGTGGTGGTGTCAAGTCTCTGGCAGGCAAGGTCAGAAAACAGGAGTCACTAGGAGTAATGGTATGTGGGAATGACCTTGGGAGACAGGGGGAAGAGCAGCGGACTAGGCAATGGTCAGATAAGAGACAGCTGAGACCATAAAGGGAATGGGGGCGTGGCAAACATCTCAGAAGGGATGCTCCCTAGTTTCTTGGGCTGTAAAGGTGAGGGGGGAGAGATGAACTTTCAGACTTGCAAGATTGTGTTAGTGTAACCTTACAATAAAGATAGAGCTAGTACTTCTGGGTGTGCTTCTTGTCTGGACTGCCTCACAAGGCTGACACTAGGAGTCTTGGAAGGTAGTTTAATGTGTTAGGATTGAGATGGGCAGATAGATAAATTTAATAAAATTGCAACAGAATCTTGAAAACCTGTCAAAGCTCTTGTCTACTTCAACTTATACGTAGCACAATCAAGCTGAAATTATTTTGAGTTTCTTTCTCACATTTTCTACTTTCCAAGGACTCAGATATCTTTTCTGTGATGGCTCGACATTCTTTTTCCCCTTCTCTGACCCACATTCCTTGACAGTCAATTCAGTGCCACAGTATGATTGCATATACGGAAATTCTAAATTAGACTTTTGAGAGCTAAACACACAAAGCCTGGATGAGTTAGTTAGCTTTGTTTTGTCTCCCATTTGGATTTTGTTCTTAAATATCAAATTATTTCCTGTTATATCCTCAGGAAACATCTTCCTCAAAAAATAAACTGCCTGAACTTCTTACCTATCCTTAGGGCTAAACAGGGAGTGCTCTATTCAAAGTCTTATCTTTACTGGGATAGGTAATGAGCAAAGTATACCATGAGTATCCATGGAAACTTTCTTCAGTGCTTGCTAGGCTTTCTGCCCCATAGGACTTTATATTTTTTTTATTTTCCCCTTTTTTCCAAACTAATAATCATCAGTGGTAGCCTGGGTTTTGAAATTGAGGGTATAGTTTTCCACCAAAAAACAGAAATGTAAGCCCAAACCCAGGCATGCCACAGCTTAAAAAAAAATAAAGACTTCAAATATCTCCTGACATCCCAGAAAAACCAAAATAAAAATCCCATCCTTTGTTTCCATTATCATCCCACCTCTTGTAGTCCTCAGTCTGCAAAATGCCCTGCCATAGGGCATTACCACCAGCTATAAAGCCCTTAGCAGCTGCTTACAACCATAGTGTAAGATTCTCAAGGTCTTCTTCTTTAAACAGACTTCTTGAAAGGAAAAAGAGACTAAGTTACAGAAAGCCTGGCAACTGGATACATTGCTTTAGCATCCCATGTACTGTACTTCTAAGTTAATACTGAAAACAGTATTTCCTTGATCTTTCTACTAACCTCTTGCTGATGTACCTGGGAGGTGGCTACTCATTTTCCTGATCAAGGAGGGATACAATATATAAACATACTTGCAATATTTTTGTAAATTGCCAACTTCTTTTCATGCTCTAAGAAGCCCATTACACCAACTGCCCTCTAGAAAGGATCCAAAAGTCATGATCTTAGTAATAAATATTAGCAGTATTATATATCAAAAGGTTATTGTTTTGTTAATGACTGCCAATGTTGCTTATAAGCCATTGAGTTGAAGCTGTGGGGGTGGGCATGATGATGATGATGATGATATCCCCTCTCAATTTTCTCTTTCCTTTTATTCTTACAGAAAATTCTCTTTTTATCCTTTTTTTTTATTACCACCATCAATTTCTGATTTACCATTGAGGCATCGTAAAACCACCAGAAAAGGAGCTGAATGGATACAAATGATTATCACTCAAATTTTGAAGCTGACAAAACTCAGTTTAAGAACCATGGATGAAAAATCTTGACCTCTATTTTTCAGTTATTTGTCCTTCTGATTCAGCACTTGTTCTTGCCACTTGGTGGGCATTCCTGGTTCTGTGCAGGGAGGCAAAGGGTGAGGTGGAGCACAAACTGAAAGCTTATTATAGGCTGGACTGCACTTAAATTGAAATTTTCATTTAACTCACTGGAATGAAATAAACACAAGTTTTTTGCAATTATAGCTACTCTTTTGCTATCAGCCAGGAATTCAGGTAAAATGACTACAAAGGCAGAATGAGATGTCCAGATCAGACATACCTGTTTACAAAACTTCTTGTTTGTTTTTTGCTTTGGGGGGGAAGAGTATAGCCTTTCCCTGGGAGCAAACAAAAATGGATTTTTTCCTGCTGCTCTGTTGATAGCACTCTTTGCTGTGCCTGTGACTGAGCCAAGAATTAAACCCTCTTTAAACCCTCGTTTTCTGAAACATTTGACATCTATTCATTCTAGCATTGATTCTGTAAATGGAATGACAACAAAGGGGAGTTGTTATAAACAAAGATTTGGGATAGTTTCCCCCTGAGCATGCTTTTGCTTTAATTACAGTCTGCCAATACTTGCATGCCATTTGTCAGTGACTTGAATTGAGCTGTTTTTTCTCCCCTTGCTCATTATTCACAAGAGCAAACAGAAAAAATCCTGGGTAGCTCTTTCACGCCACTCTCTGGTCCAAGCATGTTTCATTTTATATCAGCCTGCAATTGTGATTTAGCATTCAATATGGGCCTTTGTATTATCTCAGGAATAAATCCCTGCATCGCAATTGTTTTTGTTGTTCACTTGTGACCCATTTTTCCAGAATTTGCCAGTATTTCATAACTTACTTTTATGCATTTAATCATGGGTATGCATAGAACAGTTCAAGTATGTAATTTCTCTTTAGCAGTGTGGTAAGACAGTTGTTTACATGAACAAGAAGCTTGTTTATAGAACCTTGAGGTTAATGAATTCTTACACAGATACCCATCACACTATTCCCTTTCAGGGAAAGCAACAATATACACAATGCAGACAAATAAATTGATTTGTTGTAGCCCTGTTCATTTGAGTAGACCATTTGCTTAGCTATTCAACACACACACAACTACACTGAATAAATTTATTATCAGTATTAGCTATGTGTACATGTGTGCATGCGTGATCTCTCCCTACACCTACCCTCAGTAATATGCCTTTGACTTAACTTTTTATTTTTTGCTTTTATATATTTCTATTTGCACTGATTTGGATTTTTAATTACTAGCTGCCTTGAAGATCTTCAAGGCAGCTAGTGATTAAAAATTCCTAATCAACAGAAATATAAATCTATAACCTGGGATCTTCTCAACATGGGATATCTTTAATTATAATAAATCTATGGGAGACTTTAAGCTTCACTACGCTTAAGGACTAAGGTAGCTATTTCAGCCAATTTTCCCTACATTGGTATCTTCCAAATGTGTTGGACTCCAGCTTCCACAATTCCCCAGCTGACATGACAAATAGCTTGGGAATTATGAGAATTCATCCAATATATTTGGAAGATACCACCTTCAGAAAATCCCTTAAGGTGTTAAATCACCTTACCCAAAGATTATTTTAAGTAAAAAAAAATCTTACACTGCTGTCTAAAAAACCAAACAGCAACTACTATTACTACTACCACAACTACAGCCTCAATAGGATACAGGCCTTTTAGATTACAGGGTGATGAGTAAAATTTTATGTATTTTATTCAGAATTAAATCTCCTTATGTTTAATGGGTTAACTTCCTAGGGTTTCAGCAATAATCTATTAAAACTTACGCATCAACCACTTAAACTTTAGGCCAAAAAGTCAACAAGCAGGCACAAAATTTAAAACGTTAAAACATATACAGCCCCCAAAGGGCAGACTCTCCTCCACCACCAATCTGCACAACTGCAAGAAACAAGGTAAAAGAAAAGGCGTGGAAGTGTCAGGCCTCTTCCTGACTATCAGCTTTCATTCCAACCAGTCTCGCCCCAGTTTAACATATACATGAGACTGATCCAGCCTCTACTATCCATCCATCCATCCACCCATCCATCCATTCATCATCTGCTGTGTGCATAGTTATAAGTTTCTGAATTTACCAAGATTTCGCAGAGAACTGTCAGTCAAGTCCTTTCTGGCCAATAGGTAGGCACATACAACTGTTGATCAATCAATACTAGCTTGCTATCCTGTCAAACTGGCCAATAACTGAACATCTTATCCCACTCTTTCAAATTTCATTGGATCTATGTCTCAAAAATCTCTTCACAAACAGAACATTGCTAGCATTCCTCCTCTTCCAGACTCCATGTAATTCTCTACATGTATTTCCCAGAGACAGCTTGAGTAGAAGCAGAGCTGAATGAGGATAAAAATATAAACACATGCATTCAAACTTTCAAACCCTTCTCATTCACCATTGCAGTTAACTTCTGTTGCTTTCCAGACTCCTAAGCCTAGCATACTGACAATCAAGCATGCAGGCTTCTTTCCCTGGCCATGCCAGCCTGTTTCTAGCGGTACAAATCAAGAATTCTCTCCAATGGGATAACAGACCAACTCTTTGCAACCACTAGGAAAGGCAATGATAAGATGCCATTTCTGAAGCTGCATGCAATGACTTAGATGTCATTTCTTTGTCCACTTCTACAATGCCACTGGCACAAGGATATGTTGAAAGTGTTTGGCACTGATCAAATGGGGGAAAATATGGCATGCATCAATGCCCCCATGCATTGGTCTGATCTAGAAATCCAAACCTGGCTCCTGATTTAAAAACAAAAAGAGGTACATAATAGAACAACAGAATCTGGGGGTTCCAGGGAAGACATGGCCAACTGAGCATGTGAACAGTGGAACTGACAATTGCAGCGGAAAGAGGAGATGGGACCTGATCAGCTCCTCAGAAACTTCTCTCAAGATCAAGGAGAAATCTAGGATTGCCCTCAAGTTTGCTTTGTATAGTAGCTCCACACCCCGTGAAAAGATCACTACCTGATCTTCAATGGGTTTTAGTCCTCTGGAAACAATGGGAAAAACATCCTGCCTGTGCTGTCAATTGGCACCTCTTAAAGAGACACTAGGTTTGTCAACTTCCTTTCTTAATTACTTTAGGAAATTGCCTGCTATTGAGTTTTTGGATTTTAAGAACCTCCGGAAGGGCAAGTTACGTTACACCAGGAGACTTTCCTTCTATCCCTGATGAAAGACTTGCTATGTAAGTTTTAAGATTAACAAGAAAAACTTTACCTTGGGGAAAAAGCAAAAGGAGAACTAAAATGTGGACTTTGGAAGCTAAGGGGCCCGATGGACTAAAAAGTATATTTTCTGCAGGATGTTTAATAGATTTGCAAAATATACAAGTATATGAAGATTTTGAAATTAACTATAAGAAATCCTTTCACGGGAACGTTTTGGTGATTGGAAATAAACATATGATAAGAGACTTTGAAGGTTGGCTAGAGGGAACTAGAGAGAACTAAAGATTACATTTAAAGGGGGAGTGATTTTTTAATAATGGAGCATTGGACCATAGAAGAATTCAAAGCTGTCTGGGAACAGTGTTCACAGGATTTACTTTTAAGATCGGGGAAGAGTTTTTATTGAGTAAGACAGATATTGAGGCTGATTTAAAGGTGGATTTGAAAGTGGATTTAAAGACATCAGGTGACAAGAGAGATACCGGAAAGGATGTTAACTTGGATTTGCAAACTGAAGCTGATTTCAGTATTGTTGATCTGAAAGTTGAGTTAGAAATGCCAGAGTCCAAGAATGAGCTGGAAAAAGATGCTAAAATGGACTTACAAAAGATACCAGCTGATATCTTAATAATCAAAAAGGACATACAAATAATAAAACTGAAGACTGACTTGGAAAGCCTCTTTATTTTGGATTTACAAAAGGACTATCTCAAACCAACGAAGATGTTTTTGAGAGGAGATAAACTATTGGAGTTGTTCCTGAAAGCAGATAAAGGGAAAATGACAAGAAATCAATCTGTGGGTCCTTCCTTGACAGGGTTAAAAAACAAGCTTTTTAAAAGTAAGCAGAAGATTTATCAAGTGAACTTATCTGACCAGGGTTAAAATATATTATGTTGTGGTTTCTGCTAGTCATTAATGGGACGTTTCTTTGACCAGGATTGAATGATGAGGTCTTAAGAATTTGAATATTGGGGAGATATTTCTTTTGTTTTGCTTTTTTGAGTGAGGGATAAGTTGATTTATGCAAATGGATTTTTTTGATTAAGTTAAAAATATGTATATTACTATCTCTGGTAGCTCTTAATAGACTTTTGCTGGTTAAGATTGAAAGATGAGTTTTTATAATTTGATTATTTTTAAGGGACAAGATTTGGGAAGAAGAGTCCTTTTTTGCTTTTTCATTGAACTACTAGAGAAGGTGTTAAGTTACAGTGATTGTCTATACTTGTGGGAGGGGAGTCATCTTTTATATATCTTTTTTCTTTTCATTCTCTTTTGCCTCTTTTTACTTCTTTTTCTTTATTTTTATATTTCTTGTAGTTCATACTAGTATTTTATCTTTGTATTTTAAAACTGTAATAAAATTATTTTTTTAAAAAAAGAACTGATTCTGGAGCTATCATCTCTGGGGGAAGGTAGACCTTTTCCTCACCTGTTCTGAAAAAATGTCATGCATCCATAGGGATTGCAAACAGAACTGGAAACAGCATACAGCTTCATTCTGCAGTCTTTCACCCATATCTATGCTTGGAAGCTTGAAGGGGGAACACTACTAAATCTCCCACAGGAAGTATACACTGTGGTTAAGATACACTGCCTCTGTCTTAATCATACCCTGAGACCATTTCCTGATTTGTATAATAAGCTAAGCACAATACTGTATGGTTTTGCATACTGTGCAAACTTACCTATGGCTTGTTAAAAAAAATGGTTAAAGCAAATCATGGCTTTGTATGAACCTAGATGTGCCTATAATGAAAATAGTGAAATACAAGGGAGAGCAGAGGAATAAAATGTTTTTTTTAAAGTTATGGTTTGTTGACTGAGACTTTGAACAGGAGCATTCCACCATGAAACAATCAGAATACATGTTGAGTACAGATTGTTCAACAAACCAAAAACTGGGGGCAAAATCCAGGTGGATGTTCAAAATCTTGAAAGTCACATATGTGGAGAGGAGTGAAGAAAGAAAATGGAATGGTTTAAGTGCTTAACTCTGTATAAATATGCAGGCTGAAAATAGGAAAATCACGTGGGAATGTAATACAAGGCAGTCAGTTAATCTATTTGCTTTGCTCAGTGGGGAAGATCATACTTTGTCTGCAGAATGTCCACAATTCAGTCCTTGACATTTCTAGTTTGAAAGGGTAATTGTACAATCTATATTTAAACACTCTGAATAATAAAAATATTCTTAAAGATAGAAACATTGGTTGTCAAAGCGTTCAGCAAAATAACATTGGTTTCACAGGTACAAAGTTTCTTGAAAAATGAATAGACAGGTTAAAGTGGAGCAAAAAGTAATAAATAGATTTTACCAACACTTTCTTGTCAGCTAATATCAAATAGCTGCCACTACAGGATACTGCAGTGGCCTAGACAAACTTACACATAATTGTTTTATTTGTCTCTGTAAAAAAGCTTTACTCTGCAAGTTTTTATTATCAAGTTTAAAAAAATGTAAATCTTCTGAAACTGTGTGACCATTTTTGTAATAGAATGACACACAGAAAATGAATTCTGAACATTTCATATGTAACCTTTCTGGCTTAAAAATTCCAAAAAGTGCTTCATCAGATCTTATGTTCAAAAATAGATGTTTTATAAGACAATTCAATAAAAAATAAAACCTAACAGGACATGTTTTAGATGCAGTAAACTGCAAAGTGCCTTTTTTCCATACCCCCTTTCATGAGGGCTCACTGTACAGAGAAAAAAGGATGAAGAAACAAAACAGAATAATGGTCCTCAGCGTGATACCTCCTTTCCCTTCTGGGATGCCAGAGAGTGTCTTTTTGCTGCTGCTGGGTTGGTTGGGTTGAGATATTTTTGCCTCCTTTGTAGGAGACATAACTAGGAATGGCTAGATATGCCAGATGATTTTCACCAAACTTGCTAAGCCTAAAAGCTTAATTAAAAAGACTGTTGCCAATTTATTGTACAACCAGCTATCCCCATTACACTTACCATGC
The DNA here is from genome assembly GCF_035149785.1 of Candoia aspera. Lineage (NCBI taxonomy): Eukaryota > Metazoa > Chordata > Lepidosauria > Squamata > Candoiidae > Candoia > Candoia aspera. The sequence goes on from NC_086153.1 coordinate 150,234,272, forward strand.
TGTGTGAACCCAGAGCTATACGCAAATGCTTAGGATTTATGAAACAGAATTTGTAAACTTTGGTTTAATTCTAGTTCTATAAATCCAAAACAGCAGCCTCCTTATATTCAGACAGCTCAACATGGCTAAAACTTTGTGTGAAAGAGAGGAGATAGATGGCAGTGTGCAAGTACTCGTGATTTAGACTTTTGACCTAGCATGTCATGAAAACACAGCTACTATCTAAAACATGAGAAATATCCCTAGAATGCCTTTTGTTTGCATAAAAAAGTGCCGAAGTTCACATCCTGACACTAAAGATCATCCCACTAAGAACTGATGCTTAGCAGCCAAGGAAATGCTAACTGGGGAGGGAGTGGGCAGGAACAAGAAAAGAACAGGACAAATTTTCCTAAATACATGGGCATCTGTGGGGGCTGGGGGAACACAAGAGACAAAGCATGTTTTGCAATGCCAAGTCTGCATTGTAGGAGAAACTGGGCCAAACTGAGAATCCTACCAAAAAATAAGGGGAAGCAACACAATAAAGGAAAGGAAATTAGATCCTTTTAAATTCATAAGTTCTGTCCGTTATGGACGCCAGTTATTTATCCGTGTCAGTTACAGCCACAGTAGATTATTTAAGCCATTTCTTCCTGTATCATTTATTACCCTGCACTACTCCAAGGCTCCAACAACCTAAGAGACGGCTTTATACATGGACTTCACCAGATGGACAACACCGAAATCAGATTGACTACATCCTTTGCAGCCAAAGGTGGCGGACATCTATACAGTCGGTAAAAACAAGACCTGGAGCTGACTGTAGTTCCGATCATGAACTTCTTATTGCACAATTTAGGATCAGACTAAAGAGATTAGGGAAGACCCACAGATCAGCTAAATATGAGCTCACTAATATTCCTAAGGAATATGCAGTGGAGGTGAAGAATAGATTTAAGGGACTGGACTTAGTAGATAGGGTCCCAGAAGAACTATGGACAGAAGTTTGCAACATTGTTCAGGAGGCGGCAACAAAAGACATCCCAAAGAAAGAGAAAACCAAGAAGGCAACATGGCTGTCTGCTGAGACACTAGAAGTAGCTCAAGAAAGAAGGAAAGCAAAAGGCAACAGTGATAGGGGGAGATATGCCCAATTAAATGCAAAATTCCAGAGGTTAGCCAGAAGAGATAAGGAATTATTTTTAAACAAGCAATGTGCAGAAGTGGAAGAAGACAATAGAATAGGAAGGACAAGAGACCTCTTCCAGAAAATTAGAAACATCGGAGATAAATTCCAGGCAGAAATGGGTATGATCAAAAACAAAGATGGCAAGGACCTAACAGAAGAAGAAGAGATCAAGAAAAGGTGGCAAGAATATACAGAAGACCTGTATAGGAAGGATAACAATATCAGGGATAGCTTTGACGGTGTGGTCAGTGAGCTAGAGCCAGACATCCTGAAGAGTGAGGCTGAATGGGCCTTAAGAAGCATTGCTAATAACAAGGCAGCAGGAGACGACGGCATCCCAGCTGAACTGTTCAAAATCTTGCAAGATGATGCTGTCAAGGTAATGCATGCTATATGACAGCAAATTTGGAAAACACAAGAATGGCCATCAGATTGGAAAAAATCAACTCATATCCCCATACCAAAAAAGGGAAACACTAAAGAATGTCCGAACTATCAAACAGTGGCACTCATTTCACATGCCAGTAAGGTAATGCTTAAGATCCTGCAAGGTAGACTTCAGCAATTCATGGAGCGAGAATTGCCAGATGTACAAGCTGGGTTTACAAAAGGCAGAGGAACTAGGGACCAAATTGCCAATATCTGCTGGATAATGGAAAAAGCCAGGGAGTTTCGGAAAAACATCTATTTCTGTTTTATTGACTATTCTAAAGCCTTTGACTGTGTGGACCATAACAAATTGTGGCAAGTTCTTAGTGGTATGGGGATACCAAGTCATCTTGTCTGCCTCCTGAAGAATCTGTATAACGACCAAGTAGCAACAGTAAGAACAGACCACGGAACAACGGACTGGTTTAAGATTGGGAAAGGAGTATGGCAGGGCTGTATACTCTCACCCTACCTATTCAACTTGTACGCAGAACACATCATGCGACAAGCTGGGCTTGAGGAATCCAAGGCTGGAGTTAAAATCGCTGGAAGAAACATTAACAATCTCAGATATGCAGATGATACCACTTTGATGGCTGAAAGCGAAGAGGAACTGAGGAACCTTATGATGGTGAAAGAAGAAAGTGCAAAAGCTGGCCTGCAGCTAAACCTCAAAAAAACCAAGATTATGGCAACCAGCTTGATTGATAACTGGCAAATAGAGGGAGAAAATGTAGCAGCAGTGAAAGACTTTGTATTTCTAGGTGCGAAGATTACGGCAGATGCTGACTGCAGTCAGGAAATCAGAAGACACTTAATCCTTGGGAGAAGAGCAATGACAAATCTCGATAAAATAGTTAAGAGCAGAGACATCACACTGACAACAAAGGTCCGCATAGTTAAAGCAATGGTGTTCCCCGTAGTAACATATGGCTGCGAGAGCTGGACCATAAGGAAGGCTGAGAGAAGGAAGATCGATGCTTTGGAACTGTGGTGTTGGAGGAAAATTCTGAGAGCGCCTTGGACTGCAAGATCAAACCAGTCCATCCTCCAGGAAATAAAGCCAGACTGCTCACTTGAGGGAACGATATTAAAGGCAAAACTGAAATACTTTGGCCACATAATGAGAAGACAGGACACCCTGGAGAAGATGCTGATGCTAGGGAGAGTGGAAGGCAAAAGGAAGAGGGGCCGACCAAGGGCAAGGTGGATGGATGATATTCTAGAGGTGACGGACTCGTCCCTGGGGGAGCTGGGGGTGTTGACGACCGACAGGAAGCTCTGGCGTGGGCTGGTCCATGAAGTCACGAAGAGTCGGAAGCGACTAAACGAATAAACAACAACACCCTGCTGCCTCTTCCCAAGAAAGGCAGTTTGGAACAAAGGCTTAACAAGCCGCGGCTCATTCAGTTTCACTCATTCTTAAACGTCCGATTGAGCAACTCCATTCGCCTTGGCTCTTCCAGAAAGAAGCTCCGCACCTCACGCGCAGCATTGCAACCCATTTCACCAGCCGCTCCTAAAGCGCGCGCTCGTCACTTCCGGAAGCCGCTCTAGCGCAAAACACTCTTCTGCCGCAAAACCTTTGGCTTCTCCTCGAGGCTTCGCGCAAACGCACAGTCATCTCCCCGCCTTCCAGCTAACACATCCATCAATCAACCTCCACTTTCTGACCTTGAAGCTCAGGGACTTTCCGCCAAGGGCCAGTAAAGCTGTTCCTGGAAAATGCCTGTTATGGGATAACCGTAGTTTGAGTTGGTAGTCATAGCATGTGAAAAAGAGAGAGAAAAAAGATACACCTCCCTGAAATCCCAGATCCCGTTCCTGGGAAAGCTACTTTCCCGGGTTTTCCTCGACGGCCTCTTTTAATTGGGCGCCTAACGAGGACAGCTATAGCCAAGGGAGGCCCACCGGTCACGCCTCTTTCTCGTACCCACGTGGGCTGGAGACTTCCAGAAAGCCGTAGACGCTGCTGTGCGAGCCTCTTTTCGCTGCTCGGCGTGTTCCGCGGCCTTTGTCTCGCTGCCACCATGTTGAGCGCTGCCCGCGTGCTCGTTCTGCGCCGTGGAGGGGGCGTCCCGAGGCCCGCTCAGGTAAGGCCCGCCGAAGGGCGGCGGCAGCAGCTGCCAGTTCCTTTCCCAACGGAAGGAGTCAAGGGCGTTGGGAGGCCCTTTAAAACGGCCCCCTCTGTGTGCCTGTAGCCTGTGGTAACCGGAGGGGGCTGCCGCTGGACCGGGAGGTCAGGTCTTGCGGCACGGATGTTCCGTGGTTTTGCGGCAAGGAGGCCAGAGTAATTTCGGTTGCGTCGGGGCCAAAAGTTCAGGTAGATCCGCCTCCCCGTTTGACGAGCCGCTCAACAAGCGTTCGCTGGGACGCTCCCGGGCAGAGTATGAAGGCTTTTCCAACATTTTGGGGATGGGGGGAGGCTTCGGTGGGCCAACATGGGGTGATTTTTCCACCTCTTGGAGGCCCCGAGCGAGGGGGAGAGGGGCTTCAATGAACGGTTACCTTTTGCTTAAAGACGCGTGTGCTTGAGGTTTGGTTTTGGGTGGATGGACTGTAGTTACATTTTTCTCTTCGGCAATACTCCGGGGTCCTTACGGGCTTGGTCCTTACGCCTGGTGGCTTCAGTACAAAAGCCTTGCCAGTCCTGGTGCTTTTCGGAAGAGAGCTGGGTTTCGTTATCTGCAGTCCCCAGCCAGCACGGCTTAAGATTGCGGGGTTAGAAACCCCCCCGCCGGGTGGAAGGCGCCGGCAGGGAAGCTTCTGTCCAGCCAGCGCTTAGTGCGGGAGGGAGCACGTGCTCTGCCGCCAGTTCGGCCTGATAGGCTGGCGAAGCGGCGCCCTGTATTCAGTGGGCTGGCGAAGGGAGATCCTCTTCCTTGCTTTCATTAATAGGGTGTTGAACCATTTTTGTACTTAAAATCCGCGGTAAAGGCAGCGAAGTCACATTAAGGTATAGTGATTACAGCATACTTTTAAGAGGCCGTTGTTTAAAGAAATGGTATAAGGTCTTCTACTGCAAAAACGTAACTTATCTGAAATTAAATGTATGGGCTGTTTAAAATACAACACACAGATTAGAAATTTTCTTGGGATGTAGCATTTCTTAGTTGTGTTTTTTTGATGAAAGGAAGTTTTCAGATCTACGGATGCTGTTCTTCCTTGCGAATAAGTCGTCTTGAGTGTGCTCAGACTTGTTTATTTTCATTATTTCTGGGGCTGCAATATGAGCAGCTTTTGACTCCCCGTCTTGCTTAACTGAAATTTTTTTAGATAGGATTCTTTCCTCAGGAGAGGCATGTTTTGAAGATCGAAAGGCATGAAAAATGTTGGAAGAAGACAACATTATCAGTGAAGAATGCAGTTGCTCTTTATAAGTACATTATTATTGGCTGTTTTTGTTTTTATAGGTCATCTGGAATGGTTTAAGTCAAGATATCCTCAGAACTGTAGCAAGCAGGAACTATGTGTAAGTAATGAAATTAAAGCTCAAATGATTCCTCTTATATGTTGAAATGGAGAATCTATTTGCTATTAAGGGAAGCTTTGTAAATCTCATAATATGGATAATATGGCTGAACAAGCTTCTAGCTTTTTTCAGTGGTGGATGGAAAAAGCCTGTGAAAGCCATGAAACATCTGAAAAAAATCTGTTCTGTTAGAGAAATGGAGAGCAATAAAGGCAGGGGACAGTAGTGAGAATTGGAAACTTGGGAAATGAATTCCTATTAAGTTTGACAGAATCAAACCAAAATGTGCATTTATATATTTTCTTACTATCTTCCATATGAGCCAACATTACAAGATAAAATACATATTCAAGAAGAGAATTGAGAAATCGATTTCAGTTTCTGTAGATTTTCAGATTTCTGAAATTTTTGGAGATAAGTGTAAAGGTGTAACATCAAAAGGTGGTGCCTCTTGAGCATAAATTATATTTAAAAGAAAGATTTATTATAATTATATTTACAAAGCATAAGACAGAAAGGCCCTCCACTAGGACGGTATGTATAATTCAGTATAAAGAGTTGCTTTTGTGATTGAGGCGACATACAGGATGAGTGAATGACTAAATAAATGGAGCAAAACAGAAATAAAAATGGAAGTAACAACCGCAATGGAACACGAAAGCTGTGAGGGTTAGGCCCAAGTCTTCACAGAAAATGTGGATTTTCAGAAAGGATTTGAAATTACACGGGTTGTTTGGGAAGCAATGCTATGTGTAAAGGACCATGAGAGAAAGGGTGGTGTTTCTGAGACTGAAGGTGACCTTGGTACTGCTGGGGATAATGAAGTTTGGACAAGAGAGGTCAAGGGGAACAGATGGGATGGCAAGGCAATAGAGAAATTTAAAGGCAAAGCATTAGTGTTACATCAGAGCAGATCATACTCCAGTGTAGTGATTTAATGAGGAAATGTGCCATGATCAGAATGAAAATAAAATATTTTGACAGCAATGGATCAAGGAAATGGAGGGACTGACATGGAACAAAAGCAAACCGATTTCTTTGTAGTTGCTTTGATGAAGTTCTGGAAGGTTTGATTCATATATTGATGTAACTTGTTATAGAATGTAACACACAAACTATTTCTTTATCAACTATGTTGAATGTACTATCTTAACACATTCTCAATATAGCCAATGGTATTTTTGAAATTATTAAAAAGACCCTTTTTGAGTGTTTCCCATGATTTCAGAAATCCAGGCAGTACCCATTGACAAAGGAAAAAGATGATAACAGTCCTACATAGATTATGTTTTGGTGCTATATGTATGTTGCTCTTTCTATTTATGGCAGCTCTATATAGCAATTGAGGCCATTAGGAGTACCAGCTTCAGAGATTGGTGTACCTTGGTTCTGTTCAAAGCAGGTGAACTGTAGTTAACTTTTTTTGTATTTTTTTTTCTTTTAAAATATTTAGGCTGAAGGGAGTATTTGGATAGACTAACAAGTGAACGGGTTGAAGAAAATATATCCTTGTTCCCGTTTTTCTTAACTTTTCCAATTAGAATTAATGGTATTTATTATGCAAATATATGCTGAATATTATTTTGTTTCCAATATTTGGAAGATCATGATTGACAGTATATGTTTGATGCTGCTCTTGGTTTGGCATTAGGCTAAGCTGGTTGGAAATTCTGGGAATTGTAGCCCTAGCAATCTGAAAGGGTGCTGTGTTGGCAGAAGCAGTCCTAATTGGTCAAGGATTTTATTTTTTCATCTCAGTTAAATTCTTTGGAAGCAGAGGGTAAACACACTACTTACCCTGCAGTGGAAATAAATAAAACTAGGTGCTAAATTCCTTTTAAGCCTAACCACCTTACATTTCCCTTTCAGCTCAGAAGCAATCAAAGGAGCAGTTATTGGTATTGATCTTGGCACAACCAACTCCTGTGTGGCAGTCATGGAAGGAAAGCAGGCAAAAGTGAGTCAAATCAAATCGTTGATCCAACTAATGATTTTTATCACTGCTGATCATGTGAACCACTGCTGCCCATACCAGCTAATTCTCTTCTCTTATGTAGGTGCTTGAAAACTCAGAAGGTGCCAGAACCACCCCTTCTGTTGTGGCATTTTCTGGTGATGGAGAGCGATTGGTTGGCATGCCAGCTAAAAGACAGGCAGTAACGAATCCTCACAATACATTCTATGCAACCAAGCGTCTGATTGGGCGACGATACGATGATCCAGAAGTGCAGAAAGATATGTGAGGAAATGTTTTGAGGGTTTTTTTTAAAAAATTCTTAAAAAAAAGGAACAGCATACCTGCATGTATTTGCACTTATGATCCAAGTTTCTCTGTGTTTGGAGAGTTAAATAATTCCAGAGTTCTGTATCTTCAAGTATGTGTATGTGAAGATTAACATACAGTATGCTCTAATTTGTTGGTATACTTGCAGGAAGTTGCTAGAAGGAAGTATAAGATTACTGTGACAGGTTATGATCTAGGTGACGTACAAACTTCATAATTTTGGGAATTGAGAACTTTCTTATTTCTCTATTTTAGAACCAGAGTTTTTCGTAAGTAGGATTTACACTTAAAATGCTCCCTGAAAACCAGGGCTCTGTTTCTAAACCAGCATGTTTTCTAGGTTTAGCCCTAAGTACTGTGGGTGAGAGATCAGAAAGAAACAGCTACTGTTGAGATACATACTTTTGGCTTGCTATTTCCTCACTGATGGGAAATTTAATATCAGAGTTTAGGGGTAACGTTAAAGTAATAATAATGTATGTTAAGATTTTACAGTCTGCTAGCTTGGATGGTTTACCAAAGGTGGTATTAGTCCAGTGCTTTGAAAGTTGCTACACTTTTAAAAAGTAAATATTCCTTTAACTCAAGCCTGATTCCTGGTCACCAACTGACTGTAGTGTTTTGCCATAAAAAAAAATTTCTTGGGGGGCGGTGACAGACTCGGCAAGAGGCTAAAGGGAAAACTTCTTTGTCTCTTGTGAAGATGTGTTTCTTTTCTCCTTAGTCCCTTGTGATACTTACCTTAATGACTAAGGGGAAAAATGCTTTGCAAGGGATTACAGAAAAAAGTTCTCTGGGACTAAACATTTGTAGTCCTTTGTTGGAGAGGTCCCCACCCTTATTGTTAAGGTACAGCAGAAAGTGTGGGGCTTGTCAACTGACATGCAGAAGCCCCACCCCTCCTGATCAGGGGTTCTGTGGCCTAGCAAGGTCTGAAAAATCTTGGCCTAGCCTATAGCTCTGGAGTTTCCTGCTAGTATTCCATCCAGTTACTAAGCAAGTCTGCTTGTGGTTTTGTTTTTGAGATCAGTGAGGTGTTGCCAGCAGGGTGCTCTGCTCTAACCTTCTGAAAACGTTTGTCATTTCAGCAAGAACGTCCCTTTTAAAATTGTCCGTGCCTCCAATGGTGATGCCTGGGTAGAATCTCATGGAAAGCTCTATTCCCCAAGCCAGATTGGTGCTTTTGTTTTAATGAAGATGAAAGAGACCGCAGGTTTGTACAGCAGAACCTTTGTGATTGGTCTAAGGTCACTCATTCTTCTAACCCAGTTAACTTGCTGAAGGGTTAAAATGTGATCGGTTCTGTTATGCCATTCCAAACTCACCTTTAGATTATTTTGATACATTCCTCTGTGGGTTCTGCTCATTTGGTTTGGAGCAGAAAACTGCCTTGATACATGATTTGTCCCAAAGACTAAATGGAGAAGTGTGATCTTTTTAGGATGGCTGTGGCATCTTTTCTGCCAATTAGTCTGGCCTGTGCTTAAAATGCATCATATTGTGATGGTTCCAATTTCTCTCCCAAAGGGGAGGCAAATCCAGAGCTTGCATTGGCTAACGTTGAATGGCATCCTTCCTGTGTATTTTGCTTGGGGTAGTTTTTGAGGACAAGCTCAACATTGCAATTGGTATAAAATATTGTTGCTGGGATCCAAGAAGTCTGAAATGCTGGCTATATTGGTTTCCAGTAAGCTTCCAGGTCCAATTCTCAGTTTTAGACTTGCTTTTAAAGCCCTAAACACTGGGTAGCATACTTTAGGGGAATTTTCTGGCACATCCAAGTAAAAGTCCCTCTTTGGGCTGGCCCCAGAATTGGACCCTCTTCCTATTTCCTTGCCTGACTGAGGTTTTCTCAAATGCTATTTTTAATTGATTTTGTAATGAAAATAAGCTTCACAAAGTATTCTGTTGATGCTTGCTAGTGAGGTTGTCGATATTGCCTTGTTTGCATCTTGCTTTTGAAGCCCTACCCTAAAAAGCTGTTATAAATATGTTTAATTTTAGTGAAAGAAAATGTTAATTCCCATGCAAATCTGCAAATACTCTTCTATGATCTGAAGTATTACTACACATATTTCTACCCAGATTAAATTTTAATATCTGAATAGTGATCTCTCTTAAAATTATGCTTCTTTCTTAGAAAACTACCTGGGGCATCCTGCCAAAAATGCTGTCATCACAGTTCCTGCTTATTTCAATGATTCTCAGAGACAGGTATAGTTGCAGAAATTGGGGTTCCATTTCAATTTCAAGACAGAGAGATCAGAAAAGATGTTTATAGTTACTTTCGATATATGTTCCTTTATGGAAATGTTTTGTCAGATCTCAAAATGTACTGTGGCTTGCTTTACTTGACAAGTGTTGTTCATGTGTTTTCATTTATTCAATTTCTACCCCACTTTTTCCTCCCCAAAAATCGTAGTCAAGCAAGATGCAACAAAATAGGCTAAAATTAAAGCTCACCCACTGAAACTCCTTTTGAGTGAGACTGTATGAAGTAGATACTGTATTTCTGCAGAGGAAAGATGATAAAAAAGCTCCCACAAAAGAGGTTAAATAGGAAAAAAGGTTTCTGCTTTCATTGCTGTATTTGCAGCAAATCAAAGTTGATTTTCCCATTTTAAAAATATATTAACTTGGGGGAAACCTAGTCTTCCTTCAGGTTAATGCAGTAGGAACACAGTTCAGATTACAATTTGTATCAACAGCAATCCAGCTTAATCTCTTAAAAATCTGTTTTATATCAGAAATGCTTCTCTAAAATAAGTCATAGGTGAAAATAGTCTGTAATTCTCTTTCCTCTTGCAATTCCTTGTATGGTTTTAGAATCTGTTCTGGATAATCTTACAGGACAGATTTTGAGAATGCATGGGCTGTGGGTGGAAAGTGAGTGAGAAAAAGGTTCCTTTGCAGAAGCAGGCTTAATTGGATTCACCCCATTGTGTTGGATCTTTTCCTTGGTTGAACAAGCAGTACCTAACAGATTGCTGTTTTCTTCAAAGGCCACTAAAGATGCTGGACAGATTGCTGGGCTGAATGTTTTGAGAGTTATTAATGAGCCAACAGCTGCAGCCCTAGCTTACGGATTAGATAAGGTTGAAGACAAAGTGTAAGTATACAGTAGTCCCGTGCGATTGGCAGTGTTACTCCATAGCCTCTGGGAGCGCGTGCTTCGTTGGTTTGTGTTACCTATTAGAGCAGCAGATGTGCTAATTCCTTTACCTGCCAGCTTCAGTGTGTAGCTGCATATAAAGAGGGCTGCTGAAGACCAATAATGGCATTGGAAGGCGTTCAGGTAAACGTTCAGTTGAATTCCTCTATGCTTAACAAATCAGGTGATACACTTTTATCAGAGATACAAAGACGTTAAACTTGTTAATATATCGTTTTCTACGCAGAACAAGGGCTATTGATACTAAAAGAACATTACAATTAGGTATCATAAATAGAAACTTCTAAGATCTATTTATCAAATGGCACAATAATGGATGAACTCTGAAAACCTAAGATTAAATAGAACAAACCATGTTGGACTGGACATCCCATTGAGGTGTAGACTCAGGTACTAATGTGTGTCTTTTCTTTTTTTCCCCCCTAGTATTGCAGTATATGATTTGGGTGGTGGCACGTTTGATATTTCTATCTTGGAAATTCAAAAGGGAGTGTTTGAGGTCAAATCCACCAATGGCGACACGTTCTTGGGTGGTGAAGATTTTGATCAGGCCTTGTTGCAGCATATAGTAAAGGAATTCAAAAGAGAGGTAAGCTGTTTGTGTTTCATAAACTGGTCTTCAGGGAACTCTTTCAAGTGTAAACTTAATTTGAAAAAGAAAACTCGTACTAATATTTCAGAATTGTGTTTTACTTAAGTAGCAGGACATCTTGCAGGTTTTCAACATACTGCTGTATTCACTTCCTACCATTCTTTACTACTTGTACAATTCAATAACAATTCTGCAAAGCTTGTCTCTGCCTTATGAATGTAGCTTTGAAGTGGCAGCACCAATGAAATAAGCATATTATCTTTATCTCCAGAGCAGTTGATCTCTGAATCAATTCCTTCCCCCTTTTTTGGCAATTGTGATCATTCTGGGTCTAGCTCAGTGCTTATGTTTGCATTTTAATAACTGGAATGCAGGTAGACGAGAACTGGAAATGGTTAGCATTTCTGAGTGGCAATGTCCTTATATAGCTAGAGGGAACCATAGTATGAGATTCGTAGCAGACTAAGGCACAAATACTTTTCTTCAAATACAGATTTTTAAAAAATGGAAGTCTAGCATCTGTAACAAGTTATAAACTACAAAATGGTTTTGGCAATAAATCTTGTATGTTGCATCATATGTGTTGTAAAGTCACTTAAATGATGGGCTGTGCAGTGTTAAGGAGTGCTGCCACTTGTCTTCCTTAGAACATAAAATTATGATCCTGAAGAATCAGTTGGAATGTTGATTGCGTGGCAGGCGGTGGAGTGTCTGTATTAAGCTTTTATCCCAATTATCAGATTTATTTAATGTTTAATCAAGGCTACATAGAAGACAGTGAATTCTATACTTGTCCTTTTCTTTTTAGACAGGGGTTGATCTAACCAAAGACAATATGGCTCTGCAGAGAGTAAGGGAAGCTTCTGAAAAAGCAAAATGTGAACTTTCTTCTTCAGTCCAGGTAAGGAACTGAAAATAATTTTGCATGTTATGAGGGTTATTGCCCATTCTAGTTTTTGTATTGTATTTGGTAAGAGTGAGCTATGATACTGTATTGCTAAATATAATAGCAATTTAGGCAAGCAAGCTTAAACTATGTATATTTTTTACCTGGTTGGTGATTTGGCAAGAGTGGTGATGGTTAAATTCTCTCATATATTTGTAATATGAGACAGTGAGCATAGGCTTATGAAGAGAGCAGCAAGTACCACTTCTAATGAGGAATAAATTCAGAATGCAGCTAAGAACCACTTTGATTCCCAGTGGGTCATTCAGCTCATTGGTACCAAGGAGCAGCTTTAGGCCCTACCCAAATATATATTATCACTTCTCCCAAAGAAATGAATGTGTTTGTGCATAAGGTCAACAAAACTTAAAACTGAAGATGGAAAGGTTCCCTTGGAAGATGTGCAGATTCTGTCCTTTATCCTGGGGGATCCTCCCAGTGATATCTCAGTGATATACCTGGACCTAATTGATACTATGAGCTTCGAGATCACAACTATTGAATAGAAAAGCCTGCAATTTCCCAGTTATTTATTAAAACTAGCTCCATTTTAACAATATATATCAATCACTGAGCAGATCGTGTTTTGTAATATTGTAGAAAAAAATAATAAATCTTCGAAGTTAATAAAATACTATTTGGAGATGAGAAATGGCAGAAAAATTAACTCCTCATGGTTTTAGGTACTTGTCATTTTGCACTCTAAAGAAAACTGAAATACTGGGGGCAAGCATGGGTGAGATGGCATTGTGATAATAAATGCTGTGATTTTGAGTTTGGGGAACGTTTGATAGCCATTCAATACAAAATACTAATTTGGGAATTATTCCCATGGAGCCTTACTTAAATGAACCACACCTAGACATACGTTCTGGACAATTAATTGGTTTTCTAAAGAGGCCTTACACTTGGGGGCTGCTGCCATATCCATCATGAACAATAATTCATTGCAAGATCTGAAGGACCAATCTGGGGACAGTGTATCCTAGAGAAAGTCTGTGTGGTTGCTAAGAACCAACTTGATAGAATATAATCAATTGCCTCTGAAGATTGATGAAGGAATATAGTACCATCTGAGGTGGATTTTGATAACATTAGGCTTCAGACGGTAGCCGTACGTGGGCTGCTTAAAAGTTCAGCTATAGCTGCATCACAGAATATTTTTCAAATAAGGTTAGTTGCTAATTGTTCTTGTTCATTTCTAATGATTGTTAATCTTCTATTGCAGACAGACATTAACTTGCCATATCTTACAATGGATGCTTCAGGACCAAAACATTTGAATATGAAACTGTCTCGCTCTCAGTTTGAGGGGATTGTGGCAGATCTGATTAAAAGGACAATAGCACCTTGCCAGAAAGCCATGCAAGATGCTGAAGTTAGCAAGAGTGACATTGGAGAAGTTATCTTGGTTGGCGGCATGACTAGAATGCCAAAGGTACAATAATTCCTCTTTGACTTGGTGTACTTGAAGATCCTGTCATTTCAGCCTAGCCAAGTGCCCTTTGGACTACGCTTTGCTTGCTTAAAAAAACAAAACAAAACAAAAAAAACAAAAATTAAGGCAATGTGTTAATCAGTAGAGAAGGCTGTGTAGAACTAACTTTAACCCTTTATATGGGGTATTCTGTTTTTGCAGAATTGCAGTTATCCTTGCTAAATTTGAAGCCTGAGATCTCTTCGATAGCGAGTCTACTTTCTTTAGAGGTCTTTTTAAATTTTGTGGGTTTTTTTGCCAATACATCAGCATGCCATTCAGTGCTGTAAGCTCTCGAAAATACTTGAAGCACTGAAAGGGATTTTCAGCTTGAAGGGATGGGTTGTCTCCTGGGGTTGTGTGGAGTGGAGAGGAGCAGTAATCTCACTGAAGGTATGTAGAGGTCTCCTTGCTGTTTCTTACATATAGCCTACTACTATACTTTTTTCATGTGGATTAATTCATGCACTAAGCTAGTATTATTCTGGGCATGGCTTACTGCAGGGTCAAAGGGTAAATATTCCACCACATTTTTCCTGCTTCAGGGCAAATGGAATACTCCTGTAAGATATTACAGTGGTCTTGCAGACCTTTATATCTGAGTTTCCAAATTCCCTGCTCCTTTCAAGTGCTGAATCCGTCTGCCATATTCTGTGCTGCTTGACCATTTTCCCCTGCATTGCTGATAAATATGCATATATAAATTCAGGTGCAGCAAACTGTACAGGACATGTTTGGGCGGTCTCCGAGTAAGGCAGTAAATCCTGATGAAGCTGTTGCCATTGGTGCTGCCATCCAAGGAGGAGTGTTGGCTGGAGATGTCACTGATGTGCTGTTGTTGGATGTCACTCCTCTTTCCCTGGGAATTGAAACTCTAGGTGGAGTTTTCACTAAGCTTATTAACAGGAATACAACTATCCCAACCAAGAAGAGCCAGGTAAGAAAGTGTGTTTTTAGCTTAATTTGCCTTGAATTTTGTTGCCTTTGAGCAGGGCTTCATTACAGTATTAGCTTGCTGATCAGACAAAAAAACCTTTTATGTAAGATTGGCACCAAGATATTCTCTGTCTTTTAACCATCCCCAGAGGACACAAAAGGAAAGATGGATGTAGAAAAAAGAGGTGTGAATTCTTTCATAAGGTTCAACTAGAGTCTGTTTCTTTTAGAAGAGCATTCATCTAACTTCTGGGCAGCTCACATGGTTAAAAATGTGGGAATTCTATTTAAAAAAACCCAACCAACATCCATAAAACAATCACTGTAGTGGGGAACAAAATCATCCTCCCATGTCCCCTTGCAGCTTAAAGGGGCCCATCCATCCATCTTAGCCCAAAGCCTTGGGGAGGAGCCAAGATTTTCAGGAGTGTTTGATGTAATTCCCCTGTTTCCATCTACGCAGCTTTTGTTCAGAGCCTTTAAATGCCTTTTTTTCCTAATCAAGCACCTTCCATTTATATGAGGCTGCACCTCCCAGATTTCCTAGCCAACCAACGATGGACAATGCTGGTTGGGAATACTGGGGTTGTGATTTAACTTGTTTGGAAGGCACAAGGTGTGTAAGAGCTGCTTTAAAATAAAAATAAAAATAAATAAGCGTTTGTGTAATTTTGCTGTATACAAGGCTAGAGCATTAAGCTGCAGCTTCACTGTGGCAACAGCAGTGGTTGGTATTTGTGATGTAATTAGAAAATGGAGGTCAAAAGCTAGTAAAATGAGAGTGGGATTGAAAAGCCACTGAGAATGTTGCCTCATGCCTTTAAAAATGTATACAGTAGTTTTTCTGGCTTTTTTAACCTGTGCTTTCTAACAGCTCATGGAGCAGGTACTGAGGTTCCATTCTGCTACTTTTGGGAAATTACTATATCATGTTATTTAGTTATATGATCATGTTAGGTAGCATTAATGGTGTGAAATGTGCTTTGCTTCCACAGGTATTTTCTACAGCTGCTGATGGGCAGACTCAAGTAGAAATCAAAGTTCATCAGGGTGAACGGGAAATGGCTAGTGACAATAAACTACTTGGCCAGTTTACTTTGGTATGTTGGAATTCTGATTAATGTATTTTTTAACCTAAACTAATAGTCATAAATGAAAGTAATTTCACTTTTCCTGTTAAAACACAAACTTTCCCTGGAGCAGGAAATATTTGTGACAACAATTCCTCATTTATTTAAGCCTACTCTTCTAAATTATTAGCATTGGCAGATACGTATGAAAATAGCTCGCCATAACATTAATTTGGTTAAAGAATGAAGTTCTTAACTGTTATAGAATGTATACCCCATGAAGCTTTTCTGATTAAGCTTTTCTAATGTAAATTATGGAAACTTGTGTTAAGAAAGCATCTGTAATAAAATTTTCTGAGCATAAATACTGGAATTGTAGAGGAAATATATAGTGAATAAAGATGATTTTTGTTTGAGGTTGCTTTTGTTTGAGGTTACTGTGGTTCAGACTGCATAAGTCTTTCACTTTAGTGAATAATAGGTTGTACCAGCAACTTCACTCTAGGTTGCTGGGAGTGACAGAGCTGGTTAGTTGGAAGGGTCTTTTCTAAGTCAGCAGCAATGTACATTGTGGTTCCAGGTTGGGATTCCACCCGCCCCAAGGGGAGTGCCCCAGATTGAGGTAACTTTTGACATTGATGCAAATGGAATTGTTCACGTGTCCGCAAAAGACAAAGGCACAGGACGAGAACAACAGAGTGAGTACTTGGATTGTTGCCAGAATCAAGCTTTGTGTGCTGTGATGCAATTATCAACACATCATTCTGAAAAACTGTGTGGAAGATTTTTGACTGAGCACAGCATTGAGGTAGATTGTTGTTTATTCATTTAGTCGCTTCTGACTCTTCATGACTTAATGGACCAGCCCACGCCAGAGCTTCCTGTCGGTCGTCAACACCCCCAGCTCCCCCAGGGACGTGTTGGTAACCTCCAGAATATCATCTATCCACCTTGCCCTTGGTCGGCCCCTCTTCCTTTTGCCCTCCGCTCTCCCTAGCATCAGCATCTTCTCCAGGGTGTCCTGTCTTCTCATTATGTGGCCAAAGTATTTCAGTTTTGCCTGGAATATCATTCCCTCAAGGGAGCAGTCTGGCTTTATTTCCTGGAGGATGGACTGGTTTGATCTTCTTGCAGTCCAGAATTTTCCTCCAACACCACAGTTCAAAAGCATCGATCTTCCTTCGCTCAGCCTTCCTTATGGTCCAGCTCTCGCAGCCATATGTTACTACGGGGAACACCATTGCTTTAACTATGCGGACCTTTGTTGTCAGTGTGATGTCTCTGCTCTTAACTATTTTATCGAGATTGGTCATTGCTCTTCTCCCAAGGATTAAGTGTCTTCTGATTTCCTGACTGCAGTCAGCATCTGCCGTAATCTTCGCACCTAGAAATACAAAGTCTTTCACTGCTGCTACATTTTCTCCCTCTATTTGCCAGTTATCAATCAAGCTGGTTGCCATAATCTTGGTTTTTTTGAGGTTTAGCTGCAGGCCAGCTTTTGCACTTTCTTCTTTCACCTTCATCATAAGGCTCCTCAGGTCCTCTTCGCTTTCAGCCATCAAAGTGCTATCATCTGCATATCTGAGATTGTTAATGTTTCTTCCAGCGATTTTAACTCCAGCCTTGGATTCCTCAAGCCCAGCTTGTCGCATGATGTGTTCTGCGTACAAGTTGAATAGGTAGGGTGAGAGTATACAGCCCTGCCGTACTCCTTTCCCAATCTTAAACCAGTCCGTTGTTCCGTGGTCTGTTCTTACTGTTGCTACTTGGTCGTTATACAGATTCTTCAGGAGGCAGACAAGATGACTTGGTATCCCCATACCACTAAGAACTTGCCACAATTTGTTATGGTCCACACAGTCAAAGGCTTTAGAATAGTCAATAAAACAGAAATAGATGTTCTTCTGAAACTCCCTGGCTTTTTCCATTATCCAGCAGATATTGGCAATTTGGTCCCTAGTTCCTCTGCCTTTTCTAAACCCAGCTTGTACATCTGGCAATTCTTGCTCCATGAATTGCTGAAGTCTACCTTGCAGGATCTTGAGCATTACCTTACTGGCATGTGAAATGAGTGCCACTGTTCGATAGTTTGAAGATTCTTTAGTGTTTCCCTTTTGTGGTATGGGGATATAAGTTGATTTTTTCCAATCTGATGGCCATTCTTGTGTTTTCCAAATTTGCTGTCATACAGCATGCATTACCTTGACAGCATCATCTTGCAAGATTTTGAACAGTTCAGCTGGGATGCCATCGTCTCCTGCTGCCTTGTTATTAGCAATGCTTCTTAAGGCCCACTCAACCTCACTCTTCAGGATGTCTGGCTCTAGCTCACTGACCACACCGTCAAAGCTATCCCCGATATTGTTATCTTTCCTATACAGGTCTTCCGTATATTCTTGCCACCTTTTCTTGATCTCTTCTTCTTCTCTTAGGTCATTGCCATCTTTGTTTTTGATCATACCCATTTTGGCCTGGAATTTACCTCCAATGTTTCTAATTTTCTGGAAGAGGTCTCTTGTCCTTCCTATTCTATTGTCTTCTTCCACTTCTGCACATTGCTTGTTTAAAAATAATTCCTTATCTCTTCTGGCTAACCTCTGGAATTTTGCATTTAATTGGGCATATCTCCCCCTATCACTGTTGCCTTTTGCTTTCCTTCTTTCTTGAGCTACTTCTAGTGTCTCAGCAGACAGCCATGTTGCCTTCTTGGTTTTCTCTTTCTTTGGGATGTCTTTTGTTGCCGCCTCCTGAACAATGTTGCGAACTTCTGTCCATAGTTCTTCCGGGACCCTATCTACTAAGTCCAGTCCCTTAAATCTATTCTTCACCTCCACTGCATATTCCTTAGGAATATTAGTGAGCTCATATCTAGCTGATCTGTGGGTCTTCCCTAATCTCTTTAGTCTGATCCTAAATTGTGCAAGAAGAAGTTCATGATCTGAACTACAGTCAGCTCCAGGTCTTGTTTTTACCGACTGTATAGATGTCCGCCACCTTTGGCTGCAAAGGATGTAGTCAATCTGATTTCGGTGTTGTCCATCTGGTGAAGTCCATGCATAAAGCGGTCTCTTAGTTGTTGGAAGAGAGTGTTTGTTATACAGAGTGAGTTGTCTTGGCAAAATTCTATCAGCCTATGTCCTGCTTCGTTTTGTTCTCCCATGCCACGCTTACCTGTAATTCCAGGTGTCATTTGACTGCCCACCTTAGCATTCCAGTCTCCTGTGATGAAAATAACATCTCTTTTAGGCGTGTTGTCCAGTAGGTGCTGCAGATCCTCATAGAACTGCTCTACTTCAGCTTCTTCAGCATCTGTGGTTGGGGTGTATATTTGGATCATTGTGATGTTAGATGGCTTGCCCTGAATTCAAATTGAGATCATTCTATCGTTTTTTGGATTGTATCCAAGCACAGCTTTAGCCACTTTACTATTAATTATGAAGGCTACTCCATTTCTTCTGTGGTCCTCTTGTCCACAGTAGTAGATCTGGTGGTCATTCGATGTGAAGTGGCCCATTCCAGTCCATTTCAGTTCACTGACGCCCAAAATGTCTATCTTTAATCTTGACATCTCACCAATAACCACATCCAATTTGCTCTGGCTCATAGATCTTACATTCCAGGTTCCAATGGTGTGTTGATCCTTAGAACATCAGATTCGCCGTTCACCAGCACCGTCGGCTGCTAGCCGTCCTTTCCGCTTTGAGCTAGCTGTGTCATCATGTCTGGGGCTAGTTGAACTCATCCTCTGTTCCTCCCCAGTAGTATTTTGACCATCTTCCGACCTGGGAGTCTCATCTTCCGATGGTATACTGACATATCTCTGGTTGTACTGATCCATGGCAAGAATACTGGGGTGGGTTGCCATTACCTTCCCCAGGGATCGCGTTTAGTCTGACCTCTCTGTCATGACCTTCCCATCTTGGGTGGCCCTTCACGGTTTAGCTCATGGCATCATTGAGGTGCTCAAGCTCCAGCACCACGACAAGGTAACGATCCTTTGCTGAAGTTGAGGTAGATAACTGGTCTGATTTCGAAATTATAGACAGTGCTCTTAAATATGGGGACCTAATATATATGACTTCTGTTTCAAAAGCCTATGTGTATGCTAAAATGATAAAATAAAGGATATGAAGTAGAAATTGCTGGCAGTACTTCACATTCTACAGTCATAGACTGGCATAAACCACGAATATTGTCTAGTAAGATGTATTTAAGTGGGATCCCAAATTGTTGCTAATGGAGACTGGTTTTGTCAACCTAGAATAGGGTTCCCTAACTTGATGGTTTCCTGATATAAAATCTTAGGTATGGTTGTAACTGACTAATACGTAATATTGTAATCCTGCTATGTGTTGCATGTTGAGTTTGTTCAATAATAACATTCTGTAAAAAGAACGTGTTTTCACCTTCCTATAGTTGTGATCCAATCTTCTGGTGGTCTTAGTAAAGATGATATTGAAAACATGGTAAAAAATGCAGAGAAATATGCAGAAGAAGACAGGCGGAAAAAGGTAATGTTGGCAAGATGGTTTCTAGCTTCTGGCCTGAAATCTCTTTCAAGTAAAAGTCACCTTTTGGGCTTTGTGGGGAATGATTTCTGTGCTAACATCAGCTACACTGCATGTTGTATTAATTAAGAATAGCTTTGGTTTCCATTAGCTTGGCTTTTTTAGAATGCTCTTTTTTAAATGGTGAAATACAAAAAAATCCTACAACACTAACAGGAAAAAAGCAATTGTACAGTGAAGGAATAAAACCTAGATATATTATAGTTGTTAAAATAAACTGAAAGTGACAAACGAAAAACGAAAACTAACAAAAAATCCATAAAATCAGGAAAGTTAGATTCTTTCTAGTTACATAAAATTATCTTTGTTGTGCTTGTCATCACTAAGCCAAAATTCTTCATGAAATGACAAATTCCATGCTTTAGGAATATAGTTCAGCATCACATTAAGATCCTTAACTATAATATTTCTTCCCCAAATTGTACTGACATAAACAGTAATTTGAAACTAGAACAAAGCTATATCTGGACAAGACCAAATCATGTGAGTTAAAGAATCTTCAAATTTCTTACTACAACAATATGAGAAAAGCTAATGTCCATCCCTTTTTAGATGTTCTTTTGGGTGTCTGGAAGTGAGCCATGCTTTCAGTTCATATCTTTTGTACAGTTGTTGAATGCAACACAAAACTGGATTGCTATAGTTACTGCTTTTAAAGAGAAAAGTGAATCTGTGAATCAGACAAATAGCTGAAGAAATTGGTGCTATTTTCCATGCAAGTTAGGATGGGTTATTCTCCCATAAATATTTTTCTGGCCTTTTATTTTATATTCCCAGGGTTTGTTTAACCCTAACATTTACCCATACAAAACTAAAATAGTACACAGTCTTCCAAGTAATATCTAACTTACCCCACGACTTTAAAATACTTTTTACAAAATGGCCAAAACATCTCTTATACTTAACAAAAATTCTGATGCGTTCTGTGGTCAGATGATGGACTACATAAGAAACACATTTGCTCCCAAAAAAAAGTTATTGAAAAATTCTCCTGGGTTGTCCCTAACTCCAAATTAGGAGGATTTTTCCCCCCATTCTGCAGTTATAGGAAAGTAAACACTGTTGGTAAAGTTGGTAGCATGCCAACATTTCTTTCAATGGAACACGTGTTTGCCATGTTGAGTTAGTTTTGGTTTCTCTTTCAGGAGTTCATTCACTGCACATTAAATAAGCAAGCGTGTTGTTGGTAAGATGCTTAGGGAGTACAAACTAGCTTTCATATCCTATCTTACAAAGTTACTGTTTTCTTCAGGAACGTGTTGAAGCTGTAAACATGGCAGAAGGAATAATCCATGACACAGAATCCAAGATGGAAGAGTTTAAAGATCAGTTGCCTGCTGAAGAGGTAGGTATCCTGTGCTGACTTTTTACGAAGGATTTTTTATAATCTAAAATGAACATGTATGAATGTGGTGTGCTCCTTGGGCATGTTTCAAGTGGGTGCACCTTTTAAAATTGGTTCTGAGTATGCAAGTTAGGGACCTTACTTTATCGCTGATCTGTTAACTTTCTTGAGTCTCAAAAAATACCGTGTGGTTGAATAAAATTGTGCATAGGAACACCCTTTGTGTGTAATAGAAATACAAGAAGTCACAGAGGGGCAACTCCAACATTTTCAGATCAGAAGGAAAAATACCTGGAGATGCAGTGCTCTTCTGTCATAATTGGTTAGGTCTGTTTTCCTCTGTTTTTTTTTTCTTGCATGAATTACTAAAGGTGATAAGACCAGCCCCTAGAATCCCTGAATTTTTCCATCTTCTACCCATTTTCCAGCTTTCTACTAGTTTGCTTTGCTTCTGCTCTCTTGGGGAAAGATTCTCCACCGCAAATACCTGACATTACGATGACTGTCAGAAACACGTTGGAAAATACAGTTTTCACAGTGTTACTTGGTTAGCTGCTGCTACAGCATTAGGAGCGAGAGAGGCTGCTTTGCTGCCAGTAGAGCAACTGTAAGACAAGTGGGTGAAATTTAGTGGTCAGGCACAGCTTTCTGATTCAAACCATTGGTAAAGTGGTATTGCATTTCAACTTGAACAAAAGATTAGCCTCGCTACAGATTGAACTGGGATAAGAAGACTTGCCCATTTTCTCATCATATACATGTGTTTATTGTATAGGTAGTTCTAGCTTACCAACTGCCTTGTTCAGTGACCGTTCAAAGTTATGATCGTGCTAAAAAAACAACTTTACGACTGATCCCCACACTTATGACATTCACCTCAGTCATGACCTCAGTCATGCGATGACCATTATAGTCAGTATGTGTTGCCCTGTGCCTCACCTGTTGGTTTTCTTTTTTCCCCCTTGCAGAGTGGAGAGTTTAGAGAGGAAGGGATTACAACTACACAGCGGGGAATACACATTGAAAGCAATACACTGGCGCTGGCAGCTTTGAGTGCACTATGCAAACAGCTTGGTGTATTCTCACTGAGCACCTGCTCACTCTCTTGTAATTCCTTCCTCTCCAATGAATATAAATAGAAACATTAATTCCATTCTTGTTAATTATCCTAGCGCCAGGGTGAGCATTCCAAAGGGCAGGGGAGTAAGGAAAAGGAAAGCACAGTCACGGTCGTGTGATTTCCCACTTAGCGACCACTTTGCTTAGTGATGGAGTTGCTGGTCCCAAGTGTGGTTGTTAAACGAGGACTGCTTTAATCAAACTGAATTGCTGAATTTAGTCTTAGAGTTTCCAGCTTGCTTTTTTACTCTTTCACAAAGTATTTCCTTCAGAGAACTGACATGTGATTCCTGGGGAGTTACTGTCCTTTGTGAAGCTTGAGTTTTCCTTCAGATGTGTAGCAAATCAAACGTAGTTGAAAAGTAGTACATTGAAGACATCTTCTAGGGCAGTTCCTTGGCTGAGCTAGCTTTCTGTGTGCAGCAGTGTTTTGTATTAGCCTTTTGTTTTATGAATCCCACTTGCGTGCAGCCCAGGATGATCACCCTTGCAATTAGATTAGGCAGCGTGCTTGCTGCAAATGATTCTGCTTCTCCCAGAAAGCTAATTTTGCAGCTTACCTTTTTGCGAACCACTGACTAAGAGGAAATTGGCATCCACACTCTATAGATACCTTTGTAAGCACCCATGCTTCTTCTCTTCAAATTGGAACATCAGGGGCTTCCATTGTCTATTGCTTAAAAATGGCTGGATGTCCATCTGCTTAAATTTATGAAGACAACTGTGTTTTCCCAGCCTCTTACCTTATATCCAAGATTTGGGGTGGAGTTGGGAGCGCTTCCGTCCTGCAGGCTACGTGTGATCTGCAGGGCTTGCTGTTAGTCTGCAGGATCTCAAGTAAAGCTTGCCTTCTCACAACCCATTCCCCTCAGTTTTCTGCATATGCAGAAGTCAGGAAAGTGTGGCTTCCTGCTTTCTCCTACACATGAAGAATGATGGTTCCTTTCTCCACCTACAGTAGTCCCTGTGTCTGTAGGAGATGACTTTGCATGATGATCTTCCTTGTATGTTAAGGAAAGCTGGTTATGTGTTGCAAGAGGTGAAATTTTAGGAGAAAAACTAAAATTTAGGTATCATCCATTCTGCCAGATGTTTACAGGTAGTCCTTGCTTAACAACCATTTGTTTAACAACGGTCCGAAGTTAACAGCCTTGGAAAAAGTGCTTTACGACCTGTACTCTCATGACTGTCACAAAACGTTGCACCATCCCCGCAGTCACGTGATCACAATTCAGGCACTTAGCAGCTGGCTCACATCTACAACCAGTTGCAATATCCTGCAGTCACATGATCGCAATTTGCAACCTTTTTTTTTTTTTTTTGCCAGTTTCTGGCAAAAAAAAGTCCATTGGGGAAGCTAGATTTGTTTAACGACCATTGTGATTTGCTTTAACAACCTGTGATTCACTTAATGACCATCCCAAAGTGGTCATAAAATCGGGTCCAGTCACATGGTGACCCACTTAATGACCGCACTGCTTAAAACCAGTTTTCCTGTCCCTGTTCTGGTCGTTAAGTGAGGACTACCTGCATGTCCAAAACCCAACTCTTGGGCTATACTGAAAAATCTGTTGTATTACAGCTGTGGAAGGGTTTCTTTCTGAAACCTCCCATTGTTAATATATCTGTAACACATGATAACGTTAACTGTGCAGCCTCTTGAAGTGATACATCAAAAGTTGATCATGTCTTGATAATAGTATAGGTTACATGGCATCATGACACATTCCACAAAAAGCTGCAATGTTTATGGACATCTTTTTTGCAATTCCTTTATAGTGCAACAAATTGAGGGAAGAAATTGCAAAAGTGCGGGAGTTACTGGCTCGTAAAGATAGTGAAACAGGCGAAAACATCAGACAGGCAGCAGTAACCCTGCAGCAAGCATCCCTGAAACTTTTTGAAATGGCCTACAAAAAGGTAAGAGGACAACATATTAGAGTATCTATCTGGGCAGAAAGGATCCAGCTTGACATCCCAAAAACGTGTGCCAATGACCTTCAAAAGGAGTAGCCAAATGAGTGAAGGAAACATAAACACAGCCAATGAACTGCTAATCCTTCTGTGCTAAACAAATGATAATTTAGTAATTATATCTCATATTTTCTCTTAAGAACTCAAGGCAGTTTTGATAAGAGTAACCTTTAATTCTGCCTGATCTGAGTCCATTGCTTTAACCACTTTTTTTTTTCTCTCGGTCAATTGTGTCCAATTCTCGGAGACTGCCTGGACTAGTCCCTGCAGTTTTCTTGGCAAGGTTTTTCAGAAGTGGTTTGCCCTTGCCTGCTTCCCAGGGCTGAGAGAGAGTGACTGGCCTAAGGTCACCCAGCTGGCTTTGTGCCTAAGTCAGGACTAGAATTCAGTCTGCTGGTTTCTAGCCTAGTGCCTCAACCATGACGCCAAACTGGCTCTCATACCTTAACCACTACAGCACGCTGTTTATAGAAATGTTTTACCCAATCATAGTTTATAGTAATTTTGATTTTCCAGATTTGATTTTTATTTTTTATTTTGTATGCCTTCAAGTCATTGTGGACTCCTGGTGACTGCCTGGATAAGTCCCTGCAGTTTTCTTGGCAAGATTTCGGAAGTGGTTTACCATTGCCTTCTTCCTTAGGGCTGAGAGAGAATGACTGGCCCAAGGTCACCCAGCTGGCTTTACTGATCATTATATATCAGCTGGGCATACTCTGTGACATTAAACATGGTTGGTTTTGACTTAAGTGTGCTGCGTAATCCCAGTTGCTGTGCAAACCCAGCACAGTTTATTCAGCAAACCACATTTAAGCTATGGTTCTTAAAATACATTTTTGTGTTGTTCTGTATAAGATTCCACACAGCTTGGCATGACACATAAATCATACCACAGAATAAGCATTTCAGTTTTTGCATATTCATTTTGCATATTCTGTGCTGAGAGCTATACATTTTCAGTGCATACTGCCAGGGGTGGAGTTCTTTAGTTTATAGAGCCTATTGCTCAGAGACTAACAGCCATAGCGGTGCTCCAGTGTTAAGTGCGCTTACAGATTAACTGGCTCACACATGTTCACAGATTAAAAAAAAGAAATCCAGTTTCATAAAAATTATTGCCTCTCTTTAGGATAGTTGCATATCATTCAGAATAAGAGCAGTGGTTTATCTTCTTCAGCATGGGGAATTAAGAATGAAACACTGAACACTCCTACATTTGGCCTCTGTTGTCCTGAGGTACCTGTGGCCCTCCAGATGTTGCTTAAGTGCAACTTGCAACATCCCTCCTATTGTATGCAGTACTCTTCCCCTTGTATTTAAATCAATGGTCAAATGTGTAACTTAGGTACGAAAACTCCCATTTATCTCCAGAGGCTGAATGCAGCACACTTCTTCTGTGGTCGTAGTATCACAGTGTCTATGTGCAGGTGTCCTTGTTCTGTTGTTAGAGGGCCCCGAGTACAGTACTCTTTGGAAGAGAACTTTGGATGGGGTGATTCTTCCCACAGTCCTGAGTTGTCCCTTAGGGCAGAAGAACATTCACACAACTGAACTAATACTGTCTTTTCTTTTCTTTCCTCTTCACAGATGGCATCAGAGCGAGAGAGTTCTGGGGGCTCTGGGGATCAGAAGGAGGAAAAGCAGTAAACTGCAGTCTTGTATAGACTGGAACAGAAAGAGGACAATATTCCACAGCTTGATAGCCAAAGGACCTTCCTGAGCAGCTGTGGACTGATTTCTGTCTTACTGTGTTTTTGCAGTATTCTATACATACTTTCTCAAATGTATAAATTTAGTGACGGTGTCTACCAGAGAAATTGCTATCTGATTAAAAAATTAATGCAAGATAACTTCTAAAGGTCAGTGACAATTTAAGTGCATCCTGAGGATTCCTGGCGATCTTACCTCTGAGTAGAAGGAATTGGCGTGTTTAATTTGAAGGTCTAGAAACCATGTCTCAAATTCAGAGGGACTAGGATTCATCGTTGCTGAATTGTAAGTTCCATCCTTAATAATGGAGTCTCCTTTAGGGAGCAGGTTTCTGCTTCGGGGAAGAGATCATATTGGGACCTGTGGTCATCAGACGACAATTTATTTGGGAAAAGAACAAGCAGAACTACACCTTAGCTTTAATATCTCTCAAAGAATATGACTCATTTTAATATAACTGTAACCATAAGACAACTTGGATAAATGTCATGCATTGCTTTTGTAGGCTTTCTGCTCTGTCCAATGTCTTTTCCTTGCAGAAAATCTGATTCCCTATTAATAAATTGTTCTCAGTTGACCAAGTAGTCTGTGTGAAAACTTCGCTTTCCCTGCCCCATGGTATTGCTAAATACCATGCCTGCTGTAGACCTTAAGCTGCAATTTATTTATATTTTCAGTTACACAGGTAGCTTCCACATGTGGTGAGGCATATGAATGTAATCTTGCAGAGTCCAAATAAATAGCAATGCTGCACTTTGTGCTGCTTTGGTACCGTCCTTATCAAATGAGACACAAATTGGGGATTATTTCACTTCCCTTGATGTGTGTCTTAAAAAGCATGACTCTTCGTTGCTGATTTCCTATACAATTGTGCAAATGTGATAAATCTCATGGTTTGCTAAGGTTTTGATTGCATGATGTCTCTAAAGCAGTTCCTGTCCGTTTCTTGATTATTTTAAAGATAAATCATTCATGCAGAATTTTGAGCAAGTACGTGTTCTTGCTCTGATTAAAGCTGTATCTGAAAGCATCCTTTGTGCTGCATTTGAAAGTAGATGTAAAAATGACAGAAGCATGGGTGACAGGTAGAGAATCCTGCCTGCCAAGAAAGTTGGTGATCCTTATGGAGCAGATGTATATGTATGTGTGTGCCTTTGAGTCAGTGTTGACTCCCGGCAACTGTCTGGACAAGTCTCTGCAGTGTTCTTGGCAAGGTTTTTCAGAAGTGCTTTGCCATTGCCTCCTTCCTAGGACTGAGAGAGGGACTGGCCCAAGGTCACCCAGCTGGCTTCATACCTAAGACAGGACTGGAACTCATAGTCTCCCGGTTTCTAGCCTGATGCCTTAACCTTAACCACACCAAACTGGCTCTTCATTATACAGGTAGTCCTTGCTTAATGAGTGCCCTGCTTAGCAACTGTTCAAAGTTACAACAGCACTGAGAAAGTAACTTTACAACTGGTCCTCACACTTAAGACCATTGCAGTGTCCCCACAGTCATGTGGTCAAGATTTGCCACGTCGCAACTGGCAAGTACTTACAGCCATTGCAGTGTCATGCGATCACCACCTGCATGCTTCACAGCCAGCTTCCAGCAAGCAGAGTCAATGGAGAAGCCAGCAGTAAAATCACGTGGTCATGTGATGTCTTGCTTAATGACTACGATGGAAGTTAGGTTGTAAGTTGGTCACGTAATGTCTTGCTTAACAACCAAGTTGCTTAGTGATGGAGTTGCCAGTCTCTATTGTGGTCATTAAATGAGGACTACCTGTGTGTTGCAGCCACGCAATCCCTAGGTGCTGACTGAAATTTATAGAAATTAATGCTAAATAGAAAAAGGATCATGCTTAAATCTGATGTGTAGATAAGTTTTTTGCTTACATTGCAAGGGTGTGAGATTTAAATGGGTTCTAGAATATACCTGACAGTAACCAATCTAATTGTCACACCTTCAGAAGCATTGTATTGATTAGCAATTTAAAATAACTAAAAATTCCCATCCTGTTCTTAATTGTACTTAACTGGAAAGAAAATCACATTTCTGATCTGACATAAAGAACTCATTAGACTGTTCCAGATTAAACTGTGTCCCTATTTAGATCTACTTGGCTTTGTCTCTGAATTTCGTGGTTTCACTTGCAGCGAATCTGGTCTCTAGCTCAACCCTAGTTTATTGCATTACATTGAACATATTTGTCCACAGTTCTTTATTAAATGCTTAGCTATTGTGGCACATCTGTGGATCAGTGAGATCTTCCCACATATAGCTGACTGGCTCCTTGTAGAATATTCAGACTGCTTTTCCTCTCTGTGTTAATTGGGCCAAATCCTCATTGTGCCATGTGCAACAAAGAGAGCCAGTTTGGTCTAGTGGTTAAGGTGCCGGGCTAGACACCAGGAGACGGTGAGTTCTAGTCCCGCCTTAGGCATGAAAGCCGGCTGGGCGACTTCGGGCCAGTCTTCCTCTCTCTGCCCAACTCACCTCACAGGGTTGCTGTTGTGGGGAAAATAGGAGGAGGAAGGAGTATGAGGTATGTTCGCCACCTTGAGTTATTTATAAAAATGATAAAGGCGGGATAATAAACGAAGTGCATAATAGGTTGTGCAAGGCAGCCTAGATTCGGTAAAGAATTTGCATCACAGAGATAAGGAGTTTTTTTAATTAAAGAGGCAGTGCAATGTTCCTTAATAAAGAACATTGTTATATCTGCCTCTGCTTTCACACATCACTAGGAAGGTTTCTTAGCTTTTTCCATTGGCATGGAACACCTGGTATTGTTACAGGGCAATTCAACCAGGGCCATTCTTACCTCAACTGCCTTTCCTCAGGGAATTCCATAATATTTACAAAACTGGTACAATCTAATCCATCCACTCTTAGAAGCATTATAGACTACATGTAGGATCTTGAGCAGATCTATGGTAGAGCTTTGGGCTCTTCTGCTTCCTTACTGGACCATCTGTCCCATCACTGTGTTGCACACATACTATATAAGCGGTTAGAAGAGCAGGACTTCCCAGTTCAACTCAAAAGTCCAATGTAAATGCACAGATGGCCATTGGAATAGTAAGTATCCTGTTGTCTTAGTGCTTTGTTCAAAGATCCTGGAATAGTTAGCTCCACTCTTATGACAGAAATGGACTGGAATTGATTTGATGAAGACTTAACCAAAAAACTTGTCAGCAAACAGAAAGGCAACCTGAGTTTTGTGTATCTGCTCGGTAATTTTTTGTACCACTTGATGCATAACCATAAAAGCTTGGTGCATGTAATGTTTTTCACCTGATAAAATTACTGCTGGATTTTGAAGTAAGGCTCACTTTAGCATATGGAGATTCAGCACATGGAAAACATGACTGGATACTTCCCATGCAGTTGTTTCTCCATTAGTTTGTTTTGGTTTTGCACCCTGTAATATTAACAATAGGAAATAACAATTGTGCATTTTTTAAAATCAATGCTGCTTTTGAGCTACCCAAATTAGCTGCTGCATATTTATCTCAAAAATGAGCAACCTGTGGATCTCCAGATGTTTGTTCCAATTCCAACAGTTTTTGCCAATATTACTCCTATGGGGGTATTGGGAGTTGCAGTTCAGCATCTGGGGGGCCCCACATTGGCCTGCCTTTGACTTAACAATATTAATACAGTAAGCATGTTCTGCAAAGTCTGATGCTACCTTGAAAACATTAATGTGGTAAATCCAACCATGGTCTTGCCCGTGAAGAGAGGAATTGGCTTGTCAATTCTCTGGAAATGCTGAAGCCCTTTTAGTGGCAATTGGCCTTATAAATACTACTTGAATGTTATGCGGATGAATTCTCGATTCAGGATGTACTATTTAATGCAGTATTCAAAATCAGCAAGCCGATCAGACATGGAGAGAACTACAACTAAATCAGTAATTGTTACACATGACACAAAACCTCATTTATGGGAATGCTGTCACCACTGTACTTTCTGGAAGCATCTTGCTGACCTTTATAGGAAAACATGGATATTGGCCTAGATCCGCAGTATTCCAACTGCGCACCCTGGAACCCCAGTGTTCCAAGAGAATCATCAAGGGATTCAACATGACAGTTTACTCTTACAATTACAGTGAAATTGTAAGATCTTCATTCTGTTTAAGAGAGAGAAATCTGTGACAAGGTGTTATATGAAATATATTAATGGGTTCCACACTAATTTTTCACATTGAGAAGGGTTGCTCAGTTATCTCAAGTTTGAAGCCCACTGGACTAGATGGATTTTCAGTGTGATGATCCAACAGTGTTGTTATGTGCCATCAAGGTGGTGTCAACTCTTGGTGACCTTACAGATTTTCTCCATGATGAGAAAAAGATAAGACCACCTGGTCTATCTTCTTACAAAACCTTACATAAATTCATGCTACATCTGTTAGCCTTGGTAGCTAGACTGAAACTGGGTAAGTAATGCCAGCTTAACCAGAAATTCTTACAGTGCAGATTATCTGAATCCTTTTCAATTTAGTTTGAAGGCAGTAATGCTTCTCCCCGCCCCCCACTTTAAACACAGAACAAAAGGTAGAGGAAAGGGACAAGTGATTTTGGGCCAGGTGCTGGAAACTTACTCAGGTGAAGGGTATCCCATGTTGTCTTGTTTTGAGGGTTACTGAAAAGCAGTTAGTTGGATATTGTTGGAAATACAAAACTGAACTGTGTGTTCCAGCAAGGAATTGTTATATTTGTGATGAGTATTAATGGAACGGAGTAACACACCCTATAAAGATCCAGTTCTGCTTATGGTCCTTCCAGGATCAAATGGACAGCAATGTTGAAAATCAGGATCTTGGAGGAGCTTCGGGGGTCATCTGATACAGTTCTTATTTTACTAATTCACAGTGACTATATAACACAGATTTCTCCAATCTCATCCTGATAAGCTGTTAGATATGTTTAATTCACTGTCTAATCCACAGGAAGAAATACTACAGATGGGCTGAAAATATAATAACTGATCTTCCAAGCCACCACATCATAAAGTAACCATATCGTCTGGGTTCTCACAATGCCCAAGACTAAAATGTGGTTGGCTGAATTGTGGCTCAGGTGTCCTCTAACATCCCCACTGCCTTTACATCCCCTCCGAGGGCTGAAGCGAGTAGCGGCCGCCCCACCTTTAACAAGGACTACCGGATCTGGGCGGCAAACCTCCAGGCGATCACCAGATCTGTACTGCTACCAAGTCTTAGTACACATTTTTACACCCCAAATCTGGTGTCCTAATTTAACTTGTTTTAAAGCTTCTTGGTCTGGGTAAAACTTACAGGTAGGTAAGTGCCAACATCCAATTTCTTATGTTAAGCTAATTCAGATTTCCGTAGCTGCAAACGCACAAGCGGGCTCCCCTTGCTTGTCAATTACACCGCGCTCCGTGGAAAGTTTTGACTCATAGCTCCGCACATTCCCAAAAAAGGTGTGCGCGTCCCCTTTAAAGAACACGCATTCGGACGCGAATAACGCTGTGAAGACGGATAACGCGAGAGCTGCTGAACCGCCCTGAGTGACCCCTCCAACAAACTACGCTTCCCGACATACAACCTAATCTAAAAGCTTGAGGGGGGGGCACCTTGCCGTCAAGGGCAGAAACCACCCAATGAATAGAAAATTCGGAAGACCTGTAGCCAATGAGAGAAAGAGAAGTGGCGGAAAGCTGAAAATCCACCTCCTCGCAGGCACTCGTTTCCTTTAAAAAAAAAATTGGTGCGGGACCGGAAATTATGTCAGAAACCCCATGTGAGGCGATTGCAACACATGCAGCGCGGAGGAGAAGCGAGAGGGAGGGGGAAGAGCAGGAGAGGCGGAGGGGGAAGGAAAGGAAGGAAGAAGCCGGCGAACGACGTCACAAGCGCCGTCGCGAGGAGCCCTTCGTTGCAGTCCGGAGTAGGAAGGGAAGAAGGGGGCGGCGGCGAGGCCTGAGGTGAGCGCGCGCGTCCGAGCGGGAGAGTCGCCCCGCCAGTGGGAGCGGGGCGGGCGGGCGGCCGTGCTGGTGGTGGTGGTCGCCGCCGCCGCCGCGCTCCTCGGCTGGGTCACCGAAGGAGCCTGGCTTGGGTCGGTCAGGATTAACGGCTCTGCTTCCTCCCCCCGTTTCTCAATCCCTTTCCGCGTGGCGACTTCGGTGGCTTGATTACACCCGCAGGAGGGGCGGTGGAGGAGGAGGAGGAAGAGGAGGAGGAGGAGGGAGAAGATGGCGGACGATCCCAGCGCTGCCGACAGGAACGTGGAGATCTGGAAGATCAAGAAGCTCATCAAGAGCCTCGAGGCGGCGCGCGGGTAAGGAGAGATCTTGGAGGCGGCGAAGGGGTTGGCGCTCACGTGTGCCGAGGGAGCAACCTTGCGTGCTGGGCCGAAAACGGGGGGGGGTCGTTATGCGTGGTATGCCTCCCCCCCAAATTCCTCCCCGTAGGAAACCGAAATATCAGGGGTATTTCTCCGGGTCGCTCGTGTTCCAGCACGGAGGAGCGCTACGCGGCGTGTGCCTCCTCGCATGCCCACAGTTGGAACACGAGGCTAAGTACTTTCGGTGAGTTTAGGCCTTAAGTTTCTGGGGAGTGTGCTTTGCGAGGCTGGATCCATGTGGAGCCCTGAGCCTGCCAGAGCGAAACGGTTCCGTTCTTTGATACTCGTCCTCAGTTTGTGAGGGATTTTCTTCTTTACAGTATATGGCCCACTTGCTGTCAGAGGTGGTACACCTGTGGTGCAGTTCGGACACTTTCAGTAGTTCAGGCTAAGTATTGGCCTCCATTTCACTTTTTCACACACACACCCGTTCAGATGGCTCCATTGTCACTTTTGATTTCTGTGATGTTGGGCTACTAGTAGGACTAAGATAGAGGCACTATTTTAAATGTGAAGGACACATTGGGCACTCATTCTAAACCTTGGGAATGAATTTCATAAAACCCAATGTATATAATCACTTCTACTCCATTTGTAATGTTTGTATTTCTTGACAGTTTTTCTCTCCTCATCTCCCTTCATCTTGTATTCCTCTGAACTTGCACTTCACTGTTCCCACAACGAATTGTTTTTATACTCAGTCAGAGTAAAATTTATAGCTGGAGCAACCCAATTTGGGTTGGGGGTTTTTGTCTTATGTGTCTTAGCCTGGGACATTTTACTTTCACTCAGTTGCATGCTAGAACTTGCCAGTCAGTCATCGATACAAAAGGTGACTTAAGAAAAATAATTGCAGATGTTCATATAGATAAAGCACAACTATTTAGTTATAAAAGTTCATCCTCTTCCTTTCTTGTTGACATTTTCCTAGTTTTCGAAGTACAGAGGGTTGTTTACCTAATACTGTGGTTAGGGGCTTTCAAAGAACAACAGCAGGTACAAGATGTTTTAGAGTTGACATGGTCAGCTGACTACCTATCTTAGTGGCCTTCCTTGGCTTCTCTTTTCTTGAGATTGTTTTTTCTGAAATTTTCCATCCATTGAAGCAAGTAAGGGAATGTTTCTTGCTTTGTGCTGGCCAAGAAAGATAGCTTTTGTTGCTCTTCTGTCCTGCATGCATGAAAAATTGAGAGTGTGACTGTTTTTACATTTGGTTGTTGAACTAACACACATCTATCCTTGCAATTGTGTAGAAGGCCTATTATAAAGGACAGTGACTCTTTTCTCACTTGAATCCTAGCTGTGTGCCAGAGATTTTGGGGATATTCAGTGAATAGCTTGAAATAATGGCCTGCTATAAAAGCCAGCCAAGATTTATGAACCTCAACAAAAAAATAAAGTATATATTAATGCTTCAAGTGCCAAAGGGACATGTTAATGTTGCTGAATGACTAGCTTCTCCAAGATTCATATGAAAGCTTAGCTGTGTTTTAAGTAATGTCATTAATCTGAGGTTCTTAGTAATTTTTAAGAATGTGCAAAACTTACTGATTTGAGATTGGAACATTCCAGACCATTTTCTCCTTTGGCGGAAGGTAATGGTTTTAGAAGTAAATCCTCTAAACCAGAAGCTGTTTGGGGTGCTCCAGCCCCAAAACAGGTCTGTTTTGTCTAGAATGCGCTCTCTAGGACACTTCAACTCACATCCTACATGTAGGATTTACTTCCAGAACAGCATGGCCTGGAGGGTATACAGAACATTCTGGAATGTTCTATTCCTCAATTGGTGAGTTTTGTACATCACTAAGAATTCTTTTTCTCCCTTATAGATTTGTATGTGATAGACTTTGGGAAAAGGTGCATGAAGAATGCTTGCCTCCGTTGTTTCATTAATGTCTAGTTAGTGCTTGATATGCCACTGGCTAGGCTAATGGTCATTCAGCTTAAGGACTGGCCTAACAGAAAGCTGCTAAAATTATCTCTGAATATTCATTGGAAATTAACAGCAGTGTTGATCCTTTTTGGTTTATCCTTATTGCTTCTGAATTAAGTACTGTATTAGTTAAATACTTGCAAAGGGTCTTCTTCATGGAGGGGTTCAGTTTGCACATAATTGTAAGCCATAGTAAGCTTGATTTGCTTTTGGATGAATTAGCTTACCAACTATAGCTTAGCGTTGACTAATGGATATTTAGTTATAGTTTGTTTTATTATGTTAGCAATTTGCCTGTTATGCTGGGAATTGAAAAAGCAATTAATTCCAATCCTTTTCCAAGTGGGAAGCACGGAAGTATATTAGAAATTCACATGCAGGAAAACTATTCTTTATTTCTGGTTAATTTTCTGCAGCCCTATAATGTTTGCTATCTATCATATGGCAGGAGTGAACAAAATTTGGATTCTTAATATACAGCATAGAGTTGATGTTCTAATTCTGTTCAGTAGCAGTGGAAGAGTGCTTTGCATGTTGTTTTATATCCCATCTTTCTCTATCTAAAACACTTTACAAAAGTTGAAGTGTTGTACAAGTATATTGAGTTTTTGAATCCTACCCTTTCTGTTTAATTGCCAGTATGAGAACTTGAGCATTGGCAGTTTCTTGGGTATACTTTTTAATTAGTAAAAATAGACAGCAAGCACAACACAATTCAAAAAGCCTGTTTATCATTGCTCATAATTATGCAGTATTTCAGGTTGTTGGGGCACCAATTGACATTTCTGGAGCTGGATAATCTTCCATTTAAATAAGATCAGCCAGTAGGCAAGTAAGCTAATTCTCAAAAGCAGTAAGTTCAGAGTATTAATTGGAATGTCAACTTTATAGGTAAAATGGGGGAAAAAATGACTTTTTAAGGAAAAAAGGACTTGAATTGGTGGCATATCTGACAAAACAACAACTTACAAAGTGTTTTATTGGTCTTTCTTGTTTAAACTTCATCTTTCTTGGGGATAGTATTTTCTACATTCTTAAAGATCTTGATAGTGTCACTTTTCAAGAAAAGTATATTGATATATTCTTTTTTGAAATACTTCAGTATTACAAATATTTAAGTAAAAAGTTCACATTTCAGTAGCATATATAGGTGTAACTTTTGCTGAAAAAGATAGGAAAAATAATGTATCCCAGCTGATGAATATTATTTTGTGTTTTGGTTCTACTGTTCTCCTGCAAATATACTGTGGTTATAAAACCTGGTGATAATCTATCCTCATGAAGTGTTCACAAAATGTATATAAAATGGTGCTCAAATCTTGGGCAAGCTTTAAAGATAGCAGGTGAATGTTAAGCCTTCAGTCTATGAACTGGTTCATGTGGTCCCCTTTAAGCTATAGTCTTAGGAACGCTCAAGGTAGATACTAATGATGTTTGAGCTCTGCAACTTTTTGAAAAAGTCATGCGCAGGGATATCAGGATAATTGTGCTTCTTTGTACTGAGTTGTGTGTTTCGTATAATTTTGGCCTTTAGGAACCGTGCTTACCGGTTTTAGATTTATGAGTGTTTCAGGCAACTGCATGATAAGCTTGCAGCATCTGAGGCATAACTAAGAATAGGCAAAGTTGAATATTCTTTTATGAGGAATGCTTTTCTTTTGTTTCCTTACCTTACATTTTTCTAGTGCCTAGCAACTTATTTTAGTATATGGATTGCTGCAGAATGATCTCATAACAGGCTGCATATCTAAGTGGAGCTTTTTATTAAATGAGAGAGTATTATAACTGAGTAGAGATTCCTGCTAATCTGCTTTATGAAATCATTTACTCCAAATAGCTCAAAGCAGTTTTCAGTGGTGCTTCAGCTTATATAAGAAAGAACTGTCAACAGTATTTTCTCCAGCGGTATCCTGAATATCAGATTTGGGACATTGTTGTGGATTTCCAAACCCAGGGATCAGCTAGGAAGAAATGAGAGATAATAAGGTAGAAGGAGAAAAACTGTTCCACAAGCAAGTGCTGCTTGTGATTAATCTTTAGGATGTAGATTACTTTTGTGTGTGTGTGTGTGGTATACATGCATATGGCTGTATAATTTAAGCCTACAGTGATACGAATTTTCTGGAGAATTTTAAATTGGAAAACTTTCCAATACCCTTAATCAGTTAAAAACTGTTTTAAAATATCTGTATTAGAACTTGTTAGAAATTGTTATTTACAAATAAATATTAAGCATATGTATGAAAGGGAAGGGACAAAGATGATCTATATGGAATAATTGAAGAAAAGGAAATTATATTTGTGAAACCACCTCATGTCACCAATATCTTTTCACTATGCTTTATAAATAGTATTTTTGTATTCCCAGCATCTAAAAAAACAACAACAGTAGAAGCGTAATTGGAGAAAACAGCAAAAGAAGTAATCATACTCTTCCATCCAAGATCTTTTAATTGTTGTTGTATTAGCAGGAAAATGCAACAAGGCAATGGAAATAAGCAAGTGATTGTGCAGAATCCCCCCCCTTTTTTTTCCAGTCATTATGAAAACTTTCCATCCCACCTTGAGGCTGCAGAGACCAGGAAAACAAGTTACTGTTCAGGGTTATCAGTGTGTGTGTTTTAGCTTTAAGGCCCAGGTCAGTAACTTAAGTAATTCCCCTATCTAAAAATAATACGTAATGGCTTTGAACTGCTTTGAATCCTAGATTAATCATTTTGGGGTTAAAATTGAGCAAAGCTAAATGAAAAATTAAAACAAATAGTTAAGTCTTGGATTTCTGAAACTAGCTAACAATTTTATATAAATTATTTTTTGCCTGCCGGTTAGTAGTTACCTCTCTTACATGTATAGAATGAGAAAACATAATACCTTTTAAAAAGCAAAATCCTATAACCATAGAATCCCAAAGAGAACTGCCAGAGAGCAAATTTTGTTGCAGGAATAGCCTGATCACTTGCTTATTTCCATTGTCATGTTGCATTTCCCAGCTAATGCAGCAACAATTAAAAGATCTTGGATGGAAGAGTATGATTACCTCTTTTGCTTGTTTTCTCTAATTACCCTTCTACTGGTCATTTTCTATTTTTTAAGATGCTGGGAATTTTGTGTGCGCGCCCACATACACACAAAAAACAGATGTAAGGAGGTGCAGATACCAAAACTCTTCCTCAAAATACGCCAGCATTCATTTTTAGGAGGATGCTTCATCTGTTTTATAACTTTCTGAAAAACTTAATTATTTTGAAAAAAATGCCTTATGAAGTACCTGTTTAATACTCCATATTAAGTATATAAACAGTATATAAGATGTACGCTATCATATAATGCTTTCCTAGTGTCAACTTGTGATTGTCCTTCTAAGCCTTGACTTCTCCTTGTTCTTATTAACCATGTTAATACTCAAAACATTATTGGCTTTTTGCTGGTGTAAATAACATATAGTTATCAGTAAAATCCTTTGTATCTTTGATGTCTGTTTTTAATCCCCTGGTTTGGATTGTTCTGGTCCTGTTATATCAGCTTAACCTTTATCCTAAATAACTTGGTGATCTCGCCAGTTTCTGGGGTCAGTAGAAAGAAAAGCTGTTTTGAATTCTTGGCAAGGTCTTTTCTACTTGCATTTTTGCAGAGGAATATGTGCCAGGTTGTCAGAAGTTAATACTAAGTCTCATACTTATCTATAACATTAAATAAAGCTACTATTTAAACCACTCATCCTCAGGCATTTGTTCCTTATTTGTATTTTCTGTGTTAGTTAATCCATGTATTTTAGGTGTCTTGCAATCCATCACAAGGAGCTAAATACATTTAAATAATACCTACTATTTAAATGTATGATCAATTCCACCATCCTATCAGTTACATTAAGCAGTTCAAATGAATTTCCCTCAGTTTGAGGAAGAAGCTCTAGAAATAAATTAGTTTTTATCTCTGGTTGAAGACATAACAGTGTAAGTGCTTGGTAGTGAAGTTAGAAAATAGCCTATTATATTTATACTACCCCATCTGGAATAACATTCCAGATGGGGTAGTATAAATATAATAGGATATTTTAGTTCCATACATTGTTATAGTTTATTTAGCCATCTTAGACTGGCACATGAACTTCATGTACACTTGAAGGTGTGGGATTTAGCAGATGTAATAATGATTTGGTAATTTGTGCAACTAGTGCAGTATGCTTTAGGTGGAACTAAGTGTGAACCACAGAATTATCAGATTCCGCTGAGGCAGAGCAGGTCCGTGATCCCCAACAATGATCCAGCTGTGTATGTACTGATGTGGCTTGCTGTCAGAACTTACTCCTAGGGCTGTGGGTGTCATTGTACCCACTGGAATGGCTTCTGCAACGGTCTCCTTAGTATCACCCAAGCTGTCCTTGCTATGATCAAGCTGCTTTTGCCTAGTTATTTATTCATTTATTTCTGGAATTTATACTACCACCCATCTCCCCCCAAAGAGGGACTCTGAGCGGTTTTACGTTTGCCCTAGGATGGCTTTGCCTAGGTGGTATCATGTTGGTCCTGAAGCTAAGCCTGTGTGCTGAGCATGCTGACCTCCCATCCTGGGATGTTATCCTGAAAGAAGAGATGTGAAATGGGGATATAGGCCCAGCTCCAGGACCCAGTATGACACCCATCAACTCAGCCCAGGAAGAGCCACCTGTGGAAGATATTTCAGCATTGGAACTTTTCTAAAATAGGGGCAAACATTAGACAAGTTTTGACTGCAGAGTACCATGTTAGCAAATTTGGGTCTGCTATCCTGGGTTCAGGATGTGACGTATTTTAAAGCAGATGTTTTATTTTACATAGTTTAGTTGCAGGCAAAACAACAATCCGTAATAAACTATACCTGTGTCCAGCTTTAGCTTGAGATGCATGAATTTGCTTCAGATAAATGTACTCTTAGTATTGTTAGATATCTTTCATTTCAAAAATTTCACTGAAGCTTAGAATTTTTAAAGCATTTTTTCTAAAGCAGCAGTTCTCAAAGTGTGATCTGGGGGTTCCTGAGACCCCTTCAGTGGGTCTGCAAAGTGAAATAAATATTTTAAAATTTCTCAG
The DNA here is from genome assembly GCF_035149785.1 of Candoia aspera. Taxonomy (NCBI): domain Eukaryota; kingdom Metazoa; phylum Chordata; class Lepidosauria; order Squamata; family Candoiidae; genus Candoia; species Candoia aspera. The sequence goes on from NC_086153.1 coordinate 150,273,902, forward strand.
TTTTAATTTATAATACAGTAATTATCAGTAGATGTAACCCACGTAAACCAAAGCTCTTTGGAGCCCTCAATCATTTTTAAGAATGTAAAGGGGTCCTGAGACCAAAATGTTTGAGAACTGCTGCTGTAAAGCATTAGAGCAAGACTGTGAGACAGAATTGATATATTCTCTGTTCAGTAGCTAGTCCTGATAACTTGCTCCCTGTCTGATTTATTTGCTGTACTTTTAAGCTAGCCAATGCCAGGAGTTGTCTCAGTAATGTGTAATCAATTAACATTATCATATTCCAAGTACTTATAAAGTGTGTAACTTTCCAAGCACTGTATTGTACTGCCCAGAGTTGTTTGCCAAGTTGGGCAGTGGAGAAATGTGATGGATGAATGAATGAATATTAAGGAGGCATCTGCTCAGTGGTTTACAGTCTAATCAGTCAGTACTGAAGTAAAAAGAATCTAATTATAAAAGGGTCAGTTATTATTGCAAAACACCCTAACTACTCCCAAATTAAATTTCAGAGAACAGAGTGGCTGCAAAGAATGCATGAGGCTAAATTCACCACTTAGCTAACCCTAACTTAATCTCATGCTTCTCTCAAAGCGAACTGCAGAAACCCAAAAGCAGGTTTCTAAAACTGGGAGTTGCTATGGTGGACTAGTAACTATAGTAAATGAGAACAATCCTGTACTTTAGAGGCTTTCTTTTTGCCTACTAATAGTTGATTGATAGTTAATGGCGTAGCTTGCGTGAAGTGAGAGAACAGCTATATTGGCCTAGCGACTGACCTTCTTGTAGGGACTAAATAAATATATTTTATTAAAATGTTATTAGTATGCTTCTGTGAAAGAGTATGGATTCACATAGATTCAAATTTACCATTTTATGAAGCTTTTTAGCTGCTTGTGAGTAATTGCTTGCTTAGAGGAATAGTACTTTACACATAATTTATATTTTGCACTTCAGAGTGTGGCTGTCCTAACAGTCAGGAATCACGCTGAGACGAGGAGTAGGTCTCTAGTGTTTATTGCTGCTACATAAGACAGAAAATCCTAACAAACTGAAGAAGCGTGGGAAAAACCCAGACAGATAAACCCCAAAAGCTAAGGCGGGTCTGATCTGTGTCTCTTTGAATGGCTGCTTAATTCCTCAGTACTACGCATGCGTTTTTCCCCCTGGATAGGGGCCCCCTCCTGCTCACCATCAGTACTCATGACAGTGGCTTAGCCTATCTGTTCCAGATAATCTTGTCCTAATTCACATTTCTAGCTGCTGTGTTGGTCAAGGGACTATGGAAAATCCTGTTCGTAACATAAGTCCAACACAAGTGTTCATAGTAATCAACAGCACCCTAGATTTTTGCCTTAAAGTGTACATTTATTCTACCATGAGAAGCTGCTGTAATTTCACATTTCTTTAGCTGCTTTACCTTTGCCATAGGCAGGTACAATACTCTTGAGTTCTGTTCCTCAGTGCAGAGTTTGCTGAAGCCATTGAGGAGTCAAAATCTTCTAAATAATTGAGAGTTTTGGAGATCAGTTTTCTTGTGAAGTGAAAACTACTGAAGGCTGAAAGTTAATCTGAACCTTGATTAAGATGGAGCAGATTTGGTTGTCTTCACTGCAGTTTCTCCTGACTATAGGGCTTACTCATTTAACCAGCAGGTGGCAGGAGTATGTTCTTCAGAGGTGCTGTGTGAAACTTTGATTTGACGATTCAGTTAATTTGATTGACTTCTCTGTATGTTGCATATGCTTGTCATACTCAGCCATGGGTGATTCACACAACTTTGTTCTTCTAGTCCAAATATAGTTGTATTATATATCTTATTTAAGGAACTGAGCAGCTTAATTATTAATATTGTTTTAGTAATATTGAAATGAATATATGTGTGAAGTAGGTGTGAGATGGTCTTGCAAAGGCAAGTTGCATCTTAGTGGAAATAAGGAGTAGATAAAGAACTGTGCAAGAATTGCTCACATTTTTGAAAACCTAAGGTATCATCCTTCCATCCTTCTGAGGTTGGTAAAATGAGTACCGTCACCAGGGAAGGTGACGACTGGGGAAGGCAGTGGCAAACCACCCCGCTATAGTCTGCCAAGAAAACGTCACAAAAGCAGCAGCCCTCCAAAGGGTCAGACATGACTCGGTGCTTGCACTGGGGACCTTTCACCTTTCACAAGCTATCAGTAGCACCTGGCTTTCCTTGTCTGGATGTTGAAGCTAAGCAGAATCAGCCTGGTTAGTACTGGGATGGGAGACTCACAGGGAATCCTAGGGCAGGACTAGGATCTAGACTGGGAATCTGAACAATCCCAGAAACCATTTCGGTACTACGGCAAAGAAAACTGCATGCTTGTATCTTTCTTGTCACCAGTAGTTGATCTTGACTTGAAGAAGACTTCATTTTGAGCAAACTTCATCAGGTTTAAAGTCAGATGGTTCAAACCTGTTTTTAGCTATCTGCATAGCTCTTCCTGTGGTCTGCAGCAGTAGTGCATTGCCAGTTTTGCGATTTGTTCTGTACATAACAGCACACTGCACAGAAATCAGATATTGAAGTGAATGTACAGACAGCTGTCTTGTAAAAAAACACTTACCTCGCTGTCTGTACATTCACTTCAATAACTGATTTCTGTGCAGTGTGCTGATATGTACAGAACAAATTGCAAAACTGGTAATTTAATTGGTTGCCAGTACCTCAGAACTATATGTGTGGTAAAGTTGACATGTCTCAAATAACTGTGTAGATTAGAGCATCTAACAAAAGTCTCTTTATTAAGGTTTTGGGAAATAGGAAATTGTGGTCCACTACTGCCACATTTTGCTTTGAAAACGTGGTGTTTTACCTAGTTGCAGAAGGTGAAATCTATTGCTTAGGGACCACTATTACTAGCTGTAGGTGGCTGAGGGCTGTGTGATGACATTGGCAAGGTCAATATGACAATTTTTTTCATTCATTGTGGAAAGATTCTATGACCATTTTGAGAAGATAGAATTAGAGAGGGACCTGCTAGTGAATTTCCACCAAGGCATAGTTTTGCAACACTTAATTTACCTTCCCTGTTTTCTGTAGAGGGAATTATGACTCGGTAAAGAGACATAGAACATGTTTGATCTCCTGGCAGCTAAATACTGAACAGGGAATTCTAGGTATTTTAAAAAAACATTTGCATACTGTTGGTGAAGGATTAAATGACTTGGTGATGATGATCGCAGCATCAAAAACTGTAGAAATGGAGAAAATAGCTATATGCTCCTTATGATTGAGGGAAAACACTGGAAAGGGATATAATGCATTAAGGCTTGCATCTCAGAAGGTATGTCCTCTGCTGTCACTAAACATTCCAGTATGAAGATGAATCATTTGTGTGATGTTTCTTGTGTGTTAATTGCCTTATCAGTATGATTCTGATAAGATGGGAGGACTGGGCATTTATTAAATAGGATATTAACAGTGGAATGGGGAGAGGAATGTTTCCACAGTACTTAAGAACAGGTTTTAGAGGATGTGCGGACATTATTCCTTTAACTGTGTCAAATATGCCAGAATGAAAGGCCCCCATTGCAGTATCATATCAACTTTATTATGGGCATAGACCATTGTACCTTTGCAGTATTGTATTCTATCTGCATGAACTTTCTCGGTGCTGGTGTGCCAGAGCTACCTTCATAAGTCAGTTTTCCTACTCGAATTTCAAGGTAATATATGAAAATACCATTTTACAAATTTGTATAGAAATTAAAAAAGATTTGTATAGAAAAAAGGATTGTATTTGGGAAAAGTAATTGTTCCTTTCATATTTCAAGTCACTTGCGGTAGTTCCAGCTGGAGAGTTGTGCTATAGCGACATGCCTTTTGGTTCCTCAGAAATTCCTTCCACCTGCCTCCTAGCCCATAATAGCTAAAGATCATCATGTAGATAGAAGTAATAACAGATATTGAAATCTGTTGACCCTTGTTCTGAAGAATTATTTGTTAATACTTTCTAGTTAGCGTGGATCAAGTTTGCATACTTACTTGGAACCAAAAGGATTTTTTTTACATGTACTGATAGGTTTTGACAGGAACTTGTAAGCTTTTTTGGTACACTCAATTTCATTGTGTTGAGCACTTCCTTACAGCAGCATAGATGGATATGTGCTGACTTACAACCTATAGCATGTTTTGTTATGTGTAATGAATACTGTATAACTATTCCCCTATCCACCATTTATTTAGGTAATTTATATGGCTGCCCATCTCTCTTCCACATTTAGTATGGAAAGTCTTAAATGTTACTTTGCTTGCTTGAACCTTTATTTTTGTTTCTTTTAGCAATGGCACCAGCATGATATCCTTGATCATTCCCCCCAAAGACCAGATTTCCCGAGTGGCAAAAATGTTAGCTGATGAGTTTGGCACAGCATCAAATATTAAGTCTCGAGTGAATCGCCTTTCGGTCCTTGGCGCCATTACATCTGTACAGCAACGGCTAAAATTATATAACAAAGGTAAAATATCCTGCTAATTCCATTATAAATATTTTGATTCAAGCTTCAGCAGTACTTAAGATTATATCTTTTTTTTTTTTAACAGTACCTCCAAATGGTCTGGTTGTTTACTGTGGAACAATTGTGACAGAAGAAGGAAAGGAGAAGAAAGTGAACATTGATTTTGAACCTTTCAAACCAATAAATACATCATTGTATTTGTGTGATAATAAATTCCATACAGAGGTAAGTTATTTTTGTTTTTATTTTTCTCTTAATTGCAACTGTGTTATACTATCTACTGTTTATTTAATAGCAAGGAAAGCTACTGAGCATTGGGAAGTCTAGTGAGGTGATACTGGATGTAGCGCTATGTGTGAGGACATGACCATTTTTCTGCCCTTTATTTCCACAACTTCCAGATGAAAATGTTTTCACAATTGTATTTTTCAAGGAGATGGAACACAAAAGAAAAATGTGGAACATGTGAACCTGAGAACTGAGTTGCATTGCATTCTTTGCAAAGCATTATATAATTGGATATCACCAAATGGACTTGTCCCAGTGAAGTTTAGAAGTCAGATTGTGAATTGCTAATCCAATGCTAAGATTATGGATTATCTTTCATTTTGTTTGTTTGTTTTTTAATCCGTTCAGTCATGTCTGATTCTCGGAGATTGCCTGGACAAATCCCTGCAGTTTTTTTGGCAAGGTTTTTCAGAAGTAGTTTCCAATTGCTTCCTTCCTAGGGCTGAGGGAGAGGGACTGGCCCAAGGTCGCCCAGCTGGCTTCATGCCTAAGGTGGGACTAGAACTCCCAGTCTCCCAGTCTCTAGCCTGATGCCTTCACCACTACACCAAACTGGCTCTCTTCATTTTGTATGCCAAGTGCCTATCAGTAAACTTGTGTGAAGTCTTTCGTTACTTAGCCTGGTACAGATCACTAACAGTCTTTATCTTGGTGAACAACTTGAGCCAAGAATTACACAATACACAAATTCACGTGAGGGTGTTGCTTTATGTGCCCCATTTTGTGCCCCACAAGATTGGCACTTTACTCTGGTGAGTGGCCATATCGGGCAGAAATTCATTTGTTTCACTCCTCTTGGAGTTTCTCTTTCTTTGTTCACAGATGAGGTATGGGTTGTATTTGAACATCATTTGTGTTTTTTTTTTAAGAGTGTGTCCATTTCTTCTTAATCAAACTGGCTTTTGGTGATTTCCTCTTACCTGACTTTGCACAATCCTTTCTAGCAAACTTACTGAGCTGCTGTAGGCTTGGCAGCAAATGATCCATTAAACAGTACAGTGACGGTAGTTTAAAATGTTTGAATGAACCTAATTAATTTGTTAATTTAATGAGTTTGGAATGATTATAGAAGTTTGGGGTATAAAAAAGATAAACCCATTCCTGTAGGAGAATCTCTCTCTCGTCTGATTTGTTATATATGTTTGTTCAAAACCAATTTCTGTTGTGTTGACTTTTAGGCCCTGACAGCGCTATTGTCAGATGATAGCAAATTCGGCTTTATTGTGATAGATGGTAGCGGTGCACTTTTTGGAACACTTCAAGGAAACACCAGAGAGGTGCTGCACAAATTCACAGTGGATCTTCCAAAGAAACATGGTATTGTATCAAAAATGAGATAAACTGATGTGTTTTTAGAAAAAATAATTTGGGGGGAGTAAGACTTGTAAGCAGTTTGGTGATTTCTGAGAGGCTGTATGCTGAAGTTTCCCCCCCCCCCAATATATTTGGGTAATTCCAGTACAGTAATATGGAGGCTAAAGTTACGTACAGTAGTGTTTTCCATTAAAACATCTGTCTTCAAATAGGGAGCTTTTCACTTGTAAAAAATACTTGTAAAATAGGAAGTCAGAGAAGTCAGCATCACCAATTGATACTCTGTGCAGCTGGCAAGGTAATCACTGAATATGTTTAGTTTCATGTGTTGGCTTCAGACAACAGTGCAACTGCATTTGAGTCATTCATTGAAACAAATGCTTAAACATTGAATATGGGAGGTTTTTTTTTAAATATGAGCTTAGTACCGAATAGAAACTTTATTTATGGAAATGGCTGTTCCAAATTTGCTTGCTTGCTATCTGTCTATCTGACTGAAAGCATTTCTGTACTCCTTCCTGTTAAAATAAATCTCTAAATCGATTACGGTTAAAATTACATTTTTAAAAAATGCGTTAAAACAACTTGAAACATACATTGAGATATTTTACAAAATACAGTACAAAAATACAAAGTGTACATTAAGATAATAACAGACAAACAAAACAAATAAATTAAAGACCACAACAGCACTAACAATAAGGACAAACTCCAAGCATATTTTGTTGAGGGCATTCTAAAACGGGGATACCACTGAAAAGGCCCACTGCTGGCTAGCTGCTTGCCACTTCTAAGTTGGCCTTAGAATGAGTACCTTGAACAAAGACCGGAAACAACATTCTGCACTATTCTGCACTAACCGAACTGCCCAAGGGCTACCCATATTTCATTAATAGTAATCTAAATGTGAAGTTGTAGGCCATGGAATAATGTAAAAAGCTATCTGAGCTGGTGCACCAGCCTGGACTGATGAAAGATGCTTTGTGCTGCTTGTACCTTTAATGTAAAAGGTGGAATGTTGAAGGGCTAATATTGATATATTTATAAATATAAACAAGTGCTAATATTTATATACTTATATCTCTTGCCTTTCAAAGGGAGAGGAGGCCAGTCCGCCTTGCGTTTTGCTCGTTTGAGAATGGAAAAACGTCACAACTATGTAAGGAAAGTAGCAGAAACTGCTGTGCAGCTGTTTATTTCTGGCGACAAGGTGAACGTGGCTGGTCTCGTGTTAGCTGGGTCAGCTGATTTCAAAACTGAATTAAGTCAATCAGATATGTTTGATCAGGTAAATAGAAGTAACCTTGCTGGTGGTTGTAGGTCTTGCTGGCAGTTATACGTGTAAAGTCTTACTGATGGCTGTATGGCTCACTAACATACATCTGAAGTCTTTCCAGTAGTAAGCTGATGATAGCAACTGAAATATGTGGATATTGGAGCTACATTTACAGTATAGAAAACCAGCAACTTTGAGAGTACTAAAGGAAAGGAGCTCACAGATTTTAAAATTTGGCCATTGGAATAATAATAATAATAATTATTATTATTATTAAAGTTGTATGCCACCCAACTCAACAACTCTGGGCAGTTCACAACAATTAAGCAAAGAAATTAAATCAGTAAAAGATGACAAGTAGAATTTGATTGTTCATGAAATGCTGCACCTCCTTTGCACAATAAAGAGGCTTCACATTCAAGCATTGTGGTGATGCAATTATGAATATAGTTTGGAGGTGCAAGTTAACCATGTTAAAAAACAAAGTTAATGCTGGTTACTTTCTATTTCACTTTATTGGGTAATACTTTTAGATGTGTAATTGTTCTTTTATCTAAAATTTTTAATATTAGACCTCTGTTTTTGTAGAGGTTGCAATCCAAAGTACTAAAGCTAGTCGACATCTCATACGGTGGTGAAAATGGATTCAATCAAGCAATTGAATTGTCCACTGAGGTCCTGTCTAATGTGAAATTCATTCAAGAAAAGAAGCTAATAGGTATGAAGAACTACACATCCAGTCTTTCCACGCTGCATACAACACAAATGTATTGTCAGATATACAAAACTTGTCACTTAAGTTATGCAAGAGAAGGAAATAAAGATGCAGCATCCATCTGTTCATCAGTTAGTTTAGATAGGAATTGTCTTGTCCTTTAGGGATGGTGAAAACAGTTCTCCACGTAACACTCTTTGGAGTTACAGATACGAAAATTCTGAACTAAAAATATTTTAAGGCAATGTAATATTTGTTCAGATCATAACTTCTATTGCATATGCATACTTATTTTTGTATTGGTGCTTCATGATGCCTTGAGCTTACTAGAAGAAAATGCTATTGCTTCAGCATTAGTGACTATATGATTTTACCATGAAAGAACGTGCTGCTGACTGAGTCAGAGTTCCATGCATAGAGAAACTGATCAATAATGTTCATGCTGCTCAGAAAATAGAAGTTTGTTTCCCCATCAGGAAACACAGTTTTTCAGGTAATGTATCGGAGCCTTCCACTTAAACAGTGCACACAAATGTGTGTTTTATCAAATTTATACCTGCTGCAATCATGAGACCCTTGGCAGTAGAGAGTAATTAAGCATATACAATAAAAAAAATTGTAGTACAATTAAAATAAAATTCAAAACATAAAAACGACAGGGCTTCCTACTTACCATAAGCCCTCTGGAATAACTCAATTTTCAAAAGGTTCTGGAAGGGCAAAAATAGTAGAAGCAGATCTGATTTCTGAGGGAAGGCTCTTCCACAGAGTAGACGCAAATACTGAACAGTGGCACCTATAGGTCTTGGCTCCCATACCTCACAGAAGTGAGAGGTCACCAGTCGTCTTCTCAGAATGTACAAATCAGGTGGGTCAAATCCAGTTGGATAACCTCATTGCCAAGCCATATAGGACTTTATAGATGACAACCAGCATTTGGAATTGCGCTCAGAAGCTAATAGGAAGCTAATGTGGTGCCTGGATCAGTGATGTGATATGCTGTTGGGTGTGAATGCCAACTACTAACCAGGTCATTGCATTCTGGAGTAATTGAAGTTTCTGAGTGGGCTTTGTAGGCAGCCCTATATAAAGTATAAGGCAGTGGTACAGAAAAGTGGCGATGAGGATATGAGTTAGTATTAATAAGCCCTCCTGCTTCAGAAAGGGACATAACTGCATAGCAGTCAGAGGCCATGATTTCAACCTGTCCATCAGTCAGTAGTTGTCATTTACAGCATCTTGTTTGACCCTGGTGGTGAGGTACCATTGGGTATCATCAGCATACTCCAAACTGATGGATGACCTTACCTAGTGGCCTCACATAGATATTGAAAAGCAAGGAGCAAATATCCAAACCTGCAGTATCCTTGTGGACTTAACATCTGGCTGACCTCTCTTCCCTACCCCATCTGGAACTACTCAGTAAGGAACCAATGGAACCATGTAGGACGTTGCCTCCAGTCCCCAATCCTTGTAGGTGGTCCAGAAGGATACTGTGTTCAGTGGTATTGAAGGTCACCAGAAGAGGTGAATTACTTCAATCCAGATCATCCACAAGAGTGACCAGTGCTGTCTATCATGTCTGACCCTGGACTGAAGTGCTTCCTCTAGAATGCCCTGTAGCTGCCCAGCAGCTTAACTGACCATCCCCACCCACCCAAAAGATGAAACCATAAAAAGTGCATGGTCCAATAGGTCAGCCAGCCACATTTTGCTGATCTGATGAATCGCCATCTTCCTGAACATGTTCATCACTATTTCCCTCATGTTGCAGTAACATAGCCTTCTTGTCCAATTAACTTGCTTTTGTGCACTGAATTAAAATAATTGCGACATATTATAACATCTTTCTGGTTTGCGCTAAATGTAGGCCGATACTTCGATGAAATCAGTCAGGACACAGGAAAATACTGTTTTGGTGTTGAAGACACTCTAAAAGCCTTAGAAATGGGAGCAGTAGAAATCCTGATAGTTTATGAAAACCTGGATATAATGAGATATGTACTTCATTGCCAAGGCACAGAAGGTATGTGATTCCCATCGCTTTGCTCTTAGGCTTTCAAGTATTATTTATGTGGCTGGATTGTAGGTCACTGTAAACCTTTGGATTCTTGCTGCTTCCATTAACGGAAATCCATACCTCCCGACAGGAATAATTCTTCTAACATTAGCTTTACAAATACACTAAAAATCAGTATCGCAAAGAACATATAAATGTACTTAAAATAATATGAATTGTAATAGATGCATTGTTAGAAAATCCTTTAGGTAAAGCAGTAAGAAAAGCGCTTAAACATTCTTCAACAATGCTTGTCTTTGCATTTATTTGTCCGTGTGCTCATCGGGTGTGATCCATGCAGGTAGCTCTTAGTTTACAGTGGTTACGACCAGAACTTGTCTGGGTGGGATTGCTACAGTTGTCCTGATGGCTGTAGCTTCGTTCTTCTCAGCTGTGGTGGTACATTCATGCAAATGTAACCATGTTGTCTGAGTGCCTAGGACAGAAAAAGGGGACAATTAACGTATCTGCCTTCCTCTGTGGTGAGACCCGGAAAAGAAAAGATCATTTTCCAATAGCAGCCGTTACATGTATTAGATTCTCTAACTTCCCCCTGAAGTGAACAAATTCCCTAATCTGTATTAGTAATATTTGTGATGCTAGTTGGATAATCTGATTTGTCTTTTAGGAAATCGTGCTATTATTCGTGTTATGCTTTTTTCCCTCCTGCAGAAGAGAAAATTCTCTATTTGACACCAGAACAAGAAAAAGATAAATCCCACTTCACAGATAAAGAGGTATTTATCGAAAACTTTTTTTTTAATCCTTGCACTAACAGTGGAGACATCTTGATGATCTCAGATAAGTCACTATTAATCCACTTCACAGAGGAGGGGATGGGGTAGTTCCTGTATCTGTATCCTGAGTGCTTTGAGTATGTGCTGGAATGGACACTCATGTAGTAAAAAAAAAATGGTGTTCAGAACCTAAGAATGCAGCTAATACCAATTCTCCTGGGTACTCAAATTAATTGTATAATTATCCACCTCGCTTCATTCTGTCTTCAAGATACAGGAGGTTGCTGTTCAGGAAAGGACTGGAAGCACTCTTGCCTAGACACACACTTTCTAATGGTCGTGCTGTCATCTGATCCTTCCAGCTGAGAACAGTGGCATGAAGCAGGAGACCCCTGTGCTCCTCATTTTTGCCTTGGTAGGCAAGAGCAAGGACGTGAAGCAATGCCCTTAGAATGACTTATTTTAGAAATTAATTGCCAGCAGAAAGAGGACCAGCCCAACAGCTAAAACAGCTTTATTGCTCTTCTGTGCCTTCAAAGAATAATCCAGTCTCTGCTATTATCTTTTATGAAACCCAATTTTTTGACACAGCTGTTAGTAGATGCTGGACTTATACGTGTTTTGCAGAGTTCCAAGAGAAAAGTGGGAAAGTTCTTAATAGGGCCTATGGAGTCTATAGTGTTGTCTATAAACAGGGGATTGGCAAAATAGTCAAATCTAGAATTATTCAAAAAGTGTAGCAAGATAATGGAGGCAGTAAGGGAAGGGGAGTGGTTTTGGGTTCCCAGTAATTGGCAAAATGCTTTTTTTTTTTTTTTTTGGCCTTTTGGTCTTTCTCCTCTGACAGTAGTGGGGCACAGCACGGTTTCCCCAGGTGGAATTAGCAAGGAGATAATTCTGTGAAGATGGTGGCTTTTAAATCCTATTGTTTCAAACCATTTAGGATTCTAAAGGGGATAAGTAATATCCTGAATGGAGCCTGATACTGACATATTCATATAACAATGAAAGATAACAGAATAGACTTGCTAAAATTTCACTTTGGTGTGATAATGCTAGGTTCCTACACTATCAAAATGAATGAAAGGCATCACACTGGTTATTTTTCCATTGCATGCTTCTTTATTTTGGCGACAGAATGCTCTGCCTCTCATGGTGTAAAGACAGGTGGTATATTGCCTACGATTCAAAACATAGCATTGCTGATAGGTACTCTTCAAATGTCATCTCTTTTAGACTGGACAGGAGCATGAACTCATAGAAAGCATGCCTCTGCTGGAGTGGTTTGCAAACAACTACAAGAAATTTGGAGCCACGTTGGAAATTGTGACAGACAAGTCACAGGAAGGATCCCAGTTTGTGAAAGGATTTGGAGGGATTGGAGGTAAATGGAAAATGAAAACATCAGAGTGCATGATCACAATATGCCCTTCATTGTTGTGTCCCGACTGGCAAGACTGTCAAAATCTCATACATTTTCAATGGAAAATGCTACAATCTTGTGAAATATTAACTCTCAAGAAATGATTATTTATTTTGGCACGTGCCAAACACTATTTGCAGTTTTCTCCCAGACCACCAGTCTTCCCCTGTTGTTTAGTTCTTTGGCACAAATACTGATGATTCGTGTGTTAACAATTTACAGTTCTGTCAACATTTCATCATTTGGTAAACAGTTACAATTCATTGAATAGCCAACATAATGCATTACCTGAACTTTATTTTCGGGGGATGCTTTATGCAGGTGTCTGCTTGATCTTCCAGTTGCATTGACATGCTTTCAGCTCCTCTTGGAGGAGTGCTGCTCACAAATAAGCTTGTCTATGGGGGAAAAAAGACTGGTGTCATATGACCCACAGCTTTTTCAAGAGTCCTTGATTTATGTGGTGATTAAAGGGCATAATATAAATATGCCCAATGTAAACAATGCAGTAAGAATGTAAAGCAAATTACTACATGGAGAATGGTGTGTTCATGATACTTCCATAATTATCCCAATAATTGTCAGATAATTTAGGCTTCCTGCTGCATATCTGATAGCTGGCAGGCTTCCTTTTTGAAAGGATATATTTGCTTAGATGTAAGTTTCATTGAGCTTAATAAGATTTGCTCTGCAGTAAGAATAGTTATTGCTGAGTGCTAGAATAGGTAGGATGTGAATGCTACCTTCTCTGTGTTCTCACTGAAGAAAGCATCTTGGGTTGGTATTAAGGTGCACTGATCAATATACTAAAGAGATTGAGCAAAATACATTAACAGTATACTAAGAAATGAAGGTGAGAAAAAGGGTTAGTATTAGGTGAGACATCAGTGGGCTGAATGCATGAATATTGTGATATGAAACCACCATTGTGGTTGGCAAGGTTACCATTACTTAAGAATTAAGACTGTTAATTGTTTAGCCAAGCCCTGCCGCTCTAACCAGGAAGAAGACTGCCACACTACCTGCTCTTACTGATTATGACAATGCTATCATCCCCTGTTCCATCCCCTGTGGATGCCAGATGTTCTCTGAAATAGGGATATTTCAGAGAACATCAGTAATATTATTTAAAATAGCGGATAATTTCACAGCACATTAGTTGGCACACTATGTGTCCACAATAAGAATTTAAAGAATGTTTTCAATCATTTGTTACTTTATGAGAGTTATTCTGTATTACTCCTCTGTACTTCCACACTTTTGGCTGTATATATGCTGTTCAGACAGGGAACCCAGCTTTTTTTTTTTTATCCATTCTTGTCCATTTCTCAGAGACTGCCTGGGCAAGTCCCTGCAGTTTTCTTGGCAAAGCTTTTCGGAAGTGGCTAGCCATTGCCTCCTTCCTAGGGCTGAGAGAAAGCGACCGGCCCAAGATCACGCAGCTGGCATAGTACCTTAATTTGGTCTGAAATTAGTTTTAATTTAATTTTGATTTTAATTTTATATTTTTACAAATTATAAATACATTTTAATTTAATTTAGTCTGAAATTAGTTTGCCCTGTGATTACTTGCTTGTCTGTCCCAGGTTAGACTTTTTCCTCACCGGTTCTATCCTGTCTCACTGAGCTTCTTGTTTCAGCATATGCCTATTCCTGCCTTATAGCTTTAAGATCTTTCTCAGATGTGGTAAAGGAAGTTCTCACATACACCATTATTGAATTTTTTGACAGAAAATCTAGACATTTCGGTTAAAACTGAAATGATATGAAATGAAATGAAAACGACTAAAGACCTGCTTTTGTCAGCAGGCTTGGAATGGGAGGGGGAATAGTTATACCTGGGGATGGCTAGCGCCCTAAGTGGTTTTGAGGGGCGTCCTACACTCATGGACTGATTAAAATCTCTTGCCACTTAGATTTTACTATATTCTTATTTTATTGTATTGTTACACCGAAATGGTTTTAAGTTATAACTGCATTTTATTGTAAACTGCCCAGAGTCCCCCATGAGGGGGAGATGGGCGGTGAATAAATTTATAAATAAATAAAATAAATAAATAAATACGCTGTCAAGTGCTGCAAACTGACACATTTTAGAGGTCAGATTGCAGCACTGCTCTAATATGAATCCTTAACCTTAAGGTTTTCTCTATAAGGTTTAAATCAGTGCACCCTAATATGAACCTAAAATGTTCAATACTAGTGGGAAGGAAATATAGTCTAGTTCAGAACTTCAGCAATTTTTGTGCTGAGTGCTCTTCATAAATAGGAAGTATTTGTAATGTCTTCCCTTAACATTTATTTCCAAAGGTATCTTGCGGTACCGAGTGGACTTCCAGGGAATGGAATACCAAGGAGGAGATGATGAATTTTTTGACCTTGATGACTACTAGGTAGTCGGCCTGGGTCTGGCAAATGTGCCTCGCCCCTCCAGCATCCAACCCAAGGAGAAAACTCGTGATGGAAAACAAAACAGATCCCTGCCTTAGAATTGGAGTATTTCCAGAACTTTATCCAGAACATCGGGTTTCAAAAAAAGAAAGAGAAAGAAAGCAAACCCTACTGATTTGTCATAGTGTCAGTACAGCAGCACTCTACTAGGTTTCTATAATGCCATTTGGACTAATTAAAAAAATCCCAGTTTTTACTTTTACTTAATGGTGAAATTGGTTGCTCTTGTATTTTATGAAAATGATTTTTTTAACCTTCAGCTACATTAACTGCTCCCAACCTTCATTTGAAACAAAATAATTATCCTGGTTTGTTTCTTACTTTGATAGGAGGAAATTTATTGCTGCTTTTTGCAGCGATACGACCCATTTACATGGCGTTCTTGGCTTAGACTGCAGAAGAACCATCTTAGGGAGACCTTGTTCCTATTGTTCCCAGTCTACAGTGGTGGAAGTAAAAGGAATTAAACTCTGCTGTGCCAGCTTTGAAAGGTGTGACTTTAAAATTGGGAAGTCCACCTATTTCATTCTTAAGACTGCAAAAACACTGTTTGTATAAATCAGGAAGTGTGTTTCATGAAAGAAAATGGAAGTGCCAGGGTCTCAGCAGGCTTAACCGGGATTATGAGTTGTGTGGCCTTCACTCTTCCCTTTTGTCAGTCAATAAACAGTTTCCACAAGCAAGCTAATACTGCTTACGCTTGGTTCTGTACTTTACTAGGTTTTTTATGTTTTGCTTTGGGACTGCATAAGCTGCCTTGGTGAATCAACAGCAAACATTCACAAACTGCTTTAAAATGCAATTATCTAGCAAAATGTGACCAACATAAGCCTTGGAACTGGTGGCTGTGGAGCATCTGTAGAAATAAGTAATTTTTTTTTTTTAGAAGTTAGGCACCAAAGATTCACATTCAACACTATGGCATAGTTCATGCAAGGCAGTTAGCTGACTTCCCTGCATCCCCTTAGGACTGGCTGATTTTTGAAAGGTACTCTGATATTTTAATGCCTAGCTCCGTTCTCATTTTCCTTACCATTCTTGTGTTGGTCAGAAACTCCCAACCTGCGAATATTGTGTATTGTTCCAAATCCTGCCTCACTTGAACTGAAGGGAGAGTTGTCTTAACTAAGCCTTCTCATCACAGTATATACTAAGAGGTCCAAAATGACTTTCTGTCAATGTGAGCAATAGAATTTGTATCTTTTTATAACTTGGCAAGCAGGCAATGCATGTGTTTGCCCACAGGAAGTTTTCACATCGGGTGGAATCTCTTAGGGAAGCTCTTTATGATTATGGATATACAGACTGATTTGCAGAAATTGTGATCACAAGCATCCTTAAGCTCTTCAAAGCCGCCTACTTTGACTTTGCCATTGTAAATGGGTCTGCTGTGACATGACAAGAGCAGAAAAATTGGGTGTAAATTTACAGTTTTGAATATACTGCTTGTTTCACATTTAGGGTATGCAGCTCCTTTTTTTTTTGGTAGTTTTATTTTTACTATTTAAGTTTGGAAATGATGCCAAAATTTTGTATCTCTTTAATCAATGTGTGATCTCTGGTGGTATATATTGCATTATATATTGATGTATATATCAATATATACTGGTATGTATTACACTTACACAAACACATTAAAAGGGTGAGAATCCCAGCCTTTTGCATACTACGTAGCCTCTTCAGAGCGCTCCCAAGCAGTGATATCTTGGTGTTGTGATGTACAGAAATGGAGAAGAGTATTAAACCATATTTAAGAATATATACTGGATCCTTGACTTTATTTTACTTGGGGAGGGTTGCAGCATTGCCTGCTGCTCAGCAGATTGCCTTGGTTTTAATAGAATACTTAATGTTTTCAAACATGTAGCTAGCACCTCCTCCTAAACACTGACATGGATAAATAGCAGAAGTGGTTTAAATCATGTTATTTCTTGCAACATGCAACATAGTTCAGTTCCCATAAAACTTGAATTTTATCTCAGGAGTAAGTATTTCTTAAAAGTTAACTTTCTTTGTTCAATCCTCCAATCTTTCGTACTGTGCCACAAGTGTCTTAAAGTTTTTGATGCAATAGCACAAACCTTTTTGGGAACTAAAAGTATGAGGCCTACAGCTTTCACTATGTTATTTCCCATCCTTTCTGTGGTTTCTTGCTCAGGGTTGACATATTTTCTAATCCATTGCTTGTTAGGTAAGGAATTATTGCAGTGTTAATGCAAAAGCACGAAAATTAAAATATAGTGCTGTCCTTTTCAACTACCCTTATTAGAACATTCCTGCATGCTAAAGAATTGGCACTATTCATATTTACAGACAGGAAGGTGTATCATATCCATAGCTGTAACTTGGCGCTAACCGATAATTTTTAAATTAGCTAGGCATCTTTAATCACAGATATGGGTAGTCTTATCTGAAGTATTCCTCCCAAGTTCCCCACCCCAGTTCTGCTTGTGGACAAGTATTAGCAGCATTTCTGTTTGGTGGGGGAGATGCCTATATACCAAGTATTAGGAAAAGCTGGATGGGAACTATCCCAAAGGATGCTAGAAAATAAGACGCTGCAGGCTTTGAAAATTGTTTGGAAGAAGTCTCTTTGGACTGCACCCCTCTGCTATTCATAAAGAGGACCTGACTTTTAACGGCAGCTGCTTTTAAGAGTTCCATAACCCAAATGATTATGGCTTCCATCAGGCTCACCTAGAAGTCTGAAATGAAATGGGCTCTTACGTTAAGAGAGGGGCCATGCTTGGCACAAGGTCCAAAGCACTTCTCCTGACAGTGTATAGCCATGTTAAAAATCAGACCGTCCAATTTAGAAGCCTCAACTGAAAAAATCTATGGCTGGAGAAAAAAAGGAGAAATCAGAACTGACCAGTGGCCCTTAACAGCATTTATAAGACTTCCAAAGAGTTGGCTGACAGCTACTGAGTTACTGGTTCTTTCATGCTCTCACCAGGCAAGTAAAAGCAAGTTACTACTTCAGTTTTGTCTTTAAATACCGATGAAGGTGATCCTGCTGATTATAAACAGCGATTACATTGATTTTACTTCATTTTAACATTTTTGATCCTCTCTGTCATGTTGCTAAGCCATAAGCCATTGGCCAGGATTTGGGTTATTGGCATGCATTTATTTACTTAGGTTTCTAGGCTGCTCCAATCAACCAGACTGAGCAATTTACAATTCCTATATAAAGTAATTTAATATACAGTGTAATAGGCTATTTATTAGATCTGATTAAAATATTTGCAAGATGCAGCAAGATGATTTGAAACATCTTTGTTAATGCAGGATGGAGCAAATGATTGTGAACTTGCTTCATTTTGATTCTGGATCTTCACACAGCAATGCTCCAGGGCTGATTTTCCCAAACTCCATTCACAGAGAGGTGTGCCCTCAAATCAATGATCCCTGTGATTAAACCACTGGTTGCCCCAATCACAGCATCTTGGGATTGACATTCTTTCTTGGAAGCAGGATCTGAAGAGTGTTCATTTAAACATGTACTCCGCCTCAAGGTTGCCTAATCTCTCCTGAGCTGTTGTAGCTGTTTTGTGAGTGCTGGTAGTAAGCTGGTAAATTCATTCAGTTGATGTGAATCTGCCATAGGAGTATCAGTAAATTAATTCCTTATACTTCCACCTTAAAACATCAACTACTTGCATTACATTTAGGATAGTGTTTCATTCATTACAAACAAAAACTACACTTAACACCCATCTGAAATTTTGTAAGGGTACTCCCCATTTTAGGGACTACTATTGTTGCGAATGTCATTGTTATGGGCACTTTAAAAGAGTTTGAAAAATCTTGTACCAATGTCTATGAACAGTGTGTTTCATTCTTTCATAAGGGTCTACCTTGCCTACCTTTAATGCTAAAAATAATTGAATCCATTTAGTGTTTTCTGTGCTGAGTACAGGAAAACAGAGATCCATTTTCCTTAATTTCATTCTGGATCTGGCACTGAGTCAGACTGGACTGGATCTGGTGCTGTACTGAGCAGAGGGCAGGGCTTGGTAACCATGTCTTCCAATGAACCGGACCAGAAAGGAACCTTGGGATACGGTGAGTAGAAGGCTGCTCAGTACCTCATACTGCTGAAAACATATATCCTGTTATGGTAGACAAACCATAAAATTTATCCTGATCATTCTAGTATGACTTAATAGAAGGCAAGCCAAGTGTTAAAATTAGGTACCCTTTCTTGCACAGGTTTGGTGTCTTATTCAAGCTGAAGGAGAATATTGAGCAACTGCTTATTCTTTCTTGCTGCTCAGACCTATCTCTGGTCCCATGGGTCAGATAGTTGTGACAGACACAGATGACTTCCTGCAGTCTTTTTGTTCATGCTTAAACAAAAAGACTGCAGGAAGTCACCTGTGTCTGAAAGAGATGCACACATGGTTTACACACTAGTGGAAAGTTTGGGAAATGGACTTTCCCTCATCCTTAGTATTAACTTTATACTGAGCAGCAGCAACCAAAGAACTCTTATAAAGACACATTTATATTGGGCAGTGAGAATTCATCAATTTTAAGTCTAAGAAAGGGCAGAATGGGATTTTAAAGAACCAAAGCAGCAAGTGGGTGGGATCTGGTTGAGGTCAGTGAGGCTTCTGAGCAAAGCATTAATAACCCATACTTTAAATGCTGTTTTTTTATCATCATCTTGGAAGTGTGTGTATGGGGGGTGAGGGGGGATTAGTAAAAAAAAAAATCTTTAAGTGATTTTGCTTTATTTGTAACCAACATCACTGAGGAACTCCAAAAACTATCTGGTGTGTTAGGGTGAGAACTAATAACAGGTCCATGGTCATGACTGAACAGGAATGCAAACATGACTCTTCCACTCAACCAGTAAGGTCATTAGCTAAGGATACGTTTTAAAAAAATGCTGAGGATGCTTCAAATTCTTTTTCCTGTTCTGCCAACAGCTTTTCTCTGATATCTAGAGAGCAAGTGGGATCTGTCTCCAGGTGACTCAACATCATCATCATCATCATCATCATCATAAAAAGGTTAGCAGTCAGGGAGCAAGAATCACAGCTATGGATATTAATGGATGTTTGAAACAGTTATCAGATAATAGTATACTTTATTGATGCTTAGACCAAATGGGATCTCCTGTTACAATCTTCCTGTCAATTTGCATGTCAGAATTTCCTGGGAAGTGCAATTATTCCAGGAACCCATTGTTTGTTTATTACATTTTTAAGCAGCATTTTTTTTCTTCTTCCAGAGGCACATAACTAAGTTAAATGTAGGCCAGCCCTATCATTAAACCTAAGGCAACTGCCTCACGCTCTGAAAACTGTTTTGTGGTCAGTATTTCTTGTCCAGTTTGTTTACTCATAGAGCGGACTGAAGTATCCAGCCTCCAAGTTGGTAGAGGGGACTATTCCATATAAATGACAATTATAAAACCACCTCTTGCAATGAGCAAAGTAGCACAGCAAGGAGTGACCTATCTTTGTCAATGTAATATGGTATGGTGTTTTTGAGAAATATCCTATATCAAAACACAAATAATTGTTAATGGAGATCTAACAAAACCCTGTGAGATAAAAAAGGAACAAGACAGGGATGCCCACTGTCTACTTTCTTGGTTTGGTTCTTGAAATACTGACTAGAGATATAAGACAAGATGGGAGGATTGTGGGAATAAAGATTAAAAAAGAAACTTGTAAGAGCTTTGTGTTGGTTCTGGAAGATCCTTTAAAGGGAATAGAAATATTAATGAACAAATCAAAAGAATTTTGTGCATTAGCAGGCTTTGAAGCATTTGCAGGCTTCAAGATTAATAAACAGAAGACAAATATGTAAACAAAAATATGAAAATAGAAGATCAAACAATTGATGAATAAAATGGGTTTTAAGATTGAGAAGGTAAAATACCTCGGAATCACTATAACAAATATGAACTGGTATTTTCAAAACAACTATGTTAAGACGTGGAATGAAATTTAAAAAAATATGTTAAGATGGAAGAAACTACAATTGTCATTCCTGGGGATAATTTCTGTGATAAAAATGAATGTCTTGCCTACAATTATTTTTTGCTTCAGACAATACCTGTTTTGACAACTGATACACCATTTAAACTGTGACAGAAGGATATATCTAAATCTGTGTGGCAAGGGGAAAAAACCACAAGTTAAATATAAGGTGTTACAAGATGCTAAGGAAAGAGGAGGACTGGGTTTACCTGATTTGAAATTTGTGTTTTGCAGCTTGCTGTTTGGTTTGGATGAAAGAGTGGGTGCTGCTGAGAAAGAGGAGGCTTTTGGTGTTAGAAGGATATGACCTGAGATTTGGGTGGCATGGATATTTGTGCCATGATAAAATCAAGGTTAATGTGGATTTTAAAAATCATTGTTAGATGTGCCATACTGAGAATATGGGATAAAAACCCAGCTTGTGCCTGAAAATACATTTGTGGCTCTCAGCACAAGAATGTCATACATGAGAAATAATAGGCAAACACAAATGGCTAACTTGTCGTGAGATACTAGAATTTTGTCAGGGGGGATGTAAAATAAAACCAAGAGAAGAACTAGTGGCAGAGGGATATATAGTTGTCAATGGTTTTCTTATTTACAATTAGTAGATTTAAAGTAGGCAAAGGTATGGTTTTGAACATTGTAAAACTGAGTTTGAAATAGAACTGTGAACAAATGATGAACATGCAATTGCTAAAATGTATAAACTTTTATTGAAATTTGAAGCAAAAGAACAAGTGAAAGAATGTATGATAAAGTGGGCTAAAAATTTTGGTTATAATATACAGATGGAACAATGGGAAAATATGTGGCTGAAAGGATTGAAATTTATCCTATGTTATATCATCTTAAAGAGAATTTTATAAAATGATGTACCATTGGTATATGTCACCAGAGAAATTATCTAGAATGTATAAAGGCACTTCAAATTTATGTTGGAAATGTGAAGAGACATTTTATCATGCTTGGTGGACATGTAAAAAAGCTAGAAAATTCTGGATTCAAATACATACACTGATTCAGAGGATTTTAAAAATTAATATTACAATTGAGACCAGAGGTTTTTCTTTCGGGATTGATGGACAAACAGTTGGGAAAAAAATATGGAACTTTGTTTTTGTACATAACTGCAGCAAAATTATTGTATGCACAAAGATGGAAAGATTCAGCACTACCCACAATGGAATGGTTGGTGAAGATGAGGGAACTTCCTGAGATGGCTAAGTAGATGTCTTTGATCAGAGAATAGACAATATCTACATTTATTGCTGACTGGAAACCCCTTATGGACTTGCATAAAACAGATAAAAATGAACTTACGATTTATGGTTCTGATGACTAGTTATAGAAAGATAAGTTATGTTGTAACCATAGAGTAAGGCAAATTCATAATTGTACTTATAACTGCTGTAAAGAAGATCAGAAGCTACTTCTTTGTATCTTTTTTCTTTCTTTTCTATTTTTCTTTTACTTTTTTCCCTTTCTTGCACTTTTAGCTTTCTCTGTTTTTTTTTCTTACTTTATATTAATTTGCATTCGTTTTTATCTTCCTTTTTAAAAATCTTAAATAAATATTATATTATCAAATCAAGTTTATTACAGCCCTAAGGCCAGATACAATCAAAATATCTAGTAATAATAGTATTAAATATATATAAAACAGAAAAAAAATACTAAAATAAATAAAAATGAAATACTATTTTAATAAATTCTAAACTTAAGTAATTCTATTTTTAAAAAAGAAAAGAAATACCCTATATTAAGAAACAGTAATTAACAGGAAAAAAGCAGGGGGCTTACTATCTAAGAGCCATTTAGATCTTGGATCTGAATTACTGATTGACAGGTTGAATTTCAACTTTAGGGGTAGGTAGGGGTTGTACAGCTGCCTTTGGTGAGACCCCAGCAGGGTTATCCCTCAACTTCTTTTATTACTTGGATCTTCCCCTTAGTGTATACTCATACACAGATTTGACCATTGTCAGCCACTTATTCCAGCGCACTGGTAAACTTGCACATGACGATCTCATAACACTTGGGAGCCACTGCTAAGCCTGCTCAAGATTTTCCAATCGCTATGGCTACAAATGCTGGGGGTGAGGTTGGCTAGAAGGTAAGAACCAGAAGAGCTTGTCAAATGCCTCTTGTTTCAGTACCCTTCCTTTCATGGGGGCATGGCTGGAGACTCTCAAGAGTCACTAGCACTTTTATGGGTAAATGGTCAAACTTCATCCTGCTCTAGTGATATTAAAGCAAAGGCTCTTAGCATAGGAGTTTGTTGGCTGCCTGCAAACCTATATATCAAGATTAAAAATTGCTCTCATTAAAAAGGTGGCCAAGTGCAGAGGATAAATAAGAAGGAAGGGTACATGCATTGTATAATTTCACTTACACTATCATTTCTGGCAAAGTTTTTAATAAGCTATTGATGGACAACAACTGAGTGTAAAGGCTGAGGTAGACAATGTTAGAACCATCTCTGGGATCTCATAAATAGGATTATAGTTGGAGCAGGTTAATCTATCATCTTTCCATCAGAGAATGGGTTTTGGATAAAAATCTGTTGTTGTTGCTATTATTATTATGCATAGTTCCAACTTGCTATAGGCAACATACAGTATGTTCTCAATATACCAGTTAGTTATTATAGTTGACTATGTTACAGTTAAATTTCTACACATAATAAAAATTCAAGCAATTATTTTATAACTTACAGGTTGTTTGCTTTTATTTGTTGATTTATCTCATGTTAAATGATACTCTTCGTTGCAGATTCTACTCAGCAAGAGTAGAATCACCACATTGTTTCATGGCCAAATTCATGGCTCCAAAACTAACCCACCGTTTCAGTTCAGTGGGTAGTCCATTTCAACTTGTCCCTGATTCTGGATCTCTTTGGAGTCACTTCCTATAAACACAGGACTACGCATACATCTAGCAATGCATCCAGAATGGGATGATATTAGTACGGTTAACAAGGCTAACTGGATGTTTCAGGCCTCAAGGGATCCCCAAGCCCCTTTTGTGGCCCTGGAGCCATTTCTGGCCCAGTTACCCAACAGCTATGGCACTGTTCCCTGTCCTTTTGAAATGGGCGACGCATAAAAACTACAGCATCGGTCATTAAATATACTCTTAATGGTTTTTTAAAAGGTTTAGAAATTCCCAAAGATCCACCTAAACAAAACAAAACAGAACTTAGCAATGTCTACTTTGTGTCATCAACTTGTCTCCTGCAGTCTAGGTTGCCCATCACCTGGTTACAAGTGCTAAAATTAGGTTTTATCCGGACAAAATTAGCACAACTTGTTCCAAGTCTGTCTTACAGATAATTTCTGATTGCAGTACCGCAGTCCCAACATGATAAACGTAATGGTGCTTTTGCTGAGGTCTGACCATACACTGACATTGTCACATCTCTGAGCTGCACTTTTCCCGTAGTGTAGTATCATCAGGGTGGGGGGAGAGAATAAACAACCAAAGGCTCATGAATAGATGGTGCAGGATATCCTAAGTTGTTTCTGTCTAAGGGAGGACATGAAGAAAATTGCTCTTTGTGGTGAATTAAAGAATAAACATTTTTGGGTTCCCACAAGGGGTACCTGGCTTTTTCCCCCCCCTTTTGATTAAGATGCTAGTTAGTTGTTTCCTTTTCCCTCCCTTTTCTCTTTTATTCTATCCAACTTTCAACTGCCTCTCCTCTTTGTTATCCTTGCAAGTTCTCCTAGCTTTATTGCTGCCTTGTTCACATAGAGGTGCTCAGTGGGGGGAAAAATCCCTACATTTATCTCAAGATGTAATACATATATTTACCATTTTGCACATTTCAAAAACAAAGCAGCAATATACATTTCTCTGCTCATTTCAAAAACAGCAGCAATATACATTTCTTTCCATTCTCTCCATCTCATTTACCAATCATCCAAAATACTAGGGTGACCATTTACAAATGTCACTGATTTGAAGATGAAAATGTTGATACATGAATCTAATACTTCCCCTCTCCTTTCCATCAAAGTATAGTGTGAGCAAGTGCCAAAAGAAATTATTTTAATTAATTCAACCTCATTGGGCTTAAAGCACTATCTTACAAAACTACTTACAGAGGCAGAACTCTACAGAGGTTTTGACCGGGAGACAAAATGAGTTACAGGTGTTCATCCTGCCTCAAGGGAGTTAAAAATCATCCTGAATTGCCCCATTCCACATGGCCATTGGGCTTTATTTAGAGACACACCACACCTTTATTAAGTAAAGCATTACCCTCACCCTGGATCTGCATGGAAAGCAATATAGTAGACAAAGACTTCCTTGAGCTGAGCTCAACCTCTGGTTTCTATGTGGTTAAGTCTATGCAATTTTCTTGGCAATTATATGGAAGTGTTTGTTATAAGAGATGGTTGTTTGTTTATATAAATAAATAAGAGAAAGAAAGAAAAGATGTGCAAAACATCCTGGGGAACTACAGAATGCACTGTTTTTCTGCCATATTGTGCCAATCTGTTCAGGAGTGGCCCAGCAATTTTCCAGAAGGAAATCCACTGTTTGGTTTACTTCTGAAAAATGGTTACATCACCTCCCAGAATTAGCAACCTTCCTTTGGAGGAAGAGTAGAATATTCCATCCCAATCTAGCCTATAGCTTTGAGATCTGCAGGTGGTCTCTCATCATGTTTCGTATGCCCATACAAATGAAAGGGGGAAAAAAGCTGTAATGTTACAGACCTTTTGTTTCATTCCTTGCCTTTTAACAGTTTATTCCCACTTCTAGAATGTAAAGTGGCCATATGAAAGAACTGATGGATCTCATTAAAATGAATGGGGTGTACATGAAGGAATATTGTTTAAGCAAGTGTATACAAGAAAAGTGGCAGCCTATACCTCTGCTTATAAGACTCCTGGGCAAGAAAAGTCATAGGTGTAGATCATTTCAATTTATAGTGATCATAATGTGACTGACCAGGCTAGACAAAAGGAAGTACAGTACTACTTCTCATAGGTAAAAGTAAAGGTTTCCCTTGACATTAAGTCCAGTCGTGTCCGACTCTAGGGGGCGGTGCTCATCTCCATTTCAAAGCCGAAGAGCCAGCATTTGTCCATAGACACCTCCGTGGTCATGTGGCCGGCACGACTAAATGGAACGCCGTTAACTGCCCGCCAAAGTGGTACCTATTAATCACTCACATTGGCATGTTTTCGAACTGCTAGGTTGGCAGGAGCTGGGATCAGCAACTGGAGCTCACCCCATCACGTGGATTTGAACCGCTGATATTCTGATCGGCAAGCTCAGCAGCTCAGCAGTTTAACCTCATAGCCCATAATTAATTTCTGGAATTCAGTTTACTCATGGAAGTCACCGCCACAAAATAGGGTGACTGCTTTCTTTGAGTGATTAACCTGGGATTATAAAAAGTTATTTAAAATATAATTATCATTTTAGGATGCTTACTCAGTGATCACTGAGGAAATTTTCAAAAGTAATAGGAATCGCTGGACATAACATAGCAATACGATGCCTTTTTAGGGAATGTCAGCATTTCTGAGATTTGTTTAAAGCAGTATTTTAAAGCAGCCCTTCAGCTACAAAAGACTAATTCAGATCTAATACTGAAGTAACATAAAACTGGGTGAAAACATGAATGAGACTGGAACCATAGGAACAAAATATTGGAACTCACATTTTAACATTTATATTAAAAATGCAATTTTTCAACTTCATACGCTTTTTCCTCCAAACTAGAAAAATGAACCCTAGGGAAAACAACTTTTAGATGCTAACTAATTTCCCAAGGTAGAAACATTCATGTACGGAAAAATATGGGAAATCAGATCTTTCCATATTTCTCATGCATTACACTGGAGAAAAAGTCAAAGTTCTGTATTATAGAACTCCTTGGGATCTTACCGTAATAAAAGACAAGACAAAGCACTTTTAACAAAGCAAGCTTATTTTTTAAGAAAACAGGAATATTGGCCCAAAATTAAGATATAGAAAGCAAATGCTTTAAATGCAAGCAATTTAAATTATATTTTGCCCAGGCATTGATGATATTAATGACAAGAGACTAAACCCGACTTGCTTTGATCGAAGAATGAAAAAAAAAGATGTTAAATAAGATCAGATTCTCTCGGACAGAAGCACAGTTGGGACTCTTTGCCTTAAATTCTTAAGTCCAGCACAGCACTGATGCCTAGGATAATATTTCAGCCCAATCAAAAACCAATTCAAGAATTAAAAAGCCAAGGCTATACATCCTTTATGAAGAAATAAAGTAAAAGGTTGAGATGAACAATTGGAGACATACTGTATCTTTAAATTGATTCCAGATAGGAGGAATCCCCAAATAATGCAAACTAGTATCTTAAAGCATTCAGAGAACTGTGATGCTTTAAATATGAAACACTGGTTGCAGTCCAAGCTTTGTCTGATGCCTTTGAAAGGTTGGCCACAAAAAATGTCATTAGTAAGGTATCCAAAAGACTCTATTTCTGCTGTAATTGGACTAACATGGCTATCTGTCTGGAAGTAATTTCCTGGAGGAGCCTCATAGGTAATAGGATTATATCTCTAACAAAGAACAGTCTGGGTGGCAGGTTTAGCTAGCAAGGGTTATACAAAGAAGGCTGAATTTTCTGGGTCATTGATTTGGGCACTAGAGTCATTACAATAACCAGGAAGAACTTTCTCCACATGGCAAAAATTATAGAAAGGATATTAATTACATTCTAACCTGCATTTTTTTTTTGCTACAGCAAGCCCACCCCACCCTGGTCCACTGATCTGGTTACATTTAGTCATGGCTCCTTTCATATATAGGCTGTACCTGACAATCATTTTTCTACAGGTGGTTAATTCTACACAGAAGTACTTCTAGAATTCCTTCAGGGCAGGATATGTTTTTAAAAAATGGAGATAAATTTCACCATTTAAATTGGTAAATGGTAGACAGACCACCAATTCACACAATGTCATTACACTTCTTCAGGAGTTTAATTCAGCAAAGAATGGCTGTGGATGTTAAATAACATTTATTAACAGTAATCACATTATTTATTAGTTTAAAAACAGGTTGCCATTTTTTAATAATTGCAAAAATCTCTTAAAAGATCATACCTAGCATTTTAAATTTCCGAAGTTATAATATTTCAAGCACTAGACTTGAAATAAACAGTAATAAATAAACATCCTTATTTTTCCTTTTAAAATAGTTGTTTCTGGATGCTTTTTTCTCAAAACACATTCTTTTGCAACTCAAGACAGAACTGATTTGTTTATTCAGTGATACAATTCTGCTTCAATGAAAATGAAATTTGCCCTTCCAATTGTCATCAGTCCACAGAAACAATAAGTAGCAGCCATTTTAAAACAAAGTTTGGAGAAAGATCAAGTGAACCAAGTTGAGAGTTAATGGATACTCATAAAACAGAAAAACAAAACCCTAAAAATGATTAAATCCAAATACAGTTATACCAGATCAAAAAATGGATGTTAGCAATGGTTGATGCACAAATGCTCAACTTTGTTGCTGCACTGTAAGAAAACATTTTTGAAAGTTGATTACTAGAGTTGAAATCCCAGCTCACTAAGGGACTGATAACCTTCAGGAGTCATTATGGGTTGCCTTCAACTATACCTGTCCCTCCCACTTTTCTGCGGCTTCCCGCATGTCACCAAATCTGCTCAGAGGAAATGTAGACTTCACCAGAGAAGATGCTACTAGTACAAAAATCTATATTCCTCTAATAGGTGACTCATACTGATGACTATGCTCTTACGTGAGTTCTTACAGAGCTTCTCTTAGACTAGGCACATAAGAAATGGGAAATTTCTTGATTGACAGTGAATGTCTACAAGCATTTCTTTGTAGACATTCTGATTTACACTGAGAAACCCCTTTCAGTGTGGCTTTCCAGCAATTCCATCTATCAAATAACTCCACTCAGGTCAAACCTTCAGATCTAGCATACTGTACATCCTTAGGTCAAACATATACTTATGGATCAGTCCTGCTTTATCATCTGTATATTTATATGATTGTGAGTTGTTTTTGTAACCCACTATGGATCAGGCTGTAACCCAATCGAGGGTCCTAACTCTTAAATAAAACTAGGGTTTTTTCCCCATTTGACTGTCTTCACCAAAACCGACAAGGAACAGCTTTTTTTGTTATATGGAAATAATCACAACATTTTCTTTAGCCAGCTGGAACCAAGACAACTCTGTTGTTTACAGTGTGTTTAAACATGCTGGATTAATCTTGTGGCGGGATCAGCTGATTTGATTCAACCTATTCTGAGAAATCACTGGGTCAAAGGCACCTTTACCTGGAATTTGAGAACATTTAAAATATTGTTCCAATAACTCTCAAAAAGTTTTTCTAAGGAACAGTTCTCTGAGTCACAAATTACAAGTCAAAAGGGAAAGGAACTGGATACAGCAAAAGAAAAGGGAAAAACAGTTCTCCGAAGCAGTTATAATTAATATTGGTTATCATTTGACTCAGTAGTAAGAATGTTAAGGCATTTACCCTTGCATATTACCAAATGCCCAGAGGAAGAAAACCTGTTTTCTGAAATGTATTATTGTATACAGTATTATACACATTAAAGCACACTTAAATAAATGTAGGCACTGTTATTTACTTTCTGTAAGTTCCGCACCATCTGCCTTTCTTTCGTTTAAAAAAAAAAACGGCAATGATATTTCACACTGAAGCAGCATTTCACAAAACATCACCTATCTCGACAATCCTTACAGCAACTATATGCAGCAGCTCAATCTCAGACTTGTAAACCGAGGGCCCAGGCTATCCTCTAGCACGGCAGCTGCAATCTCTGGAGCAGGGGCTGCCTTCTCACAGTCCGTTGCGTGACCTCTCCGAAGCCAGCCGGGCAGTCCCTGGGAAGTGCGCCAGCAAGGCGTGAACTCGCGGACTGCTTTGATGCTGAGGACACTTCCGCACAACGGTAGTTCCACCCCTCCCCCAACCCTGCGGTCGGGAGTCCCCCCCTCCGCGGCCTGAAACCCACGGGGGAGCCGGCCTTAGGGAGGCCCGTTGGGCTGACATTTGGCCGGGACCGTACAGGGCAAGAGTGACTCAGCATGTGACAGCGCCCTGCCTGCTACTCCCGCAGCCTAGTCATCTCTTGCGGCCAATCCCAGAAAGGCCTCGAGGGAGGAAAGGGAGGACCCGCGCAGCCCTCGAAGGAAGCGCGCAGATGCCTCGTTCTTCCAGCAAGTTCCGAACCCCCAACCCCGCAGGGGGAGGGGGAGCCGGACCTATGCATGCTGGGAAACGGAGTTCCCGTAAGGCCGCTGCGCCAAGAACGCGTTCTCTGCCTTCTTTCGTCCTGCCGCGGCCGCCCAGCATGCCGACCTTTGTAATCTTTTCGCGCCGGTGGCCGCAAGGCATTTCGGGTGCGGTGGTTCTTCGTTCCCCTGTGCTGGCGGTTGTCGTAGCTCCGCAGCCGAGAGGGCCACGCCGTTGCCGCTGCTGTCGCAGCCGCGTCGGCTTGCTACCTCATTTCCTCTTCCGGGCGCGCGGCCGAGGAGGCGGCGGCGGCGGCGGTTCAGTCGGTCGATCTGTCGGAGCCGGCGACGGCTCTCCTCCTTTTCCGCCTCCTCTCCGGGCCAAGGGGGTCACCACGGGGCTTTCCCTCCCTCCCGCCGAGGAGGAGCCGTTCTCGCCACAGCCGCCGCCCGCGATGGAGCCGGAGTCGGTGATCGAGGATAAGACCATCGAGTTGATGGTGAGTGTGCGGGGCTCAGAGGAGCCGGTCCGAAGCCGCTGCCGGTCCTCCCCCTTTCCTCAGGGCGTCCTTCGCTGAGGGGAGACGCCACAACGGTGGCGGGTGCGGGCGGGGGAGGGGAGAGAAAGGAAGGGAAGGCGCCGGCGCGGTGGGAGCTGGTCTGTGTAGGCCTCGATTTCGACAGAGGGGCCTTTCCATCTCCTCCTTCCTTCGCCGGAGCGAGCTGGAGGGGGCCCCCCCGAAGGACAAGAGCGTCCTTCCCTCATAAAGGAGCCGCGCTGGATCCGGCTCCCGTTCCCTCTCTCTCTCCCGGTCGTTTCCTGCTCCTTGGGCACCAGAGAGGGAGAGGAGCGTCCAACCTTGCTGGCTTCTCTCTCGCATTCATCTCCGGCCAGCCTGCTCGCGTCCTGAACGACCGAGACAAAGCGGCGCAGGTGTTGGGCCCATGCAGGTGCCAGGGGCTGGGCGTCGCTCCCTCCTCTTCCTCCTCGCCCTCTTCCTCGCTTTGCGGACTGAAGGTGACATTCGCTGTAGGGATGCCTTGAGCGGGAGGAGTTACCGCGTGATAAGGAGCCCACTTCCTCAAAAGAGTTTGGGGGGCGGGGAAGGGCTGGATTTCTTCGCTGCTAGTGCTGAGAGCCAATCAGGGTGACTAAACAATTACTGCATTTGGAGCTATTAGGTGCCTGCCTTCCTCCCCGTTTCTACAGTGGGCTGGGCAAAAGCAGAGGTTTTAGGCCTTAGTATACTGAGTGGCTTACTTGCCATGCAGGCTTGCAAAATGCTCTGGTTCAAAATGGAAGTTACTCCTTGCATTGTGTTAATTTCAGATTTCATAATTGTAAGTGACTTTTTTTCACAAAATCTGTCCCTTTCTTTTAGAAGTCTCCTTTTGGGGAGTAGAACATGTACCAGGAACTACTTACCTTCTGACTTAATTGATTTAGAAATTCATAGCATTGGTTGAGAGCTGAAATTTTCTTATTGCAGATTCATCAGTGATTTTTAAAATTATTATTTAGCTCTTTTTGTATGCTTTAGATTAACTTGCAAATTGCCTGAAATTTGTACCTGGTCATAATAAGTATTGCATCCATCATGGATGCATCTTCGGATTCATCATGATCTGAATAAGGAATGCCTGCACTATTAATGAGTTGTATCTAGCCTTCCAGAATTCAGAATACTATTGATTAATTCTATTTGCATATCCAAACATTACTGATGGTTTGCAGTTATTTTTATTAATTTGTTGAATAGATAAACAAAATACCGCAATACTTCGCTTTCAGACAGGCTTTAAATGGCTCTTTTAGAACAGAACAATTTAAAAGTAACAAAATATATTACCATATCACACACCATTTTGTTCCTAACATTTTCCTTGCAATCCTCTTGGCTTTTTTTAAAATGATATTTCCCCCTAAACTATGAATTATAGTAATGGAAGCCAAAATGCAGTGATTCATAGGTGGCAGTACTGTATGATGGCATTTTCAATTTGTTTCAGTGGAGGGTGATAACTCTCATATGCAATGGAGCAATCAGTGGGGCAAGATCTGAATATTACATGTTCCATATTTTTCCAGTTTTAATATGGCTAGATGCTAGTTATAATTTTAAAACATAAATATGTTATACTTGGTAACTTCATTTCCTTTTCTATGGAAGTTTTTGAATGTCAGTAGTTCAAAGATACTTAATTTTGGGTGTCAAAGGGCATATACAGAATAACTAATTAATTACAATCTAATTAACTTGTTTTAATCTACATAAATATAATGAATTTGTTCAGCACAGCTGTTTGCTATCATGGGCATAATGTTAGTGAAATGCAGTACTGCTGAACTCTATCTTGTTGAGGAGGGCACAGTAGATAAAATGGCCACAGAGTAAATGAAAGAGGTACTATGGCTATAGCAAGTGTTGCAAATGTTTTTCTACTGTTAAAATTTCAATGTTTTGACTTTCAGGTGGAAATTAAATGTACATTTTTAATATAGCTTTTTATGTAAAGAATACTTTCTTGGATGATTGTTTGAAGCCACTGCTTGTTGCTAAATAATGACATTACTTGTGAGTTATTTGAGCTATCATAGAAACAGCCAGACTTCAGAAACATGTGAACCCTCCAAAAATGTTTTTCATCATGCTCCAACAATATAGTAATCCTCTTGTGTTATTTTTGTGTTTCTTCCTCCATTATTGTTGGTCAGTAAGAGTTCTACAGATCAAATGATAACCATATTTTAGGATTTAACACAAGGTGATGGCATATTCATGTAGCACCTACAAGGCTATAGTAAGAATATGCTTTTAGTGTCCATAAATATATTGGTTCACACCATCATGTGGCTTGATTTAGTTTTTTGAGTAGGTTGTGTGAACTGAGTGTATTCTACATTTAATCAAACTGACTTATCACTATATGTGAATCCAGTTAATGCCTGTCACTAATGGGGGTCCTGGGAAATGTCCCTGTGTGATCAGTGGGTAATCAGTGCTCATTGCCCAGTGGCTAGAAAGCTTCTTAAAGTTGCTGGATCTTCCAAAAGGCTGTGATCTGGTCATTCATTGGGAGGGAAATGTGAGGCACTGAACTACTGCACCAGTCATTGATATACACAGGTTTCTTCCCTTCTCCTTTTTAGTCACCTATATTGCAGAGATGAGTTTTACTCAACCCCCCCCCCCCGCCTTCTCCTTGGGAGCCAAGTGATAATACACAATTCTGAAAGATGAGAAATAGCTCTCATAAAATCCAGCAGTCCTCCTTTCTGCTCCGTGGATTGCAGTTGCAGAGCAGTTAGGTTTCATAGCTGGAGAAAAGCCTGTGCTCATTTTCATATGATTCTATACTTTCTGTATAATGTACACAAACCAGATAAATTGCTAAATGTTATGAATGTTATTCCCACTTTTGGGAAATCCCAAAAAGTGAGTTATGACATGAGAGGAAAAGATTTGTAGCCTGCTGAGAACTCAAAAAAGATTGTGTAAATAGGCCTCACAAAATAAAACTGGAAGTTTAAAATAAGCATATGGGTAGTGAGAGAATATATAAACTGTTTATTGGTGCTTTTTCTGGTTTTTGGTTCAAATTATTTTATGCTTTCTATGTATTTGGTAAACAAATATGAATGCTAATTTAGACCTCTTGTGAATTTTTCTATCTTCATTTTGGTAAGATTTATTTTCAACATTTCTTGGAAATTTTATAATAAGAGCCCAGACCTGCAACAGTGAAAGAAAATACTTATGGGTAATACATTGATATGGAGTTTGTTTCTCTTGGACTGCTAAGTCAAAATAGTTTATATGGACTATGCTACTAGATTTACAGCCTTGTCTTTGTCCCAAGTCCTTGGTAGATTTGTTGTTTAGCTGGGGACGTTTGTTTTTAGCAGCTGAAAGCACTATATGAAAAATACTTTGTGGAAGAATGTATTATGTGATAGTGTGATGTCAGCATGAATGTATAAAAATATGAAACACTATGTTTTATAATCGAATATACTAGTACCCTTTAAAGCACAGGTTTTATTTTTGTGGAAAAATGTATTGTCAGATAAGAAGGATGAAGCTAGCAGAAGATGTTAGGTAACATAATTTACCATTGCAGATTATCAAAGTGGAGATAACTATAGCCCTTATTTCACTGTATTTGCATCTTAGAACTTCACTTGCTGTGGAAAAAGCTAGTATGACATATATCTTCTTAGCCCAAAATCAGGCATAGTTTATTGCTCTACCATGATATGTAAGAATATTTGTTTGTTGTTCTTCAACTGAATTAATTTAACACACCATTGAATTGTGTTTTCTTTGTTTTGTTGCTTTGGTTAAACATGCTTTACAAGGAGAATGTAAGAGAAACCTTAAAAAGGCTTTTCTAGCATAGAAAACATGGACCACTGTTGGAAAAAAAAGGAGAGGCACAAGAATATACAACTTTTAAATGTAGCTGCCATTTTTACCCACATATTTATTAACTGAGAATGATGGCCAGGCTGTTTGTAAACTAAATAGAAAATCTGGAGATACAGTGTATTAATCCATGAAGATTTAATTGCCTCTTAAAAACTATTACAGGAATTACCCAATGGACAGTGAGATCACATTAAATTTGTGATTCCAGTATGATTAGTCAGATGTCTCCTTAATTAAAAAAAAAACTGCCAAGACTTTTTTTATCATGTCCTATTCCAATATTGGCCACCCCCACCCCCCAAATTTTACAAACTGTCTTGCATAGTTCTTATCTAAGTAAACCTGACTTACTTTTTGTGCTCAGTTTGAAAAGGTGAGAGGCATCAACAGGAATGGAGTCAATCTTATCAAATGTCTTTTAGGCCAAATGAGTTGTACCCTATTGCCATGTGGGATTCCTCCATAAAAGGCATAGGAGTTTGTCCAGAAGGACCTTGGTATTGTCACAGGGAATTTCTGGGATCATCCATTAATTTCTGATAGAAGCGGTGCTGTAGAGGGAAGACCACAATTGGTTATATTCCTTTTAGCACCTGCAATGTACCAATCCATACTGCTATTCTCTCCATCGAATTGGAACACTTGCTTACTAGCACTGAATGTCTGCTACAGATGCCAAGGCAAAGGAAGTGAGGCTGGAGTCCTGAAATGTACAGAGTTGACCCAGCAATTGATCCATTTACAGAGATACTGTAATTAATTCATGAATTAATTAAGAAGCACCTTTTCATTGAGTCAGGATCCTGAATGGGTTAAAATTACCATCCTTATTTTTATGTATCAGAATCCAAACCCGCATTCCCTGTGGATTTATGTATGTGTGCATACCTCTCCAATCAAATGGTTAGCTTAACCCCTCAAACTATTATCAAATTACGAAGTGTACAGTACTTTGTACTAGATTACTTACAAAAACCTTTTGAAGGAAAAAGATCCAGGTTCTAGTTCCCATTCAACCAAAGTCAAACTGGGTGACTTTGACCTAATCAATCTTAGCATGTTTGTAGTGGAAATGCAATTGGGGAAGACACTTGTATGTATATCTTGAGCTCTAAGGGAATAGATAGGTTTTAAATATGATACATGAATATATGTATAAGTGTGTACAATTTTTTTTTTTTAGTTTTGATACTGATATGAGTGACTTAGAGCTTCTTAGAGAGGAGCTAGCTGAATCTTCGTAGGTTTGATAAGTGTTTCTAAATGTAACAATATGCTCTACTTTCTAACACATTATTCTCGTTTTGATAAATTTCTTGGTTCTGGATTTTGAATTATATAAAGGTAGATGCTATATTATGTTCATTTTTTGTTAATCAATGAAGTACCAGTTCACTCTCCTATTCTTGCCATTGTTTATAATAACTTGTTTCTTAATTTTTCGTTTTCTTCCAGTTTCTACCTCCTACTAGAAGGCTTTCTAACTGTATAAAAAACATATACTGAAAGTTTCATAATTATAGTTAAGTGAATATAAAATACAAATTGAATGTAGTTGAACGTCTATCAATTTTAATTTCAAGGGTTTGAAACCATGAGGCCTTCATTTTGCCAGGAATGTTTAGTAGAATGAACTGATATTTACAGTGTAACTTTTTTTTCTGTATGGTATACAAAATCTTACTGATTGCCCTAAACCTCTGGCTATCTATACAAAATATAACAACAAGGAGTAATAGTTTTGGAAACATCCAAAAAACAGTATTCTTTTAAATTCATGTTTATTTGGCATTATCCACCTCTCTTAAACTGTGTTGCGTGGCAAAAGTTAAGTAAGCAGTAATGTGTAGTGTTCCACTGTCAAACCAACCAACCATCCATAATTGAAATATTTTCATCTCTGTATCAGTCTTTCATCTTCCTCCTGTGTATAAATCTGACATTTATGAGAAAATTGTTTTGTCAAATACAATAACACAACCTGAGACCCAAAGGGAGCTGGATTTCAGACCAATATTTTATTAATTGCCATTATGCAGTATTTTAGGAAATAGACATGTCTGTTAAGAAATTTGATGAGGGGAGAGGTGATTTATTTTGCCTGTGGACTGCTATTTTGTAGATTTCTTTATTTCGTGGAATTATAGGATACTGCTGTTTATGACACTCATGCCAAAAAGCCTATATCATTCTATGTTTTGTAATGTGCTTCTAATCAGATGTGGGACAATACAGATAAGCATAAATACAGGTATTTTAATCATGACATACATATCTGAG